>NW_025765026.1:0-1200000 GCF_003918875.1 Haliotis rubra
CCATAAAGATCATACATAGTAAGTCCGATGACACATATAGCATCCTCAGAATGTCATGCAGTATAGAGGAGAACCGAACTGATCCAACTGCAGATGTTTTGACTCTTCACTGTACCTCGACTCAAGCTCCTCACCATCAACGCTTCAAGGACAATCTTGTCTTCTTTCATGTAAGTTTAAAACCAGGTAAAGGTTACCACAGGAACACAAAGAAATCTTCCAGTATAGTCGATGAGATCTTGACAAAGCAGATTCTTCATCAAAACTTTAGCAGGAACAATAGATCTTACCCTTGGGGTACTTCTCCTCAGCGTCTTTCCAACCCAGCCCAGTGCGAGAAGAGGCTCTTTGTCAGTGTCAACCAAAGGCACCTGCCAAAGGAAGCCCGAAACTCTGCCCATCCCTCTTTATACTGGGCCAGTAATCATCAACACTTGTGGGTTGTGAGAGGTGTGTGAAGAAGTCAGTGTCAAGTGGTTGTATGCAGGAGGAATGTTCTTTACATCAAACCTTAATTGCCAGTGTTCTTTCCTTCTCAGATGGAGCTTTGGAATCCTTATGTAGAGACTCACACCGTGGAGGAGTTTCTTGTGTCGATTTGATTTTGCCAGTTTTGAACACATGTTCATCTTGGGTTTGGGAATGTGCTGCTGACAAGTGCTTAACCTTTCCTCCTAGAATGGTATGCAAAGAGAAATAAGAGCACAAACAAATTTTTATTTGATCCGCACCATAGCCAGAAGAAATTCGTAAATTGTTGATTGATATACCTTAAATGACACAGCCATATGATGTTCTCCATTGAGGACTGCCCATTTATATTGAACACTTTTGAAAATCAGACACTGGAATTTTACCGCCAGTTCTTGTTCGCGGAAGTATTCCTGACATTGTGCCTGTGATACCCTAACGCCACTCAATATAGGAACTAAAAGGGTGAGGTGAAATTTAGGTTTCAGTACGTGCTTGAGAATGTTTGCTCATATGATGGCGTGCATCGCGTGTATGTGTATGTCACGACTACTTGTACTAGCCCAGAATGAAGCTGGTTTTATAGTGCTAGCCCACTGAGATACCATGCCCGCAGGAAAGGCATGAATACCCCACTCAGACTTAGTATTACTATACTGACTCTGAGCCGATCAGTCCTTGTTAAAACCCATTAATGCCGGAGCCAGGCTTGTAAATTCAACAAGTACCATATTTTAACATCTTTAGATTTGCTTAATGACGCGGTCGGGGATCGTAATATGCGTGGCCTTCCAGCTCCGGGCGGAGGCTCTAGGAACTAAGGAGCATTCCTTGCTGATTATAATGTACACCTTGATGTGAATTATTTAAAACAACAGATAAAAGTGTAGCCTTCATTCCAGCCAATCAGAGTTTGACAGTTTCTACTCTTACAAATTATTTTATTTTCACATATGATAATATGAAAACCACCCCAGCACAGCGAAGGGATATGACTGTCCTGAAAATTACAGATGTAAATACTGGCGGCTGACTGAGTTTGGTTTCGTACCCAGCAATATTCCAATATCAGTGAGGGGACACCAGAAATGGGCTTCACTCATTGTACCCATGTAGGGATTTCGAACCGGGTCTTGGTATTGTGAGCCAGCGCTTTAACCACTAAGACTTACCTTCACAGCATGTAAATAAACAAAATATAGCCATGTGACCGTTCATAATTATGGTGGTGGTGGTGGTGGTGTGTGTGTCAATGTGTGTGTGTGTGTGTGTGTGTGTGTATGTGTGTGTGTGTGTGTGTGTGTGTGAGTGAGAGATTCTTAGTGATTTTTATGGAGAAGCATGTACAATGTGACACACCGCGACACACACACCCCACCATAAATGATGTATTAAATTTAAGTAATTGCGCGTGATGGTAGTGCAAAAGGCCTCAAGTATTACCAAATTGGAATTTATGCAGACACAGCAGTTCAGTGATGAGTCATCTCTATTTTGTGAACAGCAATGCACCTTCATGAGAACACCTTGAAAAGATGTTAAAGACTAAAATGCTAATTCTGTGAACATGTGGTGACGAGGGAAAACTCTGGGTCTATGATCCACATAACAGACATAACATATGAGAACAAACAAAATCTTTTGTCAAATTCATATTTATAAACATGTCAGAATATATGAATGAATGGGAACAAAGTTATTGGAACATATAATCATTTGGCAATTAACAGCTATTAGTTTACCTTTGAAGTTGAAATCTAAGAAACATTGAAGGTACAAGATATATATTCACTACATTTACTTTTTATTAACGTAACGGATGGATTTTCTGTTATAAACTTCATTTCCCAGTTCCATTGTAACATTAGAAGTAATATGTCAACTTTTTATGGCGTGAGCAAAGAAAACAATATGATGGGGTTCCAACGATATTAATTATTATCAGGTAACTGTGACAAATGACATCAACTTTCGAGGACAAAGATGCAGATATGATCTGTTGTCAGTCAAATATATTACCATGGATCGCATTCAGTAGTATATCCATCATGTCCACCTACTAAATCGTTGATTTCATGGTAGGACAATATCACACTTGATAATCAGTGACATCAGCTGATGTGATGATTTGATAGCCAATGTCAGTCTTCATCTGCGACTGACATCACAAATATATTTAAGCAAAACAAAATGTATTAATCCACAAATAACCAACACACGGGTACGTTTAAAACTGTGTGTTACCTTCAATGATGACATTAGAAATGACGTCCGTCAACTTGCAATAAATGTACTTGTTTCTGGAACACCATGGTGAAATGTAAAACTGCAAGCGAAGGCTTTTCCGGTTCTTGAATAATTTCTATTTTAGAATCCAAGGGAGGTAATGCCCGGAACTCGGCGCTTTCTATTTCAAGGCGGGAAGACGAGACTGTCAATACGTTGTTTATTTGGATAACAGCTGCCAAACGGGACTATGAAGTTAGACAGAGGTGAACATTGTCACAATGCAAATGGTTGCAAGAATGATGTTGTTGGAATCCTTTCAGGTGTTATTTTCACAAGGACAAGCAGAAGACCACGTTTTTGAAGTTCAAATGTCAACAAATAATGGTCATTTGACAAAAATAGACTTTAGGGTACTCTTAGTTCATACTCTTTGTGATTCAGAGGGAGTCAGGATATTATGCTTGATTATGAATATCCTGAATATTGTTTATCTATCTTCTATCAGTCTATCATGCGTGTCATAAAATGCTTGATATATCGCTACTCATGCTTGGGTCAACAGGTGGTTTAAAAGAAACTAATTTGGGCTTTGAAAATTCTCCAGTTTGATCTTTTAAAATTTAATATGGCATCATCCTCATGACATTATTCTGATGTTTTATACTTACTTAGACTTTGCTTATAGAAGCGTCATCTTGTGATGTAACTCAGATAATGTCTGAAGTAATACCATACATATAGTTGTACCTACAGATTCATGCCAAAGTACAGAACCGTAACCTCAATTCATAGATAACCTGATTCGTGGATCGTGGTAATTATCATGACGCCACAAAGCGGTACCTTTGATTTCACACAGTGCCACAATTTGATGTCGTTCTGAATCTCTGCATTACATAAATACACTACCATCTAATTCTCCAGCACTTGTAAATAAATCAAGATCACTTATACCACTACTAATACAAAATTTTGTTTTATAAATGTCAAGTAAAGATATCGCTTCGCTAGCACCCGCTTCACATCTCGTCAGTTTCTTCCTAGTGTCACATAATGCAATGGGCTGTCGTATATAGTGGTGGTCCGACACTGAAATAATCAAAGATTGGTCGAGTGACCAAATCCACTGCTAATCGGCTCACATTTCTCCTTAATCAACATATCCGATTTTGGAGCTACAGTTTTAGTGTTTGAAACACTTGACGATGAAACATACCTAGAAATTGTCAGGGCCTGAAAACGCGTTTGATTCCTGCGCATAAAACTCACTTCATTAACTGAAAATTCATGACTGAATATTTCTTTACAATCCCAGGAAGTTTATGTTCATGTATATGTTTATTAGTCAAATACTTTAAAGAAGCAAGTTGCATCATTTTACATTAGGTTGACATTTGCAATGTAATTTACAAGTTTCTAAATAAACCCCACCCTCAAAACAAACAAAACAAAATACTTAAAACAAACCCCAAAGTCTCCAGACCATGTTGATAATTTATCTTATCTGTAAAACATCCTGACAATAAAATCTGAAATGACGCTGGCCAATTTTATTCGATTATTGCTCGCTAGTAATGTACCAATCATCAATTGTGTGATTTCAACCAATTCTAACACTAGTACATAGTGATATATTGTAAATTCACTACATAATTCACTTAAACAAGGTAACATCACATTTTGTGTGCAATAATTAATGGATTATGATTGCAAATGACTTAAACAAACATTTTATTTATGAGTGGAATATTAGGCATTTTCAATTTGTTGAATCAATGAATAAACTAATCAGTTAGTATACAAAATGAAATCGCAGACAAATTTGATTTCATGCACCTCCCTTATATCCATCAATAGCTACTTTAAGTGTAAATGAATCGAAAATATGACTAACAGGACATATTGTCTCAGCATACATGGTGGTACATTTTGATTGGTGATGTAGGAATACAGAAACATTAATATCAACAATTGCAGAGAATGATTTGAAGATATGCCGCCCAAACCTATTAATATGGCTAATTTAATGAAGTTTTCAAACTATATGATTTTGCTTGAGCTCATGCTGTTGATCACTGGATTGTCTGGTCCAGACTCGATTATTTACAGACTGCTGCCATATAGCTTCGAATATTGCTGAGTGCTTAAAACTCACTCACCACAACATATCCCAACACATCCACCAATTTGCTAGTAGAACTGTCTTCAACAGCCAGGTGCGAAATAGGGAATGTGAAATTGCAGTGCACTTTGTTGATTACCCTGGCTTGCCCAATCCAGCAATTGGTCCTCCCTCGTAGTTGAAATGGCTAAAAGTGACAATGTATAATGATCATTGTTAAACAATCCTTTTATTCGGGTGTCAAATATTAAGTGAGACAAACTATCAGAGTTGGTCTGTCGATTTCATGTGACTGCAAAATTTGTTTTGGTTGCAATTATTAGATTTTGTGTTAGTGAGCTTCATCGGGTCCAAAATGAATTCAAACTCCATCTGCAATAGGGTGCTCCAGATGAATTCTTTCAACATCGGGGAGTACGCATTTCGGAAACTTTAAGAGTACATTTATGTAATGGAATGGAATTTAATGGAGTATTACTATCAGTAATCTTGTGTTTCGCTTCATATATATGCAATTCACAACATTGCTACTCTTTGTAAACAGGTCAATAAACACAAAACAATATGTTTCAGATAAATACCTTTGTAAACGATTATAAGATCGCATACCCTGCTATGCATATGCTATGTTTCTTAATTATTTCCCACCATATCGCGTATATTTTAAACATATATACTGCCCTTTACTGAGCCCTCCTGTAACCGTTTTCTCGCAGATCGCTTTCTATTTGTAGCAGACAAACATTTGATAACATCACCTCTTGTACACCATGTAAACCAATGTGCACCAGGCGAGCCTTTAGTTATCAACTATGCACTACTGCATCATTTCCGCTTGTCTTAAGCCATCCATGAATGCGCAGCAGCCCAGTTTCAACTTTAGAAACGGAAGTAATATTTTACTTTAATTTCAACAATCATGACTAAGATGATCAGTTATTTAGATTATACATGCAAATAGGCCTCCATGTATAAAGCTTAAACTTGGACAGTCTACCATTTGATTATGTGTGATCTTTTACATTATTTTCAGATTACTGACAATGTACTAGACAATATGCATGGATGCCAAGATGTTGAAAGGCATTGCAGAGGCTGTGAAGATCATAGTTGGCGTGTATTTTCTTAGAATCGTGAGCAATTGTAGATATCTTTTGCTGTGGGTGTAAAGTTGAATATAAGATTCACACAAAATAAGGATTCTGTGTGTCGACATCGCTCAGTAGTTCCACATTTTTATTTTGTCCTTCCCATAATGTATAGATAGATGACTATATTATATGCTATATATAGTATTGTGTAAACCATAGTTAGCATGTTTTGGCTTGATAACCATATTGATCACGTAATACAGAGGACCAGATAAACTGCGATCTCAGAAGAGCACGATAGAAATTTCCCATTGGTGCATTGAAAATACTTTATACCAATTCACGATTTAGTTAGATAATGCTAAAAGTTTAAACAAACGCTTATGGAATATATTTACAAAATTTGCCATGTTAATGAAAAGACATTGATTGCTAATGTTGTACTGGTAAAAGTACTGCTCTGTTAGAAAACTGTATTTTTCTCATTTATCTCACAATTAAGGGGAAGTTGATATGTGCAAATGTGAAATATCTGTTAAACTAAGTTCGGCCTAACTACAGTCCTGTGCGGTAGGGACATAGGAAACATAGAAAAAAAGACTTTACTGAGGAGAGATTAGCAGAAATGATTAATGCGGGTTTTCTAAGTCCAAACCATTTATTTGGAACAGACCATGGCTTTATGCAAATTAGTGTGCAACGATATTGTATTACAAAGACACTTTTAAATGCCCAATTTGAAATTAGACGAGTTTCCATTATAAAACGATAGCTGGCGAAAATAATAACTTCTTCATGCTGAAACTATTAAGGATGTAGCTACCATGGAGTCTCACTGTCACTATAACAAAAACAGATAGAGGCCCGCTCCTAAAAGCAAAACCTGACGTAAAATGCAGACGCATCATTGGGGTCAGGCTAGATAGAGATATCAGCTAAGATAAGATAGTCCTTAGGCAATTATACTGGGAAGTACACGGCATGCCGCAACAATTTACAAATAATATCCATCCGGTCAGATCTTCAAGAATCGGGTGGTCATGCCACCTATATATTTTGAATTTAATATGGTGCGTGCTTCTATGGTTAATGGGTACCACACTCTCTTTACATATCTCAACGTAAACTTCATGAAAGAAAAACGTATGATGTTAATCAACAGATAGCATAGTCATCATACATGAAAAGTAACAAAATATATTTGAGATGACTTTCAGCTGTAGGCAGCATATGCATTTCCTCATGCCAGGTGAGGTCGACACGGTCCTATTGCCATACCTGGTTGAGCTAATCTAATTGCCATCTATAAATTGGAAGTTTCTAATCTAGGCTCCTTAGTTTTATTTAAAGGCCGGGCTCAAACCTATACACAGATGGGGTGTGGCCTCCTGCCTTGCCAAAACTGTCTTTCAATGCAAAGCAATGCAGTATCTGGCACATTCCATGAAATATCAAGAAAATTGACTTGCCGCTTGATGAAATTGCTTCATAGTGTAAACAAGTGTGTTATGAAGACATTACCTGTAAAAGTGTTGATGCAGACAGTGTACAAACCTGCATCTTAAAAATATATCTCTTTTAAATTCAGATTTGAGTTTGCCTCTGTATCAGTCAGGAGGCTAGAGGAGGTGCCTCCAGTAAAACAAACCTGAGTGAAGTTAGCAGTCTATTCAGGGTTTCCTGAGTATTTCTACCTCTTCTCAGGCACGGTAGTGCCTCCTCCACTACTCCCTGACCCCAGCTAAAGGGTTGTACATTGATTTGACTCTGACACTGAGTGGAACACTTGATTCTCCAGAGGTAAGTATACGCCTAGTATCCCTGCTATTATTATTATCAACACATCAAGTAGGGCAAATGTAATTATCTTCTATAGTAAACCTTTTGATGTCCTAAATTCTTCAAAAATAACATAAGATTTCTTAAAATGCAGCAACATAACCATGATAACATCTCTGTATCAAAACCCAAACCCTAAAGCCCTCAAAATGAACCTTTGCTTAGTTTTAGCTTCTAACTTGTGGGTCAGATCACACTTCATTGACTTACCATCGAGTACACTTGACATCTCTCATTATCTGGTTGACTATACAAATTTTCTCACAAGATGGATCCAAGTAAGCCGTGGCGTTTCGTTTTACAATTCGAAATACCTGGTGACCAAGAAGTCACAAGGTATTCTCCAAAACTGAAATAAGTGAAACACACTCTAAAAGCAGAGACAGCAAGCCTGCTCATACTGCAATTTGTAATCTGTAATTTTGTCTTCATGAAATGAAGGAAGGGTTGTTGACAAGTTACTATCAGGCACATAAATGACCAGTAGGTAAATTCCAAGCTAACCTCTGACAATGACATCCCAGACTCCCACTTCAGCCTTAAAAGCACCTCCATAGCTGTTACAGTCCCAGTCACAAAGTATAACATCTACACTGCTGAGGAGTAGCCAAAGTGTAATTATTCAACCAGGATTTGAATTCTCACCTTTAACCCTAAATAATAATTCTCATTTCCTCTTTGTTGTCATGTTGATTTATAAGCATGGTGTTGACCCAAACAAAGTTACCTTACATTAATTTTTTTCTTTCCAGTTTGAAGAAAAGTCTTGGCATCTATGAATGTAGAAAATCAATCTGTAGATTTTGGATGATTTCCTTTGGAGATACGACATGTTGCGTTTTAATCTGCCATGACTACCATTTACAACCCTAATCTTAACAGATATCATCGGTTTCTGTATATTTAAAGCAAACAGTAGGAACATCATATCCACTAATTAGCAACGATTTTCAGAATTGTCTATTTTAAAATATCTAAAATTATTTAGTATTAATTGACTACCAGCTGGCTGTATCACTCTATCATTTTGTATCTTAGCTTCTTACTGTCATTTCAGTGTCAGAATCTCTGAAGAACCATGGACACAAGAGTGAGTGTTTCCACATGTTGACGTGGTGCCTGCACTGTCTCAGGAATGAACCTCAGATCTGCTACATACTTCTCCATCCAACCACTACTGCCCCAGCATGTCCCAGTCCTAAACCCAGCCAAAACATGAAGTGCAGCCTTCAAGGTAGGTCCTCCAATTCCACTCCAGCATTTTCCTTTCTATGACCAAGTACATGGTATACTTGCTGCTGAAAATGTCATGTGACAGTTGTATCAATGTTTTAATAAAATATTGTACAACAAATAAAAAGCCTTTTTATTCATTATATTTCCTTGCTCCCTCACCACTCCAGCAGTCCTGACTGAACCCAAATTTGTAAAATAAATGTGCCAAGTCAAGCGCATAAACAAATTGACATTAAATCTACAGCAGGCTGTAAAGATTTGACAAGTTACAAAATACTGTCCAGCATGAAATCAGCTGAGAAACAGGCCTCCATGCAGGTACTAATTCAATATTTACGTATCAGGGTGTTCAAACCCCTTACATTAGTTTATAATCATCCTGGTGTTGGCTGGTAACTGACTATGTACGTCTCATCTTGGTGATGTTTAGCTGTTGGAGGGGCAGTGGGCAGCTCTAGTGGTTAAAGCGCTATTCACAGTCAAGACCCGGTTCGAATCCCTACATGGGTACAATGTGAAGCCCATTTCTGGTGTTCCCCTACCGTGATGTTGCTGGAATATTTCTAAAGCGCGTAAAAACCAAACTCAGTCAGTCAGTAGCTGCTGGAGTAATGCTTAATTCAGGGGTGGAAATAACCCATTGCCTGACGCCTGATCCGAGTCCAGTGTTTTTTTCTTGTCGGGCAAGCAAATTTGTATATCACACTGTACCGGTGTCCAGTTGACTTCCACGTTAATAATGTTGTTTTTATTTAAAAATCAACAAGAAAAACGGCCGTATAGTGGAAAAATTATCAGGGCAAGTGATTTTACATGTGCCACTGTACCGAGTACACTAGCAATTTTAAAGTTATTTCCACCCTGCATAACAATTTAAATGTTGAATGAATAGTTAATAGTGCAGTTTGTTTCCTTTGATGTAAGAGGAATTGAAGGAAGTAACTCGACATGGATGTAAAATTGCTCTAAAATTGACTCTCTCAGTGATTGAACCTGACCATGGCACGAACTGACCTAAAAATATTAATTCTGCCGAAGAATGTTAGTTTGTTGAGCATGTATTTGTGTTTTATTATTTCAAATTCAGTTTCTATAATGTTCAAGAAATGCAGGTGAATAATGATCAAATGTCCACCAGTATAGTGACTATGCCCGGCTTAGCCGTGATTAGGAGCTCGTGACGATAATTCGCAGTATCGCATAATCGTGATATACTTTCATCTGACGATAAATATATCGACACGCTTTTTCAGATCGTGGATATGTATCGAATCTTAAAATTGTTATTAATTTTCATTAGATATTGACGGCAAGTGTCAATATTTCTGCTATTAAAATAATATGATTTTAAAGAAAATAACTAAAGAAAGCTACATCGTGATATGCATCAATCGAATCAGATTACCCAAGATAACGATCGGTGAAATTTCTGTATCAGTTAACTCTAATGCATGATGTCAATGCTAATAAAAAGAATTTATTACAAAGACCTTGGTCTAACTCCCAAGACCGGTACTTTGTGGTATCCTTTCACTGTATTTCTAAAGCTGCGTAAAACCATACTCACTCAATTTCACAAAGCAGATTATAACACTATTGCATTCATATGCGCTATATTGCATCTGACTTGAGCAGAAGTTAAATCAAAATTCAAATCTCGGAGTTGCTACCTCTGTAGCTCAACAAACAAATTATCCATGGCTGCTATTAATATGCTTATTGTTTCAGCGTTCTGGTATGTGGTTTATTGGCCGTCTTGCGCCCTGCTGGACGCACCAGAGGCAATTCATTCTCGTACCAGTGCCTGAGATCATCAGACAGGTAAGCAGGTGGCTCCGGTCAAACATCTGCTACCGCCTTCAAGCAACTAGCTGCAGAGATAGTCCATGCACTGGGTGGTATGTATACATTTACCTGTATATTTCGGACCAAAGAAACCGAAACCCCACATGCTTGTCGCCATTAATGATAATGCCGCCGAATGCATCAAGGCAGCCATTTGAAAGTCATTTCAGACCATTATCCATCATTCTGTTTCTAGAGTCTCTTTCTGGGGCTACTTATATGTCCATTGGAAAATTCGGCGACAGCTGTGTAACTATTTTAAGAGGTAACATTTACAAAACAAAGCCCGCGTTTTGTCTTGTTTGACCAATTCTATGGGTCCTCCTCATATCCACAGCCAAGAGAACTCTAACCTTAATCAGAACTCACCTTTCAGGATAAGCCTACTTGGAGTCACTAAGGGTCCGAGAGGGGAAATAAGCATACATAAGTAAATTCCCAAGGAGGACTCTTCAGCAAGGCCGGTTTAGCCTAGTGGTTAAAGCCGTCACTGGCCACGGGAAGGCCCCGGGTTCCACTCCACATATGTAAGCACGCAATGTGTGAAACCCATTTGGTGTCCCCCACTGCAGATATTGCTGAATATTGCTAAAAGCTGCTGAAAACCCAAACTCCACTTCACCACTTTGAAGAATCAACAACCTCTGCGCCGTTGGTTCGAAGCTCTGCGGTCTGCTCCATTCGAATCAGCACTGCAGGGAATATTGGATATCACTACGCAGCAACTCTATCTTGCTAATCTTAGGTGATCCAAATTCAAGAAGTTATCAGAGTTTTGATATGAGCAGTATGTTAGGCGCCTACATTTCACAAGCATACAGCAGATGCTTTGTTGTTGTGGTTGCAGAGTTGGTGCAGATCAATGACCAGCTACCTGTCTCGAACCACTAGAGGCTTTGTGGTCCAGGTTCCAAGTTCCCTGGACAAGGCTTCAAACAAAGTCACGTGGAGTCGGCAAGGTGAATGAATGCTTCCCATTTAGCATTATCAAAAATATTATTATAGAAAGTTTTGTAAACATTTGCTGGAACATTGTTGAGTGTTTTATGAAGCAACAAACAAATAAATGTCTATTGCTGTAACCACACCTGCGTCGTATGCATCAGGCCTGACCCTATTATGGCGGCGGTACACTGGGAAATATAGTGATCCTCATCAATGCACCTGCCAGATCAACTCACGGAGCAGTGTCCCCAAAGCTTTCACTTTTACTTCTGTTTCCAGTGATCTGACCAAACCAGTCAAACAGGTGTTTAAGAAAAAAAGTATAGTTGAATTTGGCTCTGAAACGATTCTGCCCATGTTAACGTGGGACTATATGATCCCACCAAACTTAACATTGTATTTACCCAAATGACATTTATTTCAAATTTAGTAATGACAGACTTCTTTAGTAAATGCTTTTACATTTCAATTCATCATGTATTACTAGTGTGAAATATCTCCTTTCCTAAACATCGATCCTATTGCCACCTCTATTCTTTTATGTATTCGAACGTTTCTAGATATTTCAAAGAAACAGGACGAATATTATCAAACTTCGAAGCTCTTGGCACCAGGTGAAATGTGGCCCACAAATTGATATCTCAGATGACGAGCAGGTCGATAACCATCGACGCTACATTTTGAAGCCCCAGCAGTGGACCCACCATGCGGCTGTTGTGCCATGGGAGGCCTCCGTGCCACCGGAGTTCAATATCTTAGCTAAAATAGGGCTCACAAACAACTAGCCCTAACAATTAGGCCCCAATTTCTCGTTAAACTTAAGTCCAGAGTTTGATTCTGAGTTTTATCACTCAAATGGAGAAAATGCATTTCCCAGAACTGATAATAAACTCAAAACATAGTAGAATACCCGGGTGATGTATCACGAAAGATGTTTATGGGCTCTTTTATTTAAAAAATATTGAGTTTAAAATTCAGCTGTTTCCAAACTGTCAAATCTAGTTTGAAACTCTGAGCAAAACCTTAGCCTGGTTTCGAGACCAAAGCCTGAGGCATTTTGTACTCTTTTGCATAATAATGGTCGCTCGGTAAATCTGACGCCAGAATTTTGCAAATTCAACCCTGTACAAGTCTAATCCGAAGATGCTGCATTTAATCCAATTCCAGTCAATAAGCTTCAAAAGCAAAACGCTTCGACGAAATTGTGATTTGAAGGAGTGCCAGACAGAACTCAGACATCCATTCAGTGGCGCCGTTGGGGTGTTGTCATGCAGAGACGACATCAGAGAAAATGTCACTCCATGAGTCATATGCCTGTGCTTGAATCTGTTCTTTTCCTTTGTCTACAGGACATAATCTATTGACAACACTGCCATTTTCCTACAGCTTTCTCAAAAGCGGTAAGCAACAGTCTGCATCTTGGGGTCAGTTGATCAAAGCACGTAGAACAATAGCCAGTGAAGTTTACAAGGAATGTATAAATACAGATCTTGGTGTAATCCCACAAAGTCTTCCACGGCCTCACCTTGGCTTAAAAGTGTTACCAGTCCATTCCTGCATCTTGGGCAAAGCGATGAGCACACCAGTGAAGTTTACGTGTACCTGTGGCACTGATCTCTCGGTCCGCCCCTGGCCAGGTCTTCCGGGCTTGATTTACATGGAGTCCTATGTTTCCAAAGTGTTCCTGTCCGTCTCATTCATATCCTCACTTCGCCTGGTCTACCCAATTCTGGTTATGGACTACTTCTGGGCTGTGGCCGGGCTGTTGGAGTTCCACACTGATTGTGATGATGGTCCCAGAGAGGTGAGGAAAAGAATTTGATTGAGGGTAATCCCTGGATTTTCCAGAATTGCTATGAAACCCTTTCATCTTGGTCCTTGGCTACGTTTGGTTGATAGTTGGTAGTTTAAAAACAACAAGCTAAGGCGTTACGCTTCCTGATCTGGCGAGGAACCGTTAAATTATGGGTTTAGGGATACAGCAGTAAAATGAATGGTAGTTTTGAGGGTTCTTAGTGGAAATATTGAAATAATTTCAGAAGTCTGCGCAGTATGTAAACACTGATCTAACCTGCGTCATCAGATTATAGTGCATTGGTGAGGTTCAGCGCCGCCATTCTTTGTTGTCTTGCTATATTTGGGATTGCATCCTTCAACAACATATTTAGTATTATCAGATTTTTCTCATATTTAACCTTCCCAAACATCCATACGCTCAAATCAGCCCATAGTGGCAATGTTTATGAAGTATCATAATGGAATTTCCATGCCAGCAGCCTTCTTCAGCCGGTTAACCCAGCTGAAAACAGTGTTGATGATGAATGGTCTCTAAAGCAGCAGATGCTCTTCGCTATTAACCAGGTCTCTCATTTGCATTAAAATAAAGACCAGCTTTCGGAAAAGCATCGCTGACATGGCAGTTAAACCGATCACCAATTCGACTGACAACATCATGAGTGCGCTGTTCGGATTTGCCGCCGAAAATTCCTTCTGACCGCGGTAATACCAGCTGTTCTGCTACTATAGACGGCAATGCGATAGCTTCGTGGTTTGGAGTCTTGGATCAACGAGCATTCACGGTGTCAGCAAAGCATTTACCGTAGAGATAAATTGAGATTTGTTCATATGAGAGTAAGCCGGTGACAGTCACCTTATATCGGTTCCAGTATGAGGAGTTTAGTTTGACGCCGCTTTTGTTAAATGATTCCAGCAATATCACGGCTTCCACATTGTACCCATAGTGGAATCGAACCCGGTTCGTCGCGATGAGCAAACGCCTCAACCAATAGGGCTACCCCACCGCCCTGTTCCAGTAGACCAAAGACAAGTAGACTTGCAGAACAAGCGCGCGGGAATTTGGTATTAGTGCCGTTGTGTGGTTATTCCAATATTGCGATATATCCGCCTTCCAAAATGTCTTCGTTTCTGAATTCATCACAACCCTGCATTCAGCCACAGTATTCATCTTCTGGCAATAAATCAAACAGGAGACAAATCCGTGTGTGGATGGCATGAGCAGGACCGGAGGGATAAAACACAAGAGACAAAGGACTGTGTCGCAATGCATATAGAGATTCGCTTAAACTTAGTTTGAAAAAAAAAAACCCCAGTACCATCGGTTATTTATAATAACATTTTGACCAACGAGCATAGAAACTAAGGTGCTGGGTGGCTGCGCTTCGCAATTTGCTGAGTTATGTCCCTTTGATTTGAAGATTCTAGCCTCATTTTGATCTCGGTTTCATCAACCAAGACCCTAAGGATCCCAAAGTCAGTGGTCCTGCAACGAAGTATATGTATTGAAATATACAACAAAAGAGGGCTCTGGTAAGCATCAGTTGAGTTATACGGTAGAAGGTGAGGCTTAGCTATTCTGTGTTGTGTGGTCCACAGGAAGCCGCCAGATGGCTGTGATGAGGGCAACCGGAGAGGCATCCACCACCTTCAAAATGCAGAAGCTTATGATGTTCCGTCATCAACAGAAAGGTAGGTCACCAATCAGGGGATACCTATATATATCTTTCGCATACCATCCGAAAGTGTATTCTGTATATTATAGAATTCATCTTTCGGTGGTTATATAAAGTTGAGTCATTACATGATAAATGTGGTAGAAATAAAATTATCCAGTCAAATTACCGTCTCCGTAGCTGATGGAAACAAGCATCACCGGAATCATTGAAGACGCAAATTCGTTTTAGGAGCAGTGAATATACAGTAACACTGTTCAATATTTCTTCAAAATTTTTGGTTTCGGCAACAAGTCGGACTCCCACTTCCAAAATTCTGGTGGGTAGTGGTATTGAAACCGCCCCATGCGATAGGTCTACAGAACGATGCCTTTGGTAGTTCTCGGATTTCTAATGTAACATTTAGTTACGCTTGCATGCAAACAGGTCGACTTTGAATTAAATTCAGTAGCTCTTTTTCCCAGGAAAACATAAATTTAAAACGTCACTCTCCTTCCCAAATTTTAGCCATTATTCAAGCTAGCCACGATATAAATCAACAGTACCTGTTTTCAGCACTAGCGATTAATGCCGAGGTATTAATTAAACTGTGGGAAGCCAATTGCGGGCAGCTCCGGAAGCGATAAGCATGCCAGCGGCGAATAGCATAATTATGTTTTCGGGCTGATCAATGTGAAGAACAGCAAAATGAAGGCTTATAGCCCGAATTAGTTGATTATTATATCTATGAAGAGTATTTTACCGCCGTGCAGGGATAAATGATGACTTTGTCTTCTCATAAGAACTTCAACTCATTTGGTAAATGAATTTATTATTTATCTTTTGCCAATTTCATCCCAGTAGTTGTTTTGTTGCAGACAGACTATACGTCAGGCCCCAGACCATTAAGACGGCGATTTGAGCTGGCAGTAAGGAAATAGTTCATCATGAGGAGGACCCGTGTGGGCGTTCCGATAAACATAGAACTGATTAAATAACGCAATTTTGCTGACACAGTGCTGGGAATTGCTAAAACTTCACAATTGATGATTGGTTCACGCTATGTTTCCATCAATCATCGTTAATATTGAAGTCATTTGGCGAAATCTCCGTTAATGAAGAAAACAATGGGCGAAAACGTATCTGGATTTTCCGGCGTACCAAGACTTTAAAAGACATCAGTATGGGTAGCATTAAGCAAATTTATCTTTAAGATAAATTTAATCGACTTGGAAATCCATTTTGTAAAGCTTATGAAATGCAGATGTCCTCACAATCCCGCAGAAAAATATCGTTAATGAAAACAAGGTTCCAGAATTGGTTTGTAAGTTCGACATGAGAAAGCATGATGGATTAATTAATATTGAATGCCGCGCACTCAATCTTCGATCATTTCCAATTAATCGGATCACCACCAGCTGACATCACTTCACCATTTCAGTGGTTAGATTAAGATGTACCTGCCTGTGAAAATTGTTCAGGTCACAAACTCTCATGGGTAGCGCTCTTCGAGAATGTCAATATAGCTTCTGCACGTTACTCAAACCTCTGTATCAAAACATCATCGACTCAATGCAAAATAAAAGCAGTTGTTTTCCAGCCACACCATAAAGTTATCATTGTGCTTACCAACTTCTAAACTTGCTACTGTTCATTGAGCAACATATTAACAAAGTGGTTGCAGGTTTCCTTTCTCCAGTATATACCTGCTGAAAATCGCCGTAAAATTTGTTGGGGACCGGAAATTGAAAGCCAGCAGGACACCGGTCCAGTAAATAATCATGTATTAAAATAAATCATTATGGTAAGCCGCAGACAGTCTTGGCTGTGCTTTCATAGTCACAAAACTGTTATGTCGGCCTGCATAAATATAACTTTAAATGAGTAATTTACAGTATGGTAATAGGATATGACCGCAAATTCTCTATCTATGACCGTAAAATTTTAGGTCACCAGACATTGCGTCCTATAAATAATGGTAGTGTCAGCGGAAACACTGCTGGTTAATGAATAACTATATGTATCTGAAAATATAAAAAGTTATTTCCAGGATTTACCTGATATCCACTTTTGGGCCTGTAGGGTCCGTAGTTCTGCAGACCTGGTTAAGGCAAGCAGCTCCTAAGCGCAGTCTTTCCCATTTGCTGTTCATGGAGTTCTTGTTTCATTACGACCAATCCTGTCTCCAGCCACAGCATCAACTGTGGCATCAACATTATAATCCAGTCTGTGGAACTCTCCTGGCGCAGGTAGGGCAGTAGAATGCCTTAGGACAGGAACAAATACACTTCTTTGCAGATATAATACATAGCTGAAGTTGGTCCTGCTTTATCCAAATACCTCCATGCATGAAAAAGAATGTCCAACAGAAACAAATGTGATAATGTCTATATACCTCTCAGCACATTACGAGCAGAAAGCATCATTTTGCAGCGTTTTTTCATGACATTTTGAGTTTGCAAGGCGATTATTTGGTTTCGTACCTCTAGAGAACATAAGATATAGCTACCACTCTGATAGCATGGAGAATAGCAGTGCATCCTGCAATTTATATTGCATGATGGCCTTCACGCAATTTCTGTAGAATCTGTGATCAATGCTGCAGAGTGACAGGAGCAGCGCCTACGTCAGTGGACATCTTCAGATGCCGTTCTTTGATTCACCTTGGCTGAAAATCCAGCCGAACGTCGATGCCAGATGATGCCAATACATTTTTCTGGACCTTTCATTGCCATACATTATGTGTAACTCCACTGAACCTGTAGTCCAAGTTAGGAACATTTGGCCTTCAGCAACCCATGCCGGTCGAAGAGTGCGCAACCAACGGATCAGGTGGTCAGGCTCGCTGACTTGGTTGATTACATGTCATTGTCTCACCAGCAGACTACGCCCCGTTAGCGATCACCGGCCGGTCTGGTCCAGACTCTATTACTTACAGACCGCCGCATAATCGTAAAATTTATTTTCGCTGGTGCAATTTTCAAGGAATTGACAGTTTGATTCATTGCTTCCAATTATTCACAAGAATCAGCACCGTCGAACTGCTAGCTGTCTTTGGCCGCCAATTAATAGCAGTGAAACAAATAGAGTGGTTTAACCTGTCAGGCTGCGACATAAGACTCACCGAAATCCCATTCAGCGATATACTGGCATACATTAATCCGCATCTCCGAAGAGATGAAAAACACATCAGTCTTGGCAATTCCACCATTTGATCTAATTAACTTATACTGTATAGCTCTTTAGATTTCAAACGTCGGTTGTTGGAATGACGTAATTGAGTGCCATAGTGACTGATTCGCTTCAAGGGGATACCACGGTCAAGAATCGCCGACTTGGCCTTTATTTAATTCGCCATATAAGTTTTGGGAAATCCATTATTGTTTACAGTTAAGTAGCGATCAGCCCGCCGCTTAAGATTCCCGCTGATTTCTGTCTTCAAACGGATGTAAGCTATGGGGATAAATAACCCAGCGAGAAAGCGCATAATCGGTAACGAATGATGGTAATTTTATTCATGGTGTATAAATCTTTCGCATCTAAAATGCCTTCGCCGCCAAAATAAAACCCGTAAATATAATACGCTGTTGTTAGCCGAATATTGCTGAGCACGGCTTAAAACTCAAAAAAGAGAGATAGATGTAAATCACCGCAACAAGAAATCGGTTTATTTGTGATGCAGTTCCTTCTGATATCTTTGACAGATTTTGCCGGATACGTCGCCGCCATGGTTGCTCCGTGTTCAAAACATATTTGTCATCAATACCGTACGGACCAAATCAGATGATTATTGCTATCGACCAACACTAAAATCCCAGCGTATATGTCGGTGGTGGTATTATTAGGCGAGAACGTTGAAATGTCTTCCATGCATTATGCAGGAAAACAACTGACTGTTGATGAAGCCGCTCTGAATCAAAAATAGTCACCATCTATTCGGTATTACATTTGCTTATTATTTTGATTAATGGCGATATCAGGTTTGAAGTCGTAATGAGTCACACTGTGTCTATCATTTATCTAGCGCTGCTGTCGAAAATAACTGGTCCTCTAACCCATATGCATGCTGATGTTACTTGCGCCACAGCCACCGTCTTCGCCAAAACAATTTCCAGCATTGCCCATAAAATTAATAAATAAAGATTTGGTTCAAATTCAATTTAATTACTTCCAGGCGCATCTAAAGAAGCAAATAAACAAAGCCCTTTCCATATTAATGCTATTTCTTTCATTGATGTGGCTGGAATATTGGGTTGATGCATTGCGGAAATGCCCATTGCAGTTAAGCTCTCAAGCGCATTTTCCAGAATGACCTGTCGCGTATTTGACCTGAGGCCAGTCAGGCCGTATGAGATTGCCCAGCCAAGTTAAATAATCTCTGTCTGATGTTATTGGTGATTTAAAGAGGAAACTGCAGTTTGAAATTGTATCATGCAACTGTTAGTTTCCAGCTTCCACCATGACATTGATAAACGTTCGCTGACCCGCTAAAACAGATTCAACGTCCAGATAAAATGGTTTCAACGACTTGTAGATACAAACGTCCGAAGTGAAGCATGTTTTAGTCAAAACCAAAGATAAAACAAAATAGCGCTGCAACGGCAATATTCGCTATATTTTCATTCTGAAATTACAATTGTAATTATCAGTATTATTATCTCACAGCAGTGTCGTAATTCAAATGAACACAGAAATAGTAGTTCCGTGTTTACATGTATAAATATATTTAGAGACTTTTGTCGGTCTCCATAAGCCGAAAAGTTTACCTACCTGTTCACAGTCAATCGAATCTACATTTATTCCTAATTTGTCACATAATTCTGATGCGACAAGCCAGCCGCCATTTCGGTTTGCATCACTTATTCTAGCCAGTAAGTCTTCTTTACATCTTCTATGTACCGCCCAGTTTGTTACAGACAATAAATGCATTACCCAGCAGAGCCCGGCGGTCCTATTCTGCTACCGCAAAGATGTCGCCTAAAGCGGAGGCATCCATATCTTCTACTCCAGACTTCTCTAAGTTTCCGCGAAAGCGATATTATGAATCAAATTAACGCAGATGTCAGTATTCAGAATATTATGAATCGTGTAATTGATATGAGACTTCCTCGGTTTTGAAGCTGACAGCAGTAGATATCCGCCAAGCATCGCTTCAGTATCGCGCCAATTCCTTCAACTCGCAATCCTAATGGGAACCATCTGATTACAAACTTCTTGCAGTAAGTCATTTTCGCTAAGGCCGGTAATCCAATAGTTCGCGCCGAGCAAAGGTCCCCGCACATTTATGTTCTATGGTTTAATTTGCTGTGAAACGAGAGGCCATTTGCTAGCATTTCCCAAATCGTTATATGCGACATCAGGGTCAACCCATTGCCCGGTCGCCCGAGTCCAGTGCTTTATATCTGTCGGCAAGCAAATTTGTGAGCATCGTACATCTTCGTACCGCAGGCCCGTTGACTTTCCAATATTAATGCCGTTTCATTTAAAATCAACAAGAAAACGGCCGGTATAGTGGAAAAATCATTCAGGCAAGGATTTTATATGTGCCACCGTACCGTGCCACGGCAATTTTAAAGTTATCGCACCCCTCGGTTAGTGGTTTAAGAATGCTATGAACAATATGTAATTCCATCAGACTAATTTCTGACAATAAACAGCTAGTATTACAACAATGTCACGGGCGTGATCTTCGCCGTCAGAGAATGTATAAATCTTAGCATCAATCCTTGCTGTTTCAATTCTTTCCTTGCAGCCCTCTCATTAGACAAACACCAACCAATTGTTGAAACCCTGGCTACAAATTCAGAATACCAGTTATCAGTCGGAAAGCAGTCTTTAAGTGGTGAGGTCATTCGTTTTACATTAGTTACATTCTTTCTGAAACTTCGATTTACAAATAAATTCGGCTGCGCAAGCCATACCGATTCACAAACATGAAATCCCGGGACCTGCAATTGTTTTAAGGGTCCCAGTACGAAGCGGAGGTCCTGGTGAAGCGAACGGTGTAGGAGAACCGTATTTCTTCGAGATCGTCCTTGGGTACATATTTAAGCATTTTCCGGCTGGTAAAATGTCCTGTGATGAAATAAATACCGTGTTTTGAATAAAAAGATTGTAATAATAAATAAACTCTTTTATTTATTATAATGGACCCTACCTTCACGGAGTTACCTCCCTTAGCTTACGCGAACAATCCAGAGTTCTAACTTTACCATCATCTTCTTCTGCTGTCACGGCCCTGAAACAGACGCTCGCTAGGGATTACTCTTCATGACAGACGTATGTTGTGGCCAACAGATGTCTTGAGACACCACCAGTTTGTTTTATTTGTCTAAAACAATAACAGTAAAGTTTCGGTGTTGTTTCGCACCAGACTTTTTGTATAGGTACCATCAAAATACGCCAAAACCTCCTGCCTACGCTGTTCTGCCATGTGGAAGTTTAGCGTACGCTGTGGTCGTGCGTATTATCGCGCTTTAAAACCAACTATTACTTTCCTCCGTGGTAAATCCTTCAATGTAGTTTTCAATGCTTTACCACGTTTCTCTGCTTCTGGCCACAAAGAATCCAGTTAACATACTTCAGGTTTGTTTCAGGCCGCACGTTGTTCGGCTCCACGTGTTATCGCCAGATGTCACTCCTAATGCGGGTCTGTCTGAAGAAGACGGGCCAAGGGCCAGATACATGTTCAATTTCCATCTGGCCTTTTCCGGCACAGAAGAGGCGGGCGTCATTAATTCTGTTTCCATCATGATGCTTGAGGCGGAGGGGACCTGGGACTTTAGAGTTCTGGCCAAATCTAAACGGGCCCGTGCGCGAAAATCCCGTGTCTTCCTACCATACTTCGAGTGGTTTTGGATGTTCGCTATAATGGAGTCAATGTTTCAGAAGCGATGACTCAATGAAGTCCTTCGCTCGGAGTCGGTTGGAGGTCTCCGCCAGGAGTTCCTGCCAACGCATCCGGACGGGGCGATATCCGCGGACGGCCGTTCGACTTCTAGCTTTGAGGTGGCACCGCCTGACCGGGTTTCGATCCGACGCTTCGCTGCTCCGAGGGAAGCCCGGTCCTCTTCGGAGCCGCTTTCGGCCGCTGAGAGTATTCTGGTATTCCCGCCCCGCGGCACCCGCCCCATGATGGAGGTAATCGCCCGCGGGTCGGGCCTGCCTTCCAGCGCTGACCAAATTACGACGCTGCTGGGCGGCTGACGGTTAGTCGGTCTGTTCTCCCTTCCTGGTAGCCAGAAGCGCTGCAGCCCACTGGCTCGGGGCCAGCCCTCTATTTGAGGAGAGTATTCCAGCTTCTATTCCAGCCTGAATCTTCGCGCTGGGCGGAGCCGGGGAGTATTGAGGGAGTGGCGACGCGGCTTCCGTTTTGCTCGGCCTGCGGGAGGTCCGCGAGAATTCGCAGGCCCACTTAGGCCGCGTGCGCCCGCCAGTGGACTTCGGGATTGAGTTCATTGGTTTCTACAGGCGCTGGGCCTCGAAAATCCTCGCGACGAAGCTCCTGATTTCGCCGCTATCGCGACCGGTCGTATCCTCTTTAGTTTGGTAAATCTGCGCCTGGCGACTTTATCGAATCCTGTATGGCGCTACTTAGCGCTGGAGGATTCCTGTTCACAGACTGACTGCTAATAGGGTACTTCCGTCAGTTTGGGGAGGTTCGCTTCCGGAGTAGTGTTCCTGCCGCTCGGCAGCGCCATCGAATTTTTGCTCGGGAGCTTCGCGTATCGTGCTGTAATTGGACTGTGGTTTTAGAGTAACGGAATGGAAGCGGTAGCGGTGGTATCCAGGAAAATGTACCTCTCATATAGAGTACGCCCGAAGTGAGTGCCGCTACCGGTCGCCGATATCGTATACTCCGCTAATAGCTGTCGAAGTTCAGGGTCGCACTCGCGCGCGCGAATTTTGGCGGCTCCAAGCGGCGGCCACGCATGCGTAGCTGGGATGCGCGATGTACGGCTGACATTTAGTATCGTAAGGTGTTATTATAGACTTTGTTGGTTTCCTTCTGGCTCGGGAGATAAAATCTCTTCCCGGCATGGCGAATAGTACGTAGAGGGGTCATGCCGCAGCTACCTTCCGCGATCAAGGAAGCCTGCTTGGAGCACCTGGCAGGTTCTGCGCCAGCGTACCTTCACGGGCGCAGCCTGGTTAATTCCGGAAGGCCTGCTGGTTGGCTGCCATGAAATAGGTAGAAGGAGGAGGGTGTCCTCAAGGGGCATGAGAAGTCTCGGATTTAGTTCTCAGCTTTCGGCAAGCGCTGGAGAGGTCTGGCCTCCTGGCCCAATAGGGCGCCAGCCGTGTCAGTAATCAGCTGCTTCCCGCCATTAGGGTCCACGACGCTTCCTACCCCTATATCCGGAGGCCGCTTTCTCTCTATTCCTGCCGGAATGGGAGGCGCCACCAATAACGCTGTGCTACGGGTCATAGCCACTGTAGCCGAACCGCCTTCACCGGCATATGACGCATCTGCGCCGGCCATGCCAGGCCAGGGCGGATATATTGCGCCGTATCGTTCAGGCTCTGCTGGACAAGTCCGTTAATCGGTTTATTCCACCGGGAGAGTGAAACAGGCGGGATTTTACTTCCACGTATTCGGGTCCTTTCAAGAAAGACGCATGGTTCCGGCCCGATTCTCAACCTCGAGTAGTTGAATCACATGCTCGGCAACCATCCTTTCAAGATGGACCTTCACTGCCGGTGATCCTATCATCTGTTCAGCCCGGCGACATTGGCTTCCACGCCAATGGAAGGCCCAAAGGATGCGTATCTCATGTACACCATACATCCTCGTTTCAAGCGGTACCTCCGGTCCTCTTTACGACGGGATACATTACCATTCAGGAATTGTTCTTCGCATAATCGACTGCCCCAAGGGTGTTCACCAATTCATGTTAGTCCCAGCTACCCCACTAGTTTCGCTTCGCAAGGAAGGCGTTTGTTACCCTTACCTAGATCGACTGGTTGCCTCGAGTATCTAACACAGCTAGCGAAGTCAAGATGCTACTCACACAGTGATAGACATTCTAACTCGACTGGGGTGGATCATCAACTCCTCAAGAAATCCGACCTGGTACCCACCCAGGACTTGGTTTTTTGGAGCGCTGATTCTAAACGTAACAAGGATCTCGTTTTAGCCGAGCCGCAGGCGGTCACCAGAGTTCGAGATGGTATCTTCATTCTCTCGGCCCAGGCCCCAGGCACCAGCACCAGCTCCGGCTACTGGAACCATATGCCGCGGCGGCGTAATCTCTGTAGTGGCGGGCGCCGTTGATGATGCGTCCCATAAGCGAAGCTTTACAAGCTTCGGCTGTGGACTCACACGAGGATCTGGGAGCAGTCTCACAGTCCCGAAGTGGTTGACACACTTCACCTTCAGTGGTGACAAATGTCGAAATCTCACCAGGGTTCCCTTGGAAATCCCGGAATGCCAGCTCTCACAGTTCAGACAGATGCTGCCCTCACGGGCTGGAAGCGTTCTGGCAGTCTGTCGGCTTCCGGACTTCTGGTCCAAGCCGGCGCTCACCTTCACATCAACGTGCTGGAGTTTCGAGAGCTGTCGCGTTGGTATTCGAGCGCTTCAGAGAGCATGTCCGGTAGTCAGGTAGTCCGCCTTCACAGTTAGACAACCAGACGGCCATGTCGTGACATCCTGAAGCAGGAGGCACGGTGCAACCCAGCGCCCTCGAAGCCGGGACTTTCTCTCTGGAAGCGGTTTCAGTACGATCAGCCAGGTACGCCCCCATCTCCGGGGCTGGAGAACGGCGCAGCAGATGCGCTCGCGGATCCTGGCCCCGCGACGCGAGTGGATGCTCGACAGGCAGATATTCACAGTAATCCAGCAGTTGTACGGGTCGTTCGAGGTGGGATCTGTTTGCGTCCGGGCGGACGATCAGACAACCGTGTTCTGCTCTCGGATACCGGACCAGAGGGCGCTGGCTGCCGACGCTTCCTGTTAGATTGACGGCACCAGTGCTCTGGCTGCCCGCCGCTACTCACTCATTCCCTCGTGTCCTTTCACAGCTGTCCACCCAGCCAGCTCGCTACTTGTGCTACTGGCACCGCTTTGCCGTCACAGAGCTGGTTTCCGGTAATTCTCAGGTTTCTGGCTCAGCCTCCTGTTCTATTACCTTTTGCGACCGGACATTCTCACTCAGAACGGAGCTTCCACCCAAATCCACGGATTCAGTGGGTGGGCTTGGCCTCTGTCAGGTCTGCAGCCTCGAGGCACGCTGGGAATTCCCGCAGTTGCAGAGACACAATTCTGGCTTCGGAGGCGGATTCGGCAAACGCTCAGTATGAGGATAGGTGGTCCATGCTTATGCGCGCTGGTGCAGGTGATAGGGGCATTGCAGATCCTTTTCAAGCAGATTTAGTCCCAGTATTGGAGTTTTTGCAAGCTCGCTTAGAAGAAGGCCTGAAACCCCGACCATTCATTCGTACTACTTCCACCGCTTATTTCCACTTTTCATTACCCCCTGTCGATGGTGCTCTTCTGGGGCAGCACCTCTCTCGCACAGCGCTTAGCTGGAAGCGCGAACGGATTCGACCTGCTCTCAGGCGAACCAGTCCACCTTGGGATTTGTCGATCGTTTACATTGGCTGTCCGTCCCACTTTCTGCACCTATCGCTATATCCATTGGAAGTTGCTGGACCTGAAAGCTGTGTTTTGGTGGCGGTAACATCTGGTCAAGAGTCGGCGATATACATGCATATGTCGTCCGGACCCGCGCTTGACTGTGTTTCACACGGATCGTGGTCAGCATTCACCCCCAGATACTTTAACGACCGGTCGGTCGATCACGCTTCCTATGTGACAGCTCCTATCGAACTTCCTTACTTACCCAGCCTTCCACATCGGGGACCACTCCTACGCAGCACCCGCTGGATCCGGTGAAGACGCTTCAAAGTCTATATCAAACGAACGCAGGGATCCGTGACGGGTACCCAGCTGTTCTGTTGTTACCCGTATGGAAGGCTGGTTCGCCAGCGGTGCAAGCAAACTTTGTGCTGGCTGGCCAGTATATCGTATTTGTGCCGCTTTATCAGGCTAAGGGCAAGCCTCCCCTGAGGGTTAAGGTTCACTCGGTCAGGGCAGTATCGCATCAAAACTTTTGCATCGCACTCCCATTGAAGAGATCTGCTCCGCTTATTTGGCTTCGCCAAGCACTTTATACGCCATTATCAGCTCGATACATTCACGCTAATCGTATGGAGCTTTGGTCGTATCGTTTTCCAGTGGACAGTGTCCTGCCACCCCGACCAAGTGAGTCTTGGCTTATTGGTTTGTGTTGACGCTTACTGTACAATGATTCCATTATTGACATGTCTGCTACGAAAGCTAATCAGAGAACCTAAAATTTCCTTCTCGATTCCTCTAAGGAGTTACGATTATCGTTAGTGAGTGGTATTTTTGTTTTCCCCTACCGTGCTCTTTCTAAGAAGCCACTTAGTGGGTCGGATTTCACTGACATTCAGACGCATGCAATGTCTCATTATGCTAGGAGGTCGCTCTTTTGAGCACAAATCCTCCCTCGTCAGTTCCCTCCCATAATGCCTCTCAAGGAAGCCAAACTGGGTCGAGTGACAGGTGAGTGTTATGGCGCTTCTGTTCAATTTTTTCCATGATACAATCGCTATATTTTGTGTGTGCTTGACAGAATTCCTCCTCCCTGGCCTCCGGGTCTTTGGGAGTCTGTGTTTATGTGATAATAGGTACTCTAAGGACTATCTTCTGAAAGAATTTTCCAAACCTGCAGAGGGTTTCAATTCTTTGAAGAGAGTCGTCTAGGGGTAGGGCCCACCCACCTCCCCGCAATTCTGTTCACTGATGAGAATTCAGCAGAAGGAATGATGATACGGGTCTAGGAGCCTACCCAGTTGGTGCGCATGCGCTAAGGGAGGTAACTCCGTGAGGTAGGGTCCGTATAATAAATAAAAGAGTTTATTTATTGTACAATCTTTTTATTCAAAAAACATTGATACAACTGTCACAGGACATTTTTCAGCCGGAAAATGCATAATATGTACCCCAAGGACGACTCTCTTCAAAGAATTGAAAACCTCTGCAGGTTTGGAAAAGTTTCTATAATATCTTTAGAGCCTGGAATGAATCATTGGTCATTTGGACTGATGGATGAAATGATGCCCGTAACTGCTCTGAATGAAACAACCCCCAACATTTAGTAAAGTCATAGATGTGTTGTGGGTACAGTGAATAATAATATATCAGTATGTCGTTTTCCTGAGTTTATCCTCTACATATTGTGCGTTCCGGGATGCACAATTGCGCTGGTATAACTCTGTCTCTATACAGTTTGCCACATCCCTGATGGATGTGGTGTAACACAAATGACTGATAATTGTGCATGTGATGAGGTGGTGGTGGGATGTAGACACCATGAACTGGTGTACCGGCTGCAGTACCTTCCTCAAGAGTGATCTCAGAACAACTGTGTCTTATGAAGTAAAGCAAAACACAAAAAGAAGCCATTTGAGGAGGTTGTTTTTAAGAAATATTATGAATTATTTAGCTTTGTTTAGTAATGGAATTGTTTGGGAGTGTTTGAATTTTTTAACAATATTGTGTAAAAAACTTGGCACCAATACTAAGGCTGATTGTGTTTTTAAGTTTGTCAGCACCATGCCCAGGGGTTTCGTCAAAGTGGCAAACATCACTATGGGTTTTGCTCCCACATCAAGCTGACATGCTTTGATAAAAATGAAATGTTGTCCAAGGGGGCATGGGACCAAACTGGCTCACACCAAACTCAATGCTGGTTTATGAAAAGTGCCATGATTACACTATTTGCATTGAAAGTGAAGTTGGTTTCTGCTGATTGACAGTTTTCCATGTGTATGTGGCAGTTATCATATCAGTAGTTATGTTGGTTTCAGTGGTGACTACTCAGCGGTCTGTGACCCCCTGTACAAGAGGTTTAGCATCAAGTGCGAGCTGTGTGTGACGACTTGCAAGGTGAGACAAGCGAGGTTGTCATGTCAGAACAGATTAATGCTATTCTTGAATTAATGAGCTTTGAACATGTGGGTGATATTTGCTTACTTTGCATCAATACATGTAAGAAAGAGATAGGTTTGGTCAAGCGGTGATTGGCCTGAAATGTTCTGCAAACCTTGCATGGCTGTGAGTATCACAGTCAGCACCATACAATTCAGTTGTATCATAACAATCTGCATTACCTTGGCCATGAGCTGATATACACTTAACAGCTACATTAAACCTGCTTACAATCACTCTTGCTCACTAATTCAGCCACTCACTCACTCCACTCACTTCTGTATGTATTTCTCACATACACGCGCATGCACGTCGTCATATGCACGTCGTACACGATGTTAAATCCAATTTCACCTCACCTCACCTCACTTCTGTATGTTGCAGGAAAGACTGACGGATGCAGCTCTCAGAAGGAGAGGTCAAAGAGTGTTGACCCAGCTCTATTCAGTCCCTTCCTGCAGCTCCTGGAGATAGGTGATGTGACTATAAAGAAAGGTAAGACAACCTCTGGGCCCTCATTGGATGTTTAGCGAAGGTGTTCGTCTTATCACTCAAATGACATAATGCTAAACATTTCTGAATGAAATATAGTTATAGTAGTGAACAAGGTGATGACATCACTTCAGAAATTAATCTGTGACGTGGAATGGGTTCTGGGGATTTGTACTAATAGCATGGAGAGATGGTATTCATGATCATGATGAGAGGTTCGAATGTATTGTACAGTGACAAGATATTTAACGATTTGCAGTCTATTTTGGATAATTCTGCAGTGTTGTGAGTTTAAGATCCATGTTTATCAGTATCCATGTTTTTAGCTTTCATCAAGAGCATAAGACAGATGTTCAGCCACATCAGCATTCGTGCCCACAACCAAATCACAGTGGCTATGTTGAATCAGTGCCTTGGCCTTGTAGAAGACACAGACCACCAAGTTAGGACTCGTTTCAGGTGATTCTGATGCAGAGTTGAATTCCATTAGGCATACCAAGATCTTACATGGATTGGCTTGAATGTTGATAGATTTCACCAAAGTTGAAAGAGTCTAACACAAGTATCGACCCGTGAAGATCCGGGGTATAATAGGTCTTCAGCAACCCATGCTTGCCACAAAAGGTGACTATGCTTGTCGTCGAAGAGCTTAATTAACGGGATCGGGCGTCAGGCTAGGCTGACTGATTGACACATGTCATCGGGTCCCCAATTGGCGCAGATCGATGCTAATGCTGTTGATCACTGGCTTGTCTGGTCCAGACTCGATTATTTACATTCTTTTTTCAGAGATCGCCCTTGGGGTACATATTATGCATTTTCCGCTGAAAAATGTCCTGTGACAGTTGTATCAATGTTTTTGAATAAAAGATTGAACAATAAATAAACTCTTTTATTTATTATACGGCCCCTACCTCACGGAGTTACCTCCCTTAGCGCGCCAGTTTCAACTGGGTAGGCTCCTAGACCCGTGATCATCATTCCTTCTGCTGTCACCGCCGCGGAACAGACGGTTTTAGAAATAGAACGCACTTCATGAGCCGGACAGCTGAAAGCCACTAAGAAAGCTATGTCTGAGACACCACCTGTATGTATGGTCTTTATTTGCCTAAAACAAGGAACAGTAAAGCTTTACAGTTGGTTGTTTCATAATTGTGACTTTGTATTAATACAAAATACGCTTAACTTTCCCGTGGTTTACGCGACGTTGCTCTGCCATGGCGGAAGTTTAGCGCGGCCATGTGGTCGTAATATTGCGATTAAAACCAACTATTACTTTCTCCGCGGTAACCTTCACGATTTTTCAATGTTTTCTACGGTTTATATGCTGCTGGCCGCTGTTAGCTACATGCTTGGCGGTTTGCTTTCAGGCCTTTTCATCCTGTTCGGTCTGTGGACAGAGAGAAATTCCACGGGCCGACAGGCATGAGCTATGCGCTGCCTGTCTTGAGAAGACGGGCCACCGACGCTGAGTCCTGCCCTATTTGTCTGGCCTTTTCCCCGGCCCAGAAGAGGCGGGCGTCGATACGCTTGTTTTATCGCGGAGATGCGGAGAGCGGAGGGGACCTGACGCAGGTCCCCCGCCTAAAACAAAACGCATCGCCAAAAAAGAAAAAATCCCGAGGCCCTTCCTCTCCTACCACTTCGAAAGTGGTTTTGACATGTCAGTAATGGACTCTATGTTTCAGCAGCATATGGACTCCGCGGAAGTCCTTCGCTCGAGTCGGGTTGGAGGTCTCCGCAGGAGTTCTCGCCCACTCCGGACGGGGCGGAGAGTCCGGGGTGGGATCGCTGGCTCGCTCGATCCTCAGCCTTGAGGCGCCTGTAGATCCGCTGCCTCTGGCTTCGATCCGACGCCGGCTGCTCCGGGAGAGGGAGGTGCTCCCAGTCCCCTCTCGAGTTAGCGCAGGGACCGCTGAGTATTCCTGGTATTCCGTCCTGGCGCACACCCGCCTTGAGAGCCGGAGGCACCAGTTCTGCCTGGCCTGCCTCCAGCGCCTCGGGACCGGGTCCACGACGCCGGGCTGGCGCTGACGGAGCCGCTCTGTCTGTTCTTCCCTTCCTGTGGTTCCTAGTAGCTAGGCAGTCCACCGGGTCGGGTTCGGGTCCTCTACGGAGGAGACCCAGCCTCTGACTCGGCTCGGGCGCCAGGCAATGGAGCTTGGGGAGGTTGAGGAGCAGGACGGAGGCTTCCGCTTTGCTTCGGGCCTTTGCGGGAGGTCCGCAGAGAATTGCCGAGGGCCTACCCCAGGCCGCTGTGCCTGCTGGTTGGCGCGGACTCGACTGAGTTCCGCTTTGCCAGGCGAGGCGCTTGCCCTAGGCAACCCTCGCAGACGCAGCTCCGCGATTCTGCCTTCGTTGGTCTCGACGGGTCGATCCTCTCTGTCTGGTGCCCGGCACGGTTTGACTTACCGGATCTCGGCGGGCGCTACCAGCTTGGGAGGATTCCCTGTTCGCTGTGCCAATTGTAGACGAATGTGTGTTCACTTCGCCGCCCTGGGAGGCTCGGCTTCCTCCGAGCAGCTCCGCTGCTCGGCAAGGGCTTCGACTCCACCTTTTGCCTCGCTGGCGCTTCGCGGCACGCTGCATCGACCCACGCAGGAGGTCTACCGAACGCATGCAGCAGGTGCGGTGGTGGTCCATGAGGCCTACCTCTCCTCGGTTCAGAGGTCGGCCCTGGAGGCGGAGGGGCATGCTGGCTACGGTCGCCGCATGTCGCTGCTCCGGCCAGCTGGAAGTGCAGGCTCACCTCGCTGACTCTTTGGCGGTCTGCTGCGCCGACGGTGATGTGCGCAGTCATGGGGATGCGAGGCTGTGGCTGTCGACGCCCAGGTACTCGGCAGCAACACAGCAGACCTTGCTGGCCCTCCCTTCCGCCTGGGAGCCACCTCTTTCCAGGGGCCCAGCAGGTCATACGGGAGGCTGCCGCTGCAGCTACCTCCTTCAAGGACTCTAAGGCCTTGTTGGAGCACCCGGTGTCTCGCCCGGCCTCCCGCCACCTTCCTCCGCCGGGTGCAGCCTACACCCGAAGTCTGCCGGCTGGCTTCGCCGCTGGTAGGTAGGCGGAGGAACAGGTCCGGCTTAAGGGTAGGGGCAAGGAGCAGTCCTCGACCAGCTCCCAGCCTGCTGGGCTGGAGGTCTGCCCCACCTCCCGTTAACCCATCAGGTTGCCGGGCCAAGCCGCCGGTGTCACGCCCAGTCAGCTCCGCTTACCGGGTCTACACGCCGCCCTACCCCATATCCCAGTGGGAGGTCGCCTCTATTCCTGCCGGAATGGGAGAAGGCTACCAACAACGCTTTGGGTGCTGGCCACGGTCAGCATAGGCCATCTCCCACTGTGGAAGCGCAGGTCCGCCCGACTTCACCCGCATACGCCGTGACTCCGTGCCGCCATGTCAAGCCAGGGCGACATATTGCGCGACGGTTCAGGCTCTGCTGGACAAGTCCGCAATCGAAGCGCATTCCACCGGGAGAGGAACAGGCGGGATTTTATTCCACGCACTTCCTCGTCCCGAAGAAAGACGGCGGTTCCGTCCGATTCTCAACCTCAAGGGTTGAATCGCGATGCTCAAGTACCATCCTTCAAGATGGAGACACTGGCGCCGGTGATCTCATCTGTTCAGCCCGCATTGGCTCACGCCAATCGACCTAAAGGATGCGATTCGATGTACCCATACATCCATCGCTCAAGCAGTACCTTCGGTTCTCTTTACGACGGATGTATTACCAATTCAGGGTGCTCCCTTCGGCATATCGACTGCCCCAAGGGTGTTCACCAAGCTCATGTTAGTCCCAGCTACCCTAGCTCGCCGCAAGGAAGGCGTTGTTACCCTTACCTAGACGACTGGTTGCTCGGAGCACTAACACAGCCAGCGAAGTCAAGATGCTACTCACACAGTGATAGACATTCTAACTCGACTGGGGTGGATCATCAACCTCAAGAACCGACCTGGTACCCACCCAGGACTTGGTTTTTCTTGGAGCCGCGATTCCAAACGTAACAAGGATCTCGCTTCCTTTGTCGCCCGACCGGGTCACCAGAGTTCGGGAGATGGTATCTTCATTCCTCTCCCAGCCCCAGGCACCAGCACGGACTTGGCTCCGCTTACTGGGCCATATGGCGGCTTAATTGATCTCTGTAGTGTGGCGGGCGCCGTTGAGGATGCGCCCCATACAGCAAGCTTTGGCTCGGTTGTGGACTCACACGGAGGATCTGGAGCGCAGTCTCACAGTCCCCGAAAGTGGTTGACACCTCACCTTCAGTGGTGGACAAATGTCGGAATCTCACCAGGGGTTCCCCTTGAAATCCCGACGCCAGCTCTCAGCAGTTCAGACCGATGTGCCCCTCACAGGCTGGGGTGTTCTGGCAGTTCGTCGGCTTCCGGACTCTGGTCCGGGCCGGCTTCCACCTTCACATCAACGCAGTTGGAACTGAGAGCTGTGCGGTTGGTATTCGAAAGCGCTTCAGAGAGCATGTCCGTGGCCAGGTAGTCCGCCTTCAGTTAGACAACCAGACGCCATGTCGCATATCCTGAAGCAGGGAGGCACGGTGTCCTCCCCAGCGCCCGGGAAGCGTGGGACTTTCCTCTGGTGCGCACTCAGTACGATTGTCAGGTACCCCTGTTTATCTCCCGGGCTGGAGAAACGGCGAGCAGATGCGCTCTCGCCGGATCCTGGCCCCGCACGAGCGGGATGCTCGACAGGCAGATATTCACAGTAATCTCCCAGTTGTATCGGTCGCTCGAGGTGGATCTGTTTATGCCCGGGCGGACGCATCAGACACCCTCGTTCTGCTCTCGGATACCGGACCCAGGGCGCTACGCCGACGCCTTCCTGCTGGATTGACGGGCAAAGTGCTCTGCTGCATGCCTCACCGCTACCACTCATTCCCCGTGGTCCTTTCACAGCTGTCCACTCCAGCCAGCTCGGCTACTTGTGCTACTGGCACCGCTACCGCCACAGAGCTGGTTTCCGTAATTTTCAGGTTTCTGGCTCAGCCTCCTGTTCTATTACCTTTGGCGACCGACATTTTCACTCAGAACGGAGCTTCCCACCCAAATCCACGGATTCAGTGGGTGGCTTGGCCTCTGTCAGGTCTAACCTCGAGGCACGCCGGAATTCCTGCAGCAGTTGCAGACACAATTCTGGCTTCGAGGCGGATTCGGCAAACGCTCAGTATGCAGGATAGGTGGTCCCGCTATGCGCCGCTGGTGTTCAGATAGGGGATTGCAGATCCCTTTCTGGCGGATTTAGTCCGGTATTGAGTTTTGCAAGCTCGCTTTGGAAGAAGGCCTGGCGGTTTACCATTCAGCTCGCTACTCCACCGCTATTTCCACTTTTCACACCCCTGTCGATGGTGCTCTTCTGGGGCAGCACCCTCAGCAGCGCAGCTGGCGGCGGAACGGATTCGACCTGCTCTCAGGCTTAACCAGTCCACCTTTGGGATTTGTCGATCGCTCGCCATTGGCTGTCCGGTCCCACTTTTCACACCTATCGGCTATTTCCATTCAGTTGTTGACCTGGAAAGCTGTTTTTCTGGTGGCGGTAACATCTGGTCGAGGGTCGGCGATTTACATGCTATGTCAGTCCGACTCGGGCGCTGACTGTGTGTTTCACACGATCGTGGCCAGTATTCGCTTCCCAGATACTTTACCGATCATCGTCAAGGTCGACACGCTTCCATGTGACAGCTCTATCGAACTTCCTACTCTTACCCAGCCTTCCACATCGGGACCACTCCTACGCAGCACTCACCCGCTGATGTCCGTGAAGACGCCAAAGTCTATATCAAAACTAACGCAGGGAATCCGTATGGTACCCAGCTGTTCTGTTGTTACGGTATGGAAGGCTGGTTCGCCAGCCAGCAAGCAGACTTTGTCTCGCTGGCTAGTCTCGCGTATTTGTGCCGCTTTATCAGGCTAAGGGCAAGCCTCCCCTGAGGGGTTGAAGGCTCACTCGGTCAGGGCAGTAGCCACCAAAAGCTTTTGCATCGGCACTCCCCATTGAAGAGATCTGCTCCGGGCCGCCATTTGGAGCCGCCAAGCACGCTTATACGCCATTATCAGCTCGACACGCATTCCGTGAATCGCGCGAAGCTTTGGTCGATTGTTCTCTCCAGTGGACAGTGTCCTGCCACCCTGACCGAAAGTGAGTCTTGGTTTATTGGTTTGTTTTGACGCTTACTGTACAATAATTCCATTATTGACATGTCTGCTACTGTGTGCTCACTCAGAGAACCTGTACCCCTTCGATTCTTCTCACGGAGTTACTATATCGCTAGTGAGTGGTATTTTGCTTTCCCCCACGGTGCTCTTATGTAAAAGCCACTTAGTGGGTGGGGATTCATTGACATTCGCACTACGTGCAATGTCTCATTATGCTAGTGAGGTCGCTCTTTGAGCACAATTCCTCCCTGTCAGTTCCTCCCATAATGCCTCTCAAGGAAGCTAAACTGGGACAAGTGACAGGTGAGTGTTATGGCTGCCTGTTCAATTTTTTTCCATGATAATGATCGCTATATTTTGTGTGTGCTTGACAGAATTCCTCCTCCCCTGGCCTCCGGTCTCTTGGGAGTCTGTGTTTATGTGATAATATGTAATTCCAAGGACGATCTCTCTGAAAAGAATTAACCAAACCTGCAGAGGTTTTCAATTCTTTTGAAGAGAGTCGCCCTTGGGTAGGGCCTCCCTCCCCCGCAATTCTGTTCACTGATATATTCAGCAGAAGGAATGATGATAATGGGTCTAGGAGCCTACCCAGTTGAAAGATGCTTAAGGGAGGTAACTCGCGGAGGTAGGGGCCAGATAATAAATAAAAGAGTTTATTTATTGTTCAATCTTTTATTCAAAAACATTGATACAACTGTCACAGGACATTTTTCAGCCGGAAAATGCATAATATGTACCCCAAGGATCTGCACTCTCTTCAAAGAATTGAAAACCTCTGCAGGTTTGGTTAAGTTTTTGATCAGGTGTGAAGGTCACTGAGTCTGCAAATACCCTACTGGATTATGGAAACATTGTTACTTTCGGGTCACATTTATCTTTGGCCTTAGCTGGATTTGTACATTAGGAACTATTTACAAGTTATTTTGAAAATATTGTCTGTCCTTTCGTGCATCAGGAGATTTTTTGCATAAAAACATTCTTGTCTGATTATATTATTTTGTAGAACAATCTTTTCTTTGTCTTTAGATGAGAGACTTCTATAAAAGATCAATAATTTTTTATCAACAGATAGTAAATAATTTCTTGAAAAGCCCACCCTTTGAAGTAGAACTGCGTATTAATGTTACAAGTTCACAAGAACTGAATGTTCTCAACGTCCTCTCTGTTTCTCAGAGTCGCAGAGAAGGACATCCTCCTGGTGGTGCTGGTGAGCTTGCTGGAGAGCCTGCTGTCCGCCATTCCACTCACTGCTGCCACTGCCTACCACGAGGTGAGACATGTGCTCACACTGATATAAGTTTCTTACACACCCGTAGGTGAGAAACCCATGTGAGAAAACTGGTATCACACATATGTGTGAGATCGATTTCTAATCGCCTGATTGGCTACTCCATGGTGATGACCTAGGGTCAGGTTATGACGGACTACTTTCCTGATTAAAATTCATTGATAAGTTACTCGTGCTTCAATCGAACAGAAACCTGTTACTCTTGCAAATATATCCCTTTACACCTACCTGTTGTTTTCGCGATTGCAACATAAACAGGTATTTATACAATGAGTCACAAGTAAAATAAATATAACACGAATCTATTTATTTCTAATTCCTTTTATTAAAACTTTTGATTCCTAGTCATGAATTCAAAATAGCTCCAACAATCAGTGATACCTGTGTAAACAATTATGTGAAACTCACCGTTAGAGATAAAGCCCTTGATTCCTTGAATATTCAAAATGTACAACACTGGTACTTTTACTGGAGAGATGCGACAAGTGTCATGTGTCGCCTTGCAAAAATACCTGACACGATAACATCAGTGCCTGTCCATTGTGAGATCGATTTGACTCGTTGTTTCTTGATGCATTGATGAAGATGACATTTTTCACTGATACACATGATGAAGACCCACTTCCAGCTCCGAGATACTATGTGATTCCAATGTTATCAAATTCACTCATGACAATCAGAACCAAAACACACTCGTTGAAACAATGTCACGACGACATGTAGTGCGTTTGCAAGGCCTCATGAGTGCAAATGGCGCACGTCCTTTCTATTCAATCGAACATGTACAGGAACGGTTGATCTACACATAAGTCATTGCTCAAGATATTCCTCCGAAGCATGATAATGAAAAGTTTATTTCTTGATAACTTACAGGATGTAATCATTTCACAATTCATACTGAAAACTCTGTAAATTCCATTACATTCCAAGTGGCAGTTTCTGGCTCGAGGAAAACGAGAAGGATGTGGCGAAGAAGAGTAGTCCCCATTGATAGTGAAGGCGTAACCTCAGCAATGTCACATTTAAGCTTCACACTGGGTGCACCTAATTTCACACACTCAAAAGATGGGAGAACATTGAGCGGCGTAAACTGGTACACAAGTACAGATCCCCAATGTGCAGAGATATCAAAACAATCTTCCGTTGGCGACAACCACCAAGCGATAACGATGACGTCACTCGCTCAAATATTTTACGCTTGCAAGAATTAAAATCATCCACATTTGCATGTAACATAATCGTTTTAGAGGGTTTAATTAATTTCTGTGATCTTATCTAGTTAACATTATCACCATTGCCTTGATGATGCGAAGAGGTGGCAGAAACCTTTTTGTGGAGGGTCACCATGGGGATGAGTAGTGATTAGGAAGCCAAGTGACGTCACTCATTCATAAACGTTGTTGTGTATTATTGCGCACAGCGACGATGAGAAAACATGAAATTTGAATCTATTCGACCATAAAATGGTGCGATTTTATGGTGTGTAAGAAACAGATTACTGTACTCGTGTCTGTCAGATACCATTTATCTTACAACTTGTTTCAAAACGTATTTAACTCGCGAAAGATAAATGGTATCTGACAGCCACTCGTTTAGTAATCTCTATATACCCTGCGTCATGGCAACAGTCAATGTCCAGATCTCTGTAATCTCTGATCGTCACGATATGGCTGCAATATTGCCGATGTGACGTTAAATAATAACTCACTCACTCATTGTAATCTCTGCAGGTCAAGCTCCTACAACAAGACATGGAATAAAGTATATTGACAGTCACTTTGATGTCATTTTAACATCTGGAGTTCACCTGGCAACATTGCATCTAAATCTGAAATATAAACATGCAGTTATTATGTTATGCCTTCAGGAAATATCTACAAATAAAATCGTATTACCCATGGTATACCTAGAACTTATGATACAAACTAACGTTTTTATGTTCACATTATTTGTGTTTCAGTTACATGCTATTGCTGATCATAAGAAGATGAGCACCCAGAACCTTTTAAGCAAGTTCCGACAAGGCATATGCAAGGTATAAGTGGATGATATGAAGATGTTAAGGCATTTTTGTAGCTCACCTGTCCTGAAAGGTGCCATTTTAGTCTCAGTATAATTCTCAAAGGGTCTTGATGTTTAGTGGTCTAAACATGTCAGCCGCAGGATTCAGTTTCAGATACTCGTACTTTGAGAAATGTTCGTGTCCTGATGTATGGTTTTCCTGTCACTGCCTTGTATAATCAGGACCATTTCTGGTGTCCCCCGCCATGATGTTGCTGGAATATTGCTAAAAGCGGCTTAAAACCAAACTCAGTCAGTCAGTTGTATAATCAGGATGATTGTGGGTTGTTGATACAGCCTAGTACATATTCCAACAGCAAGTTACAAAGTCTCGTCATGCATTTGGATGTTGTCGCCCAGAGCTGTGTGTCACCTACTCCATCCCACCCTGGACTGATGGATAATCACACATGGGCTACGTCTTTGCTCCCTCATTGTCTCATAAAGTGTCAAGTGGAAGCCTTGAAATGTATTAACACCCATTGGCTATTAAAGACCTGAAAAAGCCATTAGTGTTAATTTTCTTTCCTATCACTGACCCCTGTGATTTTGAAAAGTAATCCATAAAAACAAGGCCGTATTTTAATGTGACTGTAGCTGATCTTGTCTTTTTGAGTTTTATGTACACTTGTACACAAGTTTGTCTTATTCTAAACAAAAAGTTGTTTTCCTTCTCAGTTTCTGGTGGAAGCCATGCATGATGCAGCCACAGGAAGCGGGGATAACACCCCAGAGATTATACTACACAAGGTGGCAAGGGCTCTCAAGTACCAGGACGTCAAGACCTTCCTGCAGGTAGCCATTTGTTCAGCATAACAATCGGGAAGATAACTCTGCAAAGTGTTGGGCAGACAACTCAGACCGGTAGTACTTTAACAGTGTTTTACTGCAGCAGCGATAACAACCATAGCATCATAACGAATAACTTTTGATTTGTGACACTGAATAAAAAATTTCAATTCAGATATTTGTTTACAAGTTTGATACTTTTCACTTGTCATTAAAAGTATTCATTGTGTTCAATTTGTGTCTGTTTTAAACATGTGGTATGTACTTACAGAATTAACCATGGAATATCTCTGGTGTCATGAAATGTTGGCAATAACAGCATAACACCTGTTTCATCACTCTGCTGAAGTAATTGATCCGAAATTGTTTTCTAGATAAATTAGACAAGTTGGTATTTTTGTCCAGATAAATGACAGTGTCAGAATGTGTTAAACAGTCTGTTGCCATGGTTTCAGGGGTCTGAGAAGCACATCGTCCCATTCCTTGTGAGTAAGGCCACTCCAGTCGCCTCAAACCTCCTGAAGATGATCTCCACACTCCTGAATATAAATGTAAGAGATCGGTGAAACTTGCAGTGACAGCTATCTTGTCTTGTCTTGTAATTGGTTATAGTGTGTCCTTTCCGTCAGATCTGTCTTGCATCTAAAGGACATTACCCTTACGTTCCAGACACGACGTCTGCTCCTCGTGCACAACATGAAGTACATCTTCTCCTATCTGGTCAGACTTTGCCAGGCCGCTGAGCTGGAGAAAGCTCTGACATTTCTACAGGTGGGTACAGACATCATTTGACAAGAAACAATTTGATCTTGTTCAAACCTGTTCACAGAGATCCTTCTTTTTTCGGAGAATAGCCTTATCATTCACATGCTACAATTACTTTTATCTCAGAAATCATAGAGATTGCACATATCTTGATGAATACTGATATTAGCTCTTGGGCTCAACATAAACCACGAAAGTCCTTGACATAGCCTTAATGTTGATTGTACATATTTAAGGGTCCAAAGATTCCATTACTAAACACTGAACTTGAGTGGAAAACCTCCTTGGCCTCCTTTCACAAAGCACTAAGAATGGGAGTTAAAGTTAACCTTAGTAAAGGTTGCTTCGTGAAAGGACACCCTGGACCACAGAAATCAGCTTAATCTATAAGACTGAAATGATTGACTGAGAATGGGGTATAGATGTTGAATGAGCTGCGAGTGGTTGAGTATGGTGTTAACTGAACGATGAATGTGGGCCAGTTAAGGGTGACTTGATGAAGATTGAATATGTTGCTTATGACTTCATGTTTCACACAGAGTGAGGCCAACATGGACCTGGGCAAGCTGATCCGCCTCGATTTCCAGCGGCTTCACAACGAGCTCCTGCTTCATCTCAGCTCCAACTACCAACAGGTATGACATAGATATCAGATCAATATGAAAAAGGGCGGCGGGGTAGCCTAGTGGTTAAAGCGTTGGCTCGTCACGCCGAAGACCCGGGTTCGATTCCCCACATGGGCACAATGTGTGAAGCCCATTTCTGGTGTCCCCCTGCCGTGATATTGCTGGAATATTGCTAAAAGCGGCGTAAAACTAAACTCAGTCAGTCAGTCAATATGAAATATGACAATGTCATTGTTAGGAGACAGACACCATTGTTAGTATTGGGAGCAGTAACTGGTGGCCCCCCTTGGTGTGTAGAGAAACTGATTATCAAGGGTTCAAATCCTGTTTTGAGCTGATTGTATTACTGTGTGAAAACCGTACCAGTGTTCATGGGTTTCATGAACGTGCTAAACATCTAAGACCACCACCATTTTGGGCTTTCTTAAATACAACTGAAACACAATTCAAAGTGATGTTAATCCCAACTTGCTTTTGCAATATATAAGAACACAGACATAATCTTGACTGTATGTTAAACGTCTGGAGGAAAATGTATCTTCAGCATGTTATGAATTGAGGTCCAAAATGCCCATATTCAAATGTTTTTAATTGATACAAATCCTCTTAGCATGTATTTTTGGCCAAAGTAATGGAAGGCATTGGTACTTTTGATATTTGAAATACATATGGCTTTGTTTGTGTCTTTATGTCATAATGAATTGTTTTGACAATATAGTGTTTGTCAGGTTTGACATTGACATCCCACCTTCCAGGTATTCAATGGTCTGAGGACCCTGTCATCTTACGACGGTCATTACCAAGGACCGAAGGACATCACCACACCGGAACAAATGGTAGGAGCTGGTCTTAGCGAATACCTGTAGAAGGCTTGTGCTTCGTAGGGATGCTGGGTTAGAATTGGTCCTAAAAAAACTATGTTGTTTACTGTTGGCTTGTGTGATTTGTGAGCCGTGAGAGCATGTATTGTTACTCAAAATACTCTGGAATATATTGTATAGCTGGATATACCAAGGTTCCCTATAAACAGTAAAGAAAGCATAAGTCTCATGGGTGTAAGCTGTCACTTTGAGCTGTAGAACACCACACAAAGACCAGGCTGTTCTTTTGGTGCTGTTCCACTTTTACTGAAATATTTTCTTTGTTGATATGTTTCCAGAAATTAATCGGAGCAAAGAGTTTTGTTCAAATAGTTAACTGATATCATGGAACTTTATGTATGTGCCTGACAATTCAGTGATCTACACAAAGGAGGACACAAAACTTGATGTTTGTGTTGAAATACTGTGATGTAAGAAAGCCTAGGAATATACATGTAACACCTGATGTCCCATAGTTCACTAACCCACATTACAATGTTGAGCTGGAGGGGCTTGCTTTACTCATAGTGACATTGCACAGACTGACGTGAAACTGACCATTCTTTTTCAGAGAGATCGTCCTTGGGGTACATATTATGCATTTTCCGGCTGTAAAATGTCCTGTGACAGTTGTATCAATGTTTTTTGAATAAAAAGATTGTACAATAAATAAACTCTTTTACTTATTATACGGACCCTACCTCACGGAGTTACCTCCCTTAGCGCATGCGCACCAACTGGGTAGGCTCCTAGACCCGTATCATCATTCCTTCTGCTGTCACGGCCCTGAACAGACGTTCGTTGTGATTACCTTTCATGAGCCGTACGGCGCTGTATTTTAAGATGTCTGAGACACCACCTGTATGTTTGGTTTTTATTTGTCTAACACAATAACAGTAAAGCCTTACAGTGGTTGTTTCATAATTGTGACTTTGTATAAGTACTATCGAAATACATAAACTTTCCCGTGGTTTCACGCAAGTTGCTCTGCCATGGCGGGAAGTTTAGCGTGCAGCGTGGTCGCATTATTGCGCTTTAAAACCAACTATTACTTCCGTGGTAACCTTCACGTATTTTTCAATGTTTTCTCACGTGTTTCTCTGCTTCTGGCCACAAGTTAACTAACATGTTTACGTGTTTGTTTCAGGCTTTTACCTGTTGTTCGGTCTGTGGGGAAGTATTCCCGGGCTGACAGTCACTCCCAATCGTGGCCTGTCTGGAGAAGACGGGCCATGTGGCTGATACATGTTCAATTTGTCTGGCCTTTTCCCGGGCACAGAAGAGGCGGGTGGCCGACACCCTGTTTTACCGCCGAGATCGCGGAGGCGGAGGGACCTGACGCAGGTTCCCCGTCAAAATCTAAACGGGCGCCCAAAAGGAAAAAAATCCCGTGGCCCTTCCCCCTCTCCTACCACTTCGAGTGGTTTTGACATGTCTCTAATGGAGTCGATGTTTCAGAAGCAGATGGACTCAATGAAGTCCTTCGTTCGGGAGTCGGTTGGAGGTCTCCGCCAGGAGTTCCTCGCCCACTCCGGACGGGGGGCGGAGAGTCCGGGGGTGGGATCGCCGGCCTCGGCTAGATCCCTCAGCCTTGAGGCGTCTGTCGATCCGTTGCCTCTGGCTTCGGATCCGGACGCCTCGGCTGCTCGAGAGGAGGTGCTCCCAGTCCCCTCTCGAGCTTGGCGCAGGCCGTTGAGTATTCCTGGTATTCCGGTCCCTGCGCACACCCGCCCCATGAGAGCGGAGGCACCAGTTCTGCCTGGCCTGCCTCCTGCGCGTCTGGACCGGGGTCCACCACGCGCCGGCTGGGCTGGCGATGGAGCAGTCGGTCTGTTCCTCCCTTCCTGTGGTGCCCAGCTAGGCAGTCCACCGGGTCGGGGTTAGGGTCCTCTTCACTGGGAGACCCAGCCTCTGACTCGGCTCGGACGCCGAGGCAATGGGAGCTCGGGAGGTCGAGGAGCATGACGGCAGCTTCCGTTTTGCTTCGGCCTTGCGGGAGGTCCGGCAGAGAATTGCCGAGGGCCTACCCCAGGCCGCGGTGCCTGCTGGTTGCGTGGACTCGACTGAGTTCCGCTTGCCTGGTGAGGCGTTTGCCCCTAGGCAACCCTCACAGACGCAGCTCCGCATTCTGCCATCGTTGGTCGCCGGGACGTGGTCGATCCCTCTTGTCTGGTACCCGAGTCAGGTTTGACTTACCTGAACTCGTCGTGGCTACCAGCTTGGGAGGATTCCCTGTTAAATCATTACCCGATCGTGGGCCAGTGTGTTTTCACTTCCGTGCGGCCCTGGGGAGGCTCGGCTTCCTCTCGAGCAGCTCCGGCTGCTCGGCAAGGCGCCTCACTCCACCTTTGCCCTGGCATCCCCTCGCGCACGCTGCCCGGACCCTACGAGGAGGTCTACCGGAACGCGATGCAGCAGGTGTGCGGTGGTGGTCCATGAGGCCTACCTCTCCTCGATACAAAGGTCGGCCCTGAGGCGGAGGGGCATGCTGGCGGCGATGTCGCCGCGATGTCGTGCTACTCCGTCAGCTGTCGGAAGTTCAGGCTCACCGCCGCGACTCTTTCGCGGTCTGCTGCGTCGGCGGTGATGTGCGCAGTCATGGGGATGCGCAGGCTGTGGCTGTCGGCGTCTCAGGTACTTTCGGCAGCAACACAGCAGACCTTGCTGGCTCTCCCTTTCCGTCTGGGAGCGACCCTCTTCCGGGCACAGCAGGTCATACGGGGAGGCTGCCGCTGCAGCTACCTCCTTCAAGGATTCTAAGGCCTTGTTGGAGCACCAGCGGTGTCTCAAGCCCCAGCTCCGTGCCACCTTCCGCCGCCCGGTGCAGCCTACACCGAGTCTGCGGCTGGCTGCCGCTTGGTAGGGTAGGCGGAGGAGTAGGTCCGCCAAGGGTAGGGGCAAGGAGCAGTCCTCGACTAGCTCCCAGCCTTTGCCCGGCGGGCGCGGGAGGTCTGCCCGACCTCCCGTTAACCCAACAGGCTGCCGCTCAAGCCGTGTGTCACACCCAGTCAGCTCGCTACTAGGGTCCACGCCGCGCTCCTACCCCATATCCCAGTGGGAGGCCGCTCTCTCTATTCCTGCCGGAATGGGAGAAGGCTACCAACAACGCTGGGTGCTGGCCACGGTCAGCATAGGCCATCTCCCACTGTGGAAGCGAGGTCCGCCCCGACTTCACCGCATAACGACGACTCCGTGCCCGTCATGCCAAGCCAGGGCGGACATATTGCGCGGCGAAGTTCAGGCTCTGCTGGACAAGTCCGCAATCGGCGCGCATTCCACCGGAGAGGAACAGGCGGATTTTACTCCACGTACTTCCTCGTCGAAGAAAGACGGGCGGGTTCCGTCCGATTCTCAACCTCAAGGGGTTGAATCGCATGCTCGAAGTACCATCCTTCAAGATGGAGACACTGCGCTCGGTGATCTCATCTGTTCAGCCCGGCGATTGGCTCACGCCAATCGACCTAAAGGATCGCGATATCTGCATGTACCCATACATCCCTCGTTCAAGCAGTACCTCCGGTTCTCTTCACGACGGGATGTATTACCAATTCAGGGTGCTCCCCTTCGCATATCGACTGCCCCAAGGGTGTTCACCAAGCTCATGTTAGTCCCAGCTACCCTAGCTCGCTTTCGCAAGGAAGGCGTTGTTACCCTTACCTAGGCGACTGGTTGCTCGGAGCACTAACACAGCCAGCCAGTCAAGATGCTACTCACACAGTGATAGACATTCTAACTTCGACTGGGGTGGATCATCAACCTCAAGAAATCCGACCTGGTACCCACCCAGGACTTGGTTTTTCTTGGAGCGATTCCAAACGAACAAGGATCTCGTTTCCTTTGTCGCCCGACCCGGGTCACCAGAGTTAGGAGATGGTATCTTCATTCCTCTCCCCAGCCCCAGGCACCAGCACGGACTTGGCTCCGTCTACTGGGCCATATGGCGGCGACGATCTCTGTAGTGTGGCGGGCGCGGTTGAGGATCGCCCCATACAGCAAGCTTTGGCTGGGCTGTGGACTCACACGGAGGATCTGGAGCGCAGTCTCACAGTCCCCGAAAGTGGTTGACACCTCACCTTCAGTGGTGGACAAATGTCGGGAATCTCACCAGGGGTTCCCCTTGGAAATCCCGGCGCCAGCTCTCACAGTTCAGACCGATCGTCCCTCACGGGCTGGGGGCGTTCTGGGCAGTCTGTCGGCTTCCGGACTCTGGTCGAAGCGAAGCTCACCTTCACATCAACGTGTTGGAGCTGAGAGCTGTGCGGTTGGTATTGGCGCTTCAGAGAGCATGTCCGTGGCCAGGTAGTCCGTCTTCAGTTAGACAACCAGACGGCCATGTCGTACATCCTGAAGCAGGGAGGCATCGGTGTCCCCAGCGCTCCTCCGGGCGTGGGACTTTCTCCTCTGGAGCGACCAGTACGATTGTCAGGTACTCCCTGTTTATCTCCGGGGCTGGAGAACGTCGCGAGCAGATGCGCTCTCGCCGGATCCTGGCCCCGCGACAAGTGGATGCTCGACAGGCAGATATTCACAGTAATCTCCCCAGTTGTGCGGGTCGTTCGAGGTGGATCTGTTTTTGCGTCCGGCGGGACGCATCAGACACCCGATGTTCTGCTCTCGGATACCGGACCAGAAGGCGTTGGCTGCCGGCGCCTTCCTGCTGGATTGGACGGGCAAAGTGCTCTGGGCGTTCCGCCGTTACCACTCATTCCCCGTGTCCTTTCACAGCTGTCCACCCAGCCAGCTCGGCTACTTGTGCTACTGGCACGCTTTGGCCGTCACAGAGCTGGTTTCGGTAATTTCAGGTTTCTGGCTCAGCCTCCTGTTCTATTACCTTTGCGACCGGACATTCTCACTCAGAAGCGGGCCCACCCAAATCCACGGATTCAGTGGGTGGCTTGGCCTCTGTCAGGTCTAACCTCGAGGCACGCTGGAATTCCTGCAGCAGTTGCAGACACAATTCTGGCTTCGGTAGGGATTCGACAAACGTTCAGTATGAGGATAGGTGGTCCCGCTATGCGCGCTGGTGTTCAGATAGGGGCATTGCAGATCCCTTTTCTGCGGATTTAGTCCGAGTATTGGAGTTTTTGCAAGCTCGTTTGGAAGAAGGCCTGGCGGCTTCGACCATTCGCTGGCTACTCCACCGCTATTTCCACTTTTCACACCCCTGTCGATGGTGCTCTTCTGGGCAGCACCCTCTCGTCTGGCATACAGCTAGCTGGCGCGGAACGGATTCGACCTGCTCTCAGGCGAACCAGTCCACCTTGGGATTTGTCGATCGTGCTCGATTGGCTGTCCGGTCCCACTTTCTCACACCTATCGGCTATTTCCATTCAGTTGTTGACCTGGAAAGCTGTGTTTCTGGTGGCGGTAACATCTGGTCGAAGAGTCGGCGATATACATGCTATGTCGTCCGACCCGGCGCTGACTGTGTTTCACACGGATCGTGTCAGCATTCGCCTCCCAGATACTTACCGACCGAAGGTCGTCGATCACGCTTTCCATGTGACAGCTCCTATCGAACTTCCTACTCTTTACCCAGCCTTCCACATCGGGGACCACTCCACGAGCACTCACCCGTTGGATGTCCGTAAGACGCCAAAGTCTATATCAAACTAACGCAGGGGATCCGTATCGGTACCCAGCTGTTCTGTTGTTACGGTGGCGGAAGGCTGGTCTGCCAGCGAAAGCAAGCAAACTTTGTCTCGCTGGCTTTGTTTCGTGTATTTGTGCCGCTTATCAGGCTAAGGGCAAGCCTCCCCTGAGGGGTTGAAGGCTCACTCGGTCAGGGCAGTAGCCGCATCAAAGCTTTTGCAGCCGCACTCCCCATTGAAGAGATCTGCTCTGCCGCTATTTGGAGCCGGCCAAGCACTTTTATACGCCATTATCAGCTCGATACACATTCACGCTAATCGTCGCGAGCTTTGGTCGTACCGTGCTTTCCAGTGGACAGTGTCCTGCCACCCTGACCAAGTGAGTCTTGGTTTATTGGTTTGTGTTGACGCTGCTGTACAATGATTCCATTATTGACATGTCTGCTACGAGCACTCAGAGAACCTGTACCCCCTTCGATTCTCTAAGGAGTTACGATATCGTTAGTGAGTGGTATTTTGTTTTCCCCACGGTGCTCTCACGAAGAAGCCACTTAGTGGGTCGGATTTCACTGACATTAAGCGACTCGTGCAATGTCTCATTATGCTAGAGGTCGATCTTTGAGCACAAATCCTCCCTGTCAGTTCCCCTCCCATAATGCCTCTCGGAAGCTAAACTGGGTCGAAAGTGACAGGTGAGTGTTATGGCGTCTGTTCAATTTTTCCATGATACGATCGCTATATTTTGTGTGTGCTTGGACAGAATTCCCTCCTCCCTGGCCTCCGGTCTTTGGGAGTCTGTGTTTATGCATAATATGTACCCCAAGGATCGATCTCTCTGAAAAGAATTTTCCAAACCTGCAGAGGTTTTCAATTCTTTGAAGAGAGTCGTCCTGGGGTAGACCCACCCCACCTCCCCGCAATTCTGTTCACTGATGAGAATTCAGCAGAAGGAATGATGATACGGGTCTAGGAGCCTACCCAGTTGGTGCGCATGCGTTAAGGGAGGTAACTCCGTGAGGTAGGGTCCGTATAATAAGTAAAAGAGTTTATTTATTGTACAATCTTTTTATTCAAAAAACATTGATACAACTGTCACAGGACATTTTACAGCCGGAAAATGCATAATATGTACCCCAAGGACGACTCTCTTCAAAGAATTGAAAACCTCTGCAGGTTTGGAAAATTTTCTCCTCCATCATAGGCAGACTATCTCGAGCCTCGTTTGCTTGGCGTCCTCGCATCCTTCGACTACCAGCTGGTCAACCCCAACACTCCCATGGAGGACAAGCAGCTGGTGAGAAGTATCTCAGTAGTTCATTCCCCATCTTACAGTGTTACATGTCAGTACTTGTTGGAATTCTGGGTTAGCTCCCCTGTCATATGTGCTTGTAAGAGGTGACATGTATGTGGTTTGGCTTGGTGAATATACAGGATGTACATGATTACTGCATTCTCATCATTACTTGCTTCTCATCATACCCTGATGTTGTTGGACTTGGCTCAGTCGAATCACTGCTTTGTCAGGTCCAACTTTAATATTTTAAGTGTTCTGTGATTTTGTATGAATAGTGAGGACTGCAGTGTAACTCTTCAAATGAACAATGAAAGCAAAGAAAAAAGTAATTTGCAGGGACATTGGAAAAATTAAGCAAGATTTTATGACTCAACTTCTTATTTATCTATCGATTTGCAGATATATCTTTTTTAAAAGATATTCTTTAAAATACTGTCAAATAACTGTCATGCTCATCAGGGTATGAAACTCCCAAACAACTCAGCCAGACCACAGGGCTGGTTAGATGTAAAATTTGCCAGTCCTGACCAAAACTTACCTGCCCACAAAATATCTTCATATACATGTCTAAATTTTAACCCGACCGTCGGGCAGGTGAATTTTGAAAATCTGGCAGGCTGTGTTGAAAATGAACTGTCCCGGGCAGCCGGGCAGGCAGATATTTCGAATGCTGATGCTCATCAACAGACATTATTGTCCTAATATCAAAGGTTAAAAGCTTTACATTTATTTCTGTTATTATATTTGTCTGTTCGTTATCTTGGCACATGGGCCTAGAAAATGGAGACAGAAAGATATGAGCCTTTGCTAAAATGATCCTGCTTACTGTCTGTTTCCCAGGCCATGGAGAGTCTGATCGCCATTATCCAGCTGATGGGGTCCAAGCACATCAGCTCCATCAGACACAAAGTGATGAACACACTCAGGTATGGTGCCAAGCATCTCCTCCTTCCAGAATCGCCGCCATATAGCGGGAATATGCTGTATGCAGCTTTAACACAAATATTTTTTGTTGATTATGAACTTCATATAGCCACTTTCAAGTTTAATTGATTGGCAAATAGTTGCTTCCATCAGAGAATATGCAAATCCCTGATCAAGTAAAGATCATTACACAGATGCTGTGAATAAGTTTGCAATATGTTTGAAGCTTTAACAAAATCTGATGTTGTTCATAATTGAATTAAGAATGTTAATTGGCTTATTCATGAAATTAATGGAAATATCTGGAATATGCAGATGTATTTGTACTGTTTCAGACTTGGTCGACAATTTGTGGAGATATCGTGTCGTGCCTGGAATGGCTTTGTTAGAAGGTAAGTAGTGTCGGCCTTAAACAAATTACAATTGTGGGTGAAGTATCCTCTGTGAAAGTAGAGTTGGGTTCATGAGATGTAACTTTATCTTAGCAGCGTTTAAAATACCTGCCTGCCCTACCGCCCGGGACGGGTTATTTTCAGCACGGACTGCCAGATTCTCAAATTCACCTACCCGACGGTCGGGTTAAAATTTAGACATGTATATGAAGATATTCATCATATTTCAGGATATTAAATCATTATTAATTCACTCGTGAAAATAAATGATGCATTCCAATTGGATGATAAACTACGTCGCTTGTCAACCCTAAATTATTTGCGGGCAGGTAATTCTTTTTCAGAGAGATCGTCCTTGGGGTACATATTATGCATTTTCCGGCTGTAAAATGTCCTGTGACAGTTGTATCAATGTTTTTTGAATAAAAAGATTGAACAATAAATAAACTCTTTTATTTATTATACGGCCCCTACCTCACGGAGTTACCTCCCTTAGCGCATGCGTACCAACTGGGTAGGCTCCTAGACCCGTATCATCATTCCTTCTGCTGTCACGGCCCTGAACAGACGTTCGTTGTGATTCCCTTTCATGAGCCGTACGGCGCTGTATTTTAAGATGTCTGAGACACCACCTGTATGTTTGGTTTTTATTTGTCTAAAACAATAACAGTAAAGCCTTACAGTGGTTGTTTCATAATTGTGACTTTGTATAAGTACTATCAAAATCACGCCAAACTTTCCCGTGGTTTACGCATAAGTTTGCTCTGCCATGGCGGGAAGTTTAGCGTGCAGCGTGGTGCATAATATTGCGTTTTAAAACCAACTATTACTTTCGTGGTAACCTTCACGTATTTTTTCAATGTTTTCACTACGTGTTTCTCTGCTTCTGGCCACAAGTTAACTAACATGTTTACGTGTTTGTTTCAGGTTTTACCTGTTGTTCGGTCTGTGGGGAAGTATTCCCGGGCTGACAGTCACTCCCAATCGTGGCCTGTCTGGAGAAGACGGGCCATGTGGCTGATACATGTTCAATTTGTCTGGCCTTTTCCCCGGGCACAGAAGAGGCGGGCGGCCGACACCCTGTTTTACCGCTTGAGATGCGTGGAGGCGGAGGGACCTGGCCGCGAGGTTCCCCGCCAAAATCTAAACGGGCGTCCAAAAAGGAAAAAAATCCCGTGGCCTTCCCTCTCCTACCACTTCAGTGGTTTTGACATGTCTCTAATGGAGTCGATGTTTCAGAAGCAGATGGACTCAATGAAGTCCTTCGCTTAGGAGTCGGTTGGAGGTCTCCGCCAGGAGTTCCTCGCCCACTCGGACGGGGGCTGGAGAGTCTGGGGTGGGATCGCCGACCCGGTTAGATCCCTCAGCCTTGAAGGCGTCTGTCGATCCGTTGCCTCTGGCTTCGAATCCGGACGCCTCGGCTGCTCGGGAGAGGAGGTGCTCCCAGTCCCCTCTCTCGAGCTTGCGCTTGGGCCGCTGAGTATTCCTGGTATTCCGTCCCGCGCGCACCCGCCCCTATGAGAAGCGGAGGCACCAGTTCTGCCTGGCCTGCCTCCAGCGTCCTCGGACCGGGTCCACGACGCCCGGCTGGCGCTGGCGTGGAGCAGTCGGTCTGTTCCTCCTTCCTGTGGTGCCCAAGCTAGGGCAGTCCACCGGGTCGGGTTAGGGTCCTCTTACGGAGGGACCCAGCCTCTGACTCGGGCTCGGACGCCGAGGCAATGGAGCTTGGGGAGGTCGAGGAGCATGACGGCTTCGTTTTGCTTCGACCTTTCGGCGGGAGGTCCGGCAGAGAATTGCCGAGGCCTACCCCAGGCCGCGGTGCCTGCTGGTAGCGTGGACTCGACTGAGTTCCGCTTGCCTGGCGAAGGCGTTTGCCCCTAGGCAACCCTCACAGACGCAGCTCCAGATTCTGCCATCGTTGGTCGGCGGGCGTGGTCGATCCCCTCTTGTCTGGTACCCGAGTCAGGTTTGACTTACCTGAACTCGTCTTGGCGCTACCAGCTTGGGAGGATTCCCTGTTCGTCGTATCCGATCGTTGGACGAGTGTGTTTTCACTTCCGTCGCCCTGGGGAGGCTCGGCTTCCTCCGAGCAGCTCCGCTGCTTTCGGCAAGGCGCCTCACTCCACCTTTGCCCTCGCTGGATCCCCTCGCGCACGCGTGCAGGACCTACGGAGGAGGTCTACGGGAACGCTGATGCAGCAGGTGCGGGTGGTGGTCCATGAGGCCTACAGAGGGTCGGCCCTGGTGCGGAGGGGCATGCTGGCGGCGATGTCGCCGCGATGTCGCGGCTACTCCGTCAGCTGTCGGAAGTTCAGGCTCACCCGGCGGCGACTCTTTGCGGTCTGCTGCCGTCGGCGGTGATGTGCGCAGTCATGGGGATGCGCAGGCTGTGGCTGTCGACGTCTAGGTACTTTCGGCAGCAACACAGCAGACCTTGCTGGCTCTCCCTTTCCGTCTGGGAGCGACCCTCTTTCCCGGGCACAGCAGGTCATACGGAGGCTGCCGCTGCAGCTACCTCCTTCAAGGATTCTAAGGCCTTGTTGGAGCACCGCTGGTGTGGCATCGCGCCCAGCGCTCCCGTGCCACCTTCCTCCGCCGGGTGCAGCCTACACCCGAAGTCTGCCGGCTGGCCGCCGCTTGGTAGGGGTAGGCGGAGGAGTAGGTCCGCCAAGGGTAGGGGCAAGAGCAGTCCTCGACTAGCTCCCAGCCTTTTCAGCGAGCGGGGAGGTCTGCCCCGACCTCCCGTTAACCCAACAGGCTGCGCTCAAGCCGTGTGTCACACCCAGTCAGCTCGCTACTAGGGTCCACGCGCAGCGCTCCTACCCCATATCCCAGTGGGAGGCCGCCTCTCTATTCCTGCGGAATGGGAGAAGGCTACCAACAACGCTTGGGTGCTGGCCCACGGTCAGCATAGGCCATCTCCCACTGTGGAAGCGAGGTCCGCCCGACTTCACCGGCATACGTCGCACTCCGGTGCCGTCATGTCAAGCCAGGGCGGACATATTGCGCGACGAAGTTCAGGCTCTGCTGGACAAGTCCGCAATCGGCGCATTCCACCGGGAGAGGAACAGGACGGGATTTTACTCCACGTACTTCCTCGTCTCGAAGAAAGACGGCATGGTTCCGTCCGATTCTCAACCTCAAGGGGTTGAATCACATGCTCGAAGTACCATCCTTCAAGATGGAGACACTGCGCTTCGGTGATCTCATCTGTTCAGCCGGCGATTGGCTCACGTCAATCGACCCAAAGGATCGCGTATCTGCATGTGCCCATACATCCCTCGTTCAAGCAGTACCTCGGTTCTCTTTGACGGGATGTATTACCAATTCAGGGTGCTCCCCTTCGCATATCGACTGCCCCAAGGGTGTTCACCAAGCTCATGTTAGTCCCAGCTACCCTAGCTCGCTCGCAAGGAAGGCGTTGTTACCCTTACCTAGACGACTGGTTGCTCGGAGCACTAACACAGCCAGCGAAGTCAAGATGCTACTCACACAGTGATAGACATTCTAACTTCGACTGGGGTGGATCATCAACCTCAAGAAATCGACCTGGTACCCACCCAGGACTTGGTTTTTCTTGGAGCGCGATTCCAAACGAACAAGGATCTCGTTTCCTTGTCGCCCGACCGGGTCACCAGAGTTCAAGATGCTACTCACACAGTGATAGACATTCTAACTCGACTGGGGTGGATCATCAACCTCAAGAAATCCGACCTGGTACCCACCCAGGACTTGGTTTTCTTGGGCGCGATTCAAGCGTAACAAGGATCTCGTTTCCTTATTAAGCCCGACCGGGTCACCAGAGTTCGGGAGATGGTATCTTCATTCCTCTCCAGCCCCAGGCACCAGCACGGACTTGGCTCCGTCTACTGGGCCATATGGCGGCTAACGATCTCTGTAGTGTGGTGGCGGTTGAGGATGCGCCCCATACAGCAAGCTTTGGCTCGGCTGTGGACTCACCACGGAGGATCTGGGCGCGAGTCTCACAGTCCCCAGTGGTTGACACCTCACCTTCAGTGGTGGACAAATGTCGGGAATCTCACCAGGGGTTCCCTTGGAAATCCCGACGCCAGCTCTCACAGTTCAGACGAATCGTCCCTCACGGGCTGGGGCGTCCTGGGCAGTCTGTCGGCTTCGGACTCTGGTCGAAGCGAAGCTCTGCTTCACATCAGCGTGTTGGAGCTGAGAGCTGTGCGGTTGGTATTCGGCTTCAGAGAGCATGTCCGTGGCCAGGTAGTCCGTCTTCAGTTAGACAACCAGGCGGCCATGTCATTGCATCCTGAAGCAGGGAGGCACGGTGTCCCCAGCGCTCCTCCGAACGTGGGACTTTCTCCTCTGGGCGACCAGTACGATTGTCAGGTACTCCCTGTTTATCTCGGGGCTGGAGAGCGTCGCGAGCAGATGCGGCTCTCGCCCGGATCCTGGCCCTTACGCAGTGGATGCTTTCGACAGGCAGATATTCACAGTAATCTCCCAGTTGTGCGGGTCGATTCGAGGTGGATCTGTTTGCGGGGCGCATCAGACACCGATGTTCTGCTCTGGATACCGGACCAGAGGCGTTGGCTGCCCGACGCCTTCCTGCTGGATTAGACGGGCAAAGTGCTCTGGGCGTTCCCGCCATTACCACTCATTCCCCGTGTCCTTTCACAGCTGTCCACCCAGCCAGCTCGGCTACTTGTGCTACTGGCACCGCTTTGGCCGCGTCACAGAGCTGGTTTCGGTAATTCTCAGGTTTCTGGCTCAGCCTCCTGTTCTATTACCTTTGCGACCGGACATTCTCACTCCAGAACGGAGCCCACCCAAATCCACGGATTCAGTGGGTGGCTTGGCCTCTGTCAGGTCTAACCTCGAGGCACGCTGGAATTCCTGCAGCAGTTGCAGACACAATTCTGGCTTCAGAAGGGATTCGACAAACGCTCAGTATGCGAGGATAGGTGGTCCCGCTTATGCGCCGCTGGTGTTCAGATAAGGGGATTGCAGATCCCTTTTCTGGGCGGATTTAGTCCGAGTATTGGAGTTTTGCAAGCTCGTTTGGAAGAAGGCCTGGCGGCTTCGACCATTCGCTGACTACTCCACCGCTATTTCCACTTTTCACACCCCTGTCGATGGTGCTCTTCTGGGGCAGCACCCTCTCTCGTACAGCGCTTTCTAGCTGGCGCGGAACGGATTCGACCTGCTCTCAGGCGAACCAGTCCACCTTTGGGATTTGTCGATCATGCTCGATTGGCTGTCCGTCCCACTTTCTCACACCTATCGCTATTTCCATTCAGTTGTTGACCTGGAAAGCTGTGTTTCTGGTGGCGGTAACATCTGGTCAAGAGTCGGCGATATACATGCTATGTCGTCCGACCCGGGCGCTGACTGTGTTTCACACGGATCGTGGTCAGCATTAAGCCTCCCAGATACTTTACCGACCGAAGGTCGATCACGCTTTCCATGTGACAGCTCCTATCGAACTTCCTACTCTTACCCAGCCTTCCACATCGGGGACCACTCCACGAAAGCACTCACCCGCTGGATGTCCGTAAGACGCCAAAGTTCATATCAAACTTAACGCAGGGGATCCAGACGGGTACCCAGCTGTTCTGTTGTTACGGTGGCGGAAGAAGCTGGTCTGCCAGCGAAAGCAAGCAAACTTTGTCTCTCGCTGGCTTGTTTCGCGGTATTTGTGCCGCTTATCAGGCTAAGGGCAAGCCTCCCCTGAGGGGTTGAAGGCTCACTCGGTCAGGGCAGTAGCGCGATCAAAGTTTTCTTTGCAGCGCACTCCCCATTGAAGAGATCTGCTCTGCCGCTATTTGGAGCCGCCAAGCACTTTTATATCGCCATTATCAGCTCGATACACATTCACGCAATCGCGGCGAAGCTTTGGTCGCATCGTTTTCCAGTGGACAGTGTCCTGCCACCCTGACCAAGTGAGTCTTGGTTTATTGGTTTGTGTTGACGCTTACTGTACAATGATTCCATTATTGACATGTCTGCTACGAAAGCACTCAGAGAACCTGTACCCCTTCGATTCTCTAAGGAGTTACGATATCGCTAGTGAGTGGTATTTTGTTTTCCCCACGGTGCTCTCAACGAAGAAGCCACTTAGTGGGTCGGATTTCACTGACATTCGCACTACGTGCAATGTCTCATTATGCTAGAGGTCGCCTTTGAGCACAAATCCTCCCTGTCAGTTCCCTCCCATAATGCCTCTCAAGGAAGCTAAACTGGGTCGAGTGACAGGTGAGTGTTATGGCGCCTGTTCAATTTTTTTCCATGATAATGATCGCTATATTTTGTGTGTGCTTGGACAGAATTCCCTCCTCCCTGGCCTCCGGTCTTTGGGAGTCTGTGTTTATGCATAATATGTATTCCAAGGACGATCTCTCTGAAAAGAATTTTCCAAACCTGCAGAGGTTTTCAACCCTTTGAAGAGAGTCGCCCTTGGGGTAGGGCCCACCCACCTCCCCGCAATTCTGTTCACTGATGAGAATTCAGCAGAAGGAATGATGATAATGGTCTAGGAGCCTACCCAGTTGGTGCGCATGCTTAAGGGAGGTAACTCCGAGGTAGGGTCCAGATAATAAATAAAAGAGTTTGTACAATCTTTTATTGTACAATCTTTGGGACATTATTCGAGGAAAAAAAACATTGATACAACTGTCACAGCAGGTTTGGACATTTTACAGCCGAAAATGCATAATATGTACCCCAAGGATCGTAGTAGTTTCTCTTCAAAGAATTGAAAACCTCTGCAGGTTTGGAAAACTTTAAATTTTTCAGATTGTGGTATGTCTGTTTGAACATTTCAGCCTAGAGTTGCCCCTCCTGGGGACGATGCTGTCTCAGATTGTGGCGACACTGCTGCCGTTCCTGCACGACCTTCCAAAACAAGTGGCAGATATATTCACATACATGATTGTGGAAAACAGGCATGTTCTGTTTTCAATAAATCTTTATAATGGTGACAGCATGTTTTTCTCTGCTTTGTAAAAAAGTATGACAGGGAAAATATGTGTTAGCTTTGAAAAGAAAAAATGTTCTAAATGCATGTCTGTTGCCATATTCTCAGAACAAGCTGTTCAAATGTTTAGGTATTGAGATGGTTTCAATAATAGTTAGTAGGCAATTATGCAACCCTTCTCCACTTCTGATATCTGCATTAAACCAAAGAAAACAAGAACTGTCATATAATGTGTTGGTCTTGAAGATTTAGGGTTCTCAAAAAGAAATGCTTACAATTTGTCTAGAAGTTGGTCAGGTAGCACATATTAGTGAGTGAGTTTAGTTTTACGCTGCACTCAGCAATATTGCAGCTATATGGCAGCAGTCTGTAAATAATCGAGTCTGGACCAGACATTCCAGTGATCAACAGAATGAGCATCGATCTTCGCAATTGGGATACGATGACGTGTCAACCATGTCAGTGAGCCTAACCACCCGATCCCTTAAGTCGCCTCTTACGACAAGCATGGGTTAATAAAGACCAGTTCTAGCCCGGATCTATGTTAATTCGCTAACATCAAGTCACTTAATATGGTAAGTATGAGGTATGAGAATGAACAGTAAACTATTGTGATGCAACAGCGTGTGACCATGTTGTTCTTGCTGCAGGTCCGCCCTCCACCACCACTTCCACGAGGTGTACTTCCTGCCAGACATTCCCGAGTTGAGTGATGCTAATGCAGTACTGAAACAGTATGCTGATGGACCCTCGAGGTGAGCTGTTATAGTGGGCGTTATTTTAATATAAGAAATATCAATCCATAGAATTGATAAAGAAATATGATAGATTATACAATAGCTATTTGAAATATCTGTTTGATGTAACAGATAACATGAATTGCAAATCATACTCATCGGAGCAAGTTTGAAGTTTTGAAATCTTTTGACCGTCTCTTTTTCCAAATTCCTAAAATGATTGATAGATTATTCATATGAATGATATGAAATTTAAGAGGTTTCATTGTCTTCTCTTTCTGGGAAAAATAACACTACATCTATCTGCATGTGTCATATCACAGCCAACTAATGACCTGGGCCCTTATTCTCGAAAAGTTCGTAGCACTAAGAATTCTTAACTTTGATCGTAGCCAATGTGTTAAGAATGGGCTCAAGAAGTTCGTAGGGCTATGAATGTTTCAAGAATAGCTAGCTTGGTTATTGTCACATTGTAGTCAATCCGACCTGGGAACACAGCTGGCCCACTCAGTACAGGGCATCAAACATGAGAATATAGATGTGAGGAGACGAGCCCTTTCAAAACTTAGAAAACTCCTGCGAGAAGACAAGGTAAGTCAGTGATTAGCTTATATGATTGGTCAAAAAGTTGAGCTCAAACTTTTGGTTTATTATGCATTTGTGAACATGGCATTTGGATCAACATTGGTGACCACAAAAAACAGATCAGCAGGGATAAATCTACCCCCGCGTCCCGCGTCTCTGACGCAATAAATTCTGACAGGACTCACATGTTTTTTACATGTGCGTCCCCTTGGACGCAAGCTTTTGATGAAACACTAATGTTTATTTTTGTGGAGAGGCAATATCAAAGTATACAAAACTACTAACCTAGTTTTACACTCTATAAATAGACACAAACAAGCTAAGGGAGGTAAGCGATATGCAAATGAGGTTTATCAAGACAATCTGATTGGTCAATGAACATTGTGACTCTGAATCCAAGTGTGAAGACAAAATCTGAGCTCTCAGTACCAATTAGAGAAAAGCAGGCAGCTGAAGTCAGTAGCTGAACAACTGTTAAATCTATCTGCATGTAATTTGAAAGTGAAAGTGACATTTGACAGAGTTAAAGTTCTGCTGAAATAGAATGTCATTCTGTTGTTTAAGTTTCTGAATCTCAAGCCCTGGAAAAGTAATCATATAAATGCATCATTTCATTTATAATTATGATGACATTTATGATATAATAAGACAGTTACTATTTGTGTTCATACTTGTTAAAGTGGCTTCCAGTTGGCATATTTCTTTTGATGTAATTTGTTTTTGAATCAATGAACAGAGTGAAGAAATAAAGCAAAACTTTGGTTGGAATTGTAGAACATTATTCACAAAATATTACAGTGAAATTACATGGGTCTGGCTAGTAACCTTTTTATTTTTCTAGTAAAAGAAAACATTTGCTTGTCAAAGGTCATGAAGAGCCCTGCTGTTATCTTTATAATATAGCAATCCACATGCCGCCCAGATAGATACTGTCATAAAAGACAAAGTTAGGACATTTCAGTCAGGTTGGCCGATTACTCACCGGTTATGGCTGACTTATGACAGGAAAGGTGATTTGATATTTTGTAAACTATGTACTGAAAATGGTATGACACAAGGTGCTAAATGCAGAAATTTTTAAAATATAACTTTGACCAGACATCTCATCATAATGATAATAAACTGTCCGTTCAGGCTCCAAAACTTTGTGATGATTTCCAGGTTGCAACTGCACGTATGTATGAAAAACAAGACAAAGCAGCTGTCGCCTTGATGAAATCTGTTCATTGGTTAGCTTGTGAAAACATCCCACTGACAAAGTTTAAACGTTTTGTTGACTTTTTATATGAATTTGAAAACGAAGACATTGAAATTCTCAAGGAAGGTAAAATCAACTATGATTCTCCAACCACTGCCAGTGATCTGTTAACATCTGTGTCTGATGTGATAGGGTATGAACTACAAGTTAAAATGGAAGTCTCCATTTGTTACGATTTAGGTACTACCAGCTCTGTTCTGTGAAATATCCCAGACCGGTCAGACTCACCTGTGCAACCTATAGTAACAATAAACCAGTTTGAATAATATTTGTGGCATTAATTTTTGTTAGGGACTCATAAAAGTTCTGAGGGACTCATAGTTATTCAGCTCAGTGAGTCCCGGGACTCGGGCAGTTGAATTTGTAGATTTATCACTGGATCAGTAAGAATTACCATGATGTATGCAATCGACATCTTTTACAGTGTGTTGGATTTCACTATTCTTTGAGTTTCTCATTAAATGTTGTGACCAACGTTACAACTGTTTATAATATGTTTAGTAAAAAATAATGAGGTATTGGAAAATGTCAAGTGAGACGTGTATCAAATTGTCTGACCTCAGTGTGCCTGCACCCAGGAGTAATGATAGGGAGTTTGATTATAAGTATAAACATGATAACAGCTTGGGGATTAGTGCTCCCTGAAATGCCTCCGCACATTCCTGGTATGATTTGTGAAATGATAGGTGGAAAGTGTTCTCTCAAAGTATATATATATATATATATATAGTAAAGCTATGTTCGTTCAGCCCTTATTCCTTCTGATCAAATGATGTTGTAAAATGATGGTATGTCCAGAGGGACAGATAAGCTGCATATCTGCTTAAATTACGCCAATGTTTATGTGAAAACTCAATTCCTATTAAGTCTATTGCGTACAAGTATGCTTGAATTTTTGTAAATACTCAATAAATGTGATCTTACATGCGTACACACAAAAATGTCAAATCTTAGCTTGCGTACCGGTGGATAGATAAATAAATGAGGTATATTGAGAGGTTCTATTTCAGGACATGAACTTGGCAACTTGCAGTCTTTCTTATCGTTTTTCATATTACAGATCAAATATAAATATCAAACACTAACATATAAACTTTATTATATTTTTGCAATTAATGGAAAATACCCAATTGAGTTTGAGTGAAGTGAGTACAATTTATTTGGTAACTCAAGGAAAATTAGGATACCCAGTTGAGATGAAAACAAGCGAATACATAACCGGTGACCCAAAACGTTATCTGTAGGTCTGTATGTCTGTAATTGTGATAAATAAAACATTAACTGTATGAATAGGTTGTTATGAAATAATGTTAAATATAAATAATATCTAAAACATGAAGCGAACTTGAAAACTGCTGGCAATCTGTTGTTTCCCAGTTAGTACCCTGAACATTAGTGCAGGCACAGTGAGGTGTCTGCAGCACGGTCAAACACCATCATGATTGTATCAGTTGTATGAACTCATGTCTTCGGCGTGTTAGTATGGCATTATCAGTGACCTGTGAATGTTCATGTTGTTTCAGGATACACTGAATGAGTACATTATGGGGAGTGAAGTAGCGGACCCTATCATATCTCAGCTGGTGACTGTTGTGAGTGCACATTGTTTTTCATCTCTCTTTCTGGCTAAAAATCTATCAAGATACATCAAACATTATTCTCAAATGCAAACAAATTAATCTGGAATGTTTTGTTTTTCTATTTGGTGAAGGCTTTGATTTTTGCCCCCACCCCCAAAAAAAAAGCAAAAAGCAACAACAAACATTTCTTAATTTTTAACTAATCCAGCACTACTTACTTCCTGCACTTATTGCTTACGGCTCGAAAAGCGTGGCTTGCCAGACGATGTCAAAAAGACGTAGAACTGCAATCACTTCCTGGTCTCGGCTGCTTACTCGTCTGCGCATGCGTCACGGGAAGGTGACGTCAGCCACCTCAGATTATTGCTTTTCGCACGCCTCGCTAGGCGTGTTGTTTGCCAGCTCAACTTGTATCCTCACGGGATTATATTTTGTGAAGCATTAATAAAGACTGACTTTGTGTGTATTTTGTTTTGTACCTCTACGAGTAGTGTAGGTATTATCTTTCACTTTCTTTTTGTCATTCAGTAGTTCTGTGTAGTGATGTCGTTCGTTTATACACGGTCCCGTCATCACACTTTCACTTCGCCATTAAAACACTTTTGCCGTATTTGATACGTCGTTGTGTTTCATTTGGTTCAGGCTTATATACTATACCATATAATAGTGGTATATTTATTGTGCCTGTATTATGGTCTCTTAAACTTTCAGTTATTTTGAGACTTTTGTTCTCAACTTTGCTGTTATATTCATTACTTTTGTATGTGCTGCTTACTGGGTTTTCTGCTTCATTGCAGATCTATGTACAGCCCAGTTGTATACATTGTCGGGTGGGAAGTCTCAGTAAGACCCTCATCCCCGATGTTTGAAATGTACTACTCAATGTACCTCTGGCCATAAATGTGCCAGCTGCGCTGTGCTATCACCCAAGAGTTTCTCCGCTTATCTACAGGTTGTTAAGAAGCCATGGGACAACAGAGACGGAAGAGTATGTCTACTACTTGACACCGGGTCTTGACGACCACTACGTCTTCGCCAAGTGTTGCGGCGTCAACTGTGTCAACGAATCGCCTGTCACCAGCATTCAGATTATGTCTTCGCCGCTTATGTCGCGGGTGTTACAGCGTTTGGCTTCGCGCTTGCAGCTTCGTCGGCGCTTGATCGGCGGCGCCTGGCGGCTTCGGCTTTGGCACTCCCTCACCTCCTCTCGCTGTTGCCGATGTCATCTCCACAACGACCGATGGGCCAGCAGTTTGCCCAGTATCAGACACCCCAGCCAGTGTTCCCGGGCAGACGCTTTGCGTATCAACCACATACGGGTTTCCAATGCCTCGAATGCCTATGATGCAAACGCCATCACGGCCACCAGCAGTTTGATGTATCCACGCCAGCACTCTCTCTTGACTTTACTATCAGGTCAAGCCGGTACATCAGCCTATGCCGCTTTATGCCACCAGCTACATCGGCGCCTCTCCCCCCTGGCTTCCAGCGCCTTGCCACCTTTGCCACCTCCGACGATTTCGGGCGCCTCTGCCCTCCAGCATCGGTGCCTATCTTGTCAACTTTGTTCGCTCCTGTGCCTTGCGCTTAACGCCTCCCACTATAGGTCCATCGCCTTCGCAGGCTTAACATAGGTCGAGACCTCGTAGTAAAGCGTCTTCTGCTAAGGCGTCGTCTGCACGTAGCCGTTCCCCTTTGCCGCTTCGCTCACGCGCCCTCTGAGAGGACTTTGCCCCAGACTATGAGGAAGACACGGGCTCTAATCACCTTGGCTTTGATCACGTGTTTGACTGGATTGCTGATCGTTTAATAGCCTCAGTCCCTTCACCAGGCCTGATGTTGCAAAGTCACTTACTATTTGGGACTCGCCTTCCTTAATGTTACCAGCACATGAGGCGGTCAGAGATTCTCTACCCTTGATGAAGATTTCATGGAATGTCTCTCAACCCAACTATTAAAGCCTAGAGTACGCCTGTGATGACTATCCTATTCATGGCTTGGACTTTGCCCAGACAGTGACTAAGGTGGATGAGGAAATGAAACGTGTGACAGGTTCTTCCTCTGTGTCCTCCTATAAAGTTCAGGATACAAGGGTCAGCGGCTTTGGACTTAGAGCTTAAGCGTATGCTCCGCCCTATATCGGCATTGGCGTCAGCGACTGATGCCATCACTCAGGATCTTAAGGAAATAAATCGGATTGACTGGATCATCTTACAACTATGATGCTATGGCAGGGTAAAGTGATCACTGACCTCGTGAACACCTTAGGTCGGCGCTAACAACACGTAATTAAATCGTCGGGCAAGGCTTCCTCTCCTTTCTTCATGGGATTCGAATTTCAGCGGAAATTATTCCACCAACCCTGGTCATCGTCGTCACTGTTTAACGATGCCATTCATGATGTTTATCGGCAGGTGTGTGATTTTGCCAAAGGGGAGACTGCCTTGAAAGCGCTTTCAAAGGGACAACGCCCTGCCTCCATCGCCATCCAACACCTACCAGCCTCGGCGACCGCCTGTTCGGCCAGCGTACAGAAACTCAGCTTGCCGTCTCGTGGCAGGGGACGGGTGCCAAGCCTAGATCAGACAGGGTGGATATCAACGTCGCCAGTGCTCCGCCCAGGGCGGCGGGCTTAGGGGCAAGTGAAGTGAGGGACACGCACGACTGGACACTCCCACCTCCAGTCGTCCCAGTTTATCCTACACCGGTAGGTGGGAGAATAGGGATCTTTTGGGAAAATTGGTCCATCCTAGAGGATCCATACGCCACCGATATATTGAGGCAGGGGTTTCTCCCCCTCCTCTCCGGATCCACCTCTGACAATGTTCCCGGCTCCGGCACAATCACTCTCAGGTTCAACACAACCTTCTAGTGGAGAACATAGCGATTTTGTTGGAGAAAAGAGCCATCGAACTCCTCCCGTATCCCATCATAACACCAGGGTTTTATTCTCCAATATTCTTAGTGCCGAAGAAAGGGTCCGCGAAAATGAGGATGATTCACAATCTGTCCTATTTCAACGAGACTTTCCTGGAACGTCCTCCGCGCTCGAATGGCGTCCCTCGAATACCTCAAATCTATGGTATCGTCCAACGACTTTCTCATCAGCCTGGACCTACAGGATGCATACCTCCATGTTCCATCGCCCCAGCGACAGGAAGTACCTGCGCTTTATTTTCAACAATCAACATTTCCAATGGGCTGTCCTCCCATTTGGAATTTCAACGGCCCGTGGTTGTTCCTACACGCATCACAACTCCTATTTCCGGTATCTACATTTGAGGGGCATCAATTTCGACCGCACCTGGACGATTGCCTTATGCACCTGTTAGACCGTCTACTTCTTATACAACAACGAGGGATTTCACCCTTCGCCTGTTGGCAGCCAACTAGGGTGGCTGGTCAACTTGGACAAATCGGAGCTTGTCCCAACTCACACTCTGGCGTTCATCGGAGGCCATTTCCAGACGGACAAGAACCTAGTTCAGATTCCCTGGACAGGTGGGACAAGATTCAGTCTCTGATTCCACGCGCACTCTCCCAACCTCTGTCCCTCAGAGAGTGGCAGTCACTTCTGGGATTGTTGGCGTCGGGCAGGATCTTACCAGCAGAGGGCGTCTTCAACTTCGTCCTCTGCAGCGGTTTCTTCAACCATACATTCGCCGGGCAGAGCGTTCATCAACGGTTTTGCCTTCCACCTCAGTTACATCGCTATCTTCTTTGGTGGACTCGCCCATTGAACGTCTTAGGAGGAGTCTCTTTGACAGAGCAGCCTCGGATTGCCAACTGTTCGTGGACGCCTCCTGCAGGGTTGGGGCGCTCACTTACACGACCAGACAGCCTCCGGCCCGTGGTCGGGTCAACACATCAACTGGCATATAAACAGTCTGGAGTTGGAGGCCGTGATCCTCGCTATTCATCATTGGGCACATCGACTACGAGGAACTTGTCTTCTAGTGGCTACAGACAACACCACGGTCGTGTATGGTACATACGAGCGGCAAGGGTCGACACACTCACAGTTTCTCCTCGATCAGACATTTCGCTCTTTCAACTGGTCGACGATCTCCACATTCTGTTGAGAGTGCGGCATATTCGAGGTGCGCAATATACTAGCAGACGCTCTCGAGACCCGACAGAGTTGTTCCAACGGAGGATGCTACACAAGGAGGCCTTCACTCTTTTAAGTCACGCTGGGTTATCCAAACATAGATCTGTTTGCCACCAGCCAAAACCATCAACTGCCAGTGTATGTGTCCCCAGTCCCAGATCCAGCGGCTTAGGCGGTGGATGCTCTCAGCCTATCATGGGAGGGACTTCACAGCGTGTATGCGTTCCGGCCACCAGTTCTATTACCCAAAGTTCTCGCAAAAGTCAAGGAGACAACTTGCTACGACTAATTTTGGTCGCTTGGTGGCCAGCCAGGAACTGGTTTCCGTTCTACAAAGTCTAGTGGTAGGAGATCCCTTCCCTCTACCCGTGGAGGAACGTTCTAGTGCACCCTCACAGCCATCTTCGCATCCGGCTCCAGACCGATTCAATCTGCACGCATGGACCATTTGCAGAAAGCACTGAGTGCTAAGGGTTTTTCGGCTAGAGCAGCCAAAGCCATTCGCGGCGGGCGCACAGAACTTCTACTAGACATTTGTATGGCGACAAGTGGCAGTCGTTTGAGCGTTTTTGTGTTACCAAGAAGCAGGATCCGCTGACTGTGTCTCCTCAGTTCATAGCAGATTTCTTACTTTATCTCCGAGCGTCCAGGCGTCTGAAGGGAGGCACCATTGCCGCGTTTTGGCGGCAATTAGCTCTGTTTTAGCGATTCCCACTGACAGAAGGATTTCCAAAATCCCAGAATTACAGGCCATGCTTCATTCATTCCGACTTGAAGACCAGAAGTTGAAGTTTCATCGCCCGGCATGGAATCTCAACACTGTTTTTAGACCATCTCCGTGGTGCACCGTATGAACCTCTTGATAACGCTTCCTCGCTGATTTATCAGGAAGACGGCATTTCTGTTGTCATTAGCGACTCGCGGCTAGAGTGAGTGAGGTTCACGCCTTGACGTGACTAGGATCAAGTTTGAACGCCGTCGTCATGGTTCTGTGCACTTAGGTATGTGTTGGGATTTCATCGCTAAAACCAACTACCAGGACAACCTGATCGCCAGTTTTCCATCCCGCCATTATCATCTATTGTTGGCTCTGAAGGCGTTCGCGGAATTACTGTTATGTCCGATTCGTCGCTCAAAACTTACATTGATCGCACCAAAAGCATTCGTGGTACAAGGAAACGCGTTTATTTCTTCCACTGTCCCGGCGCCGCAGTCAGATGTCAGCAAAAACACTATTGCCTTATGGTTAAGAACAACCATTCTTCAGGCATATAAAGCGGCTGGGCTGGACCTCTCCTCGCCCTCTCATCCCCACGAGATTCGAGCACTTGCTTCGACTATGGCACTTCACAGTAATTGCACTGTGTCATCCATTATGCAAGGTTGTTTTTGGCGGTCGGACACAGTGTTTGCCAGTCATTACTTCGCATTGACATGGCTGTCAAGGACGTTAATGATGTCCACAGCTTCGGACCATTGGTGGTTGCTCAGCAACTCGCCATTCCCCGAAGAAAGTGACCCTCCTGCCTTGTGTTTCCTTCCACGGACCACCATGTGGGGAATGAGTTGTTTTTCTTCACAAACAACTAGGTATGTCAGTTAAGGAGTTATCCTTGTTTTTTCAAGTCCATGCTTTTTGCTGCATTCCTTAAGCTTCGCCAGCTTTAAAATTAGTGGGTTCTTTTTCATTTAAGACGCGGTCTTATTTGCGAATTACCGCTACTTGATAGATCCCCTCGCTAATTAAGCTCTCTGTTATAGGCGTTATCAGCGCTTCCGGGCACAGGATTACGGATTGAGCTGGCTGCTATTACGTGGCGAGGCGATCCCTCAGATGACACGCCCACCTTCCAGCCTGTCGGATAAAGTGCAGGAAGTAAGTAGTGCAGGATTAGTTAAAAATTTAGTAAAATCTAAATATTTTTATATTTGTATACTTATCCTGCACTACTTATGATAAGGGCCCACCCTGTGCTATCAGCTACCTCCCCGCTTAGTTTTGCCATCTGTGGGATTTCTAAGCAATAATCTGAGGTGGCTGACGTCACCTTCCGGTGACGCATGCGCAGACGAGTAAGCAGCCGAGACCAGGAAGTGATTGCAGTTCTACGTCTTTTTGACATCGTCTGGCAAGCCACGCTTTTCGAGCCGTAAGCAATAAGTGCAGGAAGTAAGTAGTGCAGGATAAGTATACAAATATAAAAAATATTTAGATTTTACTAATTTTTTTATTTTATTTTTTTTTGTTCTTGATTTGCAAATTATCCATTGCTTTTGCTGTGAAATAAAATTCCTGACTTTTGAGTTTGATGCTTTGAAGTAGTTGGTAGTTTTCCCGGAGCGGTATTCATATAAGCTTATGCTTGTTTACCATACCGGTTCCTTTCATTGGAAATAAATATGTTTAAATCATTTCCCCACGGTCATGGTGATGTTGCCTGTGTCCTGCAGTTGATGGCTGGGTGTCGCGAGTCTGACAGTGAGGCAGAATTGCTGTACGCTGAATGTCTTGGTGAACTTGGGGCTATTGACCCTGGCAGGTAATCAAGTCCTTCTTTCAGATTTTACATTAGGAGACTCCTTGTGCAGGACTGTGTTTTCATTTTTAACTCAACATTACATCCAGGTGAGTCATGTGTCATCATCCATTCATTGGTTCGCTCATCTGTCCATCCACTCCTTAGTGCCGAACTTAAACATCTTTTCAGAACCACTGAATATATATACAATGGAATTCGAAGGATTGATAGGAGGGTTGTTTTTGTGGGGGAAGGGGGTTTTCAACATTTAAAAATGACTATTTCTGCAGTAATGCAGTGTTCTGGAAAAACACAACCTTAGAGATCAGTTTGTCAGCATAATCATTGGATATGTTGTTTTTATAATGTTGGAGAATGTTAAATACTTTGATCCTGTTGAAATCATTTGAATATCCAAATTAGTTTTCCATATGCTTTTGCTTCAGTAGTGATGACACCAAAACAATCATTCTGGTAGATGATTTTGCTAACTTTGAAGATCACTTGTTATGACATTCCTTTAAAACAGGTTAATACACCAATAACATGAGTTATTTTATGAAGGGATACTCTTACATGATCTTTTAGACAGGTGTCTGGTTGTACAAACTCAGGTTGAATTAGAGAAAGGACACCATAACGCCAGCCTCCAAACAGTCATTATGGTTTTGTCAATAAGAAACTTTTCTATTGACAAAACCATAATGATCGTTTTTTATCAAACCTTTATTCAAAGTGTGGTGACCTACAATTTTGTATGTTGGTATGGGTGTCTGTCTGCTCGCAACAAAAACAAACTTTTCAAACTTGGTAATACTGCCAGCAAAATTACTGGAGTGTCTTTCGAGTATACAGTATTCCTTTTATTTATTATGAGCGCCAGATTGTCAATTAGGCAACTAAAATTCTCAACTACTTCCATCTGGACACCTCTTTCGATTTCCTTCACTTAAAACAAACAGAGCTCGACACTCCTTCATACCATACAGTATTCGTGTTATTAATGCAACAAATGTTATTGAATAGCTATCATTCATACGATAACTACTAACTCAGCCGCTGTACCAATGTGGTTAATTGTATTGAATCATTAGCATTCATTTTGTGCATGTAATTATTGTGTATATTTTTGTGAATTTTGTATATAATATTCATTTTAGATCTATCTATCTAACCTGCTTAGATCATATTAGATTTGGAAAATGAGCTTCAATGCTCAAATATTTTTGAAGTAATTAAAAAAAATTCACACTAATTATTTGGTGTAGGCTATCGACATAACCTGACAAGCTCTTCTGTAAAAGAAGTAGAATCATGTCAGAAAGTTTTTAGGGGCGGTGGGGTAGCCTAGTGGTTAAAGCGTTGGCTCGTCACGCCAAAGACCCGGATTCGAATCCCCACATGGGCACAATGTGTGAAGCCCATTTCTGGTGTCCCCCGCCGTGATGTTGCTGGAATATTGCTAAAAGCGGCGTAAAACCAAACTCAGTCAGTCAGTCTGTCAGAAAGTTTTTCAGTTTAACTATACCGACCTTTTATTGTGGTGCAGACTTGAGCTGATGGGAAACAACCCAAAGGAGGAAATGACAAAATTCAAGGCTACAGTGGAAGACGACAACTTTGCTGTTGGTCTCATCAATGAGGTCCTCAAAGCCTTCCTGTCAGCCACAGAACCAAGAGTCCAGGTAGGTACACTTACAACTAAGGCCTGTTACCCCAAAGGTTGGGCTTCTGATACTAATTATGCTATATGAATCTGCATCTTATAGTGCCAATAAACACTGACATGCACGCACAGACACGCACATGCACTTGCTGCTCCATGTTTCAGGACTGCTCGGCCTTCGCTCTACAAGACCTGCTGCAAATCTATGAAATATCTGAAGGGAAGGAGAGCGACAAGACCCCAAACAAGCTCTGGAGGAGATTCCCAGAACACATGCAGGAGATTCTCATACCCCTGCTTACTTCCAAGTCAGTGCAAAGTTAAAATGATTTCAAGTGGTGTTTAGACAAATATGCTCAGAATTGTTTGATCTATACTCAATTATTCCAACACTGCCATATTTTTATTTATTATACAACAAATGAATGCTTAGATTGTAGAGCCATGGAAACGATTATAAAGAAGCAATATATCCACAGATACAAACTGGCATCAGAAGCTGTGTGGGACAAGTGCCCCAAGCCAATCTACCAGAGTACCAAGGGAGGTAACTTCAAGGACTGGGTCAGCAACTGGACAGGCTATCTCATACATCTCACATCCAGGGTGAGGGTCTTACTCTTACTTTGCATGTCCCCTGTCAGTCACGGATGTTTTCCTTTGAAGCGTTTTGGGGTCTCCTTATTGGAACTTGCATACTCTCGATGCCTTTTTTATCCCACCGGCATGTAATGCGGTGGGATATAGTCGTCGCCTTGTCCCTCTGTCCGTCCGTCTGTAATCATTTTATTTCCGGAGCATAACTCGAAGACCGTTAGATATTTTTCAACAAGACTTGGTAGATATATCAAACAGAACCTTAAGTGGTGCCTTTTGCTATTTGCAGATTTTTGGCATTTTTATTTTTCCCGTTTTCCATGGAAACGATTTGGACTTAGTCCCAAAAGTGAGGGGTGGGCTTCGTTTCTGAAGCATAACTCAAGAACCGTTCAATATTTTTCAACAAAATTTGGTAGATATTATCAAACAGAACCTTAAGTGGTGCCTTTTGCTATTTGCAGATTTTTGGCATTTTTATTTTTCCCGTTTTCCATGGAAACGATTTGGACTCAGTCCCAAAAGTGAGGGGTGGGCTTCGTTTCCGAAGCATAACTCAAGAACCGTTCAATATTTTTCAACAAAATTTGGTAGATATTATCAAACAGAACCTTAAGTGGTGCCTTTTGGTATTTGCAGATTTTTGTCATTTATTTTTTTCATGATTTCCATGGAACGATTTGCACTTAGTCTAAAATCAAGCTGGACTTTAAGTAACTGTCCTTGTTCTTTCAAAGATGTGGGGGCCTGGGAGATATGTCATCTTCTGATGACTCTTCTTTTATGTGCGGAGGTATTCACAATAATGATATGAAAGAATAAGAATATTGAGGGTATTTCGATTGACAACTTTTTATATTAATTTACTGAATCAATTTGCTGACGACACAACATGCACTTTGGATGGATCAGAACGTTGTCTCTATGCACTACTCAATGTGGTAAGCTTCTTTGCCATATAACTGTTGCAAGTCTCTTACTAAGAGTGTTGTACACTGTACTTCTTGCATGTTTGGTATTTAAAACCATATCATTTAAACCGTGGTTTTGATTGTATACCTTCTCGCAACTGACTATAGCCAGAGGGATAAATCTTGCTGGCTGATGTAGGTGGTAGATGCTCTACAACCCTCCCCATCCATTATCACGAATGTGCTCATATAGTCTCATTCTTTTTCTATTTTGTTGTTTATGACTGATTGCATGAACTAGTTTAAAGTAAATCTGTGGGTTTTTTATCCCCACGGCATGTATTACGGGGGGATATAGTCGTGGCCTCGTCCGTCCGTCCGCCCGTCTGTAATCATTTTGTTTCCGGAGCATAACTCAAAGACCTTTGATATTTTTCAACAAAAATTGGAAGATATGTCAAACATAACCTAAGGTGGTGCCTTTTGCTATTTACAGATTATTGTCATTTTTATTTTTCTCGGTTTCCATGGAAACGTTTTGGACTTAGTCTTAAAGAGGGATGGGCTTCGTTTCCGGAGCATAACTCAAAAACCGTTCAATATTTTTCAACAAGACTTGGTAGATATATCAAACAGAACCTTAAGTGGTGCCTTTTGCTATTTGCAGATTTTTGGCATTTTAATTTTTCCCGTTTTCCATGGAAACGATTTGGACTTAGTCCCAAAAGTGAGGGGTGGGCTTCGTTTCCGGAGCATAACTCAAAAACCGTTCAATATTTTTCAACAAGACTTGTTAGATATATCAAACAGAACCTTAAGTGGTGCCTTTTGCTATTTCGAGATTTTTGGCATTTTTATTTTTCCTGTTTTCCATGGAAATGAATCGAACTTAATCCCAAAAGTGAGGGGTGGGCTTCATTTCCGGAGCACAACTCGAAAACTTCTTATTCTTTTTCAGAGAGATCGTCCTTGGGGTACATATTATGCATTTTCCGGCTGAAAAATGTCCTGTGACAGTTGTATCAATGTTTTTTGAATAAAAAGATTGAACAATAAATAAACTCTTTTATTTATTATACGGTCCCTGCCTCACGGAGTTACCTCCCTTAGCGCATGCGCACCAACTGGGTAGGCTCCTAGACCCGTATCATCATTCCTTCTGCTGTCACTGCGTGAACAGGCGTGTTTTGTAATAGAACGCACTTCATGAGCGGACAGCTGAAAGCTAATAAGAAAGCTATGTCCGAGACACCACCTGTATGTATGGTCTTTATTTGCCTAAAACAAGGAACAGTAAAGCTTTACAGTTGGTTGTTTCATAATTGTGACTTTGTATTAATACAAAATACCGAACTTTCCGTGGTTTACGCGCGTGTTGCTCTGCCATGGCGGGAAGTTTTAGCGTGCCATGTGGTCGTAATATTGGCGTATTAAAACCAACTATTACTTTCGTGGTAACCTTCACGTATTTTTCAATGTTTTCTACGTGTTTATATGCTGCTGGCGGCTGTTAGCTACATGCTTGCGTGTTTGCTTTCAGGCCTTTTCATCCTGTTCGGTCTGTGGACAGAGAGAAATTCCGCGGGCCGACAGGGCATGAGCTATGCGCGTTGCCTGTCTCGAAAGACGGGACCACGGCGCTGATTCCTGCCCTATTTGTCTGGCCTTTTCCCCGGCCCAGAAGAGGCGGCGATCGTTGTTTTATCGTGAGATGCGTGAGGCGGGAGGGACCTGGCGCAGGTCCCCGTCTAAAAAAAGCGAGCGTCAAAAAGGAAAAAATCCCGGGCCCTTCCCCTCTCCTACCACTTCGAGTGGTTTTGACATGTCGGTAATGGAATCTATGTTTCAGCAGCATATGGACTCCGTGAAGTCCTTCGTCTCGAGTCGGTTGGAGGTCTCCGGCAGGAGTTCCTCACCCACTCGACGGCGGGAGAGTCGGGGTGGGATCGCCCGGGCTTCCGGCTTCGATCCCTCAGCCTTGAGGCGCTCTGTAGATCCGTTGCCTCTGGCTTCCGGATCCGGGCCTTCGGCTGCTTCGAGAGGTTGAGGAGCCTGGCGGCGGCTTCCGTTTTGCCCGCCGCCTCGCGGGAGGTCCGGCAGAGAATTGCGAGGCCTACCCCAGGCAGCGGTGCCTGCTGGTTGCGTGGACTGACTGAGTTCCGCTTGCCAGGCGGCGTTTGCCCCAGGCAACCCTCGCGAGACGCAGCTCCGCATTCTGCCTTCGTTGGTCTCGGGCGTGGTCGATCCCCTCTTGTCTGGTGCCCGATGCGGTTTGACTTACCGGATCTCGTCGCGGCGCTACCAGCTTGGGGAGGATTCCTGTTCGTTGTGCCAATTGTAGAGGCGAATGTGTGTTCACTTCCACGTCGCCCTGGGGAAGCTCGGCTTCCTCGGAGCAGCTCGGCTGCTTCGGCAAAGGCGCCTTTACTCCACCTTTGCCCTGGCGCTATCCCTGCGACGCAGCGCGTGCATCGACCTACGAGGAGGTCTACCGGAACGCCGATGCAGCAGGTGCGGTGGTGGTCCATGAGGCCTACCTCTCCTCGGTTCAGAGGTTAGGCCCTGGAGGCGGAGGGCATGCTGGCGGCGATGTCGCCGCATGTCGCTGCTGCTCCGTCAGCTTTCGGAAGTTCAGGCTCACCTGTAGCGACTCTTTGCGGTCTGCTGCGTCGACGGTGATGCGCTGATCGTCATGGGATCGCGAGGCTGTGGCTGTCGGCGTCTAGGTACTCGGCAGCAACACAGCAGACCTTGCTGGCCCTCCCCTTTCCGTCCTGGGGCGACCCTCTTTCGGGGCCCAGCAGGTCATCACGGGAGGCTGCCGCTGCAGCTACCTCCTTCAAGGACTCTAAGGCCTTGTTGGAGCACCAGCGGTGTCTTCGCCCAGCGCTCCTGTGCCACCTTCCTCCGCCCGGGTGCAGCCTACACCTGAGTCTGCCGGCTGGCCGGCCGCTTGGTAGGGGTAGGCGGAGGAACAGGTCCGCCAAGAGTAGGGGCAAGGAGCAGTCCTCGACTAGCTCCCAGCCTTTTAGGGCGCGGAGGTCTGCCCGACCTCCCGTTAACCCATCAGGCTGCCGCTCAAGCCGTGTCACCAGCCAGTCAGCTCCGCTACCGGGTCTACACGCAGCTCTCTACCCCATATCCCAGTGGGAGGCCTCTCTCTATTCCTGCGGAATGGTAGAAGGCTACCAACAACGCTTGGGTGCTGGCCACGGTCAGCATAGGCCATCTCCCACTGTGAAGCGAGGTCGCCCGACTTCACTGGCATACGTCGCACTCGGGTGCCGTCATGTCAAGCCAGGGCGGACATATTAGCGCGACGAAGTTCAGGCTCTGCTGGACAAGTCCGCAATCGGCGCATTCCACCGGGGAGAGGAACAGGCGGGATTTTATTCCACTGATTCCTCGTCCCAAGAAAGACGGCGGGTCCGTCCGATTCTCAACCTCAAGGGGTTGAATCGCATGCTCAGTACCATCCTTCAAGATGGAGACACTGCGCCGGTGATCTCATCTGTTCAGCCCGGCGATTGGCTCCGTCAATCGACCCTAAAGGATCGCGTATCTGCATGTACCCATACATCCATCGTTCAAGCGGTACCTTCGGTTCTCTTACGACGGGATGTATTACCAATTCAGGGTGCTCCCCTTCCGGCATATCGACTGCCCCAAGGGTGTTCACCAAGCTCATGTTAGTCCCAGCTACCCTAGCTCTTTCGCAAGGAAGGCGTTGTTACCCTTACCTAGGCGACTGGTTGCTCGAGCACTAACACAGCCAGCGAAGTCAAGATGCTACTCACACAGTGATAGACATTCTAACTCGACTGGGGTGGATCATCAACCTCAAGAAATCCGACCTGGTACCCACCCAGGACTTGGTTTTCTTGGAGGCGCCCGATTCAAGCGAACAAGGATCTCGTTTCCTTGTCGCCCGACCGGGGTCACCAGAGTTCGGGAGATGGTATCTTCATTCCTCTCCCAGCCCCAGGCACCAGCACGGACTTGGCTCCGTCTACTGGGCCATATGGCGGCGACGATCTCTGTAGTGTGGCGGGCGCGGTTGAATCGTCCCATACAGCAAGCTTTGGCTCGGCTGTGGACTCACCGCGGAGGATCTGGAGCGCAGTCTCACAGTCCCCGAAAGTGGTTGACACCTCACCTTCAGTGGTGGACAAATGTCGGGAATCTCACCAGGGGTTCCCCTTGAAATCCCGACGCCAGCTCTCACAGTTCAGACCGATCGTCCCTCACGGGCTGGGGGTGTGTTCTGGGCAGTCTGTCGGCTTCCGGACTCTGGTCGAAGCGAAGCCCACCTTCACATCAACGTGTTGGAACTGAGAGCTGTCGCGGTTGGTATTCGGCTTCAGAGAGCATGTCCGTTGCCAGGTAGTCGTCTTCAGTTAGACAACCAGGCGGCCATGTCGAGTACATCCTGAAGCAGGGGAGGCCGCGGTGTCCCCAGCGCTCCTCCGGAGGCGTGGGACTTTCTCTGGTGGGACCGAATGCGATTGTCAGGTACTCCCTGTTTATCTCCGGGGCTGGAGAGCGTCGCGAGCAGATCGCGCTCTCGCGGATCCTGGCCCGCGCAGTGGATGCTTTCGACAGGCAGATATTCACAGTAATCTCCCAGTTGTGCGGGTCGTTCGAGGTGGATCTGTTTGCGTCGGCGGGCGCATCAGACACCCGTGTTCTGCTCGGATACCGGACCCAGAGGCGTTGGCTGCCGGCCTTCCTGCTGGATTGGGCGGGCAAAAGTGCTCTGGGCGTTCCGCCATTACCACTCATTCCCGTGTCCTTTCACAGCTGTCCACCCAGCCAGCTCGGCTACTTGTGCTACTGGCACCGCTTTGGCCGTCCACAGAGCTGGTTTCCGGTATTCTCAGGTTTCTGGCTCAGCCTCCTGTTCTATTACCTTTGCGACGGACATTCTCACTCAGAGCGGGCGCCCCACCCAAATCCACGGATTCAGTGGGTGGCTTGACCTCTGTCAGGTCTAACCTCGAGGCACGCTGCGAATTCCTGCAGCAGTTGCAGACACAATTCTGGCTTCGGCTGGGATTAGACAAGCGTTCAGTGCGAGGATAGGTGGTCCCGCTATGCGCTGGTGTTCAGATCAGGGGGATTGCAGATCCCTTTTCTGCGGATTTAGTCCGAGTATTGGAGTTTTTGCAAGCTTCGTTTGGAAGAAGGCCTGGCTGAGCCGACCATTCGCGGCTACTCCACCGCTATTTCCACTTTTCACACCCCTGTCGATGGTGCTCTTCTGGGGCAGCACCCTCGTCTGGCAGCGCTTTCGCTGGCGCGGAGCGGATTCGACCTGCTCTCAGGCTGAATCAGTCCACCTTAAGGATTTGTCGATCGTGCTTTCGATTGGCTGTCCGGTCCCACTTTCTCACACCTATCGGCTATTTCCATTCAGTTGTTGACCTGGAAGCTGTTTTCTGGCGGTAACATCTGGTCGAAGGGTCGGCGATTTACATGCTATGTCGTCCGACCGGGCGCTGACTGTGTTTCACCGCGGATCGTGTCAGTATTCGCCTCCCAGATACTTACCGACCGAAGGTCGATCACGCTTCCATGTGACAGCTCCTATCGAACTTCCTACTCTTACCCAGCCTTCCACATGGGGACCACTCCTCGAGCACTCACCCGTTGGATGTCCGTAAGGCAGCTCAAAGTCTATATCAAGCGAGCGCAGGGGATCTGTGCGGGTACCCAGCTGTTCTGTTGTTACGGTGGCGGGAAGGCTGGTCTGCCAGCGAGCAAGCAGACTTTGTCTCGCTGGCTAGTCTCGTATATTTGTGCCGCTTATCAGGCTAAGGGCAAGCCTCCCCTGAGGGGTTGAAGGCTCACTTTCGGTCAGGGCAGTAGCCGCCTCAAAAGCTTTGCATCGGCACTCCCCATTGAAGAGATCTGCCCGCTATTTGGAGCCGGTAAGCGTTTATCGCCATTATCAGCTCGTCGCGCGATTCCGTAATCGTCGCGACTTTAGCCGTACTGTTCTCTCCAGTGGACAGTGTCCTGCCACCCTGACCGAGTGAGTCTTGGTTTATTGGTTTGTTTGGCGCTACTGTACAATAATTCCATTATTGACATGTCTGCTACTGTGAGCTCACTCAGAGAACCTGTACCCCTTTTCGATTCTCTCACGGAGTTACTATATCGTTAGTGAGTGGTATTTTGCATTCCCCCCTCGGTGCTCTCATGTAGCTACTTAGTGGGTTGGGATTCATTGACATTCGCACTCGTGCAATGTCTCATTATGCTAGAGAGGTCGTCTTTGAGCACAATTCCTCCCTGTCAGTTCCCCTCCCAGCATGCCTCTCGCGGAAGCGAAACTGGGTCAAGTGACAGGTGAGTGTTATGGCGTCTGTTCAATTTTTTTCCATGTACCGATCGCTATATTTGTGTGTGCTTGGACAGAATTCCCTCCTCCCTGGCCTCCGGTCTTTGGGAGTCTGTGTTTATGCATAATATGTACCCCAAGGACGATCTCTCTGAAAAAGAATTAACCAAACCTGAAGAGGTTTTCAATTCTTTGAAGAGATAATTAGATCCTGGGGTAGGGCCTCCCGCCTCCCGCAATTCTGTTCTCTGATATATTCAGCAGAAGGAATGATGATATGGGTCTAGGAGCCTACCCAGTTGGTGCGCATGCGCTAAGGGAGGTAACTCCGTGAGGCAGGGACCGTATAATAAATAAAAGAGTTTATTTATTGTTCAATCTTTTTATTCAAAAAACATTGATACAACTGTCACAGGACATTTTTCAGCCGGAAAATGCATAATATGTACCCCAAGGACGACTCTCTTCAAAGAATTGAAAACCTCTTCAGGTTTGGTTAAATATCTTTCAGCAAAACTTGGCAGATATGTGAGGCAGATCCCAAAGTGGTGCCCTTTGCTATTTACAGACTTTTGTGATTATTATTTTTTCGGTTTCCATGAAAACGATTCGGACTTAGTCCCAAAAGGGAGGGGTGGGCTTCGTTTCCGGAGCACAACTCAAAAACTTCTTAATATCTTTCAGCAAAACTTGGCAGATATGTCAGGCAGATCCTGAAGTAGTGCCTTTTGCTATTTACAGTTTTTGTCTTTTTTATTTTTCTAGGTTTCCATGGAAACGATTTAGACCTAGTCTCAAAAGGGAGGGGTGGGTTTCGTTTCAAAAACTTCTTAATATCTTTCAGTAAAACTTGGCAGCTATGTGAGGCAGATCATGAAGTGGTGCCTTTTGCTATTTGCAGATTTTTTGTCATTTATTTTTTTCATCATTTCCATGGAAACGATTTGCACTTAGTGTAAAATCAAGCTGGACTTTAAGTAACTGTCAGATGATTTGTTCTTTCAAAGATGTGGGGACCGGTTGGATAAGTCATCTTCTGATGACTCTTGTGTTGATATTGCTCCTGGTCATTGAGTTACTCTTGATGTGACAAGGGCGAGGCTTTGGTTACAGATTGCTGTGATGCTTTGAAATACACTGATTTAAGGGGAAAATGTGTCATCATACCATGTGGGGAGCCCATGCTTTTACTGGTTGTTTTGAATATAGCTGACCTTTTGTTTGTGTGACAAGGCCAAATGATGACCCTCTCCAGTGACTGCTTGAAGCACCTGAACACATGACTTTCTAATGTAGCCAACAGTTTCATTAAACGCCTTTTTCAGAAGAATATCAAACAATTAACTCATTTGAAAATTCAATGTGATCAAAGTCCAAGTTTCATTTGTTGTAGGCCTTGTTGAACTCTTTTTAAATATACTGTGACAGATAGTTAACAGAAATTGTATTTTAAATTTTACATCTCTGCCACAACTTCAGCAGATGTCTATCATATGTGTCTGGTCTCAAACTTGGCTTTTATTTCAGTTGAACCCAGGAAAGGCTGCCCGAGTATTCCAAGCATGTAGTGCATGTATTCGGCACAACATCCAGGTGGCGCTGTACATCCTGCCTCACGTGGTTGTGCAGGTCCTGCAGGATGGACGGAGCGAGGACGTTCAGGAGGTATGTACACATGCTTTATCTTCAGGCAGTAACTTCATAGCAGTGTAAATATGCTGGCTCCGCAGGGACTCAGGGGTACATGGGTCCCCTGCAACTATGCTGATTATAACAGGTTACTGAATGAATTATTTACAGGTTTCAGATAGACATAGCAAATATCAACAAACCTGTATATTCTTTGAAAAGAAAAAACCCAGCACCTGTTAATTAAGTCAATGAAAACAGAAAGACTTTATTCATCTTTTGTCAATTAATGTAGAAAGTCCCCCATGATAAAAAATATTTTAAAATCATTCCTTAATTCTTTCATAGGTCATAGGTAAATCTCAATAAAATTAACGTACAACAAGAAAGCCTGTGACTTTTTGTTGTAGATCTACACTGAGATATTAGAGGTGATCAACCAGGTGAAGAAACCTGACACTCGGCATCGAAGCCCGTCTGACTTCCGCCACAAGAGTGCCCAGACAGTGTTCTCTGTCCTGGACTATCTGGCCAAGTGGTGTCGGCACCGAGCACAGGCCAAGCCAGCTGCCAACTCCAGCACTAGACGTATGTAAAGGAGGTCTAAATGAACTACTCACAACGTACACTGAGTCCTTAGTACTACAAGCTTGTAGTAAATATCAGGATAAATGGGGATCGGATGGTTCTTGTCTGGTTTGCTGATAGCACATGATCTCACACAAGCAAAGATCTTTGATTTCACTTTCAATCTCTGATTTCCCTTGACTGAAGTATTTACAGGGGCTGATATCACCGACAGGCCATCAGTGTCGACTGAATTCATTTGACCATTTCCCTTATAGGCCCAGATGAATGCATTCACCGGGCGAGTATTGGTCTTTACCATGTTTGTCGTAAGATAGGCAACTAACAGGATTGGGTGGTCAGACTTGCAGATTTATTTAATGCATGGCATCATATCCCAGATTGATGCTAGTTGTGTCAGTAAATGGATTGTCTGGTCCAGATTCAATTACTTAGCTGCGAAATTGCTGATTGCAGCATTTGATGACAAACAAACAAAACTAGGTCAAGACAGTGTATTTAGTTCTCTGTGTGATGGTCATATCTTGTCTTTATATAACACAGGTTATTGTATACATACTACCAGCTTGGTGCAGATGGAAACAAGCGACAAAGAAATAGCCATAGAGAATCAGACTTCCAAGGATAGCCAGGGCGGTGGGGTAGCCTAGTGGTTAAAGCGTTCGCTCATCACGCTGAAGACCCGGGTTCGAATCCCCACATGGGTACATTGTGTGAAGCTCATTTCTGGTGTCCCCCACCGTGATATTGCTGGAATATTGCTAAAAGCGGCGTAAAACCAAACTCACTCACTCACTCCAAGGATAGCCTAGCCTCACTCAAAATAATATTAGTTCCTCCTCCCCTCCTGTCATAAACTCAGTTGTTGAAGTTGATGGCCTTGACTTGTGATCCTACTTTATGTTGGTAGAGACCAGCTACCTGAACGATGCTGGTTACAAAGCTGTCAATGACTTCCTGGAGCGTGTTCCTAAGGATAGTTTGGCTGAGGCCAGTGTCAACTGCAAAGCATACACCCGAGCTCTCATGCACTTTGAACAGTTCGTCTCACATAAAGACAGTGATCTTCAAAAACACCTTGATTTTGTTCAGGTAACCTATTAAATGTAGACAAATGTGTATACAAGTTTGTTTACAATGCAACAAAGCAATTGGAGTTTGTGTTGAATTTTTGTAAATGCATATTGATTTTAGATTTTAACTGAATCTTGAAGACGTCTGCCCCTTGCTTGATGTTGATGTAGGTGGGTTGGTTTTGGCATAGAGGAGTTCTTTTAGTGCCCACACTTTGAAATGCAGAGTTGCATCCCTTTGGTGAGGTTTGTGGTTTTGACCAGACTGGTGAATGTGTCAAACCTGCATTAATTATATGCCAAGGTGCAGCTGAAGAAGTGTCCAGGAGGTAGACATGATAAAGGATGCAAGTTGGTTTGTCATGGCTTCTTAGAGATTCATGAGAAGATGTGTTGATTGGGAAATGTAGCTGTGGAAAACATTGAGCCTAATGATCACCTGAATATTGTGTTCCTCCAGCGCCTGTATGTTGCTATGGATGAGCCTGACGGAGTTCTGGGTGTGGCGGCCATTAGAGAGACACCTTCAACACTGATGCAGCAGATACTCACACATGAGAGTCTGGGTATGTGGCATTGCTGTTTCATCTATTGGTTGATTATGTCACTATATCTTTATATCAATTTGGGGTCACAATTGATCCCTGTTAACAAATATTTGACGTCTCTGAAAATGGGATTCCAGTGGTTTTATTGTGTCTCCACAACTTACTGCAGTTATGTTGCTGTATTATCAGTACAGCCTTTATCAGGATTCAAAATGCATGCTTGTCCACTAACCAGAGACTATTAAGTTATGCTGAAGACAAGTTAAAAGTCCAGTGATCGTACTCAAGATTAGCAGCATGTGAGGGTTATAATTCTCAATAATTTCTGAATGTTTATATTTGCTGAATAAGTTTGACTCAAAGTGTAAACGCACAAAACAGTCTGGTCTCATTTAAGCAAAACTAGCCGCTACCTCCACTAAATTTTCCGCTAGTTCTCTGTTGTAATTTTTTTTGGATTCACTCTTTTTCTAACTTTTATTTTCTCAACCTGTCACTCATACACTTTCTCATATTCTCGTTTTGTTTCTCGCTCACTCGTTCACGCACTCACTCTCACTCACTCGTTCACTCACTCACTCACTCACTCACTCACTCACTCACTCACTCACTCACTCACTCACTCACTCACTCACTCACTCACTCACTCACTCACTCCAGGCCAGCAGCAGGATGCCCAGGCATGTTATGAGCAGGCTATCCAGAAGGAACCGGATGAAGTCAGCCACCACCAGGGTCTGCTGGCCAGTCTCATGGAGCTTGGTCAGCTGAACAAGGCACTGCTACACACCACCGGGGTCATTGCCGAGAAGTGAGTATATGGAAGTCTGTTGTTTATGGACAAATATTATATGACAGTATTTATTTTAAATAGGTTATCTGAGTATGTTTGGATGTGCACAATGTTTGTTAAACAAGTCCAGTCAGGCAGTTCCCAGATAGCATTCGGACATTGGCTCACCGTTTGCAATGTTGGCAAAACCATTGCCAACGTTGGGCCAAAGACTGAATGCTATCTGGGTTGTGGCAATATTTGTCGAGTATTTTAGGGCAAACAGTATCCGTACTTTTAGCAGAGTAAGATGGATACATTTTTGAAGATTTCAATTTTTTTACCACTTATATTTTTAAGGTCTGTCATGCAGTTGTTTTTGTAAATCTCAGACCAGCATGGAAGGCTCAGCTGAACGCCTACAGGATCGAGGCCTCCTGGAAGTTGGGCAGCTGGGATAAACTGGAGATGTTCTGTCACGGAGAAACTCACCGGCGGAACTGGGCAGTTGGAGTGGGCCGTGTTCTGCTGGCAGCTAAAGACAAGGTAAGCCCATTCCCACTGGGCTGACGTGGAACCCTGCCAATAATATGGTAGATTGTGCTTGTCGATTATATGAAGAGAAGCAGTTTATTCAAGGGGTTGTAGGACCCACCCTACCTAGCAATAGCTTTCCATCAACTGGCTTCCATCAACCTACTTAATCCTGTATACTATGTGTTATCAACCTCTTCTATTGTATAAACAACTCAATTCTGCCTCATCCTTCGTATACTGTCCAAACATCTCATGTTTATATATCACCCAAAATTACTTCTCATGTATAACCTGCTTGACAACGACATTAGAATATATGTCGAAACGTCACCTATACAGAATAAAGAGGTGAGGTGAAATTGGTGTTAACTTTGTGCTTGAGAATATTTCACTCATATGACGACGTGCATGTGTGTGTGTGTGTGTATGTGCGGCTGCTTGTACTAGCCCAGACTTAAGCTTGTTTTATAGTGCTAGCCCACTGAGATACCATGCCGCAGTGAAGCATGAATACCCCACTCAGACACATTATACTGACTCCGAACCGACCAGTCCTTGATGTACCCATTAATGCCGAGCGCCAGGCAGGGACCAACAAGAACCATATTTTAACGTGTTTGGTATGACGCGGTCTGGGATCGAACCCGCGACCTTCCGCTATACAGAAAAAAGAAGTTGAATATCCATAAAAATAGTCCTCATCCTTCAATAGCTTTTGTTGATCCTCAATGCTGCTGTACCATATGTTATATTTGGGATTGCTCTTTCTTAGTAAAGTACAGATTCTGGTTCTTCTGCTGTTGGATGTTGAAGACATTGATTTGAAATCCTTGTTATTATATTTTCAGGGTTCGATATACCCCATATATTAGCGTGCCATGACATTGTAAATATTGAAATGGCTCGGATAAATATGTTCCCGGTGCCCTTACGGCACACCTAATTTTTTATAGACATAACCTTTAGTCATTTAATCCCCAAAACAAAATGACAAACAAGCAAAAACATTTATTGACTTTATCGCCCAGGAAATCATCCTTCAATTATGATGGATGATATAAAGAAATCTGGTTGTTTTTCCATTTAGAATGATGGGAGTACTGATAGTTTGGTTATTGAAGAGGAAATTGTGTATGTTCTTCTGAAACAGAAGACATATCAGTGATAACAGAAAACAGGTTATATTTGTTGTGTACTAAAGTACTGTCGGAAATGCTAGAAAAATGCTTTTTGACTGTTATTTAAAATTCAGAGGTATTACAGTTACTTAAATAACAAATATCACTTCAAGAAACATCTACCTAATGTAGACAGAGGGAATAAATTTTGAGACATGCTCTAAAATGTGATTTTACTGATGAAAATACCAAAAACTTAGAAAAATAAGGGTAGTGGGACGTTATTTGATACAAACATTAACTGCCTGTGTTACGCCATCAGCATGCACGGTATCGACAGGTGAAATTGACACCTGAGCACACACCGGGCAAGGGTCATCTCAATATATGTTTTCTGCAAAATGTTGAATATGTGTACGATAGTATAATGATCGGTTATGTAAGGGATCATTTGTGTATGTGTATTTGTTTTGAAATAAACATACAATTACTGTACACTGGAAAGAATCCCATCACTTGTGTTATCTTATCGATTGATTGTAGAAATGTGCAACGCTTTTAATAAATGTTTTGCATGTCAACAGTACATTTCATTGAAAAAATATGGATATAATTCGGTCAGTTTCATCTAGTTGTGAACATTGGCCATAGATTTAACGGGAAGTCACTGGTGTAGCTTCTTTAGAATATATATATTTTCTTCTCATAAAGTTTGTAGACCGCCCGTCTAAGCACTCCCTTGTCAAAGTTGTCAAGGATGGTTTTACGTCCCGGTTTTGCATTTGAGATGGTCCCTCTCTTGTCTGATTTGTTTACAATATTGTAAACTTGTTGGTAAGGCATGCCAACAGCTCTACAAGTTCTGTAATACACATTTTCTAAACTAATGAAAGGTTTACCTCTGTCTTTTTTAAGCAGAAAAAAACTATAAACCTTTACAACAATTGACTGCAAATCGTTGGCCATAGTGGACGCTGTGATAAAGATGTGCATGCATGACGGGAAACTTATTTATCAAGACTTAACATTTATATTAATATTTCTTCAATAAAGAAACGATAATTAAGTAAAGTAACACAAACATTCAACATTTATTTGTTTAGGAAAAACGTTAATTCATATTTTTATTCCACCTGTATTATTAGCATAAATGTAAAGACTATTTCAGATTTCTGTTGTTGAACTCTGAAAAAATCTTAAGTTGCTGTTTTGGTACCAAATTCTCTCCTGTAAACTGCCCTTTAAATGCATGGGAATGTTAAATCGGTTGAAATAAAAATTAAGTAGACAATAGACGAGTTGATATATTGACAACATAGTAAATGTATCACCTTTATAAAGATATTAAGGCTAAAAAGCATTTTTCTAGCATTTCCGACAGTACTTTAACAAGAAATTTCAAGAGATCATCATCATTGCTACAGTTATTTATTCTAAAAACATGTGGGCACACTTGATTTCTGAAAGGCACATTTAAAATATTTTCCTGGTGCCCAAAGGCACACTTAGAAAAAAAAGTATTTCTATCCCTGATTTTTTCAAAAACTGAATTAGGGTGACATCAGTGAATCATTTTATAATCCTTAAGCCGAAAGAGAAATACAGCATCTCAAGAACATTAATAGTGTAATGTTCTCAACTGCATCAGTTTTTCACTGATCGATATAGCATCTCAGTGAGCAATATCTCGGCAGGGGACTCCGGAAATGGGTTTCACTCAATTTCACCATGTACAGAACTGAACGCTTTGAGCACTAGTCTACCATTGCCCCTGTAGCATCTCAGACTGTAGTATGAAGTTATAAGGATGACACCACGTTGCTTGTCCCTGCAGAAGGAGGAAGAGTTCTGTAAGCAGCTGGAGATAGTTCGACGTGAGCAGATGGGACCTCTGTCTGCTGCCAGCATGGAGATGGGTTCATACCACCGAGGATATGAGAATATTTGCAGGTAACCTACGGGATCAGACTAATATCAGTGTCTAAACGCAACGGGGCTCACTGTCTGACTGCCAGCGAAACTGGTGTCATGGTTACAGATACATGTAGCAAAAGAATCGAGGGTCCCACTTCGCCTTCCCAGACTATTGTATGGTACCAGTAATGAGCACAGATACAGCAAATCAAAATCAGCTCCAAATGAAGGTTGTTCTTGTTGAAAAATAATTATTAACATCTTGAACAACTTTGTTTGAGAAAGCATGGCCTGGTTCAGTGTTTTTGAGAATGTTTGCAATCTGAAGCCCAAGCAAGTTGCTTCATTCATCAGTCAATATTCAGGATGTAAGCATAAAGTATCATTGTTGGAGACACCCACAAAATATGTCAAATCATGAGAATCAGTGGATTGTATGTTCTTTGGTTTGGTTGATATATTTTGCTTCAGTTACATCTGTTGTTTGAATTTCAGTGTCTGTAGCCGAACTTCTGCATTGGCTGTTTATGTTTCAGGCTGCATATGTTGAACGAGATCGAGCAGGTGATGAGAGTGTTGCGGGACTTCCCTGTACACTGTGTGGACTCAGGAGACTCTGCTGCCAAGATGGCACCTGAAGAGCTGATCAAGCAGTGGCAGGACCGCATACAGATGTGTCAGGTAGGGGCAGGACCACATACAGAAGTGTCAGGAGGGGCAGGACCGCATACAGATGTGTCAGGTAGGGGCAGGACCGCATACAGGTGGGGGCAGGACCACATACAGGAGGGGCAGGACCGCATACAGATGTGTCAGGTAGGGGCAGGACCGCATACAGGTGGGGGCAGGACCACATACAGAAGTGTCAGGAGGGGCAGGACCGCATACAGATGTGTCAGGTAGGGGCAGGACCGCATACAGGTGGGGGCAGGACCGCATACAGATGTGTCAGGTAGGGGCAGGACCGCATACAGATGTGTCAGGTAGGGGCAGGACCGCATACAGATGTGTCAGGTAGGGGCAGGACCGCATACAGATGTGTCAGGTAGGGGCAGGACCACATACAGATGTGTCAGGTGGGGGCAGGACCACATACAGATGTGTCAGGTAGGGGCAGGACCGAATACAGGTGGGGGCAGGACCGCATACAGAAGTGTCAGGTGGGGGCAGGACTGCATACAGATGTGTCAGGTGGGGGCAGGACTACATACAGAAGTGTCAGGTGGGGGCAGGACTGCATACAGAAGTGTCAGGTGGGGGCAGGACTGCATACAGATGTGTCAGGTGGGGGCAGGACTACATACAGATGTGTCAGGTGGGGGCAGGACCACATACAGATGTGTCAGGTGGGGGCAGGACCGCATACAGATGTGTCAGGTAGGGGCAGGACCGCATACAGATGTGTCAGGTGGGGGCAGGACCGCATACAGATGTGTCAGGTTTGGGCAGGACTGCATACAGATGTGTCAGGTAGGGGCATGACCGCATACAGATGTGTCAGGTGGGGGCAGGACCGCATACAGAAGTGTCAGGTTTGGGCAGGACTGCATACAGATGTGTCAGGTAGGGGCAGGACCGCATACAGATGTGTCAGGTAGGGGCAGGACTAAATACTGGATCACTACTGGACGCTTTCAGACCATCTGCAACTTAGCAGAAAATATATTCTATCATTGAATTGACTCTCATGGTACACAGCCTTATTGATACTGTTGATGTTTTAAGCAGCCTTCACACGGCAAACTAAAGATTGACAACACATGTTGTCAAACTTTCGTGTCATTTGAGCGCCATCTCTCTATCGGTGCGATCACAAGACAATTTCATTGACTGCGATTAGTTGTTTCTGAACAACATGAGTTTGACAAGACTTCACATGTCAAACAACACCGAAAGTTTGATGGAAAAGTTGGTGAGAATAGAGACCGATCTGAAATTGGTGTTGGTGGCGAGTTGTTGAATGTTCACACTCTCAAACTCGAGTTTTGACAACATGTGTTGTCCAACTTAAGTTTGCCGTGAGAAGGCCACTTTAGTGATTTCAAACTACAAACTACAGGGATGGCAATTTCCGCTGATCCGGATTTTACTTGAAATTGTTCAATTGTGAATCGTCTAAATCCATTAAGAAACCCTCAACTCGATGACACAATATTAACTTTTCAGCTGAAAATGGATTTTCCTGTTGCCAATCCCTGATTGTGGCATGCAGATAATTCAGTTGTACAGGATGTAGAGGGTAGGAACTCCATGTCTTGCCATGAGTTATTCTTAAGATTTGTTTTACAGATATTTTTTGTGTTAAATATGTGTGTATTTGAATCATATTTCATGACTTCAGTCATCTTTCCGAATCCAAGACCCTATCCTGACCTTGAGACGGACCCTGTTGACCCTGTGTCAGTCGGACCATGACCTCAGCACCATGGTGGGCAAGTCGTGGCTCTGGAGCACCAAAGTGGCCAGGAAGTAAGTTGCAACATCACAATCATAACACCAGTAAGTCTCAAAGTCATAACCCCAGTAGGTCACCACATCACAGTCATAACCCCAGTAGGTCACCACATCACAGTCATAACACCAGTAGGTCACCACATCACAGTCATAACACCAGTAGGTCACCACATCACAGTCATAACACCAGTAGGTCACCACATCACAGTCATAACACCAGTAGGTCACCACATCACAGTCATAACACCAGTAGGTCACGACATCAAAGTCATAACACCAGTAGGTCACCACATCACTGTCATAACACCAGTAGGTCACCACACTGCAGTCATAACGCCAGGAAAAATGAACGCTCTTCACTGAAATGTACCTTTTGCACTGTAAACGTCATCTCTAAGAAAAATAACTTCACATGCTTGTTTCCACCAATGATGGCACACCAGCTATTGTATAAACATTGTCTTCTCAGTACATGTGGGAATAAGTTGGAAATGCTACTTTCAGCAGTCTTTTAAATCTATCACAGGAAAGTCACCATAGGTCCACACATGCAGGGAATCAAACCCAGATCGTTTCCAGAATCAGCAAGCTCTTTAACCTTCATGGCTACCCTTCAGTATTATGCAAGACAATTCCACCCACAGCAAGCAAACTTTGTAAAGTGAAACATAGTTACAGTGCTCTGGAGAATTATTGACGTATTTTATTATATATGTTCTTTATGTTCTTTCAGATCAGCGTATCTCCAGACGGCATACACCTGTCTCCTGCAAGCCAGCACCTTCAGTCTGCCCGAGTTCTTCCTGGAGAAGGCAAAATGGCTCTGGGAAAAGGTAGATCCCTGTTTCTACTCATTACTACTGCTCACTCTCAGGTTTGGATTCCATGCTGTATAGGCCCCCAGTACCTTGTGCGTGTCATCCAAGACCATGGAGAATGATCCGTTGCTGATACTGTTTAACAATGGTAATCCCTGCTGTCAAGGCCCCAGTACCTTGTATGTTCCATGGAGAATGATCCGTGATACTGTTTAACAATGGTAATCCCTGGCCACATTAGTTCCAGGATGCTGAGTTATAGCTGGAAAATTGCTGATTGAAACGATTTATTAATTGAATGATCTGTTTTGGGCACCATACCAGTTGTTTGATTTTGCATACGTTTCTCTATTTAGTCAGACCAAACGCAAAGATTGATATGTAGGGTAAGGAACAAAGACTTTGTATTGTGGTCTATATTGCTGAGTGCGGCGTAAAACTATACTCACTCACTCACTCACTCTATTGTGGTCTGATATATGTTCAAGTATTGTTCGGGGCGGTGGAGTAGTCTAGTGGTTAAAGCGTTGGCTAGTCACGCCGAAGACCCGGGTTCGAATCCCCACATGGGTACAATGAGTGAAGCCCATTTCTGGTGTCCCCCGCCGTGATATTGCTGGAATATTGCTAAAAGCGGCGTAAAACCAAACTCAGTCAGTCAGTTAGTCAGTCAAGTATTGTTCCAACCTGAATGGCAGATCTTCTTTAGTGACTAAATACATTGCAGTATTCCTAGGTGAGAATTACGTCGACTAAAAGGGGATGGTATGAGATGGCCAGGATCTAATCAGAAAGATGTTTCAAGTCAGAAATGACTATATATTTTCAGTTTCTCAGTGTGCTGTGTTTGTGTTGTCAGGGCAACAATGATGAGGCTCTTACGTGTTTGGAGAAAGGTATTTCTGTCAACTTCAACAACATGTCCCAGCTGAAGATGGACAACTCAGATGAAGGCAAGCAGAAGAAGAAGACATATGCTCAAGTAAGTGTCCACAGATTGAGGTAGTGAGGTAGTGGATGCCTTTTGAAAAAAGGTGCCAAGGGTTTGGGGCAACATTCCTTAGTATATGTGGATCCTATTGTCTCTTAGCAAATATCACTAACTTGCTCTAGTTACAATTGACTGATCAGTCAAACTGTTAGTCTTTATACAAGTCAAGGCAATGGGGTAGCCTTGTGGTTGAAGCGTTCGCTCGTCGCGCCAAAGACCCAGGTTCGATTCCCACATGGGTACAATGTTTGAAGCCCATTTCTGTTGTCCCCTGCAGTGATGTTGCTGGAATATTGCTAAAAGTGGCATAAAACTAAACTCACTCATTTACTCACTCACTCTATGCCAGGTTATTTTATTCATTCTACCAAGGGATTAGGGTACCTAGTGGTTAAAGCGGCTATTCGAAGATTCTTCCCCATAAATGTCCCATTTCTGGTGTCCCCATTATTGCTGGAATATTGCTGCGGCGTAAAACTAAACTCAGTCAGTCAGTCTGTCATTCTACCAAAGGGAAATTCTCATAAGTCAATTCACTGATACAAGCTAAATTACTTTCAAACCACAGCAGGGGCGGTGGGGTAGCCTAATGGTTAAAGCGTTGGCTCGTCACGCCAAAGACCCGGGTTCGAATCCCCTCATGGGCACAATGTGTGAAGCCATTTCTGGTGTCCCCCGCCGTGATGTTGCTGGAATATTGCTAAAATCGGCGTAAAACTAAACTCAGTCAGTCAGTCAGTCAGTCAAACCACAGTACATACCTGACTTATATAAAACAACAATCATGCAAACGATCAGCCTATAGTACTCTCCAATGCCAAGCTGACATGTTCACTGACTGTGTGTACATTGCCAGGGCTTGTTGCTGTATGGGCGTTACAGCGAGGACACCTCCAGTCTGGAGAGCAATGCCATCATGAAGCAGTACAAGGATGTGATCGACATCTACCCCAGGTGGGAGGATGGCCACTTCTACCTGGCCAAGTATTATGACAAGATCATGATGGCTCTCATTGATGACAAGGAGAAGCCAGAGAAACAGGGGTAGGTATCTCGCTCCACATTCACACGAGCCACTCTGGTCCGATCAGGTTGTTGGAGTTACCTATGTAATGGAGTAGAGAAATTATGCAGTCATTGTCACCCACAACCATATCTTGATGCATACAGTTTATGAAACAATTTATCCATATCGTATTGAGTGGTAGTTCTGTTAAATTAAATATTTGAACACGATTTGAACTGTCACTTTAGACACTTCTAACCATTATGGATTCCTGCCACTGTTGACCCGTGAAGGTCCGGGTTAGAATGAGCCTTCAGTAACCCATGCTTGTCGTAAGAGATGACTAACGGGTTAGATGAGTCAGGCTCACTGACTTGGTTGACACATGTCATCGGTTCCCAATTACGCAGATCGATGCTCATGCTATTGATCACTGGATTGTCTGGACCAGACTCGATTATTTACAGACCGCCGCCATATAGCTGGAATATTGCTGAGTGCGTTGTAAAACTTAACTCACTCACTCACTCCTGCCACTGTAGGCTGAGGTCATGTTCATCAGATGTAGCTCTAAGGTCTTCAGTGCCAGGTGTTTGTGGCTTGAGAGGGTAGATAACTCTTGTCACTGTGGCTTCAGAGGCCTTAGCAACCAAAATATATGACTTGAGTAACGTGCGTAGATAACTCTCTTCAGTGGCTCCTGCAATCTAAGGTAAAATTTCATGACCAGCTCCATGATTATACTGACAGCTGACCAATCTATGGTAACTGAACTACTGCTTCATTTATTATTTCTTGCATTTTGGAATTGTCAAAAATAACATGAGAACTTGTCTTTAGTTCAGTGTTTTAACATGAAATGTCAAACCTTAATAAACATTTACTTGAAAGTGTGCTAACGCTCTTCTACTTTATTTGTGTACCATCACAGAGAGTTCATCATCTACGTGGTGAAGTTCTTCGGCCAGTCGCTGCAGTACGGCAACCAATACATCTACCAGTCCATGCCACGCCTCCTCAGTCTCTGGCTAGACTACGGCACCACAGTCGTCGAGTCTGAGAAGAAGGAACGTGGGAAGAACTCACAGAAACTGCAGGCACAGCGAACCATTCTCAGCAGAATCAACAAGGTTTGCATCAGTGTGCATTATAAATCTACATTGTTTATATTAGTACAGATCCCTTTAAGTCCAGATAGGAATTGGTCTTCAGCAACAAGAGGTGACTAACACGGTCAGGTTGTCTGGCCTGCTGACTTAGTTAATACATGTCATTGTGTCCCAATTCATGTAATGTAAAAAATGTTTAACATTGTCCTATTATCAAGATGTCACTGAAGAAAGAGCTAGAGTGATTTCCTCACCCTGGCATGGCTGTAAGTTCTTTTAAAGGAAGAATGGTTGATATTGGAAACTATTTCCATGCATTGCTGTGATGCTGAGCAAGTATGCCAGTAAGTTTGCCAACAGGTATGGTTCCACACTGAAGGTATCCTAAACAGGTGTGATTCTACTCTGATATGATGCTAAAAAGTACGTTCCACTGTCACAGATTATCTCTTCACTGGGTCGTCAGCTGCAGCCGTACCAGTTCTTCACAGCCTTCCCCCAGCTAATCTCGTATCTGCCACGCCCACCCTGATGTGTTTCAACAGTTACAGGTGTGTGACTGTAGGGACTCCTGTTTTGTCAGCTGCTTCCACAGGCCAGCAACTAGATATATAACAACTGTTTGCTGTTACTCTATTTCCCTGAACAAGGCTTTAAATATAAAGATGTTGAAACTACACAACAGAATACACACCCACACCCACACCCCCACACCCACACCCCACACCCCACACCCACACCCACACCCCACACCCACACACCCACACCCACACCCACCCCCACACCCACACCCACACCCAACACCCAACACCCCACATCCCACACCACACCCCACACCCACACCCCACATCCCACATCCACACCCCACACCCCACACCCCACACCCACACCCACACCCACACCCCACATCCCACATCCCACACCCCAGAAAAGTATGTTCAAAAGGCTACAAAAATAGATCTTTAAGTATTCGGAAAGTTAGTGAGAGTAATAAGAATTATCTGTACCTTACATTCTTTGATGTTATCTTCAGAGACAATATATTTTAGAAATGATTGGTTCAAGGATATCATATCTCATTTGTTACAAAAAGTGTGTATATTGTATTGTCTTATAAATACCACTATGCATGTTTTCTCCACATGGGTACAGGACCTGATTTCTGCCAGTGTTGCTGGAATGCTGTACCCCAAACTCAGCAGGCCATGTGTATATGTTGATGGCCACTATGTGTTTTCTCCCAGGACCTGATTGGTGGGTGTCACCCACAGCAGGCCATGTGGATGTTGATAAAAAAGGTGGGTGAACTCCTTCTTGTTAAAGTTAGGTTAGGTGGTAAACATTGCCAATCCACAGTAGCATGACACATCGACAGATTTGGGTCTACACATTCCATTCCTTTGTAGGATTTGACTTTTACAACCTGAACAACTGTATTTATTTCAGCTTGGGTTTATCACATTTTTGGTTGTCCAATATTCTTGTGTTCTAATTGTACATCTCCTCACAGGAGAGAATCATCCTCCAGTTCTTTTGCCTGGGATCCTGCTAATGATCAGGTCATTGAAAGCGCTCCAGCTTTGGCCATAATGTGTGTGATGCAGATCTTGTCAACATGCTGTTCTGCAGCCTGTTGTGGACACTGTAGCCACTCTCAACACCCAAATGAGTTGCACCTTAATCTCAATAGAAGAGACTTCATATGGTTTTGCTTAGTGGTGGTCCAATTAATTGAAACAATTGAAGATTGGTCGCAGTGACCAAACGACCATACAATCAATCACATTTTCTCATAATCAAACATAAACAATTTTGGAGCTACTGTTTTAATGTTCGAAACACTTGACGATGGAACATACCTTAGAAATTGTCAGGGCCTGAAAACGTGTTTGATTCCTAGAAAACTCAGTTCACCTACTGAAAATTCATCACTGAATATTTCTTTGAAAATTTGGAAGTTTATGTTCATGATATATTAATCATCACTTTAGATCGGCAAGTTGCATCATTTTACATTGCATTTGACATTTGAAAATGCAATTTGCAATGTTTTTGAATAAAAGATTGTACAATAAATAAACTCTTTTATTTACTATACGGCCCCTACCTCACGGAGTTACTCCCCGCTAAGCATGCTGATCCAACTGGAGTAGCTCCTAGACCCGTATCATCATTCCTTCTGCTGTCACTGCCATGAACAGACGCATGAGCCGCATACAGTGTCGATAGAGCTGAGCTTTCTGAGAAAGAAAAACGACTATGTCTGAGACACCACCTGTATGTATGGTCTTTATTTGTCTATGAAAAGGAACAGTAAAGCTTTACAGTTGGTTGTTTCATAATTGTGACTTTGTATTCATTATATTCACGCGAACTTTCCCGTGGTTTACGATCGTGTTGCTCTGCCATGGCGGGAAGTTTAGCGCCATGTGGTCGATATTATTGCGCATTGAACCAACTATTACTTTCGTGGTAGCCTTCACGTATTTTTCAATGTTTTCACGTGTGTATATGCTGCTGGTCCCGTTAGCTACATGCTTGCGTGTTTGCTTTTCAGGCATTTTCATCCTGTTCGGTCTGTGGACAGAACATTCCACGGGCCGACAGGCATGACCAGTCGTCGCCTGTCTAGAAAAAGACTGGCCATGACGCTGACACGTGTCCGATATGTCTTGGGTTTTCCCGGGCCCAAAAGCGGGGCGGACGGACACGCTATTTTACAAAGAGATGCGTGAGGGCGGTGGGGAACTGACGCGGGTCCCCGTCTCAGACTAAGAGACAGTCATGTAAGGGAAAAAATCCCGAAGCCCAACCCCTCTCCCACTAGTACTGGTGGTTTTGATATGACACTAATGGACAAATTGTTTCAGCAGCATATGGACTCTGTGAAGTCCCTCGTTCAGGAGTCTGTTGGAGGTCTCCGGCAGGAGTTCTCGCCACTTCGGACGGGGCGGAGTGTCAGGGTGGGATCGCCGGGCTCGGCTTCGATCCCTCAGCCTTGAGGCGCTCTGTAGACCCGCTGCCTCTGGATTCGGTCCCGGACGCTGCTGCCCCGGGAGGGAGGTGCTCCCAGTCCCTCTCTCGAGTTGGCGCAGGGACGGTTGAGTATTCCTGGTGTTCCGGTCCCTGCGCACTCCGCCCCATGAGAGCCGGAGGCACCAGTTCTGCCTGGTCTGCCCCCAGCGTCTCGGGACCGGGGTCCGTGCACGCGCTTCCAGGCGCCGGCGGGAGCGCTCTGTCTGCTCTTCCCTCTCTGTGCCTTACGCCAGGCCCAGCCCACCGGTCGGGGTTAGGAGTCCTCTTCGGAGGAGGGCCCAGCCTCTGACTTCGGGCTCGGGCGCCGAGTCGATGGAGCTTGGGGAGGTAGAGGAGCATGACGGTGGTTTCCGTTTTGCTTCGGCTCTGCGGGAGGTCCGGCAAAGAATTGCCGAGGGCCTACCCCAAGCCGCGGTGCCTGTTGGCCGCTCGGACTCGGCTGAGTTCCGCTTGCCAGGCGAGACGCAGCTCCGCATTCTGCCTTCGTTGGTTCAGGACGTGGTCGAGCCCCTCTTGTCTGGTACCCGTGTTCGGTTCGACTTGCCGGATTTAGTACGGAGGTACCAACTTGGGGAGGACTCCTCTGTTCGTTGTTCCCATCGCGTTGGCGAGTGCGTGTTCACTTCCATCGCCTCTGGGGAGGCTCGCTTCCTCCGAGCAGCTCGGCTGCTCGGCAAGGGCCCTCACTCCACCGCTTGCCCTCGGGCGGCTCCTCGCGCACGGCGTGCACCGGACCCACGAGGAGGTCTACTGGAACGCGATACAGCAGGTCAGGGTGTGGTGGTCCATGAGGCCTACCTCCTTGATTCAGAGGTCGGCCCTGAGGCGGAGGGCATGCTGGCGACGCTTACGCCGCGATGTCGTGCTGCTCCGTCCAGCTCTCGGAAGTGCAGGCCCACCTCGCCAGCGACTCTTTTGCGGTCTGCTGCGTCGGCGGTGATGTGCGCGCGAGTCATGGGGATGCGCAGGCTGTGGCTGTCGACGCCTCGGTACTCGGCAGCGGCGCGAGCAGACCTTGCTGGCCCTCCCTTTCCGCCTGGGGAGCCGACCCTCTTCCAGGGGCACAGCAGGTCATTCGGGGAGGCTGCAGCTGCAGTGACCTCCTTCAAGGACTCTAAGGCCTTGTTGGAGCACCCGGCGGTGTCTCACCGCGCACTCCCATTCCACCTTCCTCCGCCGGGTGCAGCCTACACCCGAGTCTGCCGGCTGGCTTCGACCGCTGGTAGGTAGGCGGAGGAGCAGGTCCGCTCAAGGGTAGGGGCAAGGAGCAGTCCTCGACTAGCTCCCAGCTCGCGGCGCTGGAGGTCTGCCCGACCTCCGTTAACCCATCAGGCTGCCGCTCAAGCCGTGTCACACCCAGTCAGCTCCGCTGCTCGGGACAACGACGCCGCTCCTACCCCATATCCCAGTGGGAGGTCGCCTCTCTCTATTCCTGCCGGAATGGGAGAAGGCTACCAACAATGCTTGGGTGCTGGCCACGGTCAGCATCGGCCATTTACCGGCCAGGGGCGAGGTCCGCCCGACTTCACCGGCATATGCCGCACTCCGATGCCGTCATGTCAGGCAAGGGCACATATTAGCGCGACGAAGTTCAGGCTCTGCTGGACAAGTCCGCAATCGGCGCATTCCACCGGGAGAGGAACAGGCGGGGATTTTACTCCACGTACTTCCTCGTCGAAGAAAGACGGCGGGTTCCGTCCCCATTCTCAACCTCAAGGGTTGAATCGCATGCTAAGAAGTACCATCGCTTCGAGATTGAGACACTGGGCTTCGGTGATCTCATCTGTTCAGCCCTGCGATTGGCTCACGCCAATCGACCTAAAGGATGCGATATCTGCATGTGCCCATGCATCCCTCGTTCAAGCAGTACCTTCAGTTCTCTTCGACGGGATGTATTACCAATTCAGGGTGCTCCCCTTCGGCATATCGACTGCCCCAAGGGTGTTCACCAAGCTCATGTTAGTCCTCCGCTACCCTGGCTGCTCGCGCAAGAAGGAAGGCGTTGTTACCCTTACCTCGGCGACACTGGTTGCTCGAGCACTAACACAGCCAGCGGCAGTCCAGATGCTACTCACACAGTGATAGACATACTAACTCGACTGGGGTGGATAATCAACCTCAAGAAATCCGACCTGGTACCCACCCAGGACTTGGTTTTTCTTGGAGCGCCGATTCAAAACGAACAAGGATCTCGTTCCTTGTCGCCCGAACGGATCACCAGAGTTCGGAGATGGTATCTTCGTTCCTCTCCAGCCCCAGGCACCAGCACCGGACTTGGCTCCGTCTACCAAGCCATATGAAGGCGCATCGATCTCCCAGTAGTGTGGCGGGCACGCGGTTGAGGATGCGTCCTATACATGCAGCTTTGGCTCGGCTGTGGACTCACCGGGAGGATCTGGAGCGCAGTCTCACAGTCCCCGAAAGTGGTTGACACCTCACCTTCAGTGGTGGACAAATGTCGGGAATCTCACCAGGGGATCCCCTTTGGAAATCGGCGCCAGCTCTCACAGTTCAGACCGAGCGCGCCCCTCACGGCTGGGGGTGTTCTGGCAGTCTGTCGGCGCCGGACTCTGGTCCGGAAGTCGAGCCCACCTTCACATCAACGTGTTGGAACTGAGAGCTGTGCGGTTGGTATTCGGCGCTTCAGAGAGCATGTCCTGTATGGCCAGGTAGTCCGCCTTCAGTTGGACAACCAGACGCGCCATGTCGTATATCCTGAAGCAGGGGAGGCACGGTGTCCCCAGCGCCCGGGAGGCGGGGACTTTTCCTCTGGTGCGATCAGTGCGACTGTCAGGTACTTCCCTGTTTATCTCCGGGAGCACATGCGCTCGCCCGGATCCTGGCCCCGCACGCAGTGGATGCCTCGACAGGCAGATTTTTCAGAGTAATCTGCCCAGTTATACGGGTCGCTCCAGGTGGATCTGTTTGGCGTCCGGCGGGCGCATCAGACACCGTGTTCTGCTCTCGGATACCGGACCCAGGGGCGTTGGCTGCCGACGCCTTCCTGCTGGATTGGACGGGCAAAGTGCTCTCATGCGTCCCCGCCGCTACCACTCATTCCCCGTGGTCCTTTCACAGCTGTCCACCCAGCCAGCTCAGCTACTTGTGCTACTGGCACCGCTTTGGCCACAGAGCTGGTTTCCGTAATTCTCAGGTTTCTGGCTCAGCCTCCTGTTCTATTACCTTTCTGACGGACATTCTCACTCAGAAACGAGCTTCCACCCAAATCCACGGATTCAGTGGGTGGCTTGGCCTCTGTCAGGTCTAGCCTCGAGGCACGGAATTCCTGCAGCAGTTGCAGACACAATTCTACCGAGGCGGATTCACAAACGCTCAGCACGAGGATAGGTGGTCCCGCTATGCGCCGGTGTTCAGATAGGGGCATTGCAGATCCCTTTTCTGCGGATTTAGTCCGCAAGTATTGGAGTTTTTACAAGCTCGCTTGGAAGAAGGCCTCAGCGCTTCACCATTGCATTAGCTACTCCACGCTATTTCCACTTTTCACACCCTGTCGATGGTGCTCTTCTGGGGCAGAACCCTCTCGTACAGCGCTTTCTTGCTGGCGCCGGAACGGATTCACCTCGCGCCAGGCGAATCAGTCCACCTTGGGATTTGTCAATTGTGCTAGATTGGCTGTCCGTCCAACTTTCTCACACCTATTGGCTATTTCCATTCAGTTGTTAACTTGGAAAGCTGTTTTCTGGTGGCGGTAACATCTGGACGTAGGGCCGGGCGATTACATGCTATGTCGTCCGACCGGCTGACTGTGTTTCACACGGATCGTGTCAGTATTCGGCCTCCCAGATACTTTACCGAACGGCGCTCGATCACGCTTCCATGTGACAGCTCCTATCGAACTTCCTACTCTTACCCAGCCTTCCACATCGGGACCACTCCTACTGAGCACTCACCCGCTGGATGTCCGTGAAGACGCTTCAAAGTCTATATCAAACGGACGCAGGGAATCTGTGACGGGTACCCAGCTGTTCTGTTGTTACGGTGGCGGAAGGCTGGTGTGCCAGCGAGCAAGCAGACTTTGTCTGGCTGGCTAGTTTCGGTATTTGTGCCGCTTATCAGGCTAAGGGCAAGCCTCCCCTTGAGGGGTTGAAGGCTCACTCGGTCAGGGCAGTAGCAGCGACTGCTTTTGCATCGGCACTCCCATTGAAGAGATCTGCTCTGCCGCCATTTGGAGCCGCCAAGCACGCTTTATACGGCACTATCAGGTCGATACACATTCCCAATGCGTCGTCGCGAGCTTTGGTCGTTCTGTTCTTCCAGTGGACAGTGTCCTGCCACCCTGACCGAAAGTGAGTCTTGGTTTGTTGGTTTGTTTTTTGACGCTGCTGTACAATAATTGTGTATTATTGACATATCTGCTACTGTGAGCTAACTACATGTACCCCTTCTCGCATTCTCTCAGGAGTTCTTTGTCGTAATGTGAGCGGTATTTACATTCCCCCCACGGTGCTCACTAATAGCCACTTTAGTGGGTGGGGCTTTGTTGACATTCGCACCACGGCGTTTGCAAGTTTCTAACTAAAAACCTAAAACAACAACAGAGAACCATGTTATCCTTACCTGCAAAAACACCCTGAATAATAAAATCTGAAAAATGACCTACGCTGACCAATTGTTTTCGATGATTGCTCGTAGGTAATGAACCAATCATCAGTTGTGTGATTTGAACCAATTCCCTACACTAGTTTTGCTAGAACGTGTCCGTAAATGATGCTTCTCCTATTTCCAACCGTAACCTTAATGACCCCAACTGGGTGCCATATTCTGTTTGTTACCAACAAGAGGGTGTTTGCTGATTTTCTACTCTACCTTTGTGAATCTGGAAATCTGCTTGTATGTGGCAGTGATCAATCTTATTCCTGCTACAAACTTGCCATATTTACAACTGGAAGACAAGTTCTTGATGAACCTCATTTGCTATGTGTTTAAAAACAGTGTGTAAAAATTAAAGTAACCTGTATGACTAAAAATGATTTCTCCTTCTTTCAGTCTTCCTATGCGATGAGAGTCAAGAGATGTCAACAGATCTTTTCCACATCAAAGTAAATATACAACTGTTTGGCTTTAATTCTTAGTTACTGGATTGACGTCACCTCCCCTCTTCTCGATGCTGTAATCCTGATCGCAGAAAAACTAGTGTCATATGGATACATATGTCATATATGACTCTGTGTTAAAGAGAGTCACAGAGGCCCAATCATAGCAATGTGTTTGAAGGATTTTCTGTGACCAGATTCGTGTCAGTGTATCACTGACAAAATGTTTGCCCTCTTTAAGTGACATGTAGAAGTTTGAATGATGAAGAAAGGAGACAATTCTGTGTAATATACAGCTTCTTTGTTCAATGAATGCGATGGTTCGGTATGTTTTTTGAGCAATTGAATATCTACTCCAAAACATCACATTCACTGTAATAAAGAAATTGGCAAGCCATAGAATTATCTCCCTTGACAAAATCGTCTTTGACTCTCAGCACTGTTCATGATCTGAAGCCGAGGCCTGCACCTATTAATTTGTTGGCGTGAAATGGAAATGAGTAATTGTCAACATGTCATCAACAATTTTAACTGATAAACATGCTACATTTGCATTGATTTTTGTGATGCTTGCAGCTATCTTTTTTTTCCTGGGATTGAATATATTTCTGATCCATTCTCATTGTGTTGACGTACTGAACACTTCTGTTTGTGTTAAGTAAAGTGTGGTAGTAAGAATTGAGTGAGTTTAGGTTTGCACCGTCTTTAGCAGTATTCCAGGAATATAATGGCGGAGGACACCAGAAATAGGATTCACATATTCTACCCATGTGGGGAATCGAACCCAGGTCTTCGGCGTGACGAGCGACCGCTTTACCACTAGGCTACCCCACCACCCCTGTAGTAGGAAGTGCAGGGATAGAAATACTTTTTTTTCTAAGTGTGCCTTAGGGCACCAGGCAAATATTTTAAATGAGCCTTTCAGAAATCAAGTGTGCCAGCATGTTTTTAGAATAAATTACTGTAGCAATGATGATGATCTTTTGAAATTTATTGTTAGTAAACAACAAATGTAACCAGTTTTCTGTTATCACTGATATGTCTTCTGTTTGAGATGGCTTTCTTAAGCTTCATTTGTTCTGCTTTCCCAGCACCTTTAATAGCTAAGAATTCTGTGACAGGTTATCAATATGTAAGTTCAATATATCTAACATATAGAATTTCCTCTTCAATAACCAAACTTTCAGTCTTCCCAAACTATCAGTCATTTGCGTAAGTGTTTTGTTTTGGGGATTAAATGACTAAAGGTGAGTTATGTCTCTAAAAAATTAGGCATGCCATAAGGGCACTGAGAAAATGATTTATCCGTGCCATTTCAATATTTACCGTGCCATGGCACCCTAATATATGGCGTATTTCGAACCCTGAAGTGTCAGTAGGAATAGGGGGCGGTGGGGTAGCCTAATGGTTAAAGCGTTGGCTCGTCACGCCGAAGACCCAGGTTCGAATCCCCACATGGGCACGATGTGTGAAGCCCATTTCTGGTGTCCCTGCCGTGATGTTGCTGGAATATTGCTAAAAGCGGCGTAAAACTAAACTCAGTCAGTCAGTAGGAATAGCAAAGATCGATGTTTCATTGTTGGTTTATGCAAGTGATGATACACAACTGACTGTCTGTTTTGTGCAGGGAAAACAATCCGGATCTACACAAGTTCATCCAGGTGAGTACATTATTTGTTTGCAAGTGTCATGTTTGGATATTTGATAATGTGTCATCCATTATTTTTAGTACTGTCAAACTTCTTTATTATTACCTTTCAAACCTTTTGTAAATATGATTAAATTTCATCAGAAGACCCTGCTATCAAAATAATCTAAAGCTGGTGAAGGCAGTTGGGAAGTCTGTCACTGTGGACATCATTGGAGTTCTATGGTAAAATTGTTCCCAATGTTTGTCGTGAAGGTTGACATTAATGAAACAGGTGACTAGACTGATTGAGTATCTTCATATCCTTCTTACCCAGATTGCTCATAATATCAACCTCAGGATTGGCTAGTTCATACTTAGTTACATACATGCTGCTGGGGGTCGGTGGGGTAGCCTAGTGGTTAAAGCGTTGGCTCGTCACGCCGAAGACCCGGGTTCAATTCCCCACCTGGGCACAATGTGTGAAGCCCATTTCTGGTATCCCCCGCCGTGATATTGCTGGAATATTGCTAGAAGCGGCGTAAAACTAAACTCAGTCAGTCAGACATGATGCTGGGATAAGCTGGAATATTGGTGCTAAACAGCATTCAGTAACTTTGAGAACGTTTTGTGAGACCACTTCGTTGAGTTTATCAACCTAGTAGGTGACTAGTATTACAAATGAAACGTTTCTTGTTTTCCCATTTACAACTCATTCAACAAATCTAATTATTTTTAAAATGCAATAATTAAATGAGAACTTATATTATTAAAAAGATCCTTCATAGTTCTTGATTTGAAAAAGTTATCCCTTGTGATGGAATATTCAACACAGTCAACACCGTGATTCTTTCATCACAAGGGATGCAAAACGGAGGATCCTCACCTTTCAATAAGTATTCATGAGTATATATTGTGTGGCCAATACGACATCGTCGTATGATGAACTCTTCAAATCTGGACTGACAACCCAAGTAAGTATAACCAATATAAGGTTTTATTGCATGTAATTTATTAATACCTACTTGAGTGTTTTATGGATATACAATTTCTTTATTCTGTATAGGCGACGTTTCGACATGGATTCTAATGTGGTTGTCAAGCAACAACATCATTAGAATATATGTCGAAACGTCGCCTATACAGAATAATGAAGTTGTATATCCATAAAAATAGTCCTGATTCTTCATCTACCCAACTTCTAGAATGCCAATCAAAGAAAGAAAAAAATACAGTAGTTATCCACAAAACTTTGTCATCGTAATTTGGAGCATGTTTATTCTGTGTTGATTTCAAAGAGCATCATGTCACTCTTCCTCAAACCTGCTGTATTGGGCTTAGCATCCAAACCTTCTATGGTAGATGTGAGGCAGACATGATAGACGATAAATGCAAATTTGATCGATATATTCAAAATGATGTTCAAAGTCAATTCTGTTCGTTCTCTATTAACTTACTTAAGCAAGTCGATTAGCTAGTAGATATTTTGTCCTCGTTACAAACTATGGTTGCACAAAGAAAAATAAGACTGCATGTGTACTCTGCGTCGCTGACAAACATTGAACGACTCATGGGAATTAAGGGCTTGGTCTACAGAGTTCGGGGCCCAGAGTGTGGACGTGGGGGTATAGCTGTTGATATTGTTTAAAACATTTGGCCAAAACAGAGACAGAATTGATATCATATCAGCCAAAGACAAATGGTCTTGAATTTGAAAGTTTCGATTTAAGTAACATTCCAGGACAACAAAATAGTTCCATGCCCCGCAATAATTCAAATTTCAGAAACCACCAACTATTTTCCTTTCTTATATGAACACTTTCATCCAGGTTAAGGGTATGTCTTGCAGAACGTGAACTTCGCAACTCATGATGTACATTCCACAACATATAAAGATACATCTTACTACAACCAGCCTGAGTGAGTGAGTTAGTTAAGATTTAAAGTCACAACGACAATATTTCATCCATATCGTGACTAAAACTAGTTATAAATACATGTTATATATATGATCCAGTCAACGAAGGACAGTAAAATTACTAGATTATCACAAAATGGGTTAAAACTGGCTAGCATATATCTTTAAAAGTAGAAAACTAATTTTGGATAATATATTGTACAAATGGGCTATTGATCGCCAACAACTGAAGGTAGATCACCATACTGGGGACGATAGGGTCTTACAGTACTTTGGCTACCTGCGTGGACCCAAGCTGGATTTACACCATCCCTTCAGCCGCTGCCGACTGTAGTCGAATTACAACCAGCCTGAAGGTCAAAGTCAAGGCTGACTTCAATCAATCAATCTTTATTTTTTTGTAGTGGAGGCCATAGGCCCAGACTACAGTTCAGGGTTACAGAGCGATAAATACGTGCATATATAGATCATAAGACAAGAAGTTAATTTACAAGATATACAAAAGGAAATATGGTATTATTGGCACAGGAGTGAATTTTTAATTTTCTTTGCATTGTGTATATGAATAGTTTTTTATAACAGTATCTGGATTGACAATTGAAATAAGCATAGTAAACTTATGAACTGTGGGATTTACACAGAATGTATGTGGTAAATACAAACAATTGAGATTTTGATAACATTTGCATACCGACATAAAATGAAATTAATTTACGGTAAACGTATCTTAGCATACAAAACATATGTTTGATTTTGGTTGATTAACATCAATATGTTTCAATTTGAGGGCAGTGAAGAACATGTGAATTTAGCGAGGGCCGATCGGAATTTTGAAATTGATAAATCTTTTATGTACAATTCAACACCAAATGAGATTTTAAAACAACAATAAAGTGAAAATGTAGGACTATTTACAAGTGATGTGTGCCATTCTTGTTCATAACTTGCTCATAGTCTAAAAACAAATTCTGATATGTATTCATCAACATTATCTAAATTTTGCTGTTGTTGCCACAGAAAGCCAAATCCAAATAGTAGAGAATATTCTTCATATTTTATGTCCATTTTGTTTTACCATTAACAGTCTAAAACCGACATGGTATAACATTTCTTTACAAATCTAGAATCGAGCATTTTACATATTTTACACCAATATTTAACAGCTTTTCATATACTCAGCAGCAAAAACCCCGTCAGTACGAATTCAAAATTAGTTAGGAACTGTAATGAAATCATTACAGAAATGGACAAAATAAGCGGATCAAAAACATTTTTGGTGTTCAATATCTTGACACATCAATGAATAACTCAGCACAATATTCAAGACATTACGTGAACGATTGCAGTCCATTCAGACCCTTGACTTCAGTATCTAGTGTGACCACCACGAGCGGCAATAACTGCAGCACAGCGTCTATGCATGGAGTGCACCAATCGATTAATGAAGGCCATTGGCATCTTGAACCACACTCTGAAAAGGCCTGGCGCAATAAATCGTCTGTGTTCGGCTTTGGTATGATATTATTCACTCTCCTCTGAATTTCATCCCGAAGATGTTCAAATGGGATTACATCAGGACTAAGGGCTGGCCACTGCATAATGTTGACACCGTTCTGTCCCGTGTGGCTCTGGCAGTAAAGGCCCGGGCGTTAACATGCGGTTATGACGTGGGGTCTGAGAGCTTGGTCGATGTAGCGTACCGCTGTGATGCCGCCTCCTCTCCCCTGGATCAAGTTTCTGGAACACCACAGGACCCACTTTCTGGTTCAGGCCTATTCCACCCCATACCATGATGCTTGCGCCTCCCAATGAGTCTCTTTCCATAACACATTGGTCTGAGTAACGCTGGCCACTTCGTCGCCATATTCTTGTTCTGCCATCTGCAGTTGATACTCAGTACCGACTCTCATCTGTGAACAGAACAGTTCTCCATTGCCTGTATCGCCAGTTTTGGTGTTGTAGGGCAAGCTCTAGACGTTCACGCCGATGACGAGGGGTGAGGATAGGTCCACGGTAAGGTCTACGGCAATGGAGGTTCCCGATGTTAAGACGTCGGCGAACTGTATCACTGCTGATTGGTCTTCCGTGTGTTCCCACTGTCTGGCGTGCTGTTTCGGATGCCTGCATGAAGGGATTCTGTACATACTATCGCACAACATGGCGGTCTTGTCGTCTTGTGGTCACCCTTGGTCTGCCAGTACGGGGGTGATCATTTGTGGTGTTGGTGGCCCAGAAACGTTGCTGCAGCCTGTAGATGGTCCGAACGTTGACCTGGAAGTAATTGGCAACGGCTTGTGCAGCGTGGCCAGCTTCAAGTTTTCCTAGCGCCTGGTTCCTCTGAGCTGTCGTGAGTCGCGGCATCATGCTGACGTTGTAATGTGAATGTTTCAACCAGGTTTGGGGGTGCATTTTATAGGCCTGGTCCTTGTGAAGAGCACGTGCAGCATGAGTTGCATGAAAACATGGAGAACACCTTCCATCTCAGGTTGCGTTTTTGAGACCATTTCCTGGGTTCCATTCTGAGTTTGGGAAGGAATGTCTTTGCTCAGTTAAAGCTGGAGATGTTGTCAAAATATACAATCAAAACATTAAATGAGTTTACAGGTATCCGTCTCTACAAAGGAAAATTCCAACCTGACGTTTCTTTTGCTGCTAAGTATATATACATACCTAAATTGGATAACGGCCACATTCTCCCGTAACAACATGGTTCGAAGCCGATCGTTTGTCATTTAAAAACCGTTTACAACGAAACATATGTACAGCTTTGACTTCTTTAAATTGATCAACTCCAATATTTCAGCCCAACACTTAGAATTAGACTAAGTTTGTATTAAATATCTTAAAACATAAATCAGAAGGAAATGGATTAAACATGTAAACAGGTTTTAGAATACCATATGCAATTTCTTAGCTTGTAAAGCAGCGTTATTCAGATGGGGAGACCAAAATAGACAACGCGCAAATAAAATGCCCAAATATTTGTAAGGTGAAACTTTATTTGGATAGTGTAATAAAAAGTGAAGTTCATCACAGACATCTAAATTCACACTATGTTTCCATTCTCTACAATACTGGTAAACACATTGAAAGATTTTTGCAATCCACCACTTGTGTCAGCTAATATGACAGTCGTCAGCGTAAAGTAATATCAACAATGTCATAAAGATACCAAGCTGGTCCTCAAAAGGTTTATTTACATGTTCAAGTGACTTTCTAATAAGTCTTATCTGTGCCCTGACAAACATGTGTTGTAAAATAATATGATGCTTGGTCTCGTATGTTTGATAGGTACATGTACATAAATTATTGTTTTTTGATAATATTCACAAGTAAATGTGATCTGGCAAATATATACTAGGCACATAAAGAAACTGTGCATACAAAAATTTAAAATCTAAATTTATGAAACCTGTGTAGACACATAAGGATTGAAACTCAGAGATGAGTGACATGTATCCAACATGCATGCACGTGCCACGTTCCGTGACGTCAGTGGGTTCGTCCTTGAGACATGCAATACGTTGTTGCACGTGCACTCCGGGAAAGAGAAACAGAGCAAATGAATGCCACACAAAACTGTCCCGTGGGGGGAATGTCTCAACGACAAGTGGCTGCATATTTCCACTGCCACCGGAACACCATTTCTGCACTGGTGAGACGCTACCAGAACACAAATGACGTCATCTTTCGGCCACGTTCTGGACGTCCACGTGTAACAACGCCAAGACAGGACATATGGATAAGGGTGACCCATCTTCGCCACAGGTTTCAGACTGCAGTGATGACTGCCCGAACCATCCAAGGACTTCGCCGTATCCACCCCAACACAGTTCGACAACGTTTACGTCATCACGGGATCAGACCACGACGTCCCGCCATACGGCCTATCCTGACACAACGTCACCGACAAGCTCGCCGAATGTGGTGCCGAAATCATGTCCGCAGACCCTTGTTTTGGTGGAGAAATGCTGTTTTTACAGATGAGTCCAGGTTTAACATTTCCCATAGTGATGGACGTCAACGTGTCTATAGACGCGTGGGAGAACGTTATGCACAGGCCTGTGTCTTAGAGAGGAATCGCTTTGGTGGTGGTTCCGTGATGATTTGGGGTGGAATAACAGCACGCCAAAGAACTCCTTTGGTGATTGTTCAGGGCAACTTAACTGGTGTGGGCTACAGGGATCAGATTCATCGACCTGTGGCAATTCCTTTTCTGCAACGTCATGGCCCTGGGTTAACATTCCAACAGGACGATGCCCGCACTCATACGGCAAGGGTTGCTATGGATTTCTTGCAACACCACAACGTTGACTTACTGCCTTGGCCTGCAAATTCACCGGATCTCTCCCCGATAGAGCATGTTTGGGACGAGATGGATCGACGTCTACGCCGTCTTCCTCATCCGCCAGATAACGTCCTTGACCTTGCAACAGAACTTGAGTGAATCTGGCGTGACATCCCACAAGCCTTCCTTGCACGTTTGATAGGCTCTATGCGTCGTCGATGCACTGCTGTTCTCAATGCCGATGGTGGACATACCCGTTATTGAGCTTGTGACATGGTCGTTTGACCCCTGTCCCGCTTGTGGACTCGTGATGTCATTGTGATTGACTTTTCAATTGAAATTCTCCCGATTTGTTATGGTCTCATGATCCCTCCATTAAAGTTTATATATACCTTTGACATTGTTACCGTACTTAACAACTGGGATAATATTTTGACAATGCACAGTTTCTTTATGTGCCTAGTATATGTTGACTATAGTTAATACCTAACTATAGTTAATAGCTAATGTCTTTTTTATCTGGGAACATACATGTATCACGCACACGTCCCTTAACACACTTGTAGACAGAAGCTAAAGCCTTAAGTATCTTAGTTGAAACGCATCTATATAAGAATGGCCCATAGTTTATCCCTGCTAACAAACTCAAAAGCCTTTTTGAAATCGACAAATATACCATAGACATAGACATAGGTTGTAACACTTTGGGTAATTGAATTCTTTTAATCTAAAAGCACATAATTTGATTGCAAGGGAATGCTACTGGTGGTTTGTATCAATTTATGCTGTATTAAGTTATGCTTTATATAGCCGTCGATAAGTTATAAAACTTAAGGCAAATAAAGAATTTAATTGAATTGAGACGGCTGATGCACTGACGGCTCTTGTTGTTGCAGTCGTATGTTAATAGATGCGGGTATTAACAAGGTGGGAGGTTCCGCAATGTACGAATGAATACAGGCAAAACCGGTTTTACAGATCAGATCAGTTTGGTTGTGGCTTGTTGGAGGAAGGGCTGCGGCCATTAGATTGGGAGAATGAAGTATGCGATGGTGAGCCACTGAAGATAGTATTGATGCTTGTTTTGTACTTCAGTAATTTATTGTTTTAATAGTTTTGCCAATGTATAGTAGTGTGATTCTTTTGGCGGATTCGAGTCTGTTCAGTTTGGGTATGGACTAGAGTGAGTTAAAGATTGTCAACAAGACTAGTATGGTACTAGAATATTGAATGAGACTTGGGAAAACAAAATGTCTAAACTCATGGTCATGGTCAAGGCTGATGGAGCAAATGTTACTGACTCTCTTGGTCATGATGGAGAGTGTTAGAATGAGTAGGTTTCCAGTACAGGCAACCCTCCCACCCGCATGTGACACAGAGACAACAGTATCGTTCCTGAAAGCCAAAGAAACAACACTCCAAACAACTCAACAGCCGCCCAAACGAAATAGCCCATTCCTCCCCATATATACAAAGTCCAAACAGCATAGCCTACCACCAAGCAAAATTTGCTTCCAGACTGGTCGATAAATTATAACTGGAAACAAGTGGGAAGTATTATTCGTTTCATGACAGATATTACCCGTATATTACCTGAGAAAGAAATCTTCTGTTGGGTTGCGATCTCACTGATGGTAACCCACTCACATATAATCAAATCATAAACGCTATACAAACTATTCAGGTATGTTGTTTTGTTTTTCATTTGGGACACCCGTTCTTCATTTGGAGTTGTCTTTTGGATCAATCTTATGAACCTTGTTCTTTTCAAACACTACGGAGAAGACAGTGATACATAAGAAGTCAAACACTTCTAACACTGTCAGCAGGCTGGCACCAAGCAACAGACCCAGTGCTCCACCGATGTCACAGAACAGGTCCAAGATCTCATACCCCAGCTGTTTTTCAGTGAGTTCGTAGGTCATAGAGCTCAGATACATCTCCAGAATAACCAGATTCCTCCGCCAGTACTCTTCAGTCTTACCCTTGGCCTTGGTGTACGCAGTAATGTAGTTCCTGGTCAGTGGAGAGCTGGAGTGTTGGGTGATGAACCTGGTATAGCTGCATGGCTCAGGACATCCAGCTTCACAGCCAGTGTCTGTCTGCAGATATCTAGCTTTAGCTGGGACATAACATTCCTGAAACTGTTGGGGTGTGCAATATGCAACATCGTCATTTGGATTTGTATAGTCCCTGCAGTTGCAAATGCTGACGATGAAATCCATCTCACACTCCATTTTGCATGCATCCCGGGAATAGTTTCGAGTGATGTACTTCAGAAACCCGTCTCCACAACCGCCTACACCATCATTTGCGGTCACCTCCTTTGTAACAGAAATATCATTATCAGTTATGTTTACAAAACTTCAACTACAAAATAAGGGTAGTGTAGTATTTTGTTATTTCCTAGTTCTAAATCGTCATTCATGTCCGAAGTACAAGCACAAGTCTGATATCATTGGAGCCATCAGACTTTACATTTACTGTCAATTAACGTGCAGTAGGGTAGATGTATGACATCGTTCTTGTCATTAAGGATGTCTGTTGATATCATCATGTGTGTTTAAATAGATTAATGTTTTTGTCGTCTCTTAATCCTCAAACATCTTTCAACCGCCTCCGTGGTCGCGGGTCGCGGGTTCGATCCCCGACCGCGTCATACCAAAATACGTTAAAATATGGTACTTGTTGGTCCCTGCCTGGCGCTCGGCATTAATGGGTACAACAAGGACTGGTCGGCTCGGAGTCAGTATAATGTGTCTGAGTGGGGTATTCATGCTTCACTGCGGCATGGTATCTCAGTGGGCTAGCACTATAAAACCAGCTTAAGTCTGGACTAGTACAAGCAGCCGCACATACACATACACACACATGCACGTCGTCATATGAGCGAAATATTCTCAAGCACGACGATAAACCCAATTTCGCCTCACATCAAACATCTTTCCAAGGGTAGATAAATATTTGTATTTGAGAACTCTGTACTATACGTAAAATATATATGATTGAGTGAGTGAGTGAGTTAAGATTTTAAGTCACATCGGCAATATTTCAGCCATATCGTGACTAAAGCAAGTTATCAATATATCAACAATTTAAGTGAAATTATAAAATTCTGCCGACGAAGGACAGTAAAATAACTAGATTATCACAGATATAGATATAAAACTAGTAACTAAATCTAAAACATGTGAACTATACAAGACGATACAATATAAAAACAGGCTATTGATCGCCAACAACTGAAGTTAGATCACCATACTAGGGACCATCCCGGGACTTACAGTACAATTGCTTCCTGCATGGACCCTAGCTGGATTTACACCATCCCTTCAGCCATTGGCGACAGAAGAGAAACCTAGCCATAAATTAAAAGTACACATATTCTACGATTAAAAACCTGGTACACTTAAATTGACTAAATGTTTTGGGACTTACGTACCCTCTCAGGAGGACAATAATTTTACGCTACTTCAACCCCCTTTGAGGGTACAGCCACTAACAATATCAGTTACTAATTTAAACTACCAATAATAAAATATATATCTATTTACAAATCAGTTAGCAAGTCTAATTTTTTTAAAAAGGCAATAATTAAATGAGAACTTATATGACTAAAAAGATCCTTCATAGTTTTTACTTTGAAATAAATATCCCTTGTGATGGAATATTCAACACAGTCAAGCAAGACATGCTTGACCGTGATTCGTTCATCACAAGGGATACAAAACGGAGGATCCTCACCTTTCAATAGGTACTCATGCGTATATCTTGTGTGGCCAATACGACATCGTCGTATGATGACCTCTTCAAATCTGGACTGACAACCCAAGTAAGTGTAACCGATATAGGGTTTTATTGCATGTAATTTATTGATACCTACTTGGGTGTCCCACTTCTTTTGCATCAGATCACGGATGTAAGATCTAATGCAAGCTTTGTAATCAGAGTATGGGAGCAGAAGTGGTGTCACAGATTTGTTGAGTGCAGCCTTAGCAGCAATATCAGCCATCGTGTTCCCAGAAATGCCAACGTGGCTGGGTAACCAACAAAAAGACGATGTCGCATTGGCCAGTAGCAAGCTCATTATACAATTCAATAATTTCTAATAAAAGTGGATGTTTGCAAGAAAGATTTTTAATAGCCTGAAGACACGAAAGAGAATCAGAAAAGATGATGTATTGTTTATATTTACGGTGTTTATTAATATATTTAAGAGCGGTTAAGATGGCGTTAGCTTCTGCTGTGAAAATAGAGCCGTTATTTGGTAATCGAGAAGAGATTGTTCTGGGATCCAATGACAGTGGCACATGCCACTGCGCCACCGTCCTTGGACCCATCTGTAAATAAGGATTTATATGTATTATATTTACTTTTTAATTGATTATATTCTTGTTTATACTGTAATTCGTTAGTTTCTGATTTTTTAAACTTTGTCAGGGTTAGGTCAACTTCAGGCCTCACCAGTTGCCAAGGAGGAGAAGAAAGAAGACGGGAAGGAGATATATTTTCCAGCTCAACCAAACTAGACACCTCAACTAAGACCGGACACATCAAGAAACTACAAGAACTCACTGCCTCAGGAACCAAACGCAAGATAACCACAGCACCAACCACAGCACCAACTATCAACAACACAGTCGTCAACCTTAGCAAGAAACAACTCACCAACCAACAGGTCAGTACCCTTGCAAGCCATCAAACAACTTAAACAACATCCTGATATTGTCATCGCCCCAGCCGACAAGGGCAGAGCCACTGTTGTCTTAGACAAGGACCACTTCCACTCCATGGTGGATAACCTCCTAGATGACACCTCAACCTACCAAATGATGAAGAGGGATCCGACTACAAAGCTCAACCGTCAGCATAAGGCCACGCTAAAAACGCTGCATGATAAATATGAACTCTCAACAGACCTGTATCGTAAACTCACAGTATCTCACCCCCAGCCACCTTATGCCAGAGCAACAGTCAAAATCCACAAGAACCCCGTTAAAACTCGTCTACTAGTCTGTTCCCGCGACACTGTATTCTACAGTACTGCCCAGCACCTTACCCAAGTACTCTCCCCATTAGGTAAATCTGCCAACTCCTTCATCAATGATTCAACTGACTTCTGCTCCAAGATCCGTGACATCACCAACCCAGGTCCAATCATCAGCTACGACGTTGTGGACCTATTCACCAATGTACCTCGGGATGAAGCCCTTCAAGCACTACGTCACAGAATTGACAACCTCCAACAACCCCTCAACACCAGCCTCTCTACCGACTCTATCATCAGCCTCACCTCCGCCTGCATCAACTCCACCTACTTCACCTGGGGCGATGCCATCTATGAGCAAATCCACGGACTTCCCATGGGCTCCCCACTATCCCCCATCCTAACAGAAATTTACATGGCCGACCTGGAAGAGAAGGCCCTAGAAACTGCACCCTTCAAACCGTCCTGCTGGTACCGCAAAGTGGATGACACCTTCGTCGTCCTCCAACCTCAGCAAGATCCAAAGCAGCTCCTCGCCCATCTCAACAGCCAACATCCCCGCATCAAATTCACCATTGAAACAGAGCAGAACAACCAACTACCTTTCCTTGATGTCCTTGTGTCCCGCACCTCCTGCAACCAACTCCAGACCTCCGTGTACAGAAAACCAACTCATACGGATCAATACATCCACTACAACTCCAACCACCCACCTAAAGTCAAGACCGGCGTCATCTCTACATTGACCAGAAGAGCCAAAAACATCTGCTCAACAAACCTACAGGAAGAAATTGAACACCTGAGGAAAGTCTTTGTGGAACGCAACCACTACCCACCTGAAATAGTCAACAGAACCATCGAAGCAACGCTTTCACCTCCTGCCAAAAGGTCTAAACCAGAATCAGCCCCCATCAAGATATCCATTCCCTACATTGGTAAACCATCACACCAAATCAGCCGACTCCTGAAACAACAGGCAGGAATAGACACTACCTTCTCAGCGTCCTCCAGCCTCAACAACCTCCTCCATGCCAACGGAAGAAAACAACCCACCGTCAACAACAACAACCCGAAATGTGTTATTTACAAAATAGACTGTGATTGTGGACAATGCTACATAGGTGAAACATCCCGACCCATCAACACCCGAGTCAAAGAACATCGCACCTCTGTTGCTAATTCCGACACCAAATCAGCTATCTCTGACCACATCAAAGCCAACCCCAATCATCAAATAGAGTGGTCCGACATCACCATTCTCGCCAACAACCAAACGGACTTCACTAAACGCAAGCTCACAGAAGCCATTCACATCAAACGCCACAAGCCTACCATCAACCGTGACCAAGGATACTTCATTCCATCTGCTTATGATCCACTCCTCCACCAAGCCCAGTCTATTGTATAAACATCGCATCCATTGTATAAACATCTCATTGTAACTACATCTCTGGCTTCCATTCACTATCCTTTATGTACTTACTGGCTTCATCAGCTTACTGCTTAGCCAATCATGGCAATTATGTTGTTTCCTTTGTCTATTATGTTGTTTCATTGTTATATACAGTATATATATGCAGCTCCTACACTTCATGTATCACTCTTGCTTGACAACGGTACAAGAATCTGTATCGAAACGTCGCACTCACGAAAATAAAGAAGTTGTTATCCATAAAACTTGTTATATATTGTACGTCTCAACTTCTAAAATGCCACTCAAATGAATGTTCGTGATAAGATTATTGGTTTCTAAAACCATACTAGTCGATTATTGACCATGCGTTCCATGGTTTTACAAACGCAGCTTGTCAATGAAATTGGTCTATAGTTAGATGGATCAGTATGATCCCGGCCAGGCTTAGGTATAGGGACAACAATGGCATTACGCCATGAAGGAGGAAAATGTCCAGTTGTCCAAATAGTATCAAAAATACTTAAAAGTGTTTCAAGACATGAGTTCGGTAAATGTTTTAAAAGCTGATAGTGGATATTATCAGCTCCTGTTGCTGTATCATGTGCTTGTACTAAGGCAGTGTTAAGCTCATGTAGTGAAAACACTTCATTGTAGTCTTCACCATTGTCAGAATTAAAATTAATTTTCATTTTTTCTTGTTGATTTTTATATTTCTGAAATTGAGGATTATAATTTGATGAAGAAGAATGTGCAGCTAAAGTTTCACCCAACCTATTGGCAATGTCAGATTTATTAGTTATTATATTGGGTCCATCCTTCAGGTGATGATATATATGATTGAATGAATGAATGTATATTTTCTCCAGAATTAACATCCGTGGATTTACAACTTCTCTGATGTTACACAGAGCAAAGACATTGTGCTTCTATCTATATAAATATCAATACGAGCGTTAGTGACACTCGCTTTATATATATTCTGTGTCATCTATGTACACAAATGACAATTTTCCAGTGCGGCAGATGAAAAAGGGGTAATCGAAAATATGTAAGATATATTTACAGAATATTAAGGATATACTTTCCCAAATTCTCTGGTTCAAAATTCCATATTGTGTTTGAACTGGGCCCCAGAAAAGTGCAAGTATGTCATTCTCTTCCAGAAGTTTAATCTGAACATAGCGGTAGCTGAGCGGGTCAGGCGGCTTTGTGTGCTGGCGATTAGGTGCCTGACTCTGAGAGTGTGAGTTCGAATCCCGGATGGGGCTCAACTAAAAAAGTACTAGAATTTGTACTTTACTAAGAAAGTGTAATCCCAAATATAACACATGTTACATTTGACCACTTTCTAAATGGCATTGTGTAATCGAAGAAGATCTAGCTCATTTCGTTCATTTATGTTATACTACCCGTGTAAAAGTACATGTCTGTCACAATGAAAATGATATCCTCCATATTTGGAACATTGTCGATGTTATGGGTGTGGAAGCCATCTTAGGGAATACTTGATGCAACATCTTAGATGAGGATAATGCAAATTTTGGAGAGAAACAGACCTGTATTTAGATCTATGCTAGATCTTCTCTTATACAAATTGCATAAATCGATGCTTAAGCTGTTGACCACTGGCTTGACTGGTCCAGACTCGATTATTTACTGACCGCGAACATATAGCTGGAATATTGCTGAGTGCGGCGTAAAACTAAACTCACTCCATGGCATCAACGCTTTAATGGCTGTTATGACCGGAACCTGGCATACATGTAGCAGTGATCAATGCTTTATGTTCTTTTCTACGATGACACGTACCCAGCCTTACAGCCGCTCCGTCTGGCTGCCTTTTACAAGCAAATGTGTATTGTCATATTCTGAATTATCTACGTGTCTGCTGTGAAGGCATAATGAATGCTGATAAAGTTTCCGTGAAGGTGAAATGTCCACAAGGCTTCATTTTACCAGTCCTACTGATTACATTGGAGATAAACATCCCGATTTCAACATAGGGAAAGAATTATGTATTGAAACTCGCTTACATGCACTCATTTTACTGTTTCATTGAATTACGTTTGAGTTTGAAATAATCCATTTTGCTAATAACAGCGCATGCTACTTACCTTCACTCCTATGCCAACAAAGTGCTGGGATCCGGGAGCTACTGCCATTCCCATCGCAGACATAATTGGGATCACCTCCGGAGCGTGAACAGCCACCTTCAGGTCAGAACAAACAGAACTAATCGCTAGCAACATACATGTACCTTCATCAACAAAAATATCATCATACATGGGAAATCAAATGTGATGAATTGTATCAGGAAAGAGCATATATTTTGTCAGTCACAGATTCCCTGCTTTCATATTGCATGCTTATAGATAGGGGGTGGGTATTGCAGAGAATTTTCATATTGCGATATATTGCGATTGCATGAAGTATTTTTAACCCAAAACTACTTATAATCGAGTTACTTCTTGATTTATAGAGCAAAAATACAACAAAATCACTAGGCTTGATTAAGCTTTAATAACAACTTTTAATCATAATAAAATAAAAATGTGAATAATATTTGGCACAAATGAAACAAGGACATATCCGAACATATCCGAGTGTTACGAAGTTTTCCGAATGCAAGTCAAAATACCGGTTTTTGATCAGCGTATCGCAATACGTATCGTGTTCATGTCTGAACCGGTAAATACCGGTAAACCGGTTATATTGCGCAGCCCTACTTATAGATGATGGTGATATCTGTCTGCCAATCAGATCAGAATCTTGTAAGAAGATTAACAATAATGAACATATGTTCTTATAACGAGCATCATTCCTCAGGCCAATCACTGTGCTGCAGCCAGTCCCCGATCTATGGTGTGGGATATTTTATGGCTTCATGGTCGCTTGTGCACTAGTAGTAGGGACGGTACGAACAACCAGGAGTCATAACAATTGTTTAAGGGGATGGAGTTGTTTGGTGGGAATGGATTCCAGTTTAAATGTTAATTTGGACATATATGTCATCATTCAAAATATAGAAACATTATACTGACATGGCATTCAGTGTTAAGGTTAATCGGGCCTTTTTACACAATCATTCCAATTTAAGAAATTTGTTATTGACACTCACCATGAACCCTGTTCCAAGGTATCCATCAGAGCTCCGAGTATATTCCTCTTCCTGGACATTTAGCAAGAGGCGCAGACCATTGGCACGTCCGGAATTACGAGCAAGCAGAGAACCATTGACTGGAGCAGATAGCGTATATATGCATTTTTTACTCATTTTCTTGTCTAGTTCAAACTATGGACCCGTGAAGATCCGGGGTAGAATAAGTCTTCAGCAACCCATGCTTGCTACAAAAGGCGACTATGCTTGTCGTAAGAGGCGACTAACGGGATCGGGTTGTCAGGCTCGCTGACTTGGTTGACACATGTCATCGGTTCCCAATTGTGCAGATCGATGCTCATGCTGTTGATCACTGGATTGTCTGGTCCAGACTCGATTATTTACAGACCTCCGCCATATAGTTGTAATATTGTTGAGTGCGGCGTAAACCTAAACTCACTCACTCACTTAAACTATGCTTACACAACACTCGGTTTTCAACAGGATTTGGTAAAATAATCCTCTTCTGGTATATCGGTAATCTCACCTCATTGCCTGGACTCGAAGGAGTATTTTTTTTTACAAATCAAGAACACCCTTTCGGATGTGTCACAGTGCTACTTATAATCTCCATTTAAGTACGACGTTGTGTGATACTCAATTCTGATTGGCTGAGAGCTCATCAATACTTAGCCTTGGCTTATTGGCGAGTCGACTGTCATACAGTATGGGAGATTAATAATTTGCTTGAGAAAATTCAAATGAGTGTACTTGCTGACAGTATAAACTGTATGTTTTGTAATCTATTTATGCTAGTTGTTACAAACACAAGCATATAGGTTCCAGAAATAGAACTCAGCATATCAAATGAAGTTCCTGACGTGACATGTTGTGAATTATCCTCGATAATCTCCTGGGTATACGTTACGATCACTCTCCACTATACCCTGGATGCATCCCCGGCTTGGCCCGATGATACAAACGTTACAATTAAGCTACAACTTTATTTTCACTGTACACTACGTCTGAGATACTAAAGTTTGTAACGTGCAAATGCCAACCTGCTGTATCATCTGTATGTGGGCCGGAGGCCATACATGCGTAATAAACGATTGAACTGAATTGAAAACGAGTTTATGCCACTGAAAGGTGTATTGCTTGTAAGAACAATAAATACAAGACATTGGAAAAAAATGGTCTCCACTCTCAAAAAGTTTAATTAACTTTAATTAACAAATTTCATCCAATTTTGTACACTGTCAGGTTACAGCCATGGTGTTACTTCCCTTTGCAAACAATGTGGCATTCTTGGATTTTTTATCTCAAACAAGCTTGTACTACTGTTCATGCCTATGTGACTGTACTTACTTTCTTTGCTGGAATATAAAATAAATCCCAAAACAAACAAACTTGGTTCCCAAATACTATTCCCCCAAAATTAAATATCCCTACTTATTCTGTTTTAAGATGGTTCCCACACAATTTTTAGTAAATGTGTTTGGTTTTTTTCCCCAAAGAATGTTATTTGTAAAAACCAAGTGGATATTTATCTCCAACAAATTATGCGCGGAAAACACAAGCTCATGCTCTATAGGACATTCACATTTTACATAATCTTTCATTTAAAGGAAAATTACTTTCCTGTATGTATCACTTGTCTCTGTCAGTTCACCGTGAAAGTATACCTTTAGACTGTGAATATTGCATTAATATGTCGTGTGTCTCAAGTTAATTTCAATTTAGAAAGGTATTCACCTTTATGACAGGATACAAGTTTTAATTGTTTGATCGACATTCTAGAAGTTGGTGAGTCAATAACGAAGCATATATATGGATGACAACTTTTTGTTTAATGCATAGGGCGACGTTTCGGTGCAGATTCTGTGTTACAGACCTTGATAGCGGTGTAAGAATCTACAATGAAACACCTCCGTATACAGTAAACAAGATAAGTTCGTATGCTTCATTATACAAGTTTTAACCAAACTAGTCATGTTTTATTTTTTACTTTTTGATAAAAGCCTGATAATTCTTGATAGTCTTGATATCGTACTTTTCCGACTGGTCTATGTTTATGCATTTATCCTATATAATTGCTGCCTTAGCCGACGCAATGCGGTCGTTAAAGCTTTACAGTTTCTGGACTATTGGATCCAGTGCACGCTTTAGCGTCCAGGAATATCCCAAACAGAATGTTCCACTGTATTCAAACCTGGATGCTATCATCCGAATACATGGCGGTAACATTTGCTACTGAGTTTCATGATTTGGATGTCTCCATGACAATATAACTTACCGTTATATGTGAAGCATGTCCCCATATCAGTTTCCTGGTAGATGAAGTCGTCATGTCCACATGGCGCTGACTCCCAGTCACACTGAAAGGAAATACGATGGTTGATAAGAACCATTTACTCTGATAACACATACATTACTGTTAATTTAGTAAATTCTTAGACGTAATACATTAACAGTATAGACAGACTTCTTTCCATGCATTCAGGAAAGCAATATGTTTGAAGCGTTTGTATCATATGCATGTTGGGATTTCAATAAACATAAACTATATAATTATATTACCCAGTAATCTAAGTAACATATGAATGTTGAGTATTCTAATCAATTAATCGTAGTAAAATACATGTATAAATGTTTTGTATTCATCCTGTGTCACATTTTTAAGCGATTTATAGATGTATTCAGTAATGTAACGATACCTGCTTTAAGAGTGTTCTCTATCACAGGAAATCACGATTATTATAACCAAATTGTACAGAGCCTAATAATTGCATTATCCATTAAACTGAAGCGATCGTACGTTGCATGGACTTTAGGCACCCTAAGTTGCCAAAGTATACAACAAGTAAGAGCACAGACATGCGTGCAGGGATAATTCTAACTGAAATATTAATAGCTGGAATAATAAAAAATTCGCATTTCAGGATACAGTTCAATTAGTGTTGATTGCCCAAAACATAGTTCTACAAAGATATTAATTTGGAAATAGAAAGGCTAATTATTGCCAAGCTTACACTTACTATTAATACTCATTCATTCCATTCCATCTCGTTGCTCAAGTGTCCACATGTACTTACCTTAATGATAGTGTTTTCCATGAAATGTCCATATGTTATATTCACTACATATTGTTCATCGGTATAAAACTTGGAGTTGAGCACCTGACTTAAAGTAACATTTGTATGTTCATTGAAATCAATATATGGATACACCGCTTGCACCACATCGCTAAATCCAAGATTCTCAATCAGTGAACCCCTCACGGCATTGTTATTACATATAGTTATGGTCGGAAACAAAATGGTGTTGTCAAGGATTTGATCCACTCTCACGTTGACAGGGACAGACAGATATAAAGATATCTGCTTGTAGATGTTGAAGGTGGTGAAAGAAAGTCCACCACACAAGATGAGGAACCAGACTACACGTCTGGAGATACTGGAATTGGCGTCACATATTTGAGGTAGTCCCTGTACAGTCACCACCTCGTGTAAAGGTTTGTTGCCTTTCATTGCCAGAGAGTAGAAACGTTCGTCAAGATGGCGAGTATTCGAGGTTTCCAGCCCTGCTCAATCAAAGTAATAGAGCGTCTTGTTTTTTGTTGTTTTTGTTTTTGTTGTTTTTGTTGCAGAGTTTTTAACTGGTCGTTCGTCGTGGATTCTGTGCTGGCTGTTCAACCTTGTGACACATGAATGTGTGTCACTACATATGGCTTGTGTTGTGGAGTTTCTTCAACACATATCAAATTTATGTTGACTTCGCTAATTGCTTGATGGTTGACATCATTGGGCTTTTTTATTACATGCATTAGCAGTTGTTGTGCGAAGTCCTTGCTAACAGCTCAGTGTATTTGCCCAGAAAAGGACAATCAATCAGCAGAGAGAGTGTCACTACATATGGCTTGTATTGTGAGTTTCTTCCAAACATAATAGATTCATGTTGACTGTGCTAGTTGCTTGACATCATCGGTTTTGAATCCATGCATTAGTAGTTGATGGCTAATGGCTTTGCAAATAGCTCGTTGTCTTTGCGCAGAAATCCATAAAACATCAGCTTAGTGAAAGTATTTACAACCTCCTCGGATGCGGATGTGGAGACAAATGGGTGGTGGGGAGAGAAAGGGGGTTCGAATAAGGAGGGTGAGGGGTGCTGGGGTTGGGAGGAAGAGATTAAGAGATTGATGCAATTACCCATTCAGTTCACAATACATTCTGGCTATTCTATGGCGTGATTGCTGCCTAGAGCTTTACAGTGCATATTTACCATCATTGTTCCCTGCGAATGTGTATTCTTCAGATCTTGAAATTCTGTAGCACCACATCTGATTTAACTCTGTTATAGATGTCAGCGACTGGGTGCCTGCAGAAACTGTCTGTTGCGGAACACACACATTTGTATATTGTGTTCTGAACTGTTCCCTACTCTGCTTACATATAGTCCGTTTGGCTCAAAAGCGGACCGATGAATTGCAATCTAACTCGAAAACTAATAAACATAAAATACTCAATGAAACGCTGATCATAATCAAAACATCATACCAACTCTGTGAGGTTTTTGCAGAATTTTTGTCCTACAAATAAAAAAGTTGTTTAACAATCTATCGTTAAAATATTGACACAGTTCACTCTTTGTTACGAGGGAGTAGTGCAGAGAAAGGGACAGCCAGGTGTTCGAGAACGGAAGGAGACAGCACAGGTTAATGAATCAATAACTTTGTCTGTGAACGTGCTTCTCTAACACCTGGCTGTCCCTTTCTCTGCACTCCTCCCTCGTAACAAACGGTGAACTGTGTCAATATTTTAATGATAGATTGTTAAACAATTTTTTATTTTTAGGACAAAAATTCTGATCAGCGTTTCATTGAGTATGTTATGTTTATTAGTTTTCGAGTTAGATTGCAATTCATCGGTCCGCTTTTGAGCCAAACGGACTGTAGACATGATTACAATTCCCACGTGACTGCCATACAGTATAGTATGTCATCATAACCTGAAAGTAGAAATATTACCTCATATTAGATGTCAACCAATTGTCAGATATTCCCTATTCCTCTGATATCAAACATACCCTATTCCTCTGATATCAAACGATATAAATCAATCATGTCACCTTATAACAAGCCACAATTTTGCGTGATATGAAATCTCTTTGCTTCCTTTGAAATTGCCTCATTTGACATTGACGCGTTCATATATTTCGTTATTGACAATAGTTCACGCTGCCGTGAAACGTGCTGTTATCCTTATCCTTATCCTTATAACACACATGTAACGTTGCTATGCTGTTTAAAGGCTAAATTGATATGTCAAATGTGACATTTATTCATTTTGTTGAATCAACATTTCAAATAATTTTCATTCGTAAAGAACGGAATCGTTCTATGTATTTACTCTCGAGTGGAGAGTTTTAAAAAAATTAAAAAAACTAGTCTTCACCAGTCGACATAACCGTAGGGTATTAAATTTAATTTTAAATTTTCATGGATTTACATTCTTCTAAAAAAATGAAACTATGTTTCTCATTTGCTGTCCACATATTGTCACATCCGTTGAAAAACACCTGACGTGAAACCAAGAAACAAGACAACAATCTGTTGTACGATTCAAATAGCATTTTATTTACCTTTGTTTTAAAATCAATATACATTTCTGCTTGGGATTCACAGTGGCAAGGCCAGGAATAGCGACGGTAACAATTAGTACAACTGAAAATTACGAACAATGCAATGACCATGACAGGAGTATGGTAACTTTTGTCACTGTACATATCATACGTTTATGTTTCCAGCAAACCGAGTCTTGAATAAGCATTTGTTCTTCAAATCAGAAATCACCATTGTGCTTTATCAAGTCGATTCGACTCCTTTATATCATCTATCCTGACCTACCAATCGTGATCGACACTCATGATTTCGTACATGAGATTGTCTCCTCTATTATTCACAGACTTGAATATTGATATAGCTTGAAAGTAGTATACCACGCAACCCTGGCGGGATTTTCAAGATGACGGCGCCCACCGGTCACGTGATCCAAGATGGCGGCACTTCCGGTAAGGGAATGTACTTCCGGTTCCGGTGGTTCTGGTTCTGGTGTGTAAGTGCGCAGTGCGATGACGTCACCTCCGGGCCAAGATGGCGGCCCATCCGGTGGGATCTTGCGGGGATCTCGTGGGGATCTTGCGAGCGTAGACACCATGCAAGATGGCGAGCCGACGGAACGGACGGGGAAGGAGAGAGGGAGGGAGGCCTAGAGAAGGGTGTGGTTCAAGCATTGATGAGTTTTATAGCTGAGGTTGATGACGTCACTTTGGGCCGTCGGGTTAGTGTGGCGTGACGTCATAGGGTGTGTGACGTCATGGGCAAAACCCATGGGAAAAAAACCATAGGAAAAACCCATAGGAAAAACCCATGGGCATGCCCATGGTAAACAAACAAAAAACAAAACACAATGGAAAAACCTATGGGAAAAACCAATGACGTTGTGTATATAACCCAGGCGCAGCGTGGGTCTTGTCAGTTCTCACCATGTCGTCACCACGAATGAATGAAGCAGAGGAAGAAGAACTTGAAGAGGCGCCCGTGCCCTACTGGTTGGAACCGACGTCCCAAATAAACAAATAAACACTCATCGCTATACGCTGATCCATCTTGGTTGCAGCGTCAACAACCTGAAGACCTCCCCATCGTTCTCAGAGAGCAGTTTGATGCTGTCTTGTTAGACCTGAGAAACAATGTGAACGGCCAGGATGGTGATTGCACGGAATTGATCATGAACCATCCAGCCCTGGATTCACCCATCCCCATCACGTTACAGCCCATGGAGGACCTCCAGGTGGAACACATCATGGCCGGAGTGGAAAAAGTAACCGCGAGTTGCATATCGATGAGACCATGGAAATACACTTACTGCATTTAGACAATCCTGAATGTATAGGCCAGGGACACGGCTTGGCCAAGGCACATTGTCGGCTTAAACGCCTTCCTGGAAAAGAAACAATGCATCGTACAAATCAAGAATGAGGATCAACTCTGCTTTGCCCGTGCCCTGGTCGTGGCCAGTCACCACAAACACAAACCCGATCCTGTGACCAAGGAATGGACGAAGGAATGGAAACGGCTTTGTGATAGTCGCAGTCCAGTTCAACTGAAGGCTGCCAAGGGCTTATTTCGTTAACTCAAGATCTCCGAAGGCCCTTGTACAGGGCGTGCCACGTGGGAGTTGTTCAGTCAACGTTTGGCGCCCTACTACCAACTCAATCTACTCCCCAGATGTCATGAATCGGCTCCTGTACAAGAGTGAAGTGCCTCAACCCACCAAGATCCTTCACTTGTATCATCACCATCAGCATTACGATGTCATTACGTCCATGACAGCCTATACAGGCTATCATTACTACTGTGAAATCTGTGACCAAGGATACGACCACCCAGGAGATCATCCCTGCCCCCGAGAATTTCGATGCCAGTGGGGACGTGGATAATGAAGGACTCTCCTGTCTCCATTGTGGCGGGTGGTTCCGAAACCCTTACTGCTTTCAACGCCATCGGACAGCCTGCACTTCGTCAACGAGGAGCCCGCGTGTGTCATTTACGAAACTCAGCCAGAATTTCACGACCCACATCCCGCCCACAATGTGGTCATTTCAGCCTGGGTGACAGCACAAGCCCGTCTCAAGCTGTATTCCTACTCGAAACCCTTGGATCGACGCGTCCTCTATTTTGACATGAACAGTATCATCTACATTCACCCTCCACTAAGCTACAACCGTACACTGGGAGATACCTTGGGGGAGCTGACCGATGAACTGGGAGGCAACAGCATTCAAACCTTTGTCTAGGGAGGACCCAAGAACTACACCAACAAGCTGCGCCATCCTCAACCTGACGGTAGTGTGGGCACAAGCAAAGTCCGAGGATTTACTCTGAATCACAGGGCGAACCAATATGTCCACTTTGACAGCATAAAGAACCTCGTCTGTCAGAGGGATCAAAACAGCATCACTGTCCCGTACCCACACAAAATCATTCGTGGAGGACTTCGCCAGGGCAACCTAATATACCAAAGGGTATCGCCCGGTCTACACCAAACGTCGAGTCCATGACGACCCACAAGGCATCAATGTGGAAACTCTCCCCTATGGCTATAAAGAGTGAACAAATACCCATGAACTTTTGTTGCTGACATCCTCTGTTGATGTACTGTTGTTGATGTGCTGCGTCGTCTCTCTCTTCAGGGGCCAGACCTGGTGGAGTCCATGGTCACCCTCACCCCTTTTTTTTTACCCTGTTAGGCTCAGACCTGGTGGATGCCATGGTCACTGGTCACGTAATATATAAGTGCTGTAATATAAGGGAGGAGAAGGGAGAGCAGAGTGGTGCAGTGTAAGCGTGCTGGGCTCATAACCCAGAGGCCCATGAATTGAAATCACGCTAACGACAATGTATTTCTTTTTCTTTCTATGTTGCGAATAAAGCGCTGATGTTGCTCTTTATGGTTGACGCCATCCATTGTTGAGAAAAAAAACCATAGGAAAAAAACCCATGGGAAAAACCCATGGTTAAAACCCATGACGTCACACGCCCTATGACGTCATCATCACCCTGTATATGAAAGAGGCGTATCTGACCGAGTCATGATTAGACATTTTGTTCACATTGCTCCTTGTGGTCACAACGTATCCAAGGAAAGACACTTTCTATAACGGTTCAGAGAAGCGGTGCAAGACGCTGTGCAGAAGCAACACGATTGTGACACAATTTGAAGTGACGTCATAGCTCGCGCTGCTGCTGCCTACAATAACTCAGGATCAGTCGAGTGGGTCATCAGTCACACCAGCTCAGCCATGGAAGATGACATCTCCAGGCAACCTCCCTTCTTCTTTTGCCAACATGGCTTCGCAGCCAAAGTACCTGGTTTCTATCATCGACAATCAGCACAACATCTTGGTGACGGAATTCATCAGTTCCACTCCGAGGCTTCTTGAAATCCTCCAGGAAGAACGTTATCAGGTGAAGGACTGGGGCATCTACGATGGCGACTTTTGTATCAGTTACGAAGTTCGTAAGCCAAAATCGAAAGATCAAGAGGTGGCAGACATAATGCCAAAGCCTGTCAGTCGAAAAAGAATACCTCCCAAGGCCACTCCTGCCACGACTTCTCCAAAGAAGAATCATAAGAAGGAGGCACCCACCAAGGTCTCCACCAAGACAGCACCTCCCAAGACACCCACCATCGGCAACCCCAAAGACCCAGCCAAAGAATCCTAAGCTGATGGAGTGCCATCCATTCTACTATCCATCCTACGGGCCTGAAGGGGTGCCACCTCCTGCTTATGCCACCAATGGGTTGACTGAAGCGATGGTCCAGGAAGAGTTACCTCCAGATCTTCAACAACTGCATCTACTCCCGATGCCTGTCACAACGGCAGCAGAGCAGCTGGCTCCACAGATGACTCCAGAGCCGACTCCAGTGATGACTCTGCAGACGGATGCAGTGATGACTTCAGTGATGGCTCCAGAGGGGGTAGAGAATTTTTGCAATATTCCCGTGTTTATCAATGAAAATCATTTTCATCCAGGAGCAGATGGGGAAATGGGCTATTATACCCCCCAATCCTGTTGATCACCTAAAATAGTGGTGATTTGTTGATGTAGTGTTGATCTGTTGATGCATCATTGTTCATTCATAACCTGTTTTGTTCATCAGCTTAGCTCTTGGAGGTCATTTCCGGTGTAACCTGCAGGGTGGTAAGACGTGTGTCAGGGACTATGTCAGGGACTATGTCAGGGTCAGACCTGGTGGATGCCATGGTCACCCCACTCACGTTACGTCATCCCTTTACTATGTTGATTGCAGGCTCTACAGGGTTGGGTAAACATCGTTTGTCAAAGCCTTCATGGAACATGTGTTTCAACCGGGGATCCTTGATCTTCCACCTCAGGGGATCGTGTGGGTGTATAGTGAATGGCAACCCATGCATGAGGACTTGGAAGTTCTTACCTCGAGGTTAGGGATACCCCCGACGTTTGTGCAAACCATAGGGGAAGCCAACACTCAGTTACCTGCAGGGTCTGGGGGTAAGACAGAGGGTTTGCCTACACCCCATTGGTTGATCATTGATGATTTGCTGGGCGACAATACCAAAGAGGAAGAGGTTGTTGTCCTGCGATGGTTTACAAAGAAAAGTCATCATCGCAACACGTCCATGTGTACTTGACGCAAAAGCTCTTTGCTCCATAGCCTCATCATCGCACCATTAGTTTAGATGCCCACTACATGGTGCTGTTTAAAAGCCCGAGGGACGCCTCTCAAATGGATCACTTGGCCAGACAAATCTTTCCAGGCCAGACGGCCTTCCTTCGGGAAGCCTATGAGGTTTTTTTCCTATGCGTTTTTTTTCCTCAACAATGGATGGCGTCAACCATAAAGAGCAACATCAGCGCTTTATTCGCAACATAGAAAGAAAAAAAAATACATTGTCGTTAGCAGAGAGTGATTTCGATCCACGGGCCTCTGGGTTACAGCCCAGCACGCTTCCACTGCGCCACTCTGCTCTCCCTTCCCCTCCCTTATATTACAGTACTTATATATTACGTGACCAGTGACCATGGCATCCACCAGGTCTGAGCTTAACAGGGTAAAACAAGGGATGAGGGTGACCATGGACTCCACCAGGTCTGGCCCCTGAAGAGAGAGACGATGCAACACATTTCATTTGAATTCACATTTTTATGGATGAACAAGGCAATCGCATTGAATGAATGAACAAGGCAATCACATTGAATGAATGAACAATGATGCATCAACACTACATCAACAACAGTACATCAACAGAGGATGTCAGCAACAAAAGTTTATTGGTATTTGTTCATTCTTTATAGCCATAGAGGAGAGTTTCCATGGGGACGCCTTGTGGGTCGTCGTGGACTCGACGTTTGGTGTCCTTGGACAGCAACGCGTTGTCCTGGCGAAGTCCTCCACGATTGATTTTGTGTGGGTACGGGACAGTGATGCTGTCTTGATCCCTTCTGACAGACGAGGTTCTTTATGCTGTCAAAGTGGACATATTGGTTCGCCCTGTGATTCAGAGTAAATCCTCGGACTTTGCTTGTGCCCACACTACCGTCAGGTTGAGGATGGCGCAGCTTGTTGGTGTAGTTCTTGGGTCCTCCCTAGACAAAGGTTTGAATGCTGTTGCCTCCCAGTTCATCGGTCAGCTCCCCCAAGGTATCTCGCAGTGTAGGGTTGTAGCTTAGTTGAGGGTGAATGTAGATGATACTGTCCATGTCAAAATAGAGGACGCGTCGATCCAAGGGTTTCGAGTAGGAATACAGCTTGAGACGGGCTTGTGCTGTCACCCAGGCTGAAATGACCACATTGTGGGCGGGATGTGGGTCGTGAAATTCTGGCTGAGTTTCGTAAATGACACACGCGAAGTCTACTTCTCCGCCATTCCGGGCATGCTGGATGTGGAGGTCGGGGTGTTGGTGCATGACCCAGTTGAGCCAGTGGAGATACTGCAGAGAGTAGCGGCGCTGGGGTCGATAACCTTGAGGGGGTATGATGGCGATGGTGCGGGGTTCCAAAAACAGTTTTCGGAAGGTGTGCATGCAAGCCATGGGTAGAGTCACTGCTTCATAGAAAGGGTCCACGTCGTTTTGTTGGATGAACATGTTGCAGAATGCAGCACAGCCTCGACGCAAAATGTCCACATCACTCTGACAGTAGCTAAACAATTCTTCATCCAGATCAAAGACAGTCCCTTCAACCACATATGCATCGTACCAGGCCAAGAAAGCTTTGCGTTCGGCAGTAAACATTCTGGATCGTAGGTAGAAACGGGAGGATAAGGACCCACATAGCCTTAGTGAGCGTCGGTGTTGAAGAAATGAGGGAAGTAACCTTTCTTGAGTTCCGTCAACATAAGCGTTTTGGGAAACTCCTTCAGAACCATCGTGAGGAAATTGAGTCATCTGAAAGATGAGATTCCCTCGAAGCATGATCTGGGGTGGTTTCACTAGATGTTGAAGAAAGTACTGTTGGAACAAGTGTCCATCATAACCACGGTAGTTGTGTGCAATGACCAACACGTCGTCATCATCAATGGTAGGGGAAATGTCATCTTCGTCATCTTCTTCTTCCTCGTCTTCTTGTTCTTCATATCATCATCGGGTTTTAGTGATGGTTTGGGTTGTTTGGAGGCGCGGCCTGACGGCGGCTGGTGTGGTGCCTTACGTTTCTTCTTGTTTTGTTTCTTTTCCGCCACACTCATCAGCCAGTCGCCCATGTCCTCCAAGGTCGTAGATCTCCGAAACACTTTGATGCAGCTAGGCCCTTCTCCTTCCTTACGCCAGGGACACTTTTCACACAGTTGATCCGAAGCCTGGGAAATACATTTTCCACATCCCAGATGCACCACGCACAAGTTGGGAACATGGGTCCCTTGATCTTGGGTACATTCAAAATCGTAGAAGATGAACTGACGCTGTTGTCGTTCTTTGTCTTCATCTTTGTTTTCACCGTCTTCATCTTGTGTGGGTGGTTTGATGACGGTCATATAACACTGGTGGTTGGGTTCCAAGGGTTCTTGCAGTTCTTGCAGTGACGATTCGTGCCACACTAGTGGTTGGTCATACCCTGGATTTTTCTCACCTTGACAATAAGGGTTTCGGAACCACCCGCCACATTGGAGACCGGAGAGTCCTCCATTGTCCACGTCGCCACAGAATCTAGGACATTGGCACCAGTGGCATCGAAATTCTCGGGGGCAGCGATGATCTTCATGGTGGTCGTATCCTTGGTCACAGATTTCACAGTAGTAATGATAGCCTGTATAGGCTGTCATGGATGTAATGACATCGTAATGCTGATGGTGATGATACAAGTGAAGGATCTTGGTGGGTTGAGGCACTTCACTCTTGTACAGGAGCCGATTCATGACACCTTGGAAGTAGATTGAGTTGGTAGTAGGGCGCCAAACGTTGACTGAACAACTCCCACGTGGCACGCCCTGTTCAAGGGCCTTCAGAGATCTTGAGTTAACGAAATAAGCCCTTGGTGGCCTTCAGTTGAACTGGACTGCGACTATCACAAAGCCGTTTCCATTCCTTCGTCCATTCCTTTGTCACAGGATCGGGTTTGTGTTTGTGGTGACTGGCCATGACCAGGGCACGGGCAAAGCAGAGATGTTCCTCATTCTTGATTTGTACGATGCATTGTTTCTTTTCCAGGAAGGCGTTTAAGCCGACAATGTGCCTTGGCCAAGCCGTGTTCCTGGCCTATACATTCAGGATCGTCTAAATGCAGTAAGTGTATTTCCATGGTCTCATCGATATGCAACTCGCGGTTACTTTGCTGTACTTTTTCCACTCCGGCCATGATGTGTTCCACCTGGAGGTCCTCCATGTGCTGTAACGTGATGGGGATGGGTGAATCCAGGGCTGGATGGTTCATGATCAATTCCGTGCGATCACCATCCTGGCCGTTCACATTGTTTCTCAGGTCTAACAAGACAGCATCAAACTGCTCTCTGAGAACGACGGGGAGGTCTTCAGGTTGTTGATGCTGCAACCAAGGTGGATTGAACTTCAGCGTATAGCGATGAGTGTTGCACCAGAACTTCCTGACACTTATTTGGGACGTCGGTTCCAACCAGTAGGGCACGGGCGCCTCTTCAAGTTCCTATTCCTCTGCTTCGTTCATTCGTGGTGACGACATGGTGAGAACTGACAAGACCCACGCTGCGCCTGGTTTATATACACAACGTCATGGGTTTTGCCCATGGGTTTTTCCTATAGTTTTTTTGCCCATGGGATTTTCCCATGTGTTTTGCCCATGACGTCACACACCCTATGACGTCACGCCACACTAATTTGACGTCCAACAGTGACGTCATCAACCTCAGCTATAAAACTCATCAATGCTTGAACCACACCCTTCTCTAGGCCTTCATCGTTTTCCACGCACGCCATCGTCCTATCGCCACTCTCCCTCCCTCCCTCTCCTTCCCCGTCCGCTCGCCATCTTGCATGGTGTCTACGCTCGCGAGATCCCGCGAGATCCCACGAGATCCCACGAGATCCCACCGGATAGGCCGCCATCTTGAACAGGGCGGCCATCTTGGGCCGGACGTGACGTCACCGGGATACGCACGCATACCGGAACTGGACGTGACGTCATCGTGATGCACAATCACACACCGGAACCGAAGTACCTCCCCTTACCGGAAGTACCGCCATCTTGTGACCGGAAGTGCCGCCATCTTGGATCACGTGACCGGTGGGCGCCACCATCTCGACAATCCCGCCTAGGTGGCGTGGTATACTACTCTTGAATATTGCTGAAAGTCGACGTTATTCATTTACATGTTGTTGATAATGTTAATCTGCTGCTTGTCACAACATATAAATCTCACAACACGAAATGGACAAGAAGTTGTTATCTCTAACGTATGCTTCGTTATTGACTCACTAACTTCTAGACTGCCGATGGAACAAGCAGAATCCTCAGTCAAATAACGGGTACGCAAGATTATTGAAAATTTTGCCATTTCTGACACAAGAAAAAGGCGTTATATTTTGAAAAAATCCTGAATTTGCCTTCCTGACTCTCATGGCCAACACCAAACAATTCATTATTTGTACATATTTTCCTGTTTTGGTTTCAACCTGCTGGACAACTTATAATGAATTTGATGATGTTTCACTTTCGTAGCTAGATAGTAGTATATGTTCTTAATGGCTGTCAGATATGTCAGAAATCGCGTACAGTCCAAAACGAGAGTGTTGTACTAGCAAGGTAATTAGGAAAGGGGCTGTAACCTTAGATATATTCGAAGCGGTTCTTGCATTGCCGTGTGGAGACCATATTCTGCAACAGCTGAGGGTAATAAATCCATGTACCAACAATAGTAATTGCTGGCATGTAGTCTTGAACTGGAAAGGGTACGCCACAGACCCCTCGGGTTCAAATCGTTTTAGCATCTACCTTGATGACGTCGATCGCGATGCCCCTGTTGTCTTCCCTAGTCCCCGTGGTCCTTTGTACGGTGATCTACCTTCAGATGCTGGCGATCTATACCCAGTTTTTATATTATATTGTTCAAAATAGAAATCAAATTTTAAAGGTAGTCAGTGCTAGTTATTAATTCTTTTCTGTGATATTCTAGTTGTCTTACTGTCCTTCGTCGACAGGTTTTTGTACAATGAAACTGTCTTAATTGTGAATTAAAAGGTGTTCTAGTCATGATACTGCTAAATGATTGACTCAAAATCACTCACTCACTCTGAGTGAGTCTTCCTACTCATTTACATAAATCAAGCATCATGGCAATGAATTATTACATTCTTCATCTTTGCAGAAATATACACATGCATTGAGGCATGTTTCAGACTTGCAGGCATGCCTCCTTGATGGTCATGTGATTTTCCATAACCAAACATTATTATCCATACAAACAATGAAACAAACTGTCTCCATCTTTCGAAACGTATATGAGACTAGAACAATTCAAGCCTTGTGGGTTCTCAATTCAGGAACTATTTCTGTTGTTCCCATCTTAGAAAACAACGAAGTTCACGTCTCTTGCAAACATTTGATGTTTCAACATTGTACACCACTATCTCATGTGGCCGACTTAGGTGAAATATTAATTTGCGTTTGGTACTGAAAGTGAGGACTGTTTCTAAAGAATGCTAGGACAATTTGTGAAAACCGAAAGCAAATGTCATGTAAAATCAGCCAAAATCAGTATAAGAAATGTTGCGCTCCCTCACTGAAATTACACAATGAACGCGGAATGTAGAAGAAGGAGGCATGTCCATCACTTGTGCTCCCCTCTGTGCTGATCTGTTTCATTACAAACGTTAATCAGAATTTGCAAAGACCAAATAAAGGAGTTTGGTAGTGTATATCGATAACTGGCTGTAATCGTGTGGGCAGTAAAAATGTTATAAAGATGTTTTGTGTGACCCACAAATGAAGAGATATTCCATTGATATAGTTTGGTATTTAGAAACCATAAGCAAGGTTAGATGTTACAGGATTGATTCATGTGCTGAGTACTTATCAGGTTGGTTCGAATAATATTTGCCTCATTGGAAGTGTAGAACACATGATCTTCACCTATCCGGTACCAATAGTTAAACAGACATTATTCAGCATTAGAAAACGCATTTCTAAAGAGAACTCCAGCCAAATGTGGGGTGTGTTATTTCTGTTCATGACGAAAACATACTTCCCCCAGTAAAAGATGCAGCTTGTGAAAACAGGCATTACGTTTGTCAAACGTGGTGTGTCACAGACAATATTAGCTAAGAAATCAGCATTATAGGCGTTCATAGATATTTACCACTTTACGACTGTGTCATATTATGAACTTTTATTATTACCGTTAGTGGTAAAGTGAATTTATTGTTGCGTCAAGTAATAACTGTTTACACTTTCAACATAGCATTGGCGCCATACTTTATTCATAGAATACAACAATCAAAGTATTCGTGTGGTGACTGATCAGACTGTATTTTCAGGGATAAGATAACAGGTATCAGAAAGCTTTCCATATATAACCAAGATCAATTCAACCAACACGTGTATATCCTATCCATCTCCGGTAGTTTTACTGACTTTGATCAACATTCATGATGAAAGTTTGTGGACAAATACACCTAACATTTATTTACATTTTTACAAATACGTTTACGCATAGAAATAAAATATGTTTACACGTCCATGTGTAAATCAATTTTGAAAAATTCTTGGTTTCACAGAAGTCGATGGCGTTGATCAGGTGAGTCCACAAGTATCTATTTTCTCTTGGTGCTTGTACCCCATAATATTTGTTCCCATGTTGCTTGTTTTCCAACATAGGGCTGTCCAAATACCATACCAGTGACTAGCTAACTTTGTCATGATGCAGTGTTTTCATTTGGAAATATCCCATTACGTCAGTTGTAAATGATGGTTGTCCGGTATCTATTTAATAATATTGTAAACACCATAATGGATACAGAACAAAGAATATAGTTACAGGTATTTTGACATCCATGTTTTCCCACTAATACAGGCTTACAGCAATATCTGAATGACCGTATGACAGAAGTACTGGAGTGCGACCTTAGGGCACTAACTTCTACATACAAATTGCGTGAAAGTCATGTGCTGCCAGGAGTGTCGGACAGACAAGATTAACCTTTTCCGAACACTTGGTGTTCTAAATGACTTTGTCAGGTGTATGTTAATGTGCATTTACATTACCAATGGTTTATTTGGAGTTGTCTCCCCTGTCAATCTGATGAACTTTGTTCTTTTCAAACACTACGGAGAAGACAGTGATACATAAGAAGTCAAACACTTCTAACACTGTCAGCAGGCTGGCACCAAGCAACAGCCCGAGTGCTCCGCCGATGTCACAGAACAGGTCCAGGATTTCATATCCCAGCTGTTTCTCAATGAGTTCGTAGGTCATAGAGCTCAGATACATCTCCAGAATAACAAGATTCCTCCTCCAGTACTCGTCAGTCTTACCCTTGGCCTTGGTGTACGCAGTAATGTAGTTCCTGGTCAGTGGGGAACTGGAGTGTTGGGTGGTGAACCTGGTATAGCTGCATGCTTCGGGACATCCTGCTTCACAGCCAGTGTCTGTCTGCAGATATTTAGCTTTAGCTGGGATATAACATTCCTGGACCTGTTCTGGGGTGCAAACTGCAACATGGTCACTTGGGTTTGTATAGTCCCTGCAATTGCACGTGCTGACGATGAAATCCATCTCACACTCCATTTTGCATGCATCCCGGGAATAGTTTCGAGTGATATACTTCAGAGACTTCTTGCCACAGCCAGATACCCCCTCTTGTGCTGTTACCTCCTGTTATAATGCAGAAACAACATCATAACTAGGTTCATGTTCGAATATCGGCTATTCATTGTGATTTTTAGTTCTCAAAAAGAAGATTATCTTACAAATTCCAGTTAAAACGGAGTGTGCAGTGGTTGTTCTTTTGCGAGTTCTACATCGCCATTCAAGTTCTTCATAAATCCGGTTCATGAGGAGTGCTTGCTCGAAAGAAATGTCATGTGTGTTCAAATGTACCCTTATCTTCAAACGATTTTCCTTGTGTTGTAAACTATTTGTAAACGTCATAAACCCCTAACTTAAATGTGAAACTGTGAAAATGGTTAATGACTTCCTCATATGCCGTTGTTAGAGACAATGAATTTCGCGCTTTCTTACATTTGGACAGTTAAAGTAGTAGACAACAGAACCAAACCCAGTGATGTCTTTCAACACAGATCATAGGCATTCAACGACAAAGAAATAGTTAGCTGAAAACATTAAAACTGTATCAAAATGTGTTCAAAAACAAATATATTTCCCCAAACCAGTTCTTTATTTATAAGCATCGGAATCTCTGTAAACCTATACAGCAGTCATAATTCAACATCAATATCGGATGTTCGGGTCCGTCGATCACATGATTTACAGGCCACTAGAGCAGCAGTACTGCTGTGCAGGGTCGGGCAAAAAATACTTCCATGTTCAGGCAAACTTAGTGAATGGAGGGTGCTACCGTTAGGGCAGGATATGCTTACCCTTTTGGCAAACACCTGGTGTCATCACTGATTTTCGGTGATCCATTAATATAATTTCCCCAGCTATTTTTCCTTTACACGAAACGGAATTTGATTCTGAAGATATGGGTAGCTTAGATATTCTTTTGAACTGACGTTCTGTATTTGATTCTGAAGATATGGGTAGCTTAGGTATTCTTTTGCATTGACGTTTTGTATTTATGTACAAATATCTCCACATCAAGTGCATTCTTTGATCAGCTGACATCTGTAATTAAGGGATGATCCCAAACCAAGTGAGATAGCTGACCGGAGATAACTCGGTTGCCTCGGAATGGTATCATGGGATGTATAAAAAGCATGAACTTGGCACAATTAATTACTAACATTATTACAAGTTCAAATATTGTATTCCAGGAATAATGGCAGTATCATGTGTTAAGTACAAACAAATTAATTACATCGCCTAGTTTTATGTTTGGAATCATTTTCTGTCTGTCAAAATGCATCGAAGAATGTTATGCATTTGTATCGAAAACTGTTTTGCTCACAAAAGAACTCTTCATCGTTTTCATCGTTCATTCGTTGTATTTCGAGTCTCGGCATATAAAGAAGAAAATCTAACGCTTGGGTTACCAGCATTTATGTTTCTTGTTGTGGAAGTTGTAAGTGTTGTGTAGCACCACAGACAGCAATATTTTGACAGGATCACTGCGGCCTGTATTGTACAACCAACCAGTGATTGATAATGTATGTTGTTTTCACACAATGGCATTTACCCAGGCTTACAACCGAACCGATGGGTCGAATTTCATGACCTATGTGATCTATTCTAACTCATTGTACTGTCTCTCTCTCCTGTTTATCTATTTCAAACTTGTCTTGTAAAGTTAGTATGAACGTGACATTTACAAACAGGCTTCAGCTTTCCGACTCGTTTAATCTGTTCACTTGGGAGAGAAACACATTGTGTTTGAACCTAGAGATAAAACTCAAAATAAATCGTCGCTAAAATTATATTGGAACCAAAGTTAACTACATCAATACAATATTATACTTTTTAATCAATGACAAAAACATATCTGAATATTTTCTTTACTGGCCGACAATCTCCACTGTAATATTTGCACATGGCATCATAAGCAGAAAACAGCATGCCATCTATAGTTTTTGTAGAAGGCTTTCCTTGTTCCTACTTTCATGCGTCATTCATAGACAAAATATCGGTGGCAACAATGAATGTGCTTAAATATACCCGAAGTACCCAATTACTACTGATAAATAACTCAGTTTAAAACTGTTGTTTTTTTTAGTTTTGTTTATTTCTGTTATCAACAGAGCATAAAACTGACCTCCACTCCTATACCTACAAAGTGCTGGAATCCGGGAGCTATTGCCATTCCCACCTCAGACATGATTGGGATCACCTCCGGAGCGTGAACAGCCACCTTCAGGTCAGAACAAACAGAAATTACCACTAGAAATACCATGATCATACATAGGAATACTACATGTGATAAATGATATCAGGAGAGAGCATATATCTTGTTAATAACTGTATATTGCGGCAGCAGTTTCACCGTTTTGATATTACATGTACCTGCTTACAGAAAACGGTGATCCCTGCATCTGGAAATCTGATCAAACTATTCTTAGCAGATTCACATATGTTCTTCTGAGAAACATTCCACAGAGCAATCAATGTGCTGCAGCCAGTCCCTGATCCAAGGTGTATTCATGGTCGCATGTGCACCAGTAGTAAGAATGGTACGAACAACCAGGAGTCACAGTAATTGTTAAGGGGGTGGACATGTTGGGGTGTGTATGTGTGGTCACGGTCGGAATGGGTTCCAGTTTTTATTATAATCGGGTCATGTGCACTAGTAGCAGTGGGGGTAGTAACAACCACTGAATGTAGCGTTAAACATTAATCAATGACACAACCAGGAATGATGGTAATTGTTTAAGGGGATGGGCATGTTGGGTGTGGATGGCATTAAGTGTTAAGGGTAATCAGGTCATTTACATAATCATTATTAAAAATTTAGATAATATTAATTGACACTCGCCATAAACCCTGTTCCAAGGTATCCATCATGACTCCGAGTATACTCCTCTTCCTGGACATTAAGCAAGAGGCGCAGACCATGGGCACGTCCGGAATTACGAGCAAGCAGAGAACCATTGACTGCAGCAGAAAACGTGAATGTTCCTTTGTAGAAGTAAACACCAGTTTAGATGAATGCAACAATAGCCTCCAAAACTGAAATTCTACTCATTTTTTAAAAAGGAATTTGTAATGTAAACATTTATTGACTGGTTCTTATCACGAATTGCTGGATAATTGCTACAGCTTCTGCTAATCATTAATCAATCTTTATTTTTCTGATATGGTCACGGTATACTTGCTGCCATATCCGACATAATGTAGCCGTGAAAGCTTCCGTTCCTGCAATGGTTGGTCAGTTGCACCACACGGCGGCCAGAAATGTCACAAACATTCTGTACCAACCGATTCAAACCTGGACACATATTAGTATGGGGCGGTGACACTGGCTGCTGAGTTGCAGGATTTGGATGTCTCCATGATCATAGAACTTACCGTTATATGTGAAACATTTCCCCATATCAGTATCCAAGTAGACAAAGTCGTCTTGTCCACATGGCGCTGAGTCCCAGTCACACTAAAAAGAAATATGATGATTGATTATAGTTGCTGTTAATATGACTATCAACATTACAAATTGCTGTTGTCAATCGAAATTGAAGAATTCGTTTGTGTTCTCGCTTTTGTTCATTTTAGTACCGGAAGATACAAATTTCTTCACAACATTCGCTTATTTAACCATCCTTAACACTTACTGGTTTGGCTTGCTTACATACATTGTCTATGAAATATCTTTTGATGAAACAATACTAATACCATTTGAAATGATATTTTGTTTATCATATTTAAACAAACACACAAAGAAACCTTTGCGTTAACCGGAAGAAGGTAACAGGAAGTGTTAAGCTGGCTTGCTGACAGTGGGTAATATGAACACACATTTCAAGAATTGTAGAATGCTTTTGTGAAATTTGGCGCCGGTAGTATTTACCAATATACCACCCAATCAAATAAGACCTGTCATTTATGACAATCGGTTGGGAATTTTGGACCAACATGTTTGAATTCCTTATTACAAAACATGATGATTTATCAACAGAAATTATGTCTTTAGTTCGACAATGGTACGATTCGAGTGCTCGTCTGAAATAAAGTGACACGCTATGAACGTGGGTTTGGCAAAAAGACACCAGGGTCCTTATTCTCGAAACGTTCGTAGCCCTAAGAATTCTTAACTTTGATCGTAGCCAATGTATTACGGGTGGACATAAGAAGTTCGTAGGGCTACGAACGTTTCGAGAATAGCTAGCCGGGGGCGGTATTCATAAAGCCTCTTAGAATTTCTTAAGAGTTAAGAATTCTTAAATCCACTAAGAATTCTTAGTTTGCATAACAACGTTCTTAACTTGTAAGAGTGAGTGAGTGAGTTAAGATTTAAAGTCACATCGGCAATATTTCAGCCATATCGTGACTAAAACTAGTTCTAAATTCATAATACATTCCTATAATATATAAAACGCTGTCAACGAAGGACAGTAAAATTACTAGGTTATCACAAATGAGGTAAAACTAGCTAGCATATATCTGTAAAAGTAGAAAATTATATTTGGACAATACAATATAAAAATGGGCTATTGATCGCCAACAACTGAAGGTAGATCACCATACTAGGGCCCATGGGGACTTACATTACTTTTGCTACGTGCATGGTCCCTAGCTGGATTTACACCATCCCTTCAGCCATTGGCGTTCATGCTGAGATTTAGTCATACATTAAAAAGACAAAAATACTACGATTAAAACCTGGTAGACTTAAATTCACTTGAAATGTTTTGGGACTTACGTACCCTCTCAGGAGGACAATAATTTTACAGTATTTTAACCTCATTTGAGGATACCGTAACTTGTAAGAAAAAGCTTAGACAAGTCATTTTGTTCTTAACCAAACTAGTTAAGAACATTCTTAGTTATCCAATGTGGCGGCTCATGGAAACGGAAACTTCCACACTAGGAAGAATGTTTTTGATATGTACACTGATAGAGGGTTATTACGAAGTTATCGTCTTCACGGAGGAGGGATAGAGTTTGTGACAGGCTTGATGTCGGATGAAATCGATGCAGTTACCTTTAGATATTTTAAATATTTCTAACCTGCTTCAATAAATTCATTAATACATTCTGTTATAAATCAGTTATTTGGCTGCTGAAACATTTTTATAAAAAAATACATCACTCACTTTGAAAGGTGGAATTGATTTCAGCGCATTACTTCAGCCAGCTAAACGTCTTGTTCCTACCAAGGTATACACCGACGTTAATTATTTATCTTCAAAAAGTAAATTAATATTTAAACTTATCCTATTTGAAGCAAGTACAAATCGACTCCCCGCCAGTACCAAGTCCGTTCGTGCATTTGTTTTAAGTATTCTAAAATGCTTTGTTTCGTTTCCCTGCTGATCCCAGTTTTAAAAAACCCAAGTTGTACGCACGACCTCGTGACGTCACGAGGCAAAATGGCGGAATCTGAAAGTGGAAAATGGGGGGTAGTGATGAATATAATGATGTTGAATATTAAATAATTTTTTTCAAGGTAAGACAGCAGTCGGATTTTGTACCTAAAGGATTACTATTTCGATCCGTGCACCAATATACATGCGATGCTTCGTTTTTCAATGTCTCTGGAGTCAAAACCCTTCCCGTTTAGAATCGCCGGGAAAGTGCTCCTCATAAAATAGGCTTGGGACGCTAAACGTCGGTGTATACCTTGGTAGGAACAAGACGTTTAGCTGGTTAAACTATCAGCGCATATGTCTGTCCATTTTTCCTTTTTCTTTTGAGCTGTTACATCCGCGCCAAATTTACCTAGTAAGAGGCTCTTGTTTTGCTCCACAAGGCGGGTTAAAAGCAAATTCTGTTCCTCCGTCCAGTTAGGTTTTCTTCATTTTTTTTGTCGGAGGTTCCATTTTGCTGTCGTCTGCCTTAGGTTTTGTTATCTTTTCGACTGAAGAATTCGTTTCCGGTACTAAAATTATACTTGGGATTTTCCGGAACGTCATCGTGTACCGTTAATACCGGTACATACGATCCCATCGGGCTTTATGATTTCTTCTTAGAAAATTCTAAGTTGTAAGAACATTTTTAGCTAAGATTTTTTCTTAGTTTGGGTTAGGAAAGGAATTAGGACTTTTTCTTAAACTTAAGAATACTTAAGGAAACTTAAGTGAAAAGTTAAGAAAATTCTTAGAAGCTTTATGAATACCGCCCCTGCTTCTTCTGATAGTTCAACCATACTTTATACTGATTTGACTGGTTCACATACATTGTTTTACTAAATATTTCTTCCTGTAAAAATGACACTTACAGTGTTCAGAAACATGCCTTCTTAGTCCCAGTAACATGAATGACGTACTATTTGGATTAGGCTCTGATTAAATTCACATGATAGCATCTAAGACACATAATCCTTGACTAATATGAAGTACCATAATGAAGTGCACTTTCAGGATTGTTATCACAAGAGCGGTGGCAGATATGGTCGGATATGTCCAATAGTGCGCAGTTGAGAAAAGAAGCTCTGAACTAGATGGGAAACATGATCATCCAGTGACATATCTGAGTCGATATTCACACCAAGGTCTGTGACCTTGTCAGCAGTTTGGATGTTTGTAATATCAAACTCGAAACCTGTAAGACCACACATTGATCTCCTTTGCTGTGGCCCTTGGACAATGCATTCCGTCTTAATTTGTTGTTTACCAGACCCGCCCTGATGCCCTCACAGCATATGCTCAATTCACTCAAAGCCCTGTACGCCTGAATTGGCCTTGACTCTATGAATCTGTATACTTGAGCGTCATCATCATAGTGATGTCTATCCGCTTCATGTCTTTTCACGACACTTCCAAGCTTCCTTCATATACAAAGTGAAAAGAACCGGTCCTAAGACGGATCCTTGTGGAACCCCACATATGATATGTTGGGTCAGATGGCAACTTGTCAATGATTACACACTGACTCCCATCGGACAGGTACAATTTAAACCACTCTAAAGCTGTTCCATCGATGAGAAATTCCAACCTCAGACGTTAAAGGAGTTTGCAGTGATCGATGGTGTCAAACGCATTGCTTAGGTCAAGAAGTACCAAAACTGCAAGCTTCTTATAATCAATGCCAAGCCGAATGTCACTGATCACTTTCAGCAAAGCACTCTCCGTGCTGTCATTGCTACGGTAGGCGGACTGGAGATGATCATGAAGGTCATGTTTATCTAGATGTTCAGAAAGTCCTGTGCACAACACAGATTAGATACTGGCCGGTAGTTGCTCAGCAGATCTAAGTTTGGCCTTTTCAAGAGTGGCTTCACTAGGGCTGACTATTCCATATTCAAGACTAGTGTTGATGATTTTTATAAGAATCGGAATTAAAAGATCAATGTTGTCAGGGATAATTGGTGTCGGCACAGAGTCCAAATCAAAATTTTATCGCATTTGAATTCGTTGAAGGTCACCAGTTTTTCCGAGCAGGTATCACATAGTTCACTAGAAGGCATATCCATGCTGGCCTCAGATTCGCAGGAAGAATCATTCCAGCGCGTATCTTGGCAATATTCTCTGTAAAGAATTGCTGGAACTGGTTGGGCAGCACCTCCGGCACCTTCGGGGAGTCTCCTTTCAGCAGTGGTGAAGTGACCCCCTTACCAAGAAGGCGGGACATGACGTAGAGTCTATACATTGATCTTGTGTCAGACATTGAATCCTGGAATTGAGATTACAATTACATTTGCCTTTAGATTCAACATTTCAGCACGGCGCCTGGCTTTCATCGCAGCAATAGCTTCCGGTGTTACAGACCGTCAAGGATCAAGGTTGAGAGAAACACGCACATGGTTAGATATTTGGAGGTCTGTGACAGAGGGATGGAGGACACAACACTGGTCTTCCAAAGTAACTACTCAATCTAAACAGTTTAACTGTTACCACGATTATGTGTGGGCGCAGATACGACTTGCATACATCCGAGACCTTTTAAAAGTTTTGTCATTTTTACAGCCTGTGCACAAAGTCAATGTTGAAGTCTCCTAGAACAACCAATCTAGATTGTGTTATACATTTTGTTTCAATGCGGGTTAAGAATTCATCATAGAACATAAAATGTTAATTTATTTTTCACTGAAGAAGGTGGTCTGCACAGTGCCGAAATATTCGTTGTATTTTTGCCAACAGTCACCACAAAGTCTAAGGATTCAAACGAAGGGGAAACAGTATCTTGCAAAAGTTTAACTTTTAAACGAGACTGGTATATGATGGCCAAACCTCCCCCGCTGGCACACATATCCAAGGGGTGTCATGGAGACAACCTTTGACTCGTCGACGGACTGCCGGAGCTAAGTATAGCAATGTCATTATCATTGAGAAAATCTTCAAGTCATCTTCCTCACACTTATTGCAACATGACTGTACATTAAGCAGGGAAACTTTCACTTTCGTTGGCAGATTAATGGTTGTGACATATTTGAGATTGGCAGTATTTAATGAGTTGCCAATAGCTGGTTTTCCAGGACGGTAGCCAGCTCTCTGATGACGCCTACTTCCTTTTTCTCTCTTCTGAAGTGGCTTGGCCTCCTTTGATTGACAGGTCTGATTGAGTCAGCACAATAAAGTAGATTAGTCTGTTGTCCTACTCAGGCTTGTTCAGTTGATTTGTTTGAGACCCTTAAATGACGAGTGTAGGTCTGCAAAGCGTGAAGCGAGGAGGGCGCTTAGGAAATTTAGACTTACACGAAACGACTACAACAGAAAGACTTCATGTCGAAAATATAAGAGCAAAACAAGAGATCTCCGATTGAAAAAACTTAGCACTTTCACTCAAAATTCTGGTAAATTTTGGCGGGAGATTCGTTCCTTGAAAAGTAAAGATAATGTGGTTTGTAAGATAACAACTGACCAGTGGTTGTTACACTTCCGTTCTGTCTTTTCACATTTTCATGAAGAATATGAATGTAATGATACAGCTAGCTTGCAGGAATCTAAGGCTAATTTGGAGACCAGTGGTTATACAGAGCTTGATGCTGAAATCCTTGATTCAATAATAACCGAAACCGAAATTGTCGATGCCATAGGAAATCTTAAAAACGGAAAATCACCTGGTTCGGACAAGATTTTAGTGGAGATGTTAAAAGCTTCCCAAGACATTATATTGCCATTTTACATAAACAATTACAGAGGCATATTTCTGATGAGTAGTATTGGTAAATTGTTTACATCTATCCTCAACAAAAGATTAAACATGTGGGCTAATATTAGAGATAAAATTCCTGAAATACAAGCTGGCTTTAGGAAAGGTTATTCCGGATCTGACCATATTTTTACATTGTATGCAATTGTGCAAAAGTACTTAATAAGAAGAAAACGTAAATTATATGTAGCATTTATTGACTTTAGGAAAGCATTTGACTCTGTAAATTGACAGAAATTGTGGGCTTGTTTAAAGCGGGCGGGATTAGATGGGAAAATGTTATTTATGTTACGAGGTATTTATGCCAGCGTAAAGGCTTGTGTGCGTAGCAATGGGGGATTCACTGACTATTTTGAGTGCCCACTGGGTGTGAAGCAAGGATGTTTGTTAAGCCCTATTCTCTTTTCCTTCTTCATTAGCGAATTGGAAAATGAAATAATTCATAAAGGCAAACATGGTGTACAACTATATCCTGATATTTTGGAGATTTTAATGCTACTGTTTGCTGACGACGTGATATTAATATCGGACTCAGTGGTAGGTTTACAGAACCAATTAGACATTCTGGAGAACTACTCGAAAGAATGGAAATTAGATGTTAATCTTGATAAGTCAAATATTGTTGTATTTAGAAGGGGTGGACCAATCGCTAATGGCGAAAAATGGTCTTATAACGGCATTCCAATGCAAATAGTTTCTGAATACAAATATCTTGGAATACTTTTTTAATTATACATTGAATATGGGTAAAACTGCTATTGCCTTATCAGCAAAAGCAAAAAAGGCTCTGGTGTATCTGCTTTCATCACTATATCCATTAGCGCCAATAACACCAAAGATGTTTTTTAAACTTTTCGATGCACAGATACAACCAATGCTTTTGTATGGGGCGGAGATATGGGGTTTCGAGACTTTTGAACCGATTGAAAAGATACATATATTGGCATGTAAGAAGTTCCTTAATGTTAACATTACAACACCAAACTATATGGTATATGGAGAATGTGGAAGATACCCACTTTATATAAACTCTCACCTTCGCTGCATAAAATACTGGTTCAAAATACTGAAAATGCATGAACAGCGTCTACCAAGAAAGTCATATAACATGCTACTTAATTTAGATAATATTGGTTATGTAACATGGGCATCGACTATAAGATATCTGTTATTTTCGTGATTTTCCAAGGTGTCGGTAACGAGTGGCTGTTTATGAATGAATTTCGCCAAAGAGCCGTGGATATGTTTCGCCAGAATTGGATGAATACCCTTAATCTAAGTTCAAGATTTGATGTATATAGATCCTTTAAGAACTTGATCGAACCTGAGACATATCTATCAAACATTACAAGCAAGAAACTTAGAAATACAGTTATTAGATTTAGACTTGGCTTGACAGATATAATGATCAATACTGGCCGTAACAAGTCACTCGCCAAACATCTCAGATTTTGCCCTGTCTGTATGGCAGATATCGAAGACGAATTTCATCTGTTATTTATATGTGACGCTTATGCCGATTTAAGAAAGGAGTACATTCCACAAAAATATCTGGGTCACCCTACAAGGGAAACACTTATAAGAATTTTATCATCAAAAGACGAATCTGTCCATGTAAAATTAGCCCTGTTTTTAACACATTCGCTGTCTTTAAGGAAGAGTCTAATTTCTCCTGTAAACTAACCTAACAATGTTATGATGCTTTCCACTGTTTGCAATGTCCATACCTTGCCTGTCATTACAATACTATGTATACGGGCCAGAGGCCTTATGTACAATAAACCATCTTGATCTTGATCTTGATTTGTTTGAGTGGCATTCCAGAAGTTGGTGGTATAGAGATGGTTCTATACCGGAACGTCGCTATTGTGAAAATAAAAAAGTTGATCATCCATCAAGTTTTGTCTTTTCTTGTCCAGTTGATTGTCCAACAATATCAGCTTACATCTGTTTGTGACTGAGTGGCAGCTTGTGAAAGTACACAACTAGGTCCATATTTCGGCAAGATGCACAAAAGTCATTTTTTCATATTTACAAAATACACTCCAGTTGAGAATCCCATGCCAATTTTCAGATCCGAATAGTGGGAATAAACACCTTACAACACTAAAACAAGAGAGAGCAGAAAGTTGTATGTGCTGCCTGCGAAGCGCTCCACAAGAGCTGTAGATATTTAGAACATATCACTCCGACTGATTTAACTTTGAATATTGTATCCTTGACCACCGCGCTCTTTATGATACTGACCAAGAAAATGTGCAAGATACAAACTGTTTTATGGACATGAACATAACCTGAACAAGGCACACATGTACCCAGTGTCGGTAAGGACTTACAATGTAATCAGCCAGGTCACACGATACTAATTTCCTCGTCCCTAACAGCACGCACGAATAAGGAACTAATTAATACTGCCACCATAATTGTATCAGAAAATACTTAATCACTTGGGATGAATGCTATTATAAAGATTATTTAGGTATGGAAATATATTCATGAGAAATCACCGCAATAAGTTTACATATAAAATACAAAGATAATACAGTCATATGTAAATGTGGAAAAGTCAATTTTAAAATATATTTTTCCGACGCTGTTGTAAGTCTGCAGCTTCTGGCACTTTCAAAGCTTGGGCTATCTAAAACAAACGCTGAACGTTCCGGAACGGTAGCAGCATTATATTGGCTCCATTGTGTTTGGCGTGTGTTAAAAAGGGGTTCTCTGATCGTTTTGTAGAGTGAACAATGTAAAATGACATGGGCCTCATTTTCAGTGGTATCAGTACAGTGAAAGCATCTCCTGTTTTCCAAGAGAGTGTTATTGTATCTTCTGAGTTCGACCTGGATAGGCAGTCACACAGCGAAACATGCTAGCGATTGCCTATGTGAATGCACAAGAGCCCTCCTTAACTTGCCTTTCGTTTAAAAAGTATGTTATGGCAGGTTCTGGAGGTGTGAAAGACTAAATCCGGGTGTCCTAAAATATTAATAAAAAACTGGCTGGTTGACAGGTAATCTAGGTCTGGCCATTTTTCCTTGCTAGCATTGATGAGATCCTTTCGTTCTTCGTTGTAAAGCGGACAGGTTAAAAGCACATGTATCTCGTCCTATATACAGCCTTTACAGTTGAAACAGAGTCTCTCATCTAGGGTAATATATTCGTAACGTCCTGTTTCCACTCTAAACTTAGACATCGCACTTCTATGAGCTCTGGGTATAGGACATCTGACATAAGGTTCCGTTGTGTAGTTGTGTTTGAACATTCTGTAAGTTCTGAGTTTATTTCTGCTGGCACCATTGGTTCCCGTATCAGACTGGGCCTTTGCCTACCACGATGCTGTATACCTCTGTACCGTAGCTCTATGGACTAGTTTGGTTAAAAGCTTCTCCACTGGAGTGCCAGGATTATGTCCAAAGTTCAAGTCTCGAAGATGTGTTCTTATTCTAACATTCCAGTTCTTTTTCGTTGAGGAATCAGCCCATGTAAACACTCTCTTGCTAATTCTTCTTGAACTTGTGTTGTTCATTCTTGCCCAGTGTCCAGCCGCGCTTGTCCACTGTCGTACTACGGGGAGAAACAATTTACAGCAAGATTTAGCCCGTACTTCCCCAATCCAAGATGTAACCTAATAGCTCTGTGGTGTACAGCATTGACTGGTGAATGGTTTGAAGTACCCCATAAAGCGGATCCATAGCCCATGACTGGCCATGCCATAGTGTCATACAGCTTCATAAACGTTGAAAGGTAGACCTCCTACTGCCTTGTATTTCGCAATCAATAGTACGAGTGCTCTGCAGGCCGACTTCGCCGCTGTTTTCGCCATTATGCTGTAGTTTAAATGTTCAGTGAGAAGCACTCCAAGATAGTGGTAAAAGTTCGCCATGACAAGTACATCACCTCCACATGAGAATACACTATCTGTTCTTGGTGTCGATTGTCCTTTAAAATGTACTACTTTCGTCTTCTCCATATTGATATTCATCTTATACTTGATACACAATTCTCCAAGACAGCTGAGTAAGATGTTCAGGTCCTCTGCTGTTTCTGCCAGTAACACCACATCATCTGCGTACGCTAGGATGCTTAAACATTGGTCTTCTATAGAAACATCAACCCCTAGAGCGTTCACAGTCTTGATCAGATCATTAATGTAAAGGTTAAAAAGTAGAGGAGATAAAATACAGCCTTGTTTTAACCCCATATTGACATCGAACCATGCCATCTGTGAATGATTGACTTGAAATGCACACTGGACATGCTGATATAATGACTGAATAGCTGCAAACATCCTCCCGTTGACGCCACTTCTTTCAATCTTTCCCAAAGTAGTTGTCTATCTATTCCGTCATAGGCCTTCCTAAAGTCGACTTACACTCGGCAATAATCACCCCTGGGAACCTTGGGTTAAGAGATTCTCGCCTCTCCGTCTTCGCTACTGGAATCTCTCTTAATTTGAGACCGTCTCTGATGAGCCCGTTAACTCTAGTTAGCACATTTTCTCGGGTCGACTGCACCAGGTTTTTAATCACAATATTCATGTGTGTCGCGTTGTGTTGAGTAACTACAGTATCACGGGCACATGTAAGTTCAGTCAATTTATCCTGGACCCGTTTGTTTACGTTCGTCTGTTCGTCCCTCAGCTCGATCACGCGATTGTTTACATCGGTGAACTTTTCTTCAATCCCGATCTGACGGTGCATCATCTTCTCAAATCGTGAATTCATTTTAGCCAAGATTCTATCTTCCATTAAGTCTATCTTCTGCAAGAACATCAACGACAGTCTTTTCACACTTTGAGCATGCTGACTTGTCAATTTCAACAACTGATTCGTCTTTATCATAGGATATGCTCTCACCTCTTTGTTTCTTGCTGATTGCCTGTACATTCCTGTTTTCATTCACTAGGGGTCGTTTCCTATCTTCATATTGATGTGTAGCAGTCGTCAGCTTGGGCGCCGCCATTACCGCGGCCACATTCATTTCGTTTCAAACAATCGGACAAACGTCTCGCTCAATTTTCTCATCTGATGATTCCCGGGACAGTTGAAACCTCTATAAACACTTGTGACCAGATCAAAGTGTTCAAACTTGCCTTTAAAATACAAATTTCGTTGATAAATGCAGAGCAGAAGAAAACAACCAACCTCTCACTCTCACGCATGCGCATGACAACTGGTAGTCTAGACTGCGGACTTGGTGTACCCCTCTGATAAGTGTAAATTGGCCGAAAGCTATGATTACACAATGTCATTTAGAAAGTCGCCAAATGTAACATATGTTATATTTGGGATGGGACTCAAAAAGTACTAGAATCTGTACTTTACTAAGAAAGTGTAATCCCAAATATAACATATGTTACATTTGACCACTTTCGAAATGGCATTGTGTAATCATATCAACATATAGTTTATACAAACTTCTCTGTATGCTTTTTGTGCATTCCGGAAAGCAATATGTTAAGACTTTCTTTCTCATATGCAGATTTTGTTTGATAAACATTTATATTATCGCAAACTATATATCTATATCATGCTGTAATATTAGAACCATATACAAGTAGAGTATTCTAATCAAGTAATCGCAATAGCATATGTGGTTAGCATTTATTTTGTGTCACATTTATCTTTGAGAGATGTCTAAATCATATTCAAGTAATATAAAAATGTCTGTTTTATGAACGAAAGCATTCCCTATCTCTGGTACTCACGGTTCTTGTAGCTACATTGCACATAGCATACTCAAGCGATCCCGCAATTCATCGATCTTTCATGTGCAACACAGACGGTAATATTATCTGAATACTAAGAGATCTCAAAGATGCAAACAGGCCTGAAGGTATCGTGCAAAATGATTTTTGCATTTCAGGATGTTGTTCCATTTTGTGCGGATTGTGTCAAGCATATTTCTGTGCATATATACATGGAGCAATAAAAAGGCTAGTTTCCATTTAATTATTACCACGTTAGCACTTACTATTACTCATGTTATTACCCGTGAAGATCCGGGTTAGAATGAACCTTCAGTAACCCATGCCTGTCGTAAGAGGCGACTAACGGGATTGGGTGGTCAGGCTCGCTGACTTGGTTGACACATGTCATCGGTTCCCATTTGCACAGATCGATGTTCATGCTGTTGATCACTGGATTTTCTGGTCCAGACTCGATTATTTACAGACGGCCGCCATATAGCTGCAATATTGCTGAGTGCGGCGTAAAACTAAACTCACTCACTCACTCATGTTATTCCTTTACGATGCGTCGTCATATGAGCGAAATATTCTCAAGCACGACGTTAGACCCAATTTCACCTCGCCTCACCTTTACGATGCACAAGTGTTTGTAGCTACCTACCTTAATGATAGTGTTTTCCCTGAGGTGGCCATAAGTGCTGTTCACTACTGTTTGTTTGCCGAGATAAAACTTTGAGTTGTCCAACTGACTTATGCTGACGTTTGGTAACTGTTCATCGAAATCAGTATATGGATACACCACTTGCAACACATCGCTCCATCCAAGATTCTCAATGAGTGAACCCCTAAGGATATTGTTATTACATATTGTTATCGTTGGGAACGAAAGGGTGTTGTCAAGGATTTGATCCACTCTGACGTTGACAGGGACAGACAGATATAGAGATATCTGCTTGCAGATGTTGAAAGAGGTGAAACCGAGTCCACCACACAAGATGAGGAACCAGATTACCCGTCTGGGGATACTGGAATTGGCATTACATATTTGAGATAATCCCTGTACAGTCACCACCTCGTGTAAAGGTTTGTTGCCTCTCATTGCCAGAGAGTAGATTGGTTCGTCAAGATGGCGATTATTAAGGTTTCGTTTCGTTTCTAAAGTGGATGTGGTCGTCTCATCTCTGCCGACTATTCAGCCTTGGATGTGTGCCGTTATATATGGCGTGTCTTGTGGGCTGTCTTCAATACATAACATAATCATGTTGACTTCGCCAATTGCTTCATGGCTGACATTATGATTGGTTTTTTTATTACATGCATTAGTAGCTGTTGTGTAAAGGCTTTGCTAACAGCTCACTGCATTTGCCCAGAAACGGTCAATAAATCATCAGCTGAGAGAGAGAGCATTTATAATGTCGTTGGGCACGGAAGTGATCATGGAGAGAGAACAGGGTTTGCGGGTGGGGGAACATTTGTATAATGTCTTCCGAACTGTTCCCTTCTTTTCCTTCATAGACATACACGCTTGATTACAATTCTGCTGTGCTGATAGTATGCCATCATAATCTGTAAGTGGAAATCGTACCTGAAACTTGTTATCAACCGATTGCCAGATATATACGCTTTTCCGTTGGTATCAATATCAAATGACTGAAATGTGACAGTTGCCATCCACAATTTAAAAGAGGATTATGATTTGGGGGGGGGGAGTTGGTGAAAGAGGTTTTCACATACAGATTAAGATGCAAGAGGAAACCAAATGATGGTGGCAGCTGGACAGCGCAGGCACATATATAGGAGTCCTATATAGGAGGAGTCGCACATCTCCTTGGACGGGACCTCGAACAGGTCATTAGACCCTCATGGATGATGATAACTGTCCTGCATGGGCCACTGTCCTGAATAAGGGTGTCGATACTGCGGAGGAAAGTGAAGCTTCATATGAGTTCCTATGTACCGTGGTGAGGAGCTGCAGAATGCCTATTGATAAGTCCACCATAATAGGTTAACATGTGTATGGATGCTGTGACATTCCTGCGATGGCCTTCTGAACTAAAAAGTGATTAGACATGCTTTACAAAATATTTTTTCTATGTATTGAAGATAAAGCTGAGGGTGTAGGAGCGGGATGTGCTCGGTGACCTACCTGATAAAGGTGGCCAGCTAGCATTAGCCCAGAAGCCTTGAAAGTATGCTACGCAACCTTAGAATCTTGGCTTCCCGTCGCATCCATATATAGCTGCAGATGTGGAGCGGAAGCCCACTCATGCTCCAAGAATAACGTTGTGCAGTTGTGAGCCGTCGAGGAACTGAAGTCAGAGATTGAGTTCCTAGCATATGCCTGCTGATGTACGTATTTTGTGATATGGTTTGCGTTCCCTGTTTGGGTGTCTACTAATAGTTGTGACAGTTGCTGTACTTGTTGGGTTATCTTGTCTTGCAGTTATCTTATTTTACCTTTAGCAGTGTCTATGGTAGGACCAAGAAACGTAAAACATTAGGAGTAGTGGTTTTGGTGTGTCTCCAGCTGATTGAGGAGTTAGAGAAAAGCGTGAACAGGTGCCCAATCCCACCACTGCAGGGATAAAATCATCTAGGTAGTGATCAGTATCCTGGCTCTGCATAGTCACTTATAGCCCATTGGATGAACACCCATTTCTGGTGGGTGACTGACTGAGTGAGTATGGTTTTAAGCCGCTTTTAGCAGTATTCCAGCAATATCACGGCGGGGGACACCAGAAATGGGCATCACACATTGTACCCGTGTGGGGAATCGAACCTGGGTCTTCCTCGTGAGAAGCGAACGCTTTAACCACTAGGCTACTTGCTTCAGGTTTTTGCCTTTCTTATAAAACAACCAAGCTTAAATAATTTGATATTACAAAGATTGACAACACTATATCTGGCTATAAATGACAGGAGTTTTTGCCCTGGCGACGGGAAATATTTAACGATCTCTGAACTGAGTAAAATGGTTAGTGAGCAGCTTTGGAAAATTCACAGTTTCACATGAATCGATGACATTGATCATTTGCTTAAACCCTACAAGCAGCTATCATCTCTTTGTGCTTTACCTGTCTTATATATTTGTTCCTGTGTTATATGAAATAGTAATACAAACGACATAACGTTGTTCAACTGTCACATCAGTGTCTCTATGTCATGGTGAACCCCATTACGTTGGTTGTAAATTATCGTTATCCTGTACCTATTGAAGAATATCATAACAAAAACAGAATGTAGTTACAGGTATTTTAATATGGACGTTTTCCCACAAATACAGGAATGCAGCCATATCTGAATGACCTGCATGACAGGAGTAATGGAGCGCTGCTTCAGGCAAAGAGCACTGACTTCCACAGGCAAATTGTGTGAATAGCATGTGCAACCAGTAGGGTAGGACAAGTTTAACCTTTTCAGAACATCAGCTGTCGATACTGACGCTGTCAAATGTATCTGTCAACGTATGTCATTGTGCATTTACATTTACCAACGGTTTATCAAGAGTTGTCTACTCTGTCAATCGTATGAACTTTGTTCTTTTCAAATACCGCCGAGAAGACAGTGACACATAAGACGTCAAACACTTCTAACACTGTCAGCAGGCTGGCACCAAGCAACAGACCCAGTGCTCCGCCGATGTCACAAAACAGGTCCAAGATCTCATACCCCACCTGTTTCTCAATGTGTTCGTAGGTCATAGAGCTCAGATACATCTCCAGAATAGCGAGATTCCTCCTCCAATACTCTTCAGTCTTACCCTTGGCCTTGGTGTACGCAGTGATGTAGTTCCTGGTCAGTGGAGAGCTGGAGTGTTGGGTGGTGAACGTGGTGTATCTGCATGCTTCAGGACATCCAGCTTCACAGCCAATATCTGTCTGCAGATATTTAGCTTTAGCCGGGATATAACATTCCAGGAACTGTTGGGGTGTGCAATATGCAAAATCGCCACTTGGGTTTGTAAAGTCCTTGCAGTTGCACATGCTGACGATGAAATCCATCTCACACTCCATTTTGCAGGCATCCCTGGAATAGTTTCTTGTGATGTACTTCAGAAGCTGATTACCACAGCCGCCTACCCCCTCGTTAGCTGTCACCTCCTGTCATAATACAGAAATAACACCATTACTAGGTTCATGCTCTGATATCGGGCATTCATTGTGATTTTTACTTCCGACAAACAATATTATCTTTAAAACTCATGTTCAGAATTGGATTGTGTAGTGTTTGTTCATTTGCCTATTCTGTATGACCATTCAGTTTCCTCATAAAGTCCTTTTCATTAGGAATCCCTGCTCAAATGGTCCTGTGGGTTTAAACAGATTTTTTTTATTGTTTCCTTGTCCTCAAACGTTTTTCCATGCGTAGTAAAATATTTGTTAAAGTCATAAACCCTTAAGTAGTATACACAATGGTGGTACGGGACCAGGTCCCCCAAAGGCTCAATTTAAAATATTGAGCCCTTGGGAAGTCCCTAATCCCGTACCACCATTGTGTATACTATTACTGAGTTGCATGCAAAATTTGACGAAAATCGGTAGAATAGTTTCTGAAATATTGACTTTTAAATGAGCATGGGGTCGGTGGGGAAAAATCAAGGCCTTTGATTCTCACACACACACACGCACGCACGCACGCACGCACGCACGCACGCACGCACACACACACACACACACACGCACGCACACGTGTGATCATCAACTCCTCTCTGACGAATGCTTTCGGCGGCCCGTCTTTCAAGAAGTACAAGTTCGGTTCGCTGTCTTTGATGTCCACCAGGTCGACGTTGTACGTTTTCATGGACCATATCGGATCGGTGGCGCGTTTTCTGCTGTCTCCTTTGTATTCGCCAGGCTCGTACAAGTATCTAACACTGACACAGTCTGGTAATGTTTTCTCCGTTTTATCGCGACGTGCTGCTGCCGATTTGGTGTTGTTAACAGATTTCATTTTGATGGCTTCGACGGGTCTCTTTCCCACGAGTCTGGTGACTTCGTTGTTGATGGCATCCACCACTTGCGGTAAGCGTACGACCCATTCTATGTTTCTGTTTCCGGGATCCGTTAAATCCTGCGAGTATTGGTGTGAGAACAGGCGTTCGGCTAGGGTGCGATTGAATCTCTCGATGATGGCTTGGCTACAGTGAGCTCCTGCTATACCTCGTTTCACTTGGACTTTGTGCTTGGCCAGCAGCTGCGCCACGGCTCCCATGAACTCGCATCCGGGATCGACTTGCAATACGGTAGGCCATGTCAAACGACTGCGTTTGTATATGCGTTCAAAGGCTTTGGCGACTTCGTTCGAATCTCGTTCCCGCTGATTTAGATGGTGGTTTTCTTGATGATGGCACGACCCAGCTTGTTGACAATCATGCGTTTGTCGTTCATGGACTCCAGCGTGATGTGAAAAGCCAGTCGAGTCGTGCCGGGAACAATGACGTCGTTCGCGCCTAGGTTGGGGAATCGAACCAGCAGCGTTTGGTTTTGATTGATCGTGCTAGGATTGTTGGTGATGGTCACCGACTGACACACAGTTTTGACACCGAGTGGCTCTCTCGATTTTCGGGAAGGATCTAGCTTTTGTCCGTAATGCGACATTGTTTATATATTGAAACTATGTATATAATAAGTTTAATATAAAAACATTGACGATTTAGACGTATACAAGCTGAACGAGGACGATGATGCAATGGACACCTCGTTCATGGGGGACACCGTGGGCAACGAGCTTTAAAGCAGGCCGTGGACGAATATTACGATGCTTTAAAGCATGATAAAAATTACGTCAAACCATTGGGTCGCGACTATCCGAAGTTCAAAATCGACAACGAAGGGACACTGCGATTGAAAGCTTATCCGGAGGTCGATCTCATGAACAAACACACTAGAAAACCGTTCGCCCTGATGACGCTAGCCAGTCGCCGTGGCGGAAATCAACTGATACGCGAGGAACTTAACCTGCTAGATTATGGCGGCGCATGACCCAAACAACTTCCACCGAAGGACCAAACTCGGTGGTGGTGCAGAAGTGCCCCAGTGCGTCAAAGAAGCGTAGAACGAAATCAAAAAAATATATCAAACGAACCCTTGCCTGGTTTCGAATTTCCTCTTAGAGAACTTCGTGGTCTAGACGAAGCTTTGAAAAACGTGCGCGGAGAACTCGTGAACAACATAGGTAAACTGAACGAAATCGATGGACACATCACTCGCGAGGAAAGAAAACTCAGGATGGTGGACAACGACAACGAAGCCATGAAAAACATCGAGAAAAGATTGCGCGACCTGGAAGACGAGAGACGGACCCGATTGGAAGCTGCTTCCTCCAAACAGGAAGCCCTCCAATCGCAAATCAGCCGTGTGCGCGAAACCATCAACCGAGTCTTGAACGAGGACACCACGTTGGCTGACAGAATCCGAATTCTGTTCTGGGAACAAGGAATTACCATCGCCAGCGCTCTCACGGCTTTGGGCTTCATCATATCAACCCTGGTCGTGTCGCTGACAGGCGACGGTGGTACACCAAGCCCAACACCACCAAGCCCATCAGGCATCGACGTCAGAGACTGGATAAAAAAACATTTGAAATCTCTCGGCGAAGCCCTGGCTAAACTGGCCAGCAAAGCTGCTGAAGCGCTGCCTGGCATCTTGGGCAGCATCGTTTCCTGGTTGTTAGGCTTCTCGTCGAAAAACGTTCATGTGGCTCGGTCAAAACCTGTGGGCTTTAATCGTCACCTTGTCGGGTCTGGTGTACATCGCAGCTAAGGAATTTTTAACCAAATGAGGCACAGTCCGACCGCGATCCCGCCGACCACCATCGCCGTTTTACGATCAACGTGCCACTGATTGTCTACCTGCACATGTGGAGGCAGCAGCTGCTGCTGTCGTGGTGGTGCTACTACTTCTACTTCCGGTGTCGGTGCCACGATGCCCGTTTCGTACTGAGACACGACTCGACTAGCGTTATTGATGTCCTGGTTCAAACCCAACTTTTGATCAGCTGTCGCGATGACGATTTCGTTGTTGCACCCTCAGTCGCATGTTGCTCGGAGCCATGTACAGTCCCGCGCAAATCACGTAGTCGACTTTTGAACGGGCGTATTCCAGTGCGTTTTCATAGCGCTCGATCGGTAGATGAACATTTTCCAATCATCTGCGGGTCCCTGCTCAAACCTCCAAACGCGGTAATCCTTGCTGTCGTGGAAAGCCATGTAATCGTCGTTCCACTCGTTCGTCTTGACGTAATGATACGACTTGTAACCCCAATTTTTCACTAGCTGTTTGCTGGCTTCCACGAGAGACATGTTGTGAACGATGGGAATGCCAAAACCGTGGTTCGGACCCGGCAAACACCAATCGACCGTCTTCGGATCTAGTTCGAATTCACCGCAAACGCGTTCGTATGCACGTCGATCGTATGGATTGTTTACGGCATTCCACGCCTTGTCCTGCGGAATCGGGGTGCTGATTTCTTTCAGGATACATCTGATCTGGTAGTACACATGAAACGAGAATACAGACCGACTCAGCGCAATACGTCGAGTGTCGTTCAACCTCAGGCCGCACCCGGTCGTTGCGCACCACACGGCAAAATTGAATTGATTCTGCCAGAACTGCATCGGGTTGCAATTGTGGAACCAAGCGTGTACCATTTTCACATTCGCGACTGAAAACCCATAATTTTTATACGCGTCGATCAACCAAACCATGAAATGTAAACAATCCTTTGCATCGACCACAATACTCGGTTGCGTGAGATAGGTAGCACTTATATTATCACTTTTAGAATAAAACACTCCCGGTTTGTACATATTTGAATTGTTATATATTTTAGTAAACATATCTACTTTTTCAAAATGTACGTGACGCTTCCGGGAATCACGAGCAGCGAGTCCGTTCAACTGCTGCACACGATTGATAACACATCTGGTCAGCTTGAAGTCGCGCTCTGCGATATCACCTACTACCCGCGATGGACCAACATCATCGGCAAAAACAACAGGCTGTTCGGCAATAATGTCCGCAACCAAATAACGGATGGATACTACAGCGTGTGCTCGCTTAATGAAAAAATCTTCAAACCCGTAGGAGCTGAACTCAAAATGATCGACTCGAACGGCATGGTCATGTTATCCAACAACGAGAAAACGACTTGAGACTCGGGTTTACGTCGAACGACATACCACTGGAAACTACCGTGACAGGCATGAAATTACCCGATCTCGTTCTGTATCGCAAACTGTGCATTCATTTACAAACGCATCTAACTGCCGCCCTCTACTGCCGCTGGTGGTGGTGGCGGCAACGACCTAGGCGATTTCGTCGATAACGAAGGGGCAGTCAACAACACGCAGTACGACCTGATACGCAATGACGAGGACGAATGGATGATAACCCCAGCCTTCCGCGGCAGGCTGTTCCACCTGGACGACGTCGAGACCACGGCCGTCTCCAGAAACACACAGTACACTCTCATCTTCAACGTCGACAACAAATGGGTATTAGTGCCATCCCAAATCGACTGGAATCTCAACATCACGCTCGACTCTCCCCACGTTCTCACGGACAACAAAGAACACTACCTGACGAGAGTCGTGAACAACGGAACGCTGCTAGTGGCTTACGTCCCTACGCAAAAACGCAGCGTGATCGTCAGCACGTTGAGGCAAATAGTAACCAACATGCTGTCGAGCAAACCCGGGACGCAAAACGTGGGATTGCAGATGGTGTCGGAATTCGACAGCGGGGTAGACGTCTTGGAAAATCTGCCAGCAAAATCCATGCTGTACATCCAAGTCTACCTTGGCGAACCCCCGTCGGAGCGTGACGTCGTCGAAATCGTGAAAGGGATCAAACTCCGCTGGGCCAAACAACAACAATACCAAGTTTGCTCCGTTTGCTCCGTTTACGTCATGAATGTATAAAAACAACCAATGAACAACCATCATCCCAACGTAACGCTAGCCGATCTCGGGGACACTTGGGGATTCGATCAGTCCTGCGAGGAAAACACCTTGTACGCCCTGCACTTAAAAGACAACGTATACGAGCGGGTGTCACTAGCAGACTTCAAACAGCCAGACTGGTTGATCGACATGACCCTCACCTCACCCCACATATCTTTTAAAAACAATGGTTACATCTCCAAAATTACGAACAACGGGATCCTTCTCACGTCTTTCACTCCAGAGTTTGATGTACAAGTTTTACGAATACCAGGTCACACAGGCAACATGTTAGCTCCAAACTATGTGGCTTGATATTTACGGTTTGACGTACCCGATTACCAAAGTGATTTTTTCGATTCAAATTTGACTATCAAATCACACACCACGCTCGTAGTAGACAGACAGACAGACACAATCACCAATGGTGTCGTATCGTCATAAAACCGGGATTGACACCATTAATAAGCCTCGATGGAGTGAGTGTTATAGAAAAACATTCGATTCATATCTCGAATATTTACGTATAAACGATAATCTAAACCTTATCAGCCTCAAATACATCGATCAGACATTAACGGAAAACCAATTAAATATTTTTATATATAATATATATAATATACACATACACACACACAGGATGGGACTGTACCCAGTCGTGGATGAAATAGCAAAAACACTGGAAAACGTAGACAGGTTTCGTTTGCGACAGATATGCGAGATCAAACAACAACTAGAACGTGAACGCGATACGTGGTCGACATTACAGAAAAAATATCACAGGGCCGTCAATTCCGTGGACGGTGTTGACAGCGCTCTCGTTTCAGTCAGCATGCGATTAGGCGTAGCAGGTATCGGGTTATTATCCACCATCGTGGCCGCGACCGTGGTGCTATCCATCGAAATAACAGCCGGAGTGGTAGGGTTGATGGGATGGACCCTTAAGTACATGTCTCGCAGACTGCAACGTAAAGCATTGAAACACGACGAAATTAGAATTCTAGCCGAAGCGAAGTTAAACACGATAGACGATCATATTTCCACCGCGCTCACCGACTCTAAAATCTCCGAAGAAGACTTTCGTTTGGTGCTGTTAGAAATCGCAAAATATCACAGAATGAAACAAGAGATTCGGACCAAGTCTTGTAAAAACGCCATCATTTGCGAAGACGAGAAAAAAAAAATCATAGAACAAGGGAAGCAACAGGCACGACAAGCATTCCTTATGAAAACCAAACAAATCATAGGAAATTCACAATAAACTGTTTCACGGACATCAACATAACGTAGCCAGCCAGACCGAGGCGACTCCCGGGGGAATGCCAAGACCTGTGTTTCATTCAGCTTCACACAGCTGTCGCCTCGCTAGTCAGCCGGCCGTGCATCATAGCCAAGCCGAGACACACACACACTGCGACTCGCCCGCAGTGCTCGCTCAATGCTACCGAGACGGCAGCGAGTCGACCCGGGGGAACTGCCGAGACAGCCAGCCAGGCAGCAAGTTGGCTGTACAAGCCGAGCCGAGCCGAGCCGAGCCAAACACTGTGACTCGCCCACAGCGCTCGCTCGGTGATACCTGGACGACGGCCCAGGGAGGAAACTGCCGAGAGATGTATTTCATTCATTTTCAGACATCTGTAGCCTCGCTAGTTAGCCTGCCATGCATACGTTGTCAGCCAGCAAGCAAGTCGGCTGTACAAGCCGAGCCAAGACAAACACTGGGACACGCCCACAGCACTCACTCGGTGATACCCCGGACGACGACCCAGGGAGGAAACTGCCGAGAGATGTGTTTCATTCACTTTCAGACATCTGTAGCCTCGCTAGTCAGCCAGCCGTGCATCATCATAGCCGAGCTGAGAGATACACACACTTATACTCGTCCACGGCGCTCGCTCAAAGCAACCCCCAAGGCGGTAGCGAGGTGATGACTGCCAAGACCTGCATTTCATTCAGATAAAAAGACCTCTCGCCTCGATAATATATAGCAAGTACGACAATACGTTGGATTGTAAGCCTTTCGCCAGAACGACCCCATGCTCACTAAAAAGTGAACACTCTTGATGACTTCATTAGGTTAATTAAGATTTAATTACGACAAAAAGTTGGACATTTGACCTTTTCCCTACCGACCCCATGCTCACTTAAAAGTAAATATTTCAGAAACTATTCGACCGATTTTCGTTAAATTTTGCATGCAACTCAGTAGTAGTATACACAATGGTGGTACGGGATAAGGGACTTCCCAAGGGGGACCTGGTCCCGTACCACCATTGTGTATACTACTCCTTAAGTTAAATGTGAAACTGTGAAGATGGTTAATGACCTCATTTGGTGATGATTTTGGTCCTTTCTTACGTTTGGATAGTTAGAGTAAGGGATAATGGTTTTTACAAAACCTAATCCAGTGATGTCTCTGGATTTTTCGGGTCCATCGATCGCATGGTTTACAGGCCACCATGACACCATGCAGCGTCAGACTAAAAATACTTCCATGTTTAGACAAACTTAGTGAATGGCGGGTTAGGGTTAGACATATGCTTACCCTTTTGGCGAACACCTGGTGTCATCACTGATTTTCAGTGGTCCATTCGTATAATTTTCCCACCTATTTTTCCTTTACACGAAACGGAATTTGTTTCTGAAGATATGGGTTGCCTAGTTATCCTATTGCATTGACGTCTTGTATTTATATGCAAATATCTCCACATCAAGTGCATTCTTTGATCAGCTGACATCTGCAATCAAGGGATGATCCCAAAGCTGACCTGACTTAACTTGGTTGCGTCGGAATGATGTCAAGAGATGTATACAAAATGAAATGAACGTAGCACCATTAATTACTACTTTCAAATTAATCCTGACATTATTCCGACTTATAATTAAGTTCAGATATTTTATTCCAGTATCACGTATCAAGAACAAACAAATTCATTGAATACATGGTCTAGTTTATGTTCGGAATCATTGTACGTCTGTCAAGATGCGTCGAAGATTGCAATGCGTGTGTACCTAAAACTCTTTTGCTCACAAAATTACTTTTCACCGCTGTCATAGTTCATTCGTTGTATTTCGAATCTCGACATACAAAGAGGACAAATCTAACGTTGGGTTTAAAACATTTAGTTTTCATTTTCATTTTAAATTAGAGACAACAATGAATATATATATGTAATGCTTTGTACTTAAAACTGACTGACTGAGTTTGGTTTTACACCGCTTTTAGCAATATTCCAGCAACATCATGGCGGGGGACACCAGAAATGGGCTTCACACATTGTACCCATGTGGGGATTCGAACCCGGGTCTTCGTCGTGACGAGCCAACGCTTTAACCACTAGGCTACCCCACCGCCCTTGTACTTAAAAGATATATGCAATGCTTCAGTTTTTCTACTCGTTTAACATGTTGATTCAAGAGAGAAATTGCTGTGTTTGAACATCAAGATAAAACCCATAAGTGAATCCTCGCTCACAAATTATAAAAATACGATATTATATACTCTCCAAAAAAAGAAACGCATCATGAAAATAGCAATTTCATGTAGCAATGAATTAATACATGATTCATTTTACAAAAGATTTTGCTCTGTTTATGAGTCCTATGGTATTTATGTTTTGAAACATCACAACAAAACGCACCATCCGTAAAATACCCGTATTTAACAGCATGATTTTCAAATTCGGCGTGTAGTGTCACAGAATACACAATTCACATGCAATGCACGTGAAAGTTGGGGATCAGGTAGTCTCAATGATGGGTATAAAAGGTTGATCACTGTCTGTCGATTATTCACTGTATTTGGAATATTGTTGACGAATGCAAAATGCCACGTCTAAGTGAAGCCAACCGTCATATCGCCATTGGTTTCTTTGAAGCTGGCCAGTCTCAACGTGAAGTTGCCCGACGCATGAATGTTCACCAAAGCACCATTTCACGGCTCTGGGAGATAGATCGCCGGCAGAATTCGGTAGCAGATGCCCCTCGTAGTGGGCGACCTCGACGACCACTGCGGCGCAGGATCGCTACATCCGGGTACATCACCTGCGTCATCGAACAGCTACGGCGACCAGTACCGCTCGACAAATACCCGGATTGAGGAGGCTTTCTGCACAGACCGTCAGGAACAGGTTGAGAGAGGCTGGTTTACTTGCCAGAAGACCTTAGAGTTCATCGAGTTCAATGGCGCACCAACGTTCAGGCCTGGAACCTACCGAATTGACGTAGAATCTGGTTCAGTTAAGAATCACGATTTCTATTGGAACGACGCGATGGAAGAATGCAGGTGTACAGACGTCGACGTGAACGTTTCGCCGACAATTGCGTTCCCCAGGTGGACAGATTCGGCCGGGGCAGTGTTATGATGTGTGTGTGTGTGTGTGTGTGTGTGGGGGGGATCACCTGCCGTAGGAGAAGTGATTTGGTGATGATCCAGGGCAACCTGACAGCTCAACGGTACTGTGACGAACTCCTACGCCAAAACCTCCTTCCAATCATTGATCGCCAGAGGGAGTTGTTTCAACAGGACAATGCCAGGCCCCACACAGCACGTCAAACTACAGACTTCCTCCAGAACCACAACAACAATGTGCTCCCCTGGCCCTCAAGATCACCGGACTTAAACCCGATCGAACATCTGTGGGATGCCCTGGACAGACGGGTGCGACGCCGTAACACTCAGCCCCAGACACTTCAGCAACTCGCACAGGCACTACAGGCAGAGTAGGCTGCGATTGGGCAACACGAGATTCTGAGACTTATTCGTTCGATGCCGAGGCGATGCCGTGCAGTTCTGGATGCCCACGGTGGTCACACGAGGTATTGACTTCAGCGCCAGCACACGTCTCTATGTGACACTCAAACTGACTTTCCTCGAGTTGGTGCCAAAGACGGATAAGTCTGCATTCCCAGTGTGCAATTTTGCTATATTTCATTGACTCATAAAGCCTACAAGATGTTTCAAAATAAACATAAAAATACAGTTGAAATTCCTATATGCGTTTCTTTTTTGGGAGAGTATATTTTCGAACCAATGAGAACAATATCTGAATATGTTCTTTAATGGCCGACAAACTTCACTGTAAGTTCTTGCAGTATGTTTTCTTTATTTTTGCTTCCATTGCGGCGGTGGTAACAATGAATGTTAGGGTATATTTTCATCGACGTAAAGAAGTGCCCGTTAGGTGTCATTTAGTACTGATAAATACCTCAGTTTTCGACTGTTTTTTAGTTTTATTTATTTCTATTTACCTTCACTCCTATGCCCACAAAGTGCTGGGATCCGGGACCTACTGCCATTCCCATCTCAGACATGATTGGGATCACCTCTGGAGCGTGAACAGCCACCTTCAGGTCATAACAAATAGAAATCACCGCTAGAAATACCATGATCATACATGGGATTTATATATGTGATAAATGTGTGGGTGAGTGAGTTAAGGTATACGCCGCACTCAGCAATATTCCAGCTATATGGCGGCGGTCTGTAAATAATTGAGTCTGGACCAGACAATCCAGTGATCAACAGCATGCACATCGATCTACGCAACTGGCATACGATGGTATGTGTCAACCAAGTCAGCGGGCCTGGCCACCCGATCCCGTTCGTCACCTCTTACGACAAACATGGGCTACTGAAGATCAAATATAACCCGGATATGTGATAAATGATATCAGGAAAGGGCAAATAGTTTTTCTATAACTGTATGTTGCGGCAGCAGCTTCCCTGTTTTGACATCGAATGCTTACATACAATGATGATAGCTGCCTCGCGAATCTGATCAAACTCTTGTTAGCAGATTCACAAATGTTTTTTTTCATGAGTAACATTCCACAGACCAATCAATGTGCTGCAGTCAGTCCCTGATCCAAGATGTTTGATATCTTCATGGTCGGATGTGCACAAGTAGTATGGAGGGTACAAACAACCAGGAGTCACAGTAATTGTTTATGGACATGTTGGGTAGTGTATGTGTGGACACGGTTGGAATGGGTTCCAGTTTTTATGTTAGTCGGTTCATATGCACCAGTAGCAGTGACGATACAAACAACCACTGCATACGGCGTTAAACATCAATCAAAGAAACAACCAGAAATGATGGTATTTGTTTGAACTTGGGTGTGGATGGCATCCAGTGTTAAGGTTAATCGGGTCATATACACAGTCATTCAAATTTAAGAAGTTTGTTATTGACACTCACCATAAACCCTGTTCCAAGGTATCCATTATTACTCCGAGTATACTCCTCTTCCTTGACTTGAAGCAAGAGGCGCAGGCCATGGGTACGTCCTGAATTACGAGCAAGCAGAGAACCATTACCTGCAGCAGAAAACATTAATCTCATTGCATTGCCCGGACTCGTCCGAGTAATTTATCGCAAATCAAGATGACCTTTCTCTATTGTTGGACGCATTTTGTAAAAGTAAACATCATGTAAGTTGAAGGCATCAAGGGTGACTGTGCGCGTTGCAAATGACATATAATTGCAGAGACATAAGTTATAATATATATGCTGTTGGAAATGAGAGTAAGGGATGTTGAATAAAAAGGTTTTTTTCAAATATTCATGTTTTATATCTTAACTGGAATACATGACAGTGAAACAGAGATATGGGTCTGAAATTAGTTGCTGAATACAAATATTGTTAGATGGTTGGTCAAAGCGCTCTGATGTTCATCATGTCATTTACTATGAAAAATCAAACTAAAAAAATTGTATGAATTTTAACTGGACCATGTTCACGAAAAACGCTCTTGAAAGCGAAATTGGCCCTTTGGACAATATCCTCAACACCTTGTGAATTGAGTAATAAATTTCTAAATCCAAACACGATCACACAGCTTGGTTCACAACAAAATATCACCCCAAAATGAAACATCCCCTATGTGGTTTTTATCATTTTATATTACATGTTTTAACAGAAAGTAGCTAACCGATTTTCATTACATGTATTTTTTCATCAGTGGTGTGTTTTTATAAAAACGAATCGGTCATTTCATCGCCAACAACCTGCACCGGTGAAACACAAGCTGGTGTTGAACAGGACGTTCACATTTTACCTATGGTTTCATTTTAAGGGAAGCAGATGGTCCTATATGTATTCCTTGTGTATGCCAGTCTACCATGAAACAACACTTTTAGACTTTGGAAATATATTAATACGTCACGCATATGTTCTTGTCTCAAGTTATTCAAAACTTTTACTGAACACACGGCATAGGTTTTAGTAACTTGTCAGTATTCTACTTTGTGATGAAAGCCTGATAATTCATATAATCTTTGATATCATAATTTCTGACTGTACTTTATATGCATATGCTGAAACGTTTATTGACTGATTTCGGACACGAATTGTTGAAGTTGCTGAAGCTGCATAAACCAATGTGTACATTTTTCTGATATGGTCAAGGTACTGCCATACCCGACACAGTGTAGCCGTTAAAGCTTTCAAGTTTTCAATGGTGTATCCATTGCGCGTAACGGAGTCCAGAAATGTCCCAAAAATTCTGTTCCAACTGATTCAAACCTGCTAGAGTTGCTGTCATCCGACACTCGCTACTGAACTTCATGATTCGGACCGCCGTGACATTGCTGGAATATTGCCAAAAGCGACGTAAATCTAAACTCACTCACTCATGATTTGGATGTCTCCTTGACAATATAACTTACCGTTATATGTGAAACATTTCCCCATGTCAGTTTCCAGGTAGACAATATCGTCTTGTCCACATGGCGCTGACTCCCAGTCACACTGAAAGGAAGTATGATGGTTGATTATAGTTGCTGTTAATATGACCGTGTCAACTCTACTCATTGCTGTTCTCAATCGAGGTTAAAGAATTCATTTGCGTTGATTCTTTTATTCATTTAGTAGTGTAACAGAATTCTTCAGTTTCGCTTATTTAACAATCCTTCCTGATTTGGCTTGTTTACATACATTGTTTACTAAATATCTCTCGCTGAAATTATACCAGTACCTTTGGGAATATAATAATATCATGTTTATCATATTTAAATAAACAAACCAACCTTTGCGTTACCCGGAAGAAATTTGCCAGATGTGTGAAGCTGACTTGCTGACAGACGGTAATATGTACACTCATTTCAAAATATTAGAATGGTTTTGTGAACAGTTAGTATTTTCGAATTTTCCGTACTATTAGATACGAATTGTCATTTACGACAATCAGCTAGGAATGTTGGACCTACACGTACGAATTCCTGATGACAAAACAATGGTGATTTGTTAATAGAAATTAAGTATAAATAGTTTAGTATGACAAGGGAACATTTTGAGAGCTCGTCTGAAATAAAACGACCAGTTATGTACGTCGGTGTGGTAACAACACCTCATTTTGTCATAGGACAGTCATCTTTAACTCTTACTTTTTTGCCTGGTTCACATACACTGTTTAATAATGCTAGGTTAACACTGCCGTACGAACGCCACGATTGGCCATTCGTAGCTGATCGTGGAACTTCTCTGAAATTTCAAGTTTGGATAGGAGGTGATGCGAGTCGATACGTTCTGATACGATTTGTTGCGCTTAGATGCGTTATTTTTATCACGATTGGTTAATTTAAGGTGACAGGATCTGTGACGATTTGGTCTCCAGTTCAGATATGATCACATACGTTCTGATAGTATTGTCCCGGTGGACTCTACGACTGGGTCGCGATCTGATCAGCTGGGTCCCCGATTTGGGACGATCCGTTACGTGCAGGTATGTACCGATACGCTCATCACGAACCAATGCGCTCTGTTGCGATAGCATACGAATGTGGTCGCGGTGTCTTTCACGATCACGATCGAGGATGATCACGATTTGAGCTACGATTGGACCCCGACGGTTATATATACAGCCCGACTGACCATGGACTTCATTGTTTCTTGAACTTGAACAGAGTGAACACTAGGAGTTGAGGATGATGACAACGTGTTTGCAGTATTACTGTATGCTTACATTATTTCGAATGAGGCGAGCAGCGGCCAGACCAGCTACAACTCCAACCACAGGAGAGCCAGGAGAGCTGCAGTCTGGCACTTCTGGGTGCAACCATGGCTTACAGAGGAGAGGAGACAACGGTTTGGTCAGTTAATTTCCAGCCTCCTAGACACCCGTTTGATGCTGGAGAATCCAGTAGCATTCCAAAACTACACAAGGTTTACACCACAGCTCTTCGATGAAATCTTGCAGAGGGTGGCCCCAGCAATCGAGAGGGAAGACACCAGTTTCAGGCAACCCCTCTCACCTGAATTGAAGCTGGCAGTGACACTGAGACACCTTGCCATTGGAGACATACCTGTAGGCATCGGTCCCTTGCGTATGCCTACAGGTGTGGAGTGTCCACCAGCTCAGAGATGGTTCCAGAAGTGTGCCAGGCAAGTGTGCAAGTGTACAAAGAAGAGGTGTTTAGCCTACCTGTGACACCTGAAGCCTGAACAGCGGTAGCTAACCAGTTTGAGCAGAGATGGAATATCCACCACGCCATTGGGGTCCTGGATGGCAGACACATTACTATCAAGAAGCCACCTCAAACAGGCAGCCTGTTCTACAATTACAAGGGCTTCTTTTCGATACCACTCCTAGCTCTGGTGGGTGCAGATTACAGGTTTGTGTGGATGGAGCTTGGTGGAAAAGGACACATGTCAGACTCGGAGCTGTCAGAAACTACCACATGAAGCCATACAGCAGAAGAAGGATGTCCAGAAGAAGAAAAACTACAGACTCTCAAGGGGAGGAGAGTGGTGGAAAATAACTTTGGGATCCTGGCCAATAGCTTCCGGTGTCTCCTCGGGACTCAAGAGCAGAAGCCCATCACTGAGAAGGATATAGTGGAGGCGGCAGTAACTCGTAACAGATCGTGAGCGTCCGTGAAAAAGCGTCAGTACTCGCATTTACTCATATCAACTCGTATCTGCTCGTGAGTCATTCGTATCAGGTCGTGGGTAATGGGACCCGACAGAGCGTCACCGATTGTGGGAGATCGCAAAACATCTCAACAGAGTGTGGTGTTTGTCTTGTCCACGATTGATTCCGATCATCACGCTGTGGAAGCACGATTAGATGCGATATGCTGCGCTTTGTTACGATGCAATCCGATCTGATGCGATGGTCACGATTGACAATTAATCGTGTTGATCGTAGAAATTTTTTAACCGTCCAAAATGTTTCTACGATCAACACGATTGCCACGACTGAGCTCAAGATCTGATAAGATCTGATAGGATCACCACGATAAGTCCACGATTAAGACCACGATTTCAACATACTAAATATCTCTTGCTGAAACAATACCGATTGCGATGTCCAGAAATATTCCTTCTTAGTCCCAGTAACAAAATGTCGTAATAACTGGATTAAAATGATTATGTTTAAATTCACATGATAGCATGTTAGACACATAATCCTTGACTTATATGAAGTTCGACAATGAAGTGACTGATATATTGGCTAAATGCATTTGATCTCTCATTTTCAGGATTGTTATAATTATCACTAAAGTATCACGAATAGGATGATGCATCGATATCTCCATACTTTTAAATTTAATTTGGGTATATCAATTTAGAAAGCATCACCTGGACTAATTTAACTTTGAATATGGCATCCTTGACCAACGCGCTCTGAATGGTACTGACCAATAGCGTGCACAAGATTACAAACTGTTTCATGCACAGCTGACTATAACCTGTGGCCTTGCGATTGCAATTGGCCAGGTCAAACATCATGGACACGCGATTCTAATTTCTTCATCCCGAAGGGCAAGCATGAACTAGGACCTTACACTGCCATCAGAATTGTACCAGAAAATCAGTAGGGTTGAATGCTATTATCAAAGGTGTTTTTAAGGCAAAAAATATAAACGACAAAGGTTGTTCCATATTCTTAAGAAATAACCGCTCAAAACGGAGTCGTCAGTATGATTCGGACTATATCATCCCGTCACAAGCACAAGCTTAGTGTTGATGAAGATCCTCAAGCGATGCATGTCTGTCAGCCCTTCCCATACCCACGGCTTCACCAAGGTGGTAAATCTTGCAACCCCATCCACCCTGGGCTTTAATCAACAAAAACTTCTGTTGATGACGGAATGATAATAATGCAAGAAGCGCTCACCTTTTCGCGAACACCTGGTATATTCATTATTTGATAGTGATTCATAAACGTATGCTCCTGATGTAGTCGACAATATGGACTCACACTCGACTCTGCTCTTGGCAGATTTTCTTTTGAATGTAAAGAAGGTTTTATCGTTTTTGTATCTGAACTTGAGATATTACACACAACATTTTCGTCTATGTGAGAGAAAACATTGAATCTGAACAGTACTTACACTCATTTTTCAGCCAACACTTCTTACACCAGTATGTTAGGACACACTCATTACTATTGTTAAATTCTTAAACGTAATATATATCAACGTAGTGTGTACAGACATGTATGTATAACATAAAGCAATACCACTTTAACACTTACTATTATTTACTCATGTTATTCCTTTACGTTGCACAAGTGTTTGTAGATACCTACCTTAAGGACAGTGTTTTCTATGAAGTGTCCATAAGTGCTGTTCACTGCTAATTGTATGCCGAGATAAAACTTTGAGATGTCCAACTGACTTATGCTGACGTTTGGTAACTGTTCATCGAAATCAGTATATGGAAACGCCACTTGCAACGCATCGCTCCATCCAAACTTCTCAATGAGTGAACTCCGCACCATATTGTTATTACATATTGTTATCGTTGGAAACAGAAGGGTGTTGTCAAGGATTTGATCCACTCTGACGTTGACAGGGACAGACAGATATAAAGATATCTGCTTGTAGATGTTGAAGGTGGTGAAACCAAGTCCGCCACAAAAGATGAGGAACCAGACTACCCGTCTAGAGATATTGGAATTGGCGTCACATATTTGAGATAATCCCTGTACAGTCACCACCTCGTGTAAAGGTTTGTTGCTTCTCATTGCCAAAGAGTAGACTGGTTCGTCAAGAAAGCGCGTATTCGAAGTTCCCAGCCCTGCGCACCCAAAGTAACAGAACAGCTTGATTCTTGGTGGAGAGTTTTTAACTGGTCGTTCGTCGTGGAATCTGTGCTGACTGTTCAATCTTCCATGAATGTGTGTCGTTATATATGGCTTGTGTTGTGGAGTGTCTTCAATGCATAACAGATCGAGATGCATGTTGACTTCGCCTATTGGTTGGTGGCTGATATTATCGTTTTTACTACATGCATTAGTAGTTGTGGTGTGAAGGCTTTGCTAACAGCTCGTTGTATTTGCTGAGTAATGGTCAATCAATCAGCAGAGAGAGAGACAGTATTTACAGTGTCCTCGCGTGAGGATGTGGGGTGGGGTGGAGTTGGACGAGGGTAGGGAGCGATCAAGTTATTGATGCATTTACTCAGTTAGTACCCCGCAAAGTGCATTCCAGTAAAACTATGGTCTAATGACTGTACATAGTACACATTTATCGTTATTATCCCAAGGGAATGGATTTCCTCAATAGAACCATATCTGACGTATCTCTGTTATCGACGTCAACGATGTAGGGCATGACGTGGGCATGACATTTAACATGGAATATTTTCATGCATTTGCATTCTGACGAAAAGCATCAAAATGTTACATAGCATTCTATCTTTATTTACAAATCACATTTCTGCAAGAGAGTCATAATGGTAGTGCCAAACAGAGTGGCAGTGGAAATATAATGTAAAAACAGTGTGTTCTAATAAACACGACACGTATGAAGAATATATGTGAATATACATATACTTTTTTTTATAGTTTTCTAGCAAACCGAGTTTTGGGTTCACATGTGCGTTTCAATTTGAAAATCACGATGTAACATTCACAAGTGTCCTTGACTTAAGTCATTTGCTTAAGTCATGAAACTTTACCAAGACTAATTGGTCATTATATGAAATATTATGTACTGACAACGTCAAACATGATGTCTTCACGAACAGCGAAGATTCTATACAGTTGTTTGTTTTTTGCTGACCAAAATATACGAAAGTCCTCTGCAGTTCCACATATTTATAAACCATGGTTTAATAATGAATGCCAACAGGCCATAAAGTGAAGGAAGAAAACTGAAACATATTTTCGCCGGCATCCCACATTCTATAATTTAGATAAAGTTAATAATTTTAAATGCCAAGGCACTGAGCGCATTTAATCAATGTTTCCAAAATAATTATCGTACACCGATGTCAAAGGTGTGGAACATGATACAAAGGATAATAGGCTAAGTTTCAGAATCTACTGTTCACCATCTAAAGGGCGATAATAATTTATCAACTGATAAGCTGATGTTGCAAATAAACTTGGTGAAACTCTCGCTAAACACTATTAATCATCAAATTATGTCCCTAAACTTTAAAAACGTCAGAAAGATGAAGATGTTTGATATGAACTTTTACATTAAGCATACGATATCAGCTCCTGAATCATTTGTCTGATTCGTGTCTGGAAGCACTGCTAGATCTGTAAAACCGTGGAGCGAATGGTAATGATCTTGAAAAACCATACGATACTACTTGGAAGCACGGTATTTAAAAAGATTAACAAGATTTTGGTTTGTGACTGTTTACTATATCAGAGTTTCTAACTGACAGACAATAGGCAACCCACCTAGGTAGTATTGTGTCTGTCACTTTATTTAGGATTAAAATGAAAGCCTTTGAAATGTTTTAACTGATTCCGTATATGGATTGCTTTTCGTGGATGATTTTAATATTTTTGGTCGTGGAAATAAACGCATACAATAGAGAGGCAGTTACAAATGTGTATCAATCATTTTCTCAGTTAAGGAACAAATATGACACGTACAAATCGATAGTTACAGTTTGGCCCAAGGATGGTGACGCTGTTGCCAGCACCACTGTCACTGGATCCAAGACTCATCCAGAACTGTGCCAAGCAAATGTCATATTAAGAACAGTTACTCTGAAAGATATTAATGTACTTTAATGTATGTTATTACTCTCTTTCGTAGCTTCAGGCTTCAAATAACATGTCCTTTGCAAACCACCCGTGAATACCCGGGTTAAAATTGGTCTTCAGTAACCCATACTTGTGGTAAGAGGCGACTAACGGGATCGGGTTGTATTGCTCGCTGACTTGGTTGACACATATCATCGCATCCCAAGTGCGTAGAGCAATGCTCAGGATGTTGATCACTGGGTTGTCTGGTTCAGACTTGATTTTGTACAGACCGCCGCCATATAGCTGGAATATTGCAGAGTGAGACGTTAAAAAACAACCACAAACCAACCACTTTTAATTAAAATTACTTAATTGCATAATGAACGCCCTTCTTGCCAATACGACATCGTCTTTTGTTGGTTGCCCAGCCATGTTGGAATCACTGGCAACACGATGGCTGATGATGCAGCTATAAGTGTTTCAGCAAATCTGTGACACCACTTCTCATTCCATACACCAATTTCAAACTTGTTATTGGAGGTTACATCCGGGATCCTATGAAAAAGATGTAGGTCACCCACGTAGGTATAAATACATTACATGCCATAAAACTCTTTGTGACACCTACTTGGGTTGTCAGTCCAGATTTGAAGAGGCAATTTGAGACAATGGCATATTGGCCACTGATTATATACCCATGAATACTCAGGAAAAGGTAAGAATCCTCCATTTTGTGTCCTATATGATGAAGAGTCACGGTCAAATAGGACATGTTGATGTTTCCTTACATGCGATCAATATTTCAATGTCAAAGAGGGACCTTTTTAGTAAAGTTAATTTTTTATTTAATTTTTAGAGTTTTAAAAGAGATTGATCTCATTGATCAGTGTGGATATGTAATGTAAGTGAATTGTAATTTGACAGAATGAATAAGAATAACATAATTGTACCCCCGAGAGGGTATTTAGGTCCATTTCATTCAAAGCATTTTGCATCCTCTGTGATTTCAATTGTGAAACGTGTTCTTTTCATGTTTGACTAATTTCCGAAAAAATCGCTCAAAACTGAAGGGATTATGTGAATTAGGCTTGGATCCATGTAGGTAGCAAACGTACTAGAAGTATAGTATGACCAGAAATTATTGAGAATTTTAGGAATATGTTTAATTGGATTTCTAGTATAAACAACCTTGACCAGCTATCAAGCGCTTGGTTTCATTCAAGAGAGACAACTCCATTAATCCTTTTCATTAGTTTGTGAAGAGTTATCCCCCTTTGTTTACTTGCTAGCAGACGACATTTTCAGTGATCCTCAGTATGGATGATTTAGAGAAGAGGAAGTTGATTTTAGAGTATTATAACAAGGACATCAGATCAGCTAAAGTGATTTCAAGTAGAACAGGCATCCCTTTGTCCACTGTTTATCGTGTTTTGAAAATTATTGCAAATGGATATGGCATTGAGCACCAGGGAGGCGCAGGTAGGCCCAGAAAATGACTGTCGGTGACAGGAGGCGGCTTGGTATTCTTGTTTCTAAAAACAAACGAAGGAGTTTAGAAAACTTAAGGCTGGATATGATTGATAGAGGAACTGTGGCTGTCTGTAAGGAGACAATTAGAACTGAGCTGCATGCAATGGGTTGGCAGAAAAGTCGAGGAATTCCATCACCGATCATGAAACCTGAACAAAGGAGCGAAGGTTGAACTGGTGCTTACAGCATAGAAATTTTAACTGGGACAATGTGATTTTCTCAGATGAAAGTTCTGTGTGGCTGTTTCCTAATACACTGAAATTCTGGACCAAACAAACTGAAAAATCTTTGTATCAGCGCCCAAAGTACAGTCCGAAATTTAACGTGTGGGGTGGCATATCTGTGTTAGGGGCAACGCCCCTGTGTATTTGAAGGGAATATGAACAGTGAGCGGTACACAGATATTCTCGAGGGACATTTACTTCCATCTGCTCACGTGTTCTATGGAAATGTTTGGATTTTCCAGCAGGACAAAGACCCAAAACATCGTTCAAAGCATTCACAGGCCTGGTTTCGGACCCAAAATATGACATTATTAGATTGGCCAAGCTATAGCCCTGACCTAAATCCAATAGAAAATGTTTGGGGAAATATGAGGGAAAGTGTCAATAAGAAAAATCTGACAAATATTGCTGAAATGAAAGAAGTGGTGGACCGATATTGGGACAGCATGGACCACGACTGTCTAACTTCTTTGATCAGTAGTATGCCCCGCCGCATTGAAGCCTGCATTGCTGCCCATGGTGACTTGACAAAATGCTAACTGTTCACCTTTGATCTGGAGTTATGTTCTGCTAATATTCACATTTAATACGTGAGTAATAAGTGAAGAAAAAAATTTACAATCTTAAATTCTCAATAATTTCTGGTTGTACTGTACAATAAGTAGTGTATGGTAGTAAATGCACTCGCTGCCTAGTATGGTGATCTATTATCAATTTATGACTTTATATATTGTATTGCCCTGAATAGAGATACAGTTTTTCTGTTTTGTTCTCGACAGAGTTTATAATATTACTGTATGTATGTGACTAATAAATGACTTGTTTTAGTCACGATATAGCCGAAATATTGTCGATGTGACTATAAATCTTAACTGACCTTTTGTAATGCTTCTCTCCTTTGTTTTCTGCCATGTTTTGTTATGTCAATGGGTTGTTTTGTGATCGAATGTAGCTTTTAACATGGTTCATAAATTTTCTCACGTTATTTCTGATTACGTTTATCATGGCATTAGGAGTAAAGATATCTTCATTCATTAACATCTCCACCGAAAACCTTTCTTTTCCCGTCAGTGCCTGTGAAATAAAGATCTTTGAATATGCGATTATGTATTAAGAAACACAAAAAGGTGAGAGTAATAAGAATATTTTGTAAATCGGTATGCAAAAGAGTTTTTAGTACATGATTTTACATTTTGGTCTTTTGACGCAAATTTTACATTCATTCGTTGGGGAGGCCTTGTGGTTACAGTGTTTATTCGTCACGCAGAAGACCTGGGTTCGACTCATGACATGCGTACAATGTGGGAAGCCCATTTCTGGTGTCCCTCGCCGTGATATTGCTAGAATATTCTAAAAGTGGTGCAAAGCCTTACTCGCACTCTCACTCAAATCTCGACGCATGAATAGTTTCTGAGAAATGGCTCAGGCTTTTCTCCACAGTTCCCTTCAAAGTCAATTTAGCTCAACCATGCATTTTAATCGTAGTTTCTGTTATTTTAAATTTCAGCTAAATTTGCCTATAATCGCCAGGAGCTGAAGGGATGATGTAAATCCAGCTAGGGTTCATGCAGGTAGCATAGGTACTGTATGGTGATCTACCTTCAGTTGTTGGCGATCTATAGCCTGTTTTTATATTGTCTTGTCATGTATGGTTAAAATGTTTTAAATTTCATTACTAGTTTTAACATTTATATCTGTGATAGACTAGTCGTTTTACTATCCTTCGTTGACAGGTTTTTATACTTTACGTAATGAATACTTTACTGAATAGCAAATTTTCACGAAGCAAATTCATCCTGTTCAATTTCCATGTCCTCAATGTGGCATTTCAGTTGCTACAAACAAGTTGGACCATAACATAAGAATCAATAAGAGGGTTCATAAGTGCGATAGTGAGTACGGTTTGAAACTGCTTGAGATCAATTTTCAGTATGATGTCTGTTTAATGCCCAAATTATCCACTTTGTAAATGCTCACAGGAATCGCCTTTGATCATTCTCAAAAGTCGCTGATAACCCTCGAGTTGTTTTGTAATGTTTTGGAAAATGCAAACACTCTAACGCCGAAGTTGACTTTCTGTCTTGATAGGAAAGTGTTTACCAGACACATTTGACGTATGTCACGTATGAGACGCGTCACGTCACGACTTTTTCAGACTCAGGTTTCACAGAGTATCCCTGAATACTGCATACATTTTACAATTAAACATCAAATGTTTTTGTCACCAATACCAAAGATGGAAATTAAGAGTACTTTATTTGGTGTACTAATGACCGCTTTGCCCAATAAACGAACAAACGTATGCAAAAACAAATTCAGATTTTACATTATTTCTCCAAATATGACAGATCCATTCGTCTACTCGATCGTTGCATACAAAAACACATTATTTTTATCATATGTATAGGAGTGTCGTAGCAAAAGAAATCAAGAATTAAACATCCTTTTATTTTAAAGAGTCGTTAATTCAAGAAATGTTGTCACATTTTCCGTCCAGCATGACGCCATGAAAGTCGTAAACTCACTCACAGCTACAACAGTACTTATCGGAATTTCTAACTTTATCCTTTGTTTGCATTGAAAACCATGGAACAAAATAACAATACTTATAATTAACTTACATGTCATATGTATACATATACGATTCCTGAATCAATGAAAGTCCATTCGTAAAATCCTGTGTACTCAAGCCAGTGAACACGCCATCCTTAAAGTCGGCCCCCGTTAGTGTACTCATACGTGTATCAATATTGCTGTAAATATCTTGAGGTGAGGGTTTAGGAATGAAAGTGAACACGGTCATTCTATAATTTTACTCACAGATACATACTTCTCACTCAAATAATTCTCTATAGTCTATTGCACGACTATACTACAGGGCATGTAGTAATCCAACACAATCATTATTTTTCTTTTCATATTCGGTATCCATTAACGAAGCCATCTGCTCTTTATCCAACAAAAGAGTGCATCTGTTCATTTACGTCACAATGTCCTGACGACGCGTCGCTGTTTCTATTGTCTGTCGTAAACCAACGTATCTTTTGCAATATTTTTCGTTTATCACTGCCACGCAAGGTGGCGTGTCGATATCGATTATGCTTCGGTGAAATAGTCTAATTGAATGTTATCACCTGGGAAGAAATATTGTTATCAGATGTCAGCTATCTCTCATTCAAAAGGGGTTTTGCGTCACAGTAAGTACACTGTGGGCGATGGTGCTCTATGTCTGGACACAGGCATGAACAAGCCTTGAATACTTTCATGATCACATGTACATGTGAAGGGGATTTAGAACATACTTCAGTCATGTTGTATTCTGTTGCTCTTCCTCCGCCATGTTGTTTAGAGGGCTATGCCATGTCCGCCCAAGGCCTCCGGTGTACATCACACAGCTACTATTATTATAGTATACTGTAAGCCATTAAAAACGCAATTTGACATTCATACTTTCTTTACTCACACCAATTTCACCATATATAAACCTAACTGGCAGATTTGTTTTAAGTGAACATCTGTCAATAATTTCATCTGAAAATGTCCAGTCAACAACAACATCAGTGACGCAACAACGACATCAAACAAAGGAGGGGTCACTTGCAGTCAATATCGTGTGTGTCCAGCGTGCGCTGCAAGACATGCTCGCAGTCTTTGGGGCATTGAAAGACACACATTTCTCAGGACTGACTGACTTAATGAGTTTTGGTTTTACGCCGCTTTCAGCAATATTCCAGCAACATCACGGCGGGGGACACCAGAAATGGGCTTCACCTATTGTGCCCATGTGGGGAATCGAACCCGGGTCTTTGGCGTGACGCATTTCTCAGGAACAGCTGTTGGATGGTCTGCAGCCTCTGATGGTCCGTGGTCTGATCATGACACCACCCCCTCCAAAACGATCACGTTCAAGGACACAGTTTGGCGCAAGTCTTTCTCCTTTACGTCGATAAATCTGTGGACGTCCATCTGCAAAGGATAAGTTAAACCTGGATTCATCTGACAAAATGACATCTGGTCATGTCCTGTTGCCACGATTGGCCCCATTTGCTGCCCATCGCTGTCTGGCAAGTCTGTGGCGATGCAATAAGGTTGGACCACGGTACGTGTGACGACACCGGATGTTGAAGGCAGCAAGGCGTCCTCGCACCTTTTGGGCGCTGAAATGACGTTGACTTGTCCCAATTGTCCTCCCTGCCTCATCATCAGCTGTTTAGAACCGATTTCGCAAGTGTGAAACTCGGATATTGCGGTTTTGTCAAGCTGTTATCACAGGTGGTGCACCAGGTCGCGGACCATCAGCAACACTTCTGGTAGCCCGAAAACGTTGTCTGAGTCGACTTACAGTGGATGGATGCACATTAAAGTGTCTGGCAATCATCACATATGAGACGCGTCACGTCACGACTTTTTCAAACTCAGGTTTCAGAGAGCATCCCTGAATTCCGCATACATTTTACAATTAAACATCAAATGTTTTTTGTCACCAATACCAAAGATCGAAATAAAGAGTACTTTATTTCGTGTAATAATGACCGCTTTGCCCAATAAACGAACAAATGTATGCAAAAACAAATTCAGATGTTACATTATTTCTCCAATTATGACAGATCCATTCGTCTACTCGATCCTTGCATACAAAAACACATTATTTTTATCAGATGTATAGGAGGAGTGTCATAGCAAAAGAAATCAAGAATTAAACATCCTTTTATTTTAAAGAGTCGTTAATTCAAGAAATGTTGTCACATTTTCCGTCCAGCATGACGCCATGAAAGTCGTAAACTCACAGAGCTACAACAGTACTTATCGGAATTTCTAACTTGATCCTTTCTTTGCATTGAAAACCATGGAACAAAATAGCAATACTTATAATTAACTTACATGTCATATGTATACATATACGATTCCTGAATCAATGAAAGTCCATTCGTAAAATCCTGTGTACTCAAGCCACTGAACACGCCATCCTTAAAGTCGGCCCCCGTTAGTGTACTCATACGTGTATCAATATTGCTGTAAATATCTTGAGGTGAGGGTTTATGAATGAAAGTGAACACGGTCATTCTATAATTCTACTCACAGATACATACTTCTCACTCAAATAATTCTCTATAGTTTATTGCACGACCATACTACAGGGCATGTAGTAATCTAACACAATCATCATTTTTCTTTTCATAGGCGGTATCCTTTAACGATGCTATCTGCTCTTTATCCAATAAAAGAGTGCACCTGTTCATTTACGCCACAATGTCCTGACGACGCGTCGCTGCTTCTATTGTCTGTCGTAAGCCAACGTATCTTTTGCAATGTTTTTCGTTTATCACTGCCACGCAAGGTGGCGTGTCGATATCGATTATGCGTCGGTGAAATAGTCTAATTGAATGTTATCACCTGGGAAGAAATATTGTAATCAGATGTCAGCTATCTCTCATTTAAAGGGTTTTTTGCGTCACAGTATGTACACTGTGGGCGATGGTGCTCTATGTCTGGACACAGGCATGAACAAGCCTTGAATACTTTCATGATCACATGTACATGTGAAGGGGATTTAGAACATCCTTCAGTCATGTTCTATTCTGTTGCTCTTCCTCCGCCATGTTGTCCGCCCAAGGCCTCCGGTGTACATCACACAGCTACTATTATTATAGTATAATTATATAGCGCACATATCCACGCAACTGGTGCATGCTCAAGGCGCTGGTATTTTTCCCTCCATTATTGGATGTCAATCTCAACGGCACATCGTATTATCAATCTCAACTCCCTGGGGAGTATACAACTCTTGCTGCCACTAGGCGCACCGCGTTATTGTGGCTTTCCCATCCTAACGAGGTACCCATTCACAGTTGGGTGGACTGGGATACATAGTCACAGTACTTTGTCCAAGTTTACTGCACGTTGCTGTACCCGCAACTAGGTGTTTTCACGTATTGATGTGGCCACCATCTGGTCATATACCAACGGATTCGTGGGTTCTTTTAAGTGCACAGGGTTGTGTACTGTACACTAGGGGTTGTGACAACACTGAAAGAGTCTGCACACAGAGTTGACTCCAAGGTTTTTACACCCGGTCACAGGTGGGCTCGATCCCGGCACCTCAACCTCGCTGGATCACTAGCCTGGCGCCTTAGCCAGCTCACCCACCGCTACTATGCAGTGCAACCAACTCGTCCAACACAGCAGATCATTCATTGTATGTCATAGTTTGCATTCGCTGTTGTCTGGTAACATTAGCGTGGAAACAAAGTTGCAAGTTCTGCAGAAAACACGTCAACTCACAATAACCTGTGACAACAAAATACGGCTTTGTTGATATGGTGGTGGTCCGGATCCCAATGTACTTAAATAAATAAATCCTGTTTATTTGTTTAAAAGTTAGAAGGATAGAGTGAGTATGGTTTTACGTCGCTTTTAGCAACATTCCAGCAATATCACGGTAGAAGATACCAGAAGTTGGCTTCACATATGTGGGGAATCGAACCCGGGTCTTTCGCGTGACAAGCGAACGCTTTAACCACTAGGGAGACAAGACGAATTTATACCGCGTGGGTTCTCATAATAGGTCTTATTTGAATTTTTGCCATCTTATAAAACAACCAAGTCCCCCTCTGTCAAATAATTTGATATTGCAACATTGTACACCACTATCTCATATGGCAGACATAAGTAAAAGATTAATTTACATGTGGTGCTGAAGGTGGAAACTGTAGATATAGTTACAATTATAACTTCATAATTTCAGGACAATTTGTCAAAAATCAAAGCAAATGCCATATGACATTTACTGAAAAAGAAATATCGGAAATGTTGGACTCCCTTATTAATATACTCAGCAGCAAAAAACCGTCAGTACGAATTCAAAATTAGATAGGCACTGTAATCAAATCATTGCAGAAATGGACATAATAAGCGGATCAAAAACATTTTGTGTACAATATCTTGACACATCAATGAATAACTCAGCACAATTTCAAGACATTACGTGAACGTTTGCAGTCCATTCAGACCCTTGACTTCAGTATCTAGTGTGACCAACACGAGCGGCAATAACTGCAGCACAACGTCTATGCATGGAGTGCACCAATCGATTGATGAAGGCCATTGGCACCTTGAACCATACTCTAAGAAAGGCCTGGCGCGATAAATCGGCTGTCTTCGGCCTTGGTATGACATTATTCAGTCTCCTCTGAATTTCACCCCAAAGATGTTCAATTGGGTTTAAATCAGGACTAAGGGCTGGCCACTGCATACTGTTGACACCGTTCTGCTGTAAGAAGTCCCGTGTAGCTCTGGCAGTATGGGCCCGGGCGTTATCAGGCTGGAAAATGTTGTTCCGGTGACGTGCGAAATGTGGTATGACGTTGGGTCTGAGAGCTTGGTCGATGTAGAGCCGCCTCCTCTCCCTGGACCAAGGTTCTGGAACACCACAGGACCCACTCTCTGGTTCAGGCCTATTCCACCCCATACCATGATGCTTACACCTCCCCATGAGTCTCTTTCCATAACACATTGGTCTGAGTAACGCTGGCCACGTCGTCGCCATATTCTTGTTCTGCCATCTGCAGTTGATACGCAGTACCGACTCTCATCTGTGAACAGAACAGTTCTCCATTGCCTGTATCGCCAGTTTTGATGTTGTAGGGCAAACTGTAGACGTTCACGCCGATGACGAGGGGTGAGGATAGGTCCACGGTAAGGTCTACGGCAATGGAGGTTCCCGCTGTTAAGACGTCGGCGTACTGTATCAATACTGATTGGTCTTTCGTGTGTTCCCACTGTCTGGTGTGCTGTTTCGGATGCCTGCATGAAGGGATTCTGTACATGCTGTCGCACAACATGGCGGTCTTGTCGTCTTGTGGTCACCCTTGGTCTGCAAGTACGGGGCGATCATTTGTGGTGTTGGTGGCCCGGAAACGTTGCTGCAGCCTGTAGATGGTCCGAACGTTGACCTGGAAGTGAATGGCAACGGCTTGTGCAGTGTGGGCAGCTTCAAGTCTTCCTAGCGCCTGGTTCCTCTGAGCTGTCGTGAGTCGCGGCGTCCTGCTGACGTTGTAATGTGAATGTTTCAACCAGGTTTGGGGGTGCATTTTATACGGCTGGTCCTTGTGAACAGCACGTGCAGCATGAGTTGCATGAAAAACATGGAGAACACCGTACCATCTCCGAGATCAGGTTGCGTTTTTGAGACCATTTCCTGGGTTCCATTCTGAGTATGGGAAGGAATGTCTTTGCTCAGGTAAAGTTGGAGATGTCAAAAATATACAATCAAAACACTAAATGAGTTTACAGTTATCCGTTTCTACCAAGGAAAATTCCAAACTGACGTTTCTTTTGCTGCTTAGTATATAACATGGACGTGAAATTTGGCGGGCAGACATTCATCAAAGATGAAATCATGGGGATCATGTGTGCTCCCCTTTGTGCTGACCCGTTTCATTACACGTATGAGTGAGTGAGTGAGTTAATATTTAATGTCACATCGGCAATATCTCAGCCATATCGCGACGAAAACAATTTATACAATACAAAAATGAAAACATTGTGAAGAGTTAAACCTGTCGACGATGGACAGTAAAAATACTAGAGTATCACAGATATGAACCATTACACGTATGAATCAGAAGTTCTGCTCGGAGTGGCGAAAGATGAAGTGTAACACAATATCCGGATGTATAATCCCTATTACATGTGGTCAGTAGAAGACCTTGTATGCTATAATAAAGGTATATTATGCGTCCTAAATATGAAGAAATGTTCGTTGTACTTTACCTGTCTTATATGTTTCTTCCTGTGTTAGATGACACGACCTAACGTTGTCCAAATATCTCATCAGTGATTAAGCTAACTCTATGTCATGATGAAGCGTTTTCCTTTGAACATATTGCATTACGTTTGTTGTAATTAAGGGTGACCTGTACCTATTGAATAACATTGTAAACATCATAACATAAACAGACATAGACTATATTTACAGGTATTTAATATTCAAAATGCACGTTTTCTCATAAATACAGGAATGCAACAATATCTAAATGACCCGCATGACAGGAGTAATGGAGCGCTGCTTCTGGCTAAGGGCACTTACTTCCACAGGCCAACCGTGTGAAGGGCATGGGCTTCCTGTAGGGTAGGACAAGCTTAACCTTTTCAAAACATTTGGTGTCATTACTGACGTTGTCAATTGTGTCTGTCAACGTATGTCATTGTGCATTTACATTACCAATGGTTTATTTGGAGTTGTCTACTCTGTCAATTTCATGAACTTTGTTCTTTTCAAATACCGCCGAGAAGACAGTGATACACAAGAAGTCAAACACTTCTAACACTGTCAGCAGGCTGGCACCAAGCAACAGACCCAGTGCTCCGCCGATGTCACAGAACAGGTCCAGGATCCCATACCCCAGCTGTTTTTCAATGTGTTCGTAGGTCATAGAGCTCAGATACATCTCCAGAATAACAAGATTCCTCCTCCAGTACTCTTCAGTCTTACCCTTGGCCTTGGTGTACGCAGTAATGTAGTTCCTGGTCAGTGGGGAGCTGGAGTGTTGGGTGGTGAACCTGATATATCTGCATGCTTCAGGACATCCAGCTTCACAGCCAGTGTCTGTCTGACGATATTTAGCTTTAGCTGGGATATAACATTCCTGAAACTGTCGGGGTGTGCAAAATGCAAAATCTTCGCTTGGGTTTGCAAAGCCCCTGCAGTTGCACATGCTCAAGAAGAAATCCATCTCACACTCCATTTTGCAGGCATCCCGGGAATAGTTACTTGTGATATACTTCAGAAGTCTGTCGCCACAGCCACCTACGCCCTCGTGAGCAGCCACCTCCTGTCACAATACAGAAATAACATCATCACCAGGTTCATGTTCTGATATATCGGGTATTCCTTGTGATTTTTACTTCACAAAAGAAGAATTATCAGTGTATTCATCAGTCTTTAAATTATCATACAACTTACATAGAATGGTTTCTCTATGATAGTGGCGAAGTCCTTACTATTAGGAATGCCTGCTGGTCTGGTCATGTGTATTTAAATGGATTTGTGTCCTTGTCTCTTTGTGCTCAAACGTATCTCCTTGTATAGTTAAATATTTGACAAAGTTAAATATACTTCATTATGCTTAAATATGAAACTGTGAAAATGTTTAATGACTTCCCAATATGGCGATGTAATAGTAATATAATTTAAACTTTCGGTAACAAATGTGCGAGGGGCAATGAAACACATATTTTCATTCATCGGATAGGAAGAGTAATGAATAATGATTTCTACAAATCCTAACCCAGTAACATCTCGTTACACAGATCGGCGGTAGTCTGTGTTCATATTGTTATATGCCAATATCTCCACACCAAGTACATTCTCTGATAAGCTGACATCTGCAATCCTGAAGCAAGGAGATAACTGACTGGATGTTGATTGTGACTGGATACACTCTCCAGTTTTATGTTAGAAGTCTTTGTATGCCAGTCAAAGATTCTAATGCATGTGTATCTGAAACTGTTTTGCTCACAAAATAACTTGTAATCGTTCATTCGTTGGATTCATTTAGATTTACGCTCATCTGTCTGCTAACACCCACCCAAGAGACCTACCACTCTTCTACATTGATCATTCAACAGCTGTCAACAATCTTCAATCAGTACATCTGTTTACCAGAAATATCAAGACTTTGGTGAGTTAAATTTAGATTTGTGCGAGAAAGAATGGAGACGGTACAATACAGGTAAATGAATCAATTACTTTGTCGGCACTTGTGCACGTGCTTCTCATACACCTGGCTGTTCCTCTCTTTGCACTCCTCCCTCGTAACAAATAACTGTGTCAATATTTTAATGATAGTTTGTTAAACAACTTTTGTATTTTTAGGACATTAATTCTGAAAAAACTCAGAGATGATGTTTTCATTATGATCAACGTTTCATAGAGTATTATATGTTTGTTAGTTTTCGAGTTAGATTGCAATTCATCGGTCCGCTTTTGTCCCAAACGGACTGTACCTGCCAACTCTCACACGCCTTTGGCTTGAGACTCACAGTAATACTCATGTCACTCCCTCACGACAAAACTAATCAATCTCACGCCAAACTGGGGTCGTATGAACAATGCACATTCTGACCACTGAAAATCCCACAAATAGGTATGAATACATCGTTTTCAGTGACTTTAACAAGTAGGGAGTTTGCAATAATACATTCCCGCCAGGTTCAATCCTGGACCCGATTGCAGCTGTCTTCTGCTTAACGTAGATGAAAATGTACCAAAAGTGCCCGACAGGTGCGATTTACGAACTGAATTTTCGACTGTCATTAACAGAGCATGCTACTTACCTTCACTCCTATACCTACAAAGTGATGGAATCCGGGAGCCACTGCCACTCCCATCTCAGACATGATTGGGATCACCTCCGGAGCGTGAACAGCCACCTTCAGGTCACAACAAAGAGAAAACACATGGGCATACTACATGTTATGAATGATATCAGGAAAGAGCATATATTTTGTCAATAACTTTACATTGCAGCATCAGTTTCCTTGTTTTGATACCACATGTGTTTACAGATAATGGCTCAAGCTGCCTCTATGAAAAATCTTGTAAGTAGATTCATATATAATATTCTTATCCTAAGCAACATTCCACAGTCATGATGTTTTGTTTTCGGTATCTTCATGGTCGAATGCGCGTCGGTAGTTGTGAGGGTATGTACAACCTGGAATAATGGTAATTGTATAAAGGGATGGACATGTTGGGTGTGGATGGGATCTAGCTTTAAGGGTTATCGGGTCATTTACACAAAATCATTATTCAAAATGTAGAAACTTGTTATTGGCACTCGCCATAAACCCTGTTCCAAGGTATCCATCATTACTCCGAGTATACTCCTCTTCCTGGACATTAAGCAAGAGGCGCAGACCATGGGTACGTCCGGAATTACGTGCAAGCAGAGAACCATTGACTGCAGCAAAGAAAATGTATGTGCATTTTGTAAAAGTAAACATTTGAAACCAGCTGAAAGTGGGATTGTTTTATGTTTACCCTCTATAGGTAAATATGTACTCCCATCACATTCCCTGGACTCAAGATGGAGTAATTCTTGCAAATGAAGATGAAACATTCCCTTCTAGGGGTGACAGTTAATGGAAATAGTGCCAAAAACACTGAACCTTTTGACTAAATCGATAAGTAAAATTGTCGCTATCATCTGATAGTGCCAAAAATAGATAGGGGATTGCTGCGACATAATCATTATGATGTATACTGCCGGGGATGGAAATGCTGTCAACCCAGAATTACGGTTAAATACTTCCGTTTTTAACTGCAGATGAGTCAGTTTTGTTTTTTTCCGGTCTGGAACAACAGTAAGTGATTGATTTAACGCTAAAAACCTTCAAACCTGTTCAGTGCGTTTTCTGAAATAGTTTTCCCATTTGAGGTTTTTGATCGTATATGATTATAACCGGCCATCAAAACACACACACACACGCACACACAAAATTAAATCAAAGTAGGTGATAAGAATAAGAAGCTTTTAAAATTTTCATGTTTAATATCTTAGGTATCAAGGACTTGCATTAGTTTAAAGCTCGGGCCACAGTGCTCTCTATTCAGTGCTCTGCTTATCCTGCTGTACGTTTGCTTGAGTGCGCCGCACTCAACATTATTTCAGCTATATGGTGGCGGGCTGTAAAAAAATCGGATCTGGGCCAGACAATCCAGGGAAAAACAGCATGAACATCGATCTACGCAGTTGGGATACGATGACATGTTTTAACTCAGTCAGCGAGTCTGGCCACCCGAACCCGTTTGTCGCCTCTTACGACAAGCATGGGTTACTGGTGATCAATTCTAACCCGGTTCTTCACGGGCTCCAGTTGTATCAGGTGTACAGACGCCGCATATAATGAACATTAGAGTTTAAGACAATATGAGAACAGCTTTCAGTCTCCTTTCTGTCACTGGAATATACGACAACACACAGACACGTGTCAAAAATTTACCTCTACAACGTTCACGGGCAGATCATGAAAAAAACACGCTTAAACGAAAATGGCGTCTTTGCACAACACGTTGTGAATGGAATAATCATTTTCTAAATCCATACACAATAATAAAACATACTTTCTGAAAAAATATCACCCCAAGAAGAAGTATCCCCGTTCATTAAATTATATTTCTTTTTAACGAAGGTCATTTACATTAATTGCTGTTTTCATCAATGATGATTTTCTAAAACCAAGTTGTTACTTCATAGCCAACATATTGCGCCCGTGGGCACCCGTGAAGAGCCACCTCCTCGTGGTGGGTGATGGGTAACGCTAAGCGCTCTTCAACCCCCCGTTGTGGACCCGGGGGTATATTTGGTCCACCAACCCGTTTGCCGTGGGTTGCGCCCCTGTGTCGGTGGAGGACGGGAGTCTGGTGGTTGAGGGCATTGGGAGCCTGGAACCGTGTTCCTTTTGCCCAACACACCACTTCGCCCCTTACTTCACCTAGACGGGTGGTAGAATGGGCCCGGTTCTACCAATCGGCTGGTCACGCCGAGCCCTGTGCATGGTTCATCTTTGTGCACAAACTTTATTATTTTGGTCTTGGCTATTTTGAATTATAATGTACAAATTATTAATAGATTAATATGCCTAGATTTCTATGCCAGAAGGCGGTGGCTCATGGGCCAATCTGGCAATATAAACCGCTGAATTCTGTGTTTCTCCAGAATGATGTCATGGGCGAACCAGCCTGACATTTTTTCTTTCAGATTCTACAGCTATCTATGTTTTTATTTGCTGGAGTATAAAATCCCTGTAGCCCTGGTGGAACAGCCTGGCTTCCGCTGTAACACCGTCCTTGTTGACAATCCATGGCGGGTGGGGAGCAGGGATGTTGAACACTTTTGAAACACCATGGCTTTTTCCATTCAATCTGGTTCATCAAAACACAAACGTAGACATGTGGTATCTACATCATCAGATGAAGGATCTCCTGACATAGTTGAATCTTGGCCGAGATTCATTGTGATCTCATCTATAGATGACAATCCTTTGAAACTGAACCCATTCGCTATTTCAAAGGGCACTCAAGGTGTCTGTGGGGAGGTGAAGGACGTAACACGTCTCCGGAACGGATCATTGTTAGTGGGGTGGAGGTATATGTACCAACTCCACTCCGATGTTTCAAATGTCAAAAGTTTGGTCATGGGGCCAAGTTCTGCCGTAACAACACGGTCTGTTCCCGTTGTGGAGGCGCTCACGAGTCTTCTGAATGCACAAATAACATCAAGTGTGCGAACTGCGATGGAGACCACTTGGCCTCATCCAAATCCTGCCCATTATATGATCGTGAAACGAGAATTAAAAAAATCAAACACACGAACAATATTTCTTATGTGGAAGCGAAAAAGCTTGTTCCTCTCTCAACTGCTTCAACTATATTGTACTCAGATGCAGTGTCCTTTCGTACCACTGCCTCCAGACCTTCCCTGACTTCAACAGCCTGTCAAACATCCCTATCTTGGGTTCATGAAAAAATCATTATCGATGATCATGCTCTGATCTCTCCATCTCTGTCAAATATATCTTCTTCAGCTTCCCAGACAGAACGTGTAGCATCACAACTTTCAATAGATCATTCATCTGAACCAGAATCTGTGCCGGAATCAACACCAGCACAATCAAACATATCAAAAAATGGGAAAAAAGAGAAAAAGCAATCAAAAAAGAAGACCAGAACTCTCCTGCATTTGGAGGTGCCTTCCTCTCAGACACCTTCAGTAAAGGTTCAAAATCAGTTTGAACCTTTGGAGATAGAGGTCGATTCTTCGCTCCCTAGCCATGGGAGAAAACCCCACTCCAATGTACGATCTCTCATTGAGCCTCCATGAACTGCTCAAATAATATTGTTCAGTGGAATTGTAGAGGACTAAGGAACAATTATAATGATTTACAGTTACTGATTCAAGATTTAAAACCATCGGCATTTTGTTTACAGGAAACCTATCTTAAAAATACAGATCAATTTGATGTAAGACAATATAATTCATATAACTACTTTTCTCCTCCAGGGCCTAGAGCTACTGGGGGTTCTTCCGTTTTGGTTAGACGGGGTGTTATACATAGCCCTGTTCCCCTAAATACATGTCTTCAAGCTGTTGCTGTCAGACTGACTCTGAACATTATTTTCACATTATGCTCACTGTATGTACCACCATCTTCTTCTCTTCAGCAGACTGATCTTCAGACTCTCTATGATCAGCTCCCCAAGCCATGTATCATCATGGGTGATTTAAACGGTCATAATCCACTTTGGGGTGATACGAACAGAAATGGGAACATATTGGAAGATTTTATTTCTAACAACGATCTGTGTATCTTCAATGATAATTCGAAAACATACTTACATCCTGGTACAGGTACATACTCTTGTCTAGATTTATCTCTTACTGATACAGGTCTGCTTAATGAATTTGAATGGTCGGTCCACAGCGACTTGTGTGGCAGTGATCATTTCCCGACCATTCTTCAAACAATAAGTCCAGCTGACGTTCCTCCATCATCAAGATGGAATTTCAACAAGGCTAACTGGCCTTTGTTCGAATTACTGTGTATGGATAGCTTAAATCCTGATCGTTTTCTTGATGTTCCTGATTCAGTGCAATTATTCTCTGATGAACTAAACAAAATAGCCTATGCATGTATTCCTAAATCCTCTGCAAATCCGCATATACGTAAACCATGGTTTAACAATGAATGCAAACAAGCCAGGAAGGCACGAAAAAAGCCGAACACTATTTCCGTCGCCACCCAATGGTGCATAACTTAAATAAATATAAAAGTTTAAATGCTAAAGCACGGCGCACGTTTAAGCAAAACAAGCGCCAGTCTTGGCAACAATATGTTTCGAAAATATATTCACGGACGCCGATGTCCAAGGTATGGAACATGATCCAGAGAATTAAAGGTAAGGGTACCAAATCAAGCATACATCATCTCAAAACTGGAGATCAATTGTTAACAGATACATCTGATATCGCAAACAAACTGGGTGAAACACTTCAAAAACATTCTTCCTCGTCTAACTATGTTCCTAAATTTCAAAAATACCAAAAACAGCAGGAAAAGAACAAAATTAATTTTCATTCGGATAATGGGGAAGATTATAATGAAATCTTTTCTATTCATGAGCTTCATACTGCTCTTGAACAAGCCCACGATACTGCAACAGGAGGTGATAACATTCATTATCAGGTTTTGAAACACTTACCGGAATCCTGTTTAGAGACACTACTGAATATTTTTGATGACATTTGGACATCTCGCAAATTTCTATCCTCCTGGCGTGATGCCATTGTTGTACCCATACCTAAACCTGGACGTGATCATACGGATCCCTCTAACTATAGGCCCATTTCTTTGACTAGCTGCGTTTGCAAAACCATGGAACGCATGGTCAATAACAGATTAACTTGGTACTTAGAATCAGATAATTTAATCACAAATATTCAATGTGGTTTTCGTAAAAATCGCAGTACCATTGACCATTTAGTTCGATTGGAGTCATTCGTTAAGAATGCCATTATTAACAAGCAACATGCAGTGTCAGTATTTTTCGATTTAGAGAAAGCTTATGATACGACATGGAAGCACGGCATTTTAAAAGACTTACATGATTTTGACTTACGAGGCCGTTTGCCTCAGTTTATATCCGAGTTTTTAACTGACAGGCAATTTCAAGTCCGTGTGGGTTCTACCCTGTCTGATCATACCCTTCTACCATACCAGATAACAGCTCTATTTTTACAGCAGAAGCCAACGCCATATTAACGGCCCTTAAATATATTCAGAGACACACTAAATATAAGCAATACATAATCTTTTCCGATTCTCTTTCTTGCCTTCAGGCTATTAAAACTCTTTCCTGTAAACATCCACTTTTAATAGAAATTATTGAATTGTATAATGAACTTGCTACTGGCCAATGCGACATCGTCTTTTGTTGGTTGCCCAGCCATGTTGGCATTTCTGGGAACACAATGGCTGATCTTGCTGCTAGGGCAGCACTCAACAAATCTGCCACACCACTTCTTCTTCCTTACTCCGATTACAAAGCAACCATTCGATTATACATTCGTGATCTAATGCAGAGGAAGTGGGACACCCAAGTAGGCATAAATAAGTTACATGAAATTAAGCCAACTATCGATTATACTTACTTGGGTTGTCAATCCAGATTTGAAGAGGTCATCATGCGACGATGTCGCATTTGACACTGAAGATACACCCACGAATATTTGCTAAAAGGTGAGGATCCTCCGTTTTGCATCCCTTGTGATGAGAGAATCACGGTCAAGCATGTCCTGCTTGACTGCATTGATTTTTCCATCACAAGGGATAAATATTCAATGTTAAAACTGTGAAGGATCTTTTTAGTAAAATTAATTATCATTTAATCATTGAGTTTTTAAAAGAAATAGAATTGATTGATAAATTTTGATTGATATGTTTTGTGAATAGATAAATGATATTTTATAATCTGTAGAATAAATTAGCAGCTAAGATAGTTAGTGGCTGTATCCTCGAAGGTGGTTAAAGTACTGTAAAATTATTGTCCTCCTGAGAGGGTACGTAAGTCCCAAAACTTCCCAAGTCAATTTAGTTCTACATACCTTTTTAATCGTAGAATATTTGTTGTTTTATTATGGCTACATATCAGTACAATCGCCAGTGGCTGAAGGGATGATATAAATCCAGCTAGGGTCCATGCAGGTAGCCAAAGTACTGTAAGTCCCCATGGTCCCTAGAGTGGTGATCTACCTTCAGTTGTTGGCGATCCTCAGCCTTATTTTATATTGTATTGCCCTCATTTGAAAGCCTATTTTAGAGATATACGCTAGTTTTATTTCCTATTACTGTGATATACTAGTTGGTTTTACTGTCCTTCGTCGGCAGAGTTTTAAAATTTGCGCATTTGTCATGAATTTATAACTGTCTTAAGTCACGATATGGCTGAAATACTGCCGCTGTGACTATAAACTTTAACTCACTCACTCACTCACTATTGCGCCAGTGACATTCAAATGTGTGAGTGTACGTTTATAGTCATATCGGCAGTATTTCAGCCATATCGTGACTAAAACTAGTTATCAATGCATGATAAATACAATTAATTTTTTGAAAACCTGTCGACAAAGGACAGTAAATCCTGTCCACAAAGGACAGTCAACTAGAATATCACAGAAACAAGAATTACAACTAGCATCTATCTCTAAAATTTGATATTAATCAGGACAATACAATATAAAAAACGGGCTGATTATCGCCAGCAACTGAAGGTTGATCATCATACTGGTGACCATGGGAAAACACAGTACGTTTGCTACCTGCATGAACGGGACATTCAAATTTTACCTAATGTTTTCATTTTAAGGGAAGAAGATGGCCCAATGTGTATTCCTTGTGTATTCCTTGTGTATGCCAGTCTGCCACGAAACAATACTTTTAGACTGTGGATGACTCATTAATATGTCATGCATATATTGTTGTCTCAATTATGACATAACATTTTACTGATCACAAGAAATATCGTTCTTCAAAGACATTCACCATTGTGACAAGATACAGGTTTTAACCTAACTAGTCAGTGTTCTACCTTGTGGTGAACGCCTGATAATTAACATAGTCTCTGATATCATATTTTCCGATTGACCTCCATATGCACATGCTAAAATTTCCTCAGCTGGTTCTCAACACAAATTGCTGGAAACTTGCTGATGCTGCACAAACCAATGTTTATTTATTTATTCTTCTGATACGGATTTCTGCTGTCCTGTTCAACAGAATGTCGCCAAGGAAGCTTCCAATTTCTACAATGGTTGATCATCTGTACGACATGGTGTCCAGGAATAACCCAATCGTTCTGTTCCAGTGGATTCAAACCTGGACTGGATATAATGCTATCATCTGAGTGCATGGCAGTGACATTCGCTTCTGAGTTTCAGGATTTGAATGTCTCCATGACAATATAGGGGCGGTGGGGTAGCCTAGTGGTTAAAGCGTTCGGTCGTCACACTGAAGACCCGGGTTCGATTCACCATATGGGTACAATGTGTGAAGCCCATTTCCCCCGACGTGATATACCTGGAATATTGCTAAAAAGTGGCGTAAAACTAAACTCACTCACTCCATGACAATATAACTTACCGTTATAAGTGAAACATCTCCCCATATCAGTATCCAGGTAGACAATATCGTCTTGTCCACATGGCGCTGACTCCCAGTCACACTGAAAGAAAATGTGATTGTTGACTATGGTTGATGTTAACGAGACCCGGCCTACTCTACTAACTTCTTTTCTCTATAGAGGTTGCAGAATACGTTTGCGTTATATCATTTTGACATTTTCATCAACACAAAGCAGATGTTTCTGACGAAACGATATAGTCAGAATCATACAGGCAGTGCTCACCTTTTCGTGAACACCTGGTATCCTGATTATGTGATAGTGATTGGTAAAGACATGTTCACTAAATAGTTGACAATATTAATTCTGTGGTTTCCGGATTTTTCGTGGATGTTGTGATGATGAGCAAGTGCAATAGGCATGCTGTAGGCTGACCGGTCTACTGTGGTTGATGCACATGCTATGAGATGCAGGAGACGGACAATTCATAAACTGAGGACACGTGTGGGTGAGTGGGTGAGTGAGTAAGTTAGTAAGTGAGTATGGCATCTGATCATTTCAGGTCAGAACAGCCAATGTTTAGTGGACGCATTATTGCCCTGACCACACGAAACCTTCTTGCCAAACGTCCTTATGTTGAGCCGAATCTGACACAAAGAAACCGTAATGACCGTCTACGCCAGACACGTACAGATGGCAAAACTTCCTGAAACGGGGATATTTGGCGTTATAGAGTGGCCATCGAGATCAACTGACATCAATCCCATCGAACATGCTCTTGGAAAAAGTCTTCGTGACTCGAGACCTAAACCCCAGAAAGTTGAAAAGCTGGGCGCCACGTTGGAACAGCAATAGCGCAGGTTGCCTGATGTTGTTTTCTATGAGACAACGTGGACTTACTGTTGTGAATATCGTGAACCCCCTGGTACTGACCAAGCTCCAGTACAGACGACTAGTCATAAAGGAACCCCATCACGCTTCTGTTGACTGTGGAGGGTGCACCATCCACATCTTAATGCCTAATCCTGTTTTAGTATGAGCTCCTTTCGTCTATAAACCAGATTTATCAACTAGTAACATACTTAGTTCTGTAATGTGTGTTTGGGACATAAAGTAACACGTTGAGTTTCTTTCTTTTTTTTTTTTCTTCTTCGTTTTTTGTTGTTGTTTTATTTAGCATATTCATTTCATTGTCATGAAAACGTCCACACGTGATTCTTTCATCACATGGGAAACCGAAGTCTAGGATCCTCGCCTTTCAATAAATATTTCATGACTATATATAAAATGATCACTACGACATCGTTGCAACATGAATTCTTCAAATCTGGACTTACAATCCAATTAGGTTTAACCAATAGTTTTAGATGTGGAGATGGGTTTATCGTTTTTGCATTCAAACATATTACACAATGGATATATGTCCGTGAGAGGGAAAACTTATAATCTGATGTGTGCTTGTACTCATTCTGTTATGCTAACACGGATATATTAATATTATATCATTACTATTATTTCATTTTCGGATGAAACATATTAACATAATGAGGACAAAACTCTCTCCATGTATTCTAAGCATTCCGCTAAGCGATATTTTAAAGAGTCTCTGTTATATATATAATAAATATGTTTAATAAATATTTATATCATCGCAAACTATATATCTATATTGACCACTAATGTTAGTAACATATAGATGTTGAGAAATCTACTCATGTAATCGAAGTGGCATGCATGTGTAAAATTTAATGTTAAAAATTCATCCTATATAACATTTACCTTAAAGAACTTCATAAACATTATTCAAATAATACAGTAAATATCTGTTTTTGTAATAAAATTATAAACAATAGACTTCTTATCACAGGAAATCGCAGATATTGTAGCTAGACTGTACAGATTGATTCCACATTTCATGAAGCGCCTCGAATAGTAATAATACATAAATTGTACATGAATCGGGGGATAATAAAAATTACTTGCATTTACAATGCAAGTCAGCTTGTGAGGATTGGTCCAAAATATCTCTGTGAATATATAGAAGGAGCAATTAAAAAGATAATTTCCATAATAGATCATCACTCATGTTCTTTACTCATGCTATTTCTTTTCGTTACTCTATCCGTGAAGATACGGTTTAGAATTGATCTTCAGAGGCGATTAACGGGATCGGGTGATGTGGCTCGCTGTCTTGGTCGACACATGTCATCGTTTCCCAATTGAGTATATTAGTGTTGTTGAGCAATGGATTGTCTGGTCTAGACCCGATTATTTACCGACTGCCGGAACACAGCTGGAATATTGCTGAGTGCGGCATCAAAATAAACTCACTCACTCTTTTCTTACCCGTTGTTCGTACATACCTACCTTAAGGAAAGTGCTTTCAATGGTGTGTCCATAAGTGCTGTTCACTGTAATTTGTCCGTCCAGGTACAACTTTGAGATGTCCAACTGACTAAGGTTAACGTTTGGTAATTGTTCATTGAAATCAGTATATGGATACGTCACTTGCAACACATCGCTCCATCCAAGATTCTCAAGCAGTGAACGCCTAATGATATTGTTATTACATATTGTTATGGTTGGAAACAGAAGGGTGTTGTCAAGAATTTGATCCACACTCACGTTGACAGGGACAGACAGATATAAAGATATCTGCTTGTAGATGTTGTAAGTGGTGAAACCAAGTCCGCCACAAAAAATGAGGAACCAGACTACCCGTCTAGATCTATTGGAATTGGCGTCACATATTTGAGATAATCCCTGTACAGTCACCACCTCGTGTAAAGGTTTGTTGCCTCTCATTGCCAAAGAGTAGATACGTTGGTCAAGGTAGCGAGCCTTCAGGTTTCAAACTCTGTGCACGGGAAGTATTAGAACGTCCTGTTGTAACTGGTCGTTGGTAGTTGAACCATTGCTGACTGTTCAGCCTTGTGATACATGAACGTGTGTCGACATATATGGCTTCTATTGTGCAATGTCTTCAATATATGGCAATTTCATGTTGACATTATTTATTGCTTGATGGCTGACATAATGATCAATTTTGGGTGGGATTGAATGCATTAGTAGTTGTCGGGTAACGGCTTCGCTAACAGCTCAGTGTATTTGCTCAGAAATGGTAAATCAATCAGCACAGAGAGAGAGAGAGGGCATTGGCAGTGTCCTCGGGTGCTGATGCGACCTCGGGATAAGTAGAGGGGTTGGTATGTGAGTGAGTGAGTGTGTGTGTGTGTGTGTGTGTGTGTGGTGCGTGTGTGTTTTGGTGTGTGTGTGTAGGGGAATAAAGGGATTTTATGCATTTAGGTCTCAGTAAAGTACATTCCAATAATTCTATGTTGAAATGACTGTGTTCTTGATTACAATTCTGTCGTGACTTGTCTTTATCATAAATAGAACATAGAGATCGTACCTCATACTGAGTGCCAATGAAATTTCAATTTTAACTTTAATAAAATTGCATCTGGGGCGTGGTGGGCGAGCTGTCTAAGGCGCCAAGCTAGTGATCCAGCGAGCTTAAGGTGCCGGGATCGAGCCCACCCGTGACCGGGTGTAAAAACCTTAGAGTCAACTTTGTGTGCAGACTCTTTCAGTGTTGTTACAACCCCTAGTGTACAGTACACAACCCTGTGCACTTAAAAGAACCCACGAATCCGTTGGTAAATGACCAGATGGTGGCCACATGAATACATGCAAACACCTAGTTGCGGGTACAGCAACGTGCAGTAAACTTGGACAAAGTACTGTGACCATGTGTCCCAGTCCACCAAGCTGTGAATGGGTACCTCGTAAGGATGGGAAAGTCACATAAACTTCGCACGGCTCCCTCGGCCGAAAGCTATGAATACACAATGCCAAATGTATCACATATCCGGATGGGACTCAACACAACAAAAGCAGAAAATCTTTCGTAGCTAGCGATCCTCTAGCCCATTTTAAATATTGTGTTTGTCAATTGATCGTTTACAATGTTTTAAAAGCCTTCAAACTGTAGGGTTTTTTAAAACTGTGATAATCATGAGTTATACTGTCCTCCGACGACAGGCATTTAAACTGTTGAAATATATTTTATATTTATGCACATCATACTCTTGTCACGATATGACTGAAACACTGCCGATGTGACGATAAATCTCTCACTCACTCACCTTCCGATCGCGAGATCTTGGATTTTTCTGTAGACAATAATTGATTTGAATTTGAAATATCTTTGAATTTTACCAATATATACTGAGGGAAAAAATAAGGGATCACATGAAAGCACAATTGTTCCTTTATTTTTTTCCAAGGTTTCTTCACAAGCTTTGTATCGCACAGCTTGTGGAAAAAACCTGGAAAAACATACAGAACACTTGTGCTTTCATGTGATCCCTTATGTTTTTCCCTCAGTATATTTAGATTCCAGTTGAAAAGTATTATAAATGCACATCCCTGTTTTGAATTCTGAAGGAATTTCCCTGTTCTATGATAGCATCCTCTGTCATTGGTAAGCAAACTTATTAGATATTGGGTACATTCGCCATTTTTAAAATACGAAAATTATTGCATATTCTCAAATGTACGGATGAATATTTACTCTTTTCTGTTTTGAATTTTGAAGGAATTTCCCTGTTCTTTGATAGCATCATCTGTCATTGTAGGGTAAGCAAAATTATTAAAAACTAGGTACATTCGCCTTTTTTGACAGACAAAAAATATTGCATATTCTGAAATGCACGGATGAATATTTACTCGCAGAATTGAAGTACGGAAAATCATAATATCATTGATCATTCTGAAACGTCGCTGATAACCTTAGAATATTTTGAAACTACGCCAACGCCTGAATGAACTTTCTTCCATTATTGGATAGAGTTTACAAAATTGTGTTTGATACATGTCAGTTATGACGCCACGAATATTTGAAACACAGTGAGTGAGTTAAGATTTAAAGTCACATTGGCAATATTGCAGCCATACCTTGACTAAAACAATATATATTTTAATAATAAATAAAGTTATTTCATAAAATCTGTCAACAACAATGACAGTAAAACAACTAGGTTATCACAGATAGAAATCTAAAACTATCATGTAAGCATTAAAATATTTACTACAAACAGAACATTACAAAATAAATACAGGCTATAGATAAGCAATTTCAAACTCAGCTTCGAAAAAGCATTCTTGAATTCCTCGTACATTTACAATAAGATGACACATGGTCTTTGTCACCAATACCATGTGTTCAAATCAAGCAAAAACTATTTGGCGTGAAAACAATTGCTGTGCTCGGAAAACTGTATAAATGTAAACATATTTATCAATTTCTCCAATTTTAACATATCCATTCGTCTGCAATGCACATGTCACTTCAATATAAATACTCTAATGAATCGAAAAGAAATTTGACTTAGTTAAAAGATAGTCGTGTTATATTATGTTTGAAATTTACTTTGTCTCTTAACGTCAGAGTTCAAGCAATTAGGTGGAATTTTGTTCAAATGTTCAAACGTTCTAAACTGGGTATGGCCACAAAGCAAAGCAGCATAAAAGTACACTCCATGATATTGGTATTTGCGTTAACATTATCAGCACTCTAAACAGTTAAATTTAGTTCTCTTTCACGGTAAACATTTGTGGCCCTAAGTTCTTATGATAACATAAAACGTACAAGATCGTAGTAATGATATACCTCTCTGTACCATTCCAACCCCTAACCCTATCTGAACTAAAGTAATATGACTGAATTTAGTTTTGAATATTTCTTTAAAGCATTAAAATAGTTTTCAGAAAATATGTACATTCATGAATAATTAAACTCTGTAATTTCATATACGCTAATCACGTGTGTCTGTCTTTGTCATTCAAATATGTAAATGTGAGACGTATTCGAAATCAATGGGATTCTGTTACGTTTAAGATCTCGCCTTTAAATGATTTTTCTAATAAAGGTTTTCAATTTGGCATCTTTGAAGAGAAATGATATTTACTCTAACCCTGTGTGCAGGGTAATAGAGTATACTTTTGCCCCGAAATATTATACTGCAGGCAATATTCTCGTGTTTAAACTGTAATATTTCCGGCCAATGTTATACTGTATTCCCCTACAATGTATACATGGGGGTAAAGCAAACTCATGCTCTCAATGAGAGATATAAACGTTTCGTTGATGTTCAATGGCTCACATGCAACCTAGTAAGGTGCCCATTCTGCATCCTTTTTTGCAACATGTGTAGAATGTCCATGACGTTGAGGTCTTTACATGAAGTTTATTTTATTCATTGTGCAATTTATGGGATTGGATTGGGGTGTGTGAAATAAGTGAAGTCATGCCCTGGCGACGGAAAATATTAAACAATCTCTGGGCTGAGTGAAATGGATTGGGAGCAGCTTCGAACAATTCTCAGTTTCGCAGTCGATGACACTGAAGAGTCCGCAATCAGTTATTGGTGCTTGACCTCCGTAATATGTTTGTTCTCTTTTGTCTGTTAAAGAATTAAAAACGACCTAGGGTTGTGCAAATATTACATCAGTGATCAAGCTAACACCATGTCATTATGAAGTGTTTGTTTTCCTTCGGAAATATCCGATTACGTAGGTTGTGAGTTATGTTTGTCCTGTACCTATTGAATAACATTGGAAACATCATAACGGAAGCAGAACCAAAATGCAGGTTACAAGTATTTTAATATTCAATATGCACGTGTTCTAATACAGGTGTACGGCGATATCTGTATGACCCACAGGACTGTAGTGCAGCCTTTGGCAAAGGGCGCTCATTCACTCACGCAAATTGCGTGAATGTCATGTGCTGCCAGTAGAGCAGGACAAGCTTAACCTTTTCAGAACACCTGGTGTCATCATTGACAACGGTTTATCTAGAGTTGTCTCCCCTGTCAGTCTTATGAATTTTGTTCTTTTCAAACACCGCCGTGAAGGCAGTGATACACAAGAAGTCAAACACTTCTAACACTGTCAGCAGGCTGGCACCAAGCAGCAGACCCAGTGCTCCACCGATGTCACAGAACAGGTCCAGGATCTCATACCCCAGCTGTTTTTCAATGTGTTCGTAGGTCATAGAGCTCAGATACATCTCCAGGATGACAAGATTCCTCCTCCAGTACTCTTCAGTCTTACCCTTGGCCTTGGTGTACGCAGTAATGTAGTTCCTGGTTAGTGGAGTGCTGGAGTGTTGGGTGGTGAACCTGGTGTAGCTGCATGGCTCAGGACATCCAGCTTCACAGCCAGTGTCTATCTGCAGATATCTAGCTTTAGCTGGTAGGAAACATTCCTGGTACTGTTGAGGAGTGCAAACTGCAATGTCGAGGCTTTTGTTTGTAAAGTCATTGCAGTTGCATATGCTGATGATGAAATCCAACTCGCAGTCATCTTTGCACGCCTCCCGAGAATAGTTTCTAGTGATATACTTCAGAGGCCTGTCGCCACAGCCGGCTACACCTTCATGTGCTGTCACCTCCTGTCATTATACAGAAAAAAACATCATCACTGACATCTGATATCGGATATTGTGAATTATAGTTCTCAAAAGGAGAATTCTGTTACAAATTCATGTGCAAAGTTGTGTACTCGTTTTCACAATTGTCAGTTGTCCATTGTATAGCTACAATTGCAAGTCTTGTATCAGTGGAGTCATTACACCTTACATTACAGTCTACATTTTTAGTACAGTAGTTCGACGGTAGTGGCTTAGTCCTTATCGCTTGGAATTCCTGCTGCCTGCTGGTACTTGTAAAAGTCAAATACCCATAAGTATGCGTAAATATGAAACTGTGAAGACGATTTCCTAATATGCCAGTGCTATAGATAGTAAATGTGCCACTTTCGGTATCAAATGTGCATTCTGCAATACAATGAACACACATATTTTCTTTTATTTGAGCAGTTAGTGTAAAGGAATTGTTTTCCAAACCCAACTTAGTAACGCTTCATCTCCAAACACAGATCAGCGGTCGTCGGCGTTCATGTTTTTACGTGTAAGTATAAATACCCTGACAAGCTGACAACTGTATCCCGAAACAAGGGAGATAACTTACCATTTTGCAATTCTGCCATGATAAACTAATAAATCAGTGATAAACAATACACCAGATCCTGGATTGCGAAGTGAGCCACTTGATTGAAAACACACAAGAAAAACTGGGAATTATGTGTCGTCGCGCATTTGACGGCACAGCTGTTAGATCTGGCAGTTGACATCAAGCATGGCGGAAGTCTTCTGAATACGCATGCGCTGTTCCACTACATAAAGAAGCGCTCATACCGTATGGATGATGACTCATACATAACATCCCGTTTCCTTTAAAGATACAAATTTAACAAAAGTCTAACAATAAACCTATATCATAACTAAAACATAAAACTTCAAAATTCTTTGAAACAACCATGGTATGGATGAAAGTCTCTTGGTACAGAAATAACATTGTTCTCATTTATCACAATTACTATAAGGATACCAGCAACATATTTCACTGAACACAAAATCCACAATTACAATTGAAGTTGATTTCTTCAACATGTTCGCTTGATAAAATTTCAATTGGTGTGTATTTCAAGAAATTGCGAATCGCATCATTTAACTGCACTGACAATATTCAATAAAATGAAACAATATCATTTAAATTCAGATCCAATTACAGCCATTCATAGTCAATTAATCTGGACGGCCTCGCCACTTCTCGAAAACTTGTTGCTCTGTTGGTAGCTTGACTGTCGGTGTGATAGCCTCTTGTTTATTTGTACCAGTCTGACTTGCATCTGCCTATGGAGTCTTTGGAAATGGCACAATGGGAGCACTGTAAGGTGCTCTTCTGGGAAACACAACATCAGCATCTTTGTAGCTAGGAGAGCTTTGCGAGTTGCCATGGATACCATGAAACGCTTTTAGGTCATGTCGATTTCTTCCGTAAGTGCGACCTGTCTGCGTCTTCACAATGTCCAATCTGGAGTAGCGTGTTTATTCACTACTTCTGCTGGGATCTAAATACTGTCCTCTTTCATCACAACACTACTTCCAGACTCTAACTTTTGAGTCAAGTCTTTCTGACCACTATGATATTTCTGCTGAGTAGAATGTCTGTTAATCAATGAGTGTCTGTCTCTGACTGAACCTTCAGATCTGAGAAGGGGTGCGGCAACTAAGAAGAACGCAACCTTCTCCCCATAACATTTGAGCAGGTGACTTTCCTATCCCTTCAGTAGGAGAGTTTCTGTAGTCAAGAATACCTTTGTGTGGATCTGTAGCATTCTTCAGTGTAAGTATTCAATCCTTTCAGCCTGATCATTGGATTGGGGAAACCTCGGGCATGAGATTACATGATTGAAATTACAGTCCTCGGCAAACTGTCTAAATTCTGCACTGCTGTACTGAGGTCCATTGTCACTGATAACAGCCTCAGGCAAGCCATATTTAGCAAATTGGCTTTTAGGTGACCAATAACTCTCTTGCTGGGTGTATGTTCCAACAAAGACATCTCAGGCCATTCAGTGAAGTAATCTACTGTCAGTAGATATGAATTATGGCCCATGATCTGCCTGGTACTTCTGATGAGATCAACTGTTCTGCTAGATTAAAGTTCTGATATTTGGCACAAATGTCACACTGAGAAACCACTTTCTCCGTATCACTAGCCATACCAGGCCAAAACAATGTCTCATGTGCTCTACTTATGCACTTGACCATTTCAGGATGAGATTCGTGTATCCTCGAAAGCATCTCTTTTCTAAGACTGTTTGGCACAACGAGCTTATGATTCTTGAACAAAGGTCCGTCAACACTTGTAATCTCTTCTCTATATGTCAATACTGTCTGTTTGGACATCTGCTTCTGTCGGTAAACTTGGCCAACCCTTTTTCACACAGTCTGTCATATCACGCTAAACTTCATATTCCGATGTGGCTTTCTGAAGCTCTTGTAACTTTCCTTCTGAAACTGGCCAGTCCGCAATAAGATTCACTGCAGTCTCAGGTAAGTCTAGAGTTTCAACATCCCTCAGATAGGATCTGCTAAGGTGATCTTCTATTAAAAGTTCTTTTCAAGGTCTGTACTGAACTCTATGATCATATCGTTGTAATGCCATCAACATTTTCTGTAATCAGAGAGGTGTATCATGCAATATGTTCGAAAAGATGGCTTGCAATGCCTTGTGATCTGTTTCGACATCTACCTGTCTCATGTACACATACTGATAAAACTTCTGACATCCGAAGCATATTGCAAGCATTTATGTTTTGATCTGTGCTAATCTGGTCTGTGGGTCTGTAAGAACTCGGTATGCGTACCTTGCTGCATGATAACTGCACCAAGACATGGGGAGCTAGCATCAACTGACAAGGTAAATGGTAGCTTTGGATCATAAAATACCAACACTGGAGCCTGAATAGCCTTAGTTTTCTATTTCTGTAAGCTACTTTCCGGTTCACTGTCCCAGTGCCACTCAACATCTTTGGTAGTAAGTTGTCTCAACGGTAAGCAGACATCCGAGTGTTTGGAAGAAATTTTCCAAGATACGGTAAGAAACCAAGAAATGTTTTCAGTTCTTTGAGATCTTTCGGACTTTCCATTTCAAGTACAGCTCTCACTTTATCATGATTGAATTTCAAACCCTCACTGGTTATCTTATGTCCCACATACTGCACTCTGTCAACTCTGAACTGACACTTTTGTCTGTTCAATTTCAGATATAACTCTCTCCCTCGCTGAAGCAATGTAAAAAGCCTTTGATTATGTTCATCTTCGTCTACTCCCCTAACTAGAATATCGTCAACCATGATTGCTTCAATCCCTGGTAGATCTTCTACCATGTGTGAGACTATCTGAACATTTTTTTGGCATAACATTACATTTTGCACCAGTGTCTAACTGAAATGTCACTTTGTGATTGTTCACATTTAAGTACTGTTGCCACTTCGACTCATCTTGAGGATCATCAATTAAACCAATCATGCCCAGGAAATGTTCCTCGTTTTCTCTGTCACTTAGTTCTTCTTCAAAGGGGGCGGTGGGGTAGCCTGGTGGTAAAAGCGTCCGCTCGTCACGCCAAAGACACGGGTTCGAATCCCCACATGGGCACAATGTGTGAAGCACATTTCTGATGTCCCCCGCCGTGATATTGCTGGAATATTTCTAAAAGCGGCGTAAAACCATACTCACTCACTCTTCTTCAGCGTAAAATACTTGTCGACTCGATCCTCTACTTCTTCTGTTTCCTCTGTTTCTTCCTCTAAAAACTTGTTTAGGTTTCAGTATAGATCGGCACATCACAGCATAATGACCAAGATTTCCACACTATCTGCACTCGCTGTTTTCAGCTGGACATTGACCTTCACTGAAATGTTTGTAGCCACATTTGTGACACCATTTGGTTTCTCTTGTATGTGTGAATGTATTATACCACCTCCAGATCTATAACCCGTAGTTTCAGTGTACGTTTTCTGTGTTCTCACTGCATTCACAAGTTGTGTTTCTCACACACTGTGTAACTGTTTCTGTGAAACTTCATAAGTCTGAGCAATTTCTGATCAAACTATCATTAAAATTTTGACACAGTTCACTATTTGTTACGAGGGAGGACTGCAAAGAGAGGAATATCCAGGTGTACGTTGAGCAAATGCACAAGTCTCGACAAAGTTATTGAATCATTTACCTGTGCCGTGCTTTCTCCATCCTTTCTCGCACACCTGGCTGTTCCTCTCTTTGCACCCATCCCTCGTAACAAATAGTGAACTGTGTGAAAATGATAGTTTGTTAAACAACTCTTGTATTTTTAGGACTTACATTCTGCCAAAAATCACAGATTGGTCTGATGCTTTGATAATGATCAGTGTTTCATTGAGTATTATATGTTTAGTAGTTTTCGATTTAGATTGCAATTCATCGGTCCGATTTTGGGCCAAACGGACTTTAGTATCACTGCAGCTCGTAAGGCGTCGGGTGAGTGACTGCGGTGATCTACGCCCATTTTAGCAACATTCAAGAATTACCACAGTAGGCGACACAAGATAGTAGCTTCAAACATCGTACCGTCAAACAAGGATAAGTTGGACTGGCGCAGAGAACGCGTTTACGAGAAGTAGGCAGTGCACGGCAGTGAACAAACCCATTTGGTTTGTGAAAGGAAGAGCAGATGTAGGCTAGTGTACTTGCATTGCATGACGATGAAATTGATTCCGCGCGTAGCTGCCACGCCTTGCTCATAAGACTCTCACGTCGGTGTTGCAAGTCGCACTACACTTGATCGCGGACAACCTGGGGCCCTTTCGCTAACAATGGCAAGCGCCAGTGAGCGGTCAATTGTCAGGTCGGTGCTCAACTTATCCTTGTTTGCCAGTAAGCATGTGAAGAAAGGATACGGTTCCTTGGCATGAACACTCCTAACCACTGTCAGTAACCAAAACCAGTGATTCGTAAATAATATTGTTTTCATACAATTGCATCGGTTTCGTTGCTTTTTTACGACAGACAAATGTGCTGTATTCTAACTTATTAAAATGTTTGTCTAATGTTTGTCTGCTGCAAATTCAATGATGAAGGGTTTCTGTGAACGTGAAATTTGTATACGGCTGTAGTTTTCCGACTGTGTTTGAACATAGAGATTGAACTTTTAAATGGATCCTCGCTAAAATTAACTTGGAACCAAACTACAAAAATACAATATCATATTTTCGAATAAATGACAAGTATACCTCAATGTTCATACATTACCGACTATCGCCTTTTGTAATTGTTGCAAGTGTCATCTTTGGAAGATAGTTTGTGGTTAAATTTTCCTAATTCTTAATTTCTTCTGTTAATCATAGACGAGATAGCAAGGACGACAATGGATGTACGTGGCTGAAAATATACCCAAAGTGCCCGTTTAGTGCGATTGACTCACTGACAAATAAATCATTTTGCGACTGTTAGGGATGAAACTGACCTTCACTCCTATACCTACGAAGTGCTGGAATCCGGGACCTACTGCCATTCCCATCTGAGACATGATTGGGATCACCTCCGGAGCGTGAACAGCCACCTTCAGGTCAGAACAAACAGAAATTACCACTAGAAATACCATGATCATACATAGGAATACTACATGTGATAAATGATATCAGGAGAGAGCATATATCTTGTTAATAACTGTATATTGCGGCAGCAGTTTCCCTGTAGTGATATCGAATGCTTATAGATCATGCTTATAGCTGAATCTGTGAAACTGAGCGGGTTCATAATACACTCTTTAAAAATGAAACGCATAAGCCATTTTTAGAAGAATTTATTGCGTTAGTTTAAGTGCAATTATTTCATGTAAGGTAAAAGGTGATAATTCACACGTCTATAGAGTTCGCCATCACAACAGCAGCCTTTATTGTTGTGTTTTATGGGGTAGTCCACAAGTCAGTACTTTGTATGGCCACATTGGCCACCTTCTCGGCAGACTGGATAAGTGATTGAGCTGCATGCGATGGCCAGTTCCCAGATCCAAAGACTTGGTGTTCTATCGGGTTTAGATCTGGTGATCGGGAAAGTCTGCTCGTTAGTTGGCAAGGTAGCACCGTGACGCGTGCTTTATGTGAAGTCGTTGTTATGCTGGAACAACTCCCATCTGTCGGTACGAAGCAACGTGCAGGACTTAATTGCTGTCAAAGTCCCCTGAACCACCACTAAATCAAATCTTTGTGTGCTTGAGGGACCTGTCGAATGCAATTAGGGGCAAAACGTTCATTTCTGACGGTAAACATGTTTCCATCTCGCCGGTGATGACGAAAGCGCGATTCTCACTGTCGAGGGTTCAAGTTCTGGACAGCTGTTTACAATCACTCAAAGATGACGTTTTGGAAAGGACTAGTACATTTGTATTGTTTTTACCGCAACTACATGAGTCCTATATTCTCGAAATCACCTATGCGTTTCTGTTTGTTTTTTTAAGAGTGTAATATATTCAACATTCCACAGACCAATGATTGAGCTGCATCCATTCCCAGATCCAAAATTGATTTTTGTGTGTCTGCTCGTCGTCGCATGTGCACTAATCGTAGGGGTACGACCAGGACTAAACCCTGTTCCAAATGGTATCAATCATTATTCAAATTTTAGAAACTTTTCCATCACACTCACCATAAACCCTGTTCCAAGGTATCCATCATGACTCCGAATATATTCCTCTTCCTGGACATTAAGCAAGAGGCGCAGACCATGGGCACGTCCGGAATTACGAGCAAGCAGGGAACCATTAGCTGAAGCAGAAAGCATGTATGTGCATTTTACAAGAGTAAACATTATGTCACTTGATAACATCAAGCGCGTACAAAAGGGACATTCTACTAATTTAAAAAACAATAATTTGTTTTAAATACCCCTCTAAAAGTATCTCTTTAAAGGCCGAAGGCCAGAGTGCAAACTGTTCGGCCGGTTTCCAATTAGTCTTCCATTGGCTACTTCTCAACTGTGTAGATGTTATCTGCCCATGAGTGACAGGACTGTAACGGCTATGGCTGTCTGGCGAGAGCCTGGTGATGACAAAGGTTAACCTTGGAATTTACTACTAGAATAAACATGTGTCTTATAGTTAATGTCCAACCACCCTTTCACTACATATTTTGATGGCTGAAGGCAGATTCTTTGATAAGCATATATGAAATTTCAAAATTATTTTCTGAAAATAAAATCTTCAGCGTGTTGATGTCAGCATCAAGTAAGTGTACATCCCTAAGTCTGCACGTCATGGGGTCAGAGGAGGAGAGAGTGAGCCATTTTCCATACCTGCCTGGGAAGAAAGTGGAATATGAAACCCTGAATGAACACGAAGAGATATGACCAATATTTTATTAACCTGGCATTATGATCAATGCTTGTTTTCACTAAATTATGCGTTTTCTAAAACAGTTTTCAAGTTTTGAAGGTAATAAACCTAACAGCTATTGTTAGGTGATTAACAGGTGATGGGCACGTTAAATTTTGTGGGATCGAATGGAATAATACACCTCATTGTTTTCTTATTTTAGCCAGAGTAACACTCTTCAAGGTCATGATAGAATATTGTTTCATTCGCAACATTGATTGTGGTTCCAGCTTTTATTAATTGATTATCCATATATACACTATTACAACAAATACGGGATATATAATGAAAGCTTTTTGAAAAAATGTATTCATATCTTATATCATAAATGAACCCGTGAAGGTCCGGGCTAGAATGAACCTTCAGTAACCCATGCTTGTCGTAAGAGGCGATCGGGTGGTCAGGCTTGGCTGGCTTGGTTGACACATGTCATCGGATCCCAGTTGCGCAGATCGATGCTCATGTTGTTGATCACTGGATTGTCTGCTCAAAACCCTATTATTTACAGACCGCCGCCATATAGCTGGAATATTGCTGAATGGGGCGTAAAACTAAACTCACTCACTCACTCACACATAAATGAGAGTGTAACATTGAGTAACGGACTTAGATGTTGAACATCAGATAACCATAAGATTTGTCAAGTGATTGTCGAAAGCGCCCTGACACCCATCATTTCATTTACCATGGCATGTCAAACTCATTGATATTGCACGATATCTACTCTCAAGACAACCAATATCGAGGCATACTCCTAATCACAGGTACAATGTCAGCTGGGTTCATTCCATCCCACTCTTCCTTCAGGGCAGCGCCAAGCTCGTCAAGACTGGTAAGTAGTTCCTGACTGTGGCGTACGCACGATCAATGCAGCCAGTAAAGATGCCAGTTTCTTCACTGGTGAGTCCATTAGACGCCACGGCGTCCAGGAATGTCCCAAACATTTTGTGCAAGTGAATTCAGACTCAAAGAAATGATTTTATCCAAATACGTGGCGGTAACACTCGCTAGTGAGTTGCATGATTTGGATCTCTCCATGACAATATAAATTACCGTTATATGTGAAACATTTCCCCATGTCAGTGTCCAGGTAGATGAAGTCATCTTGTCCACATGGCGCTGACTCCCAGTCACACTGAAAGAAACTATTATGGTCATTATGGTTCATGTTAACATGACTGTGCCAACTCGACTGATTACCATTCTCAATCTAGGTTAGAGAATACGTTTGCATTGTCGCCTTTATTGATTAAGTAGTAAAACGCGAAGACGTTTTTAGAAATTTAACTGTTGCTGCATATTTAACCATCCTTGACACTTACTGATTTGGCTGGTTTACCTTCACTGTTTACTAAATATCTCTGAAACAATATCAATAACTTTTGGACCTGATATGTTTGTCATCCTTCAGAAAACATCCATCAAAATTATTTCCTGTTATCTAGAAGCAGGTGATAGGAAGTGTTAAGCTGGCTTGCACACATTCGTAAATATTTATGCCTATTTTAATAATTCTAGACTGGTTTTGTGAACTTTGGCACCCGTTATTATATACCAATTTACCACACCCTTTAATTAGACTTATCTTTTATGACAAGTAGTTGGGGATTTTGGGACCTACATGTACGAATTCCTGATGACAAGCTAATTTATTAATAAATATTAGATACAGATATTTTACCTTATGCTGCAGCTATTATTCGTGATGACGCTTTATCACTGCGATTAACTCATGGAAGTTCCGTACGGCAGAGGCTAAGGATATTCTATCAGCCTTGCAAAAACCAGATTTATCATATTTTCAGATAGCTTATCCTGTCTTCAGGCAATCAAAAACCGTAAAACTGACCATGCCTTTTTGTTTGAAATTCTGAATGGCATTTGAATCTGTCTGTGGCTAAATCCTTTTTTGTTGGCTATCCAGTCACGTTGGTATTGTGGGAAATTCAGATTTCGCACTTAAAACTGCTCTTGAGAAGTCAAAGTCAAGCAGTAAATTTCCATACACTGATCTAAAACCTGCTATTTGGCAATGTGTCAAAACAGTTGGCAGCAAAAATGGAACAAATAAGTATCCAATAAGTTTCATGCCATAAACCCTTGACAGGCGACCATGGCCTTTCTGATCTAAATCGACAAGATGAAGTGGTGATCTAAAGATATCGCATTAGACACTCTCATTATACTCATTCATTTTTATTGAAGGGAGAGGACCCCTCAATGTATTCCGTGTCACAGTCCTTTTACTGTCAAGCACCCTTTGTTGGAATGTGTTTCGCTCTTTCATCAACGATTTTATATTCAATTCTTTTATTCCGTTAGTGTAGGCCATCTGCCCAAAACCACATTTGTGTATGTACACGTGATAGACTGGTGTTATAATTCAATCGAATGTTGACTTCAAGTTAGTGTCTACCTACTGACATTGCATGGTAAATATACATTGCAAGATTTCTTAATTAGGGTACAGCCGTTGGTTGACATAAGGATATTAAACTTAAATTGAGAAGGATATAAATAATACCTTGTGGGTTTATAATTTTCACTGGCTATTATAGTCTGTTTGCAGTGAAAACGTACCGATGAATTTCACTTTAAACAAAAACGTAAATCAAATAAAGTGAAATGAAGATTGCGAATCCTCATAATTTTACCTTGCCAACTGAACATATAAATCTCAGAATTTTATTCAACTTAGGATAAAAGTTGTTTAACAAACGATCATAGCTTCAAATCGCTATTATTGGTTTGTATTAGGGGGAATGCACATTAAATGAGACACAGAGAACAAGTGGGGTTGGTCTGAGTTAACGCTCATCACGTACAGCTCCAACTATTGCGCTTACCCCCTTGTAAAAAAAATCAAATATAATCGTTTCATTTTTAAAAGAAATATAGCTGTTAGATACATTTCGATTAACGTTATGAAAATAGATAAATGTTTTATGATTGGTAGTTTAACTTAATAACTAATATTGTTAGTGACTGTATCCTCGAAGGGGTTAAAGTATTGTAAAATTATTGTCCTGAGAGGCTACGTAAGTCCCCAAACAATTAAAGTAAATTTAAACATACTACTATTTTAACCGCAGTATATATGTTATTTTAATTTATGGCTAAATTGTCAAACATTGCTAACATCTGAAGGGATTGTGTAAATCTAACTAGGGTCCAGGCAGGAAGCAAATGTCCTGTTACTCCCCATGGTCCCTAGTATGGTGATCTACCTTCAGTTGTTGGCAATCTATAGTCTGTTTATATACTCAGCAGCAAAAGAAACGTCAGTACGAATTCAAAATTAGATAGGCACTGTAATCAAATCATTACAGAAATGGGCATAATAAGCGGATCAAAACATTTTTTGTGTACAATATCTTGACTCAGTACAATTTCAAGACATTACGTAAACGTTTGCAGTCCATTCAGACCCTTGACTTCAATATCTAGTGTGACCACCACGAGCGGCAATAACTGCAGCACAGCGTCTATGCATGGAGTGCACCAATCGATTGATGAAGGCCATTGGCATCTGGAACCACACTCTGAGAACGGCCTGGCGCAATAAATCGGCTGTGTTCGGCCTTGGTATGACATTATTCAGTCTCCTCTGATTTTCATCCCAAAGATGTTCATTTGGGTTTAAATCAGGACTAAGGGCTGGCCACTGCATAATGTTGACACCGTTCTGCTGTAGGAAGTCCCGTGTAGCTCTGGCAGTATGGGCCCGGGCGTTATCATGCTGGAAAATGTTGTTCCAGTGACGTGCAAAATGTGGTATGACGTGGGGTCTGAGAGCTTGGTCGATGTAGCGCACCGCTGTGATGCCAACTCCTCTCCCTGGACCAATGTTCTGGAACACCACATGACCCACTCTCAGGTTCAGGCCTATTCCACCCCATACCATGATGCTTGCACCTCCCCATGAGTCTCTTTCCATAACACATTGGTCTGAGTAACGCTGGCCACGTCGTCGCCATATTCTTGTTCTGCCATCTGCAGTTGATACGCAGTACCGACTCTCAGCTGTGAACAGAACAGTTCTCCATTGCCTGTATCGCCAGGTTTGGTGTTGTAGGGCAAACTGTAAACGTTCACGCCGATGACGAGGGGTGAGGATAGGTCCATGGTAAGGTCTACGGCAATGGAGGTTCCCCTTGTTAAGACGTAGGCGTACTGTATCAGGACTGATTGGTCTTCCATGTGTTCCCACTGTCTGGCGTGTACATGCTGTACATGCTGTCGCACTACATGGCAGTCTTGTGGTCTATGGTTACCCTTGGTCTGCCAGTACGGGGGCATCATTTGTGGTGTTGGTGGCCCGGAAACGTTGTTGCAGCCTGTAGATGGTCCGAACGTTGACCTGGAAGTGATTGGCAACGGCTTGTGCAGTGTGGCCAGCTTCAAGTCTTCCTAGCGCCTGGTTCCTCTGAGCTGTCGTGAGTCGCGGCGTCCTGCTGACGTTGTAATGTGAATGTTTCAACCAGGTTTGGGGGTGCATTTTATAGGGCTGGTCTTTGTGAACAGCACGTGCAGCATGAGTTGCATGAAAAACATGGAGAACACCGTACCATCTCCGAGATCAGGTTGCGTTTTTGAGACCATTTCCTGGGTTCCATTCTGAGTTTGGGAAGGAATTTCTTTGCTCAGGTAAAGTTGGAGATGTTGTCAAAAATATACAATCAAAACATTAAATGAGTTTACAGTTATCCGTTTCTGCGAAGGAAAATTCCTAACTGACGTTTCATTTGCTGCTTAGTATATATTGTATTGCCATCCATTGATAACATGTTTTAGATTTAATTACTAGATTTAAATTATATCTGTGATAATCTAGTTGTTTTACTATCCTTCGTCGACAGGTCTTTAAAATTTACTTTCAATTATAATAAATCTCTAACATGAGTTAGTCACGATACGGCTGAAATACTGCCGATGTGACTAAAACTCTTAACTCACTCACTCACTCACCATAAAAAGGGCATATTAAGAGAAAGTGGTACTCGTCTTCCACATATCCTTTGTGGCACACACAACATTGTCCTGTATTTCTTTCAGTATTGATATACCTTCTGGTCTGAATACTTAACTGATGTGAGAAACATCATGATTGAGTGAGAGCAACCCCTTTCCTTTATAAGCTACATACAGTAACTAAGGTACAGTTCTGTACCAAATTAACTTTAAAAAGGAGTAGGATAAAGTTTTGTTGCAGTTTTTAAGCAGACTATGCCAGTCTTGTTCATGTATATATTTCAGACCAGATAATAATTCAGATATGAAACATTTAGGGTGGCCTCCGTACTGTTGTTCCCAGATATAACCAAAATCTATACTAAACAATAGCGACTTACATTTGGATGCCCAGTTAGATTTACCAAAACTAGCTGCCTGCATTAACATATTGTTTGACTTCCTTGGGTAGCGATTGTCTGACATACATAATAAGTATACATTACTTATAACTCGCTGATATGCATAAATATACAAAGGGTAGCGAAGACAATTACATCTGGCAATATGATTATGTGTGGAAGATTTAACTCCAAGAGAACGCCTGCAAGCCAGCGTGTGTACTATTTTCATATCATCATTTTGATGCAGACCCCAAACTTCTGCATCATAAAGTAGGATTGGGACTGTTTTCATATCAAATATTTTAAAGTATAACTTATACCTTAACAATTAATCTTTTTCCGCCGACTTTAAGATAGCAAACAGCATTAGAAAAGTGTCTAGACCAAGGTAAACATCTAGTAAAAGTGACACCTAAATATTTATAAAAAGACACACAGTCTAATTTCACACCTTTGTATGATCACCTTTCTTTACTTGAAAAAGTTCCACCTTTTCTAAAGACCATTACCTTAGTTCTATCTAATTTAATATCTAACCCATTCGCTATACAGAACCTTTCCAATACGTTGATACGCTTTTGTAGACCTCCAATACTATCTGGGATAAGGATAAAGTCGTCTGGAAATAACAAAGAAACAGTTGTGTGATATCTTGGTAAAGTTGGACCAGAGTTCAATCTCAATAGCCAACTCATTAATGAGTGAGTGATTTAAAATTTTACATCGCGTCGGCAATATTACAGCCATGAAAACAAGGTAATCGTTTTAAAATATCTGTCGACAAAGGACAGTAATATAGGTGGGTATATCACAGTTTTAATAAAACCAACCTGACCATAATTAAAATAAGAAGACAGTGGATTCAATAGATTCGTTGTTACCAATTAAAACCAGGCTACAACTCATTCATGAAAATCGAGAACAAATTTAGGCTAAGTACGCATTCTTGGCAGACTCCAGACGGATAGGGAAACATTTCTGAGAGCTTATGATTATATTTAACGCTAGCCTTCACCGCTGTATAAATAGATGGTATGGAGCTAACCATTTAAGGGGATATGACTCTTTTCTATAGCACTGGCCATAATTTCCCATTGTACACTGTTCAAACTATTTCTGAACTTTTCAATACCTTTTCTAATCATTTAGTTTAGCATATTTGAACGAAATCAAGCTATACGATAAGAAATAGATTCTAAATCTGAATGTAATTTTTGACTGTCTACTGTGATGTGGACTGACGTTTTAATGATCTTCCTCTTCACGTTTATTACATTTGTTTATCTAGCCGCGAATAGCTGCAAAATTTCAGATGATGTTTTAAGCAACATGCACTCACTCACTAACACGGAATTATTATTTTCATTCATTACTATTGTTAATTTCTCAGACGAAGTTCTCTCTATGCATTCCTGGAAGCAATATCAGTGTCTGTGTCATATGAAAATTGTGTATAATAAACATTTATATTATCACAAACTATATTTATATATTACCCAGTAATCCTTCATATACAACGCAGACTGTAATAGCCCGTAAACTGTCAGAGCATATATTAGATTCTACGCTGCCAACATGCGTATATGGATAGTAACAACCATTGCATTTCAGGATGCAGATCAGCAGATTGTGCTAAACATATTTGTGTAAATAAATACATGGAGCAGTAAAAAGAGCTAATTTCCACATAATTGAGGCCATGTTAGCACCCCTATTACATGTAATATACTTATGCTACCTACCTTAATGATAGTGTTTTCCATTGTGTGTCCATAACTGTTGTTCACTGATTTTTGCAGATCGGTAAACTTTGTGATGTCCACCTGACTTAGGTTTACGTTTGGTAACTGTTCATTGAAATCAGTATATGGATACATCACTTGCAACACATCGCTCCATCCAAGATTCTCAATCAGTGAACGCCTCACGACATTGTTATTACATATTGTTATGGTTGGAAACGAAAGTGTGTTGTCAAGAATTTGATCCACTCTCACGTTGACAGGGACAGACAGATATAGAGATATCTGCTTGTAGATGTTGAAAGAGGTGAAACCAAGTCCGCCACAAAAGATGAGGAACCAGACTACCCGTCTAGATCTATTGGAATTGGCGTCACATATTTGAGATAATCCCTGTACAGTCACCACCTCGTGCAAAGGTTTGTTGCCTCTCATTGCCAAAGAGTAGATACGTTGTTCAAGATAGCGAGCCTTCCCGTTTCAAATCCTGCGCACATGAAGTATTAGAACGTCTTCTTTCTTGTTGTCTCTGTTTAACTGGTCGTTGATGTCGAATCTCTGCTGACTGTTCAACCTTGTGATGCATGAACGTCTGTATATATGGCTTGTGTTGTTGAGTGTCTTCAATACATAACAGATGCATGTTGACTTTGTTAATTGTTTGATGGCTGACATCGTTTTATCGTGGATTGCCTGCATTAGTAGTTGTCAGAGAGTAGACACGTTCGTCAAGGTAGCGAGGATTTAGGTTTCAAACCCTGCGCACAGGAAGTATTAGAACGTCCTTTTTCTTTTTTTTTTTGGGGGGGGTGGGGGTTACAGTTATTAACTGGTCGTTGGTGGTCAAATCTCTGCCGACTGTTCAGTCTGGTGACAATGCCTAACAGATGCATGTTGACTTTGTTAATTGCTTGATGGCTTGCATTATCGGTTTTTTGTTAGGATTGCATGCATAAGTAGTTTTACTAAAAGTTCAGTGTATTTGCCTTGAAATGTTCAATCGACCAGCATTGGCAGTGTCCTCGGCTGCGGATGTGGCCATGTTGATAGACGTGGGGTGAGGGTGGATGTAGGGATTAATGCATTTACCCGTTAAGGACACCGCAGTAATTCAATGGTTAAATGAATGTTCATGGTGCATGTATATCGTTATTATTCCAAGGAAATGGATTTTCTTCAGGTGTTGGAATTCAAAAGAACCACATCTGACTTAGCTCTCCTATAAACGTCAACGATTTGGTTGCCATCGTAGTTGTCTGTCGGAACATACGCCGACATCTGTATATTGACTCCAGAACTGTTCCCTTCTTTTACTTCATAGACATTTCCGCTTGACTACAATTCTGTCGTGACTCTCCTGAAAGTGGAAATCGTACCTCATACTAGGTGTCAACCAAATTGCATCTTTTGACAGTGTAACACATTCATTAGTCTTCAGCAAATATGACAGTTGGGCATGACATTGAATACAGAACATTTCATGTATTTGTATTCTCCTCAAAATCAGGAACATATATAACGGTGTGTCTCATCTGTTATCTACACATTGTAATGCATCGATTTCCGAGTCGAAACTTGAGTTTACCCTGACATCTGTCCGTTACAAAACAATTGATGCGATACCAACACACAAGAATACAATGCGTTATACAATTTATACAGCATTCTTTCTAACGTCGTTTACAAATCAATATGAATTTCTGAAAATAGAAATAGTGGCAGTAACAATTCAGTGACAGTTAAAATACAATACTTTTGGAAAAGTAAGAACAGTTGTACCGACCACCACCGACCAGAAGTGATTTCTGCAGGTGTATAAGCAATAAATATATTAAATATGAGTCCAGATATTTCTTCTTGCCAAAACTCCATTATATCTGCACTTGCTTTTCAAATCAGATATCACCATGGAACATTTACAAGTGTCCTTGCCATATGTGATTTACTCCACGGATAATGTCTACAGTTTTCATGTGTAATGTATTACTATATCTAACAGGACAATTACCTGAAAATCGCACGTTTCACCTGATGATTCATTACTTTAAGTCATAACATTTGGGGCATAAATATCTTAATGTCTAAGCATTTTTCAATTCGATTATTCTTTAAGCGTTTCATTTCCCTACATTAATGTATGAGTGTCCATGCTCAGCTGCACAATCACTGAGTGACTACAGCTACCATACTACATGTATGTGCGTTCAGATGAAAAAAAAAAGACGATAAAACAGCTATCACACTGTATATGACATACACTATATGGCGTGCCACGTGCAGTGTGCACGGGGTGATCTCCCGGCTGGGTTGTAACACTCACAGCCTCCTCCTCTCTCCTTGGCAAACACTTCATGGGGGATGTAACGAGGTCAATGGTCAGGCGTGCACTGGACAACTGTTTGGCCGGTGGCCTGATGATGGGTGCAGGAGGCTAAACATACTCTTGAAATTCTGAGACTGCAACTTTGTGCTGTGGTTTTATAAGGTCAAGCCACAAGTTGACCTAACATTAACTACATTTAAAAAATCAGAAACAAATGAATTACAGTATAAACAAGAATTTAGTCAATTAAGAAATAAATATAATACATACAAATCCTTATTTACAGATGGGTCCAAGGATGGTGGCGCAGTGGCATGTGCCACTGTCATTGGATCCCGAACAATATCTTCTAGAATACCGGATAACAGCTCTATATTTACAGCAGAAGCAAACGCCATCTTAACAGCTCTTAAATATATTAATAAACACCGTAAATATAAACAATATATCATCTTTTCAGATTCTCTTTCGTGTCTTCAGGCTATTAAAAATCTTTCTTGCAAACATCCACTTTTATTAGAAATTATTGAATTGTATAATGAGCTTGCTACTGGCCAATGCGACATCGTCTTTTGTTGGTTACCCAGCCACGTTGGTATTTCTGGGAACACGATGGTTGATATTGCTGCTAAGGCAGCCCTCAACAAATCTGTGACACCACTTCTTATCCCATACTCTGATTATAAAGCCAGCATTAGAACATACATCCGCGATCTAATGCAAAAGAAGTGGGACACCCAAGTAGGTATTAATAAATTACATGCAATAAAACCCTACATTGGTTACACCTACTTGGGTTGTCAGTCCAGATTTGAAGAGGTCATTATGCGACGATGTCGCATTGGCCATACCAGATATACTCATGAATATTTATTGAAAGGCGAAGATCCTCCGTTTTGTATCCCTTGTGATGAAAGGATCACAGTCAAGCATGTCTTGCTTGACTGCATTGAATATTCCATCACAAGGGATATCTATTTCAAATCCAAAACTCTGAAGGATCTTTTTAATAATGTCAGTTCTCATTTAATTATTGCATTTTTAAAAAAATTAGATTTGTTGAGTGATTTGTAAATAGATATATATTTTATTATTGGTAGTTTAGATTAGCAACTGAGATTGTTAGTGGCTGTATCCTCAAAGGGGGGTTGAAGTATTGTAAAATTATTGTCCTCCTGAGAGGGTACGTAAGTCCCAAAACATTTAGTCAATCTAAGTGTACCTGCTTGTTAATCGTAGAATAAGTGTGTTTTTAATTTATGGCTAGATGGCTGAAGGGATGGTGTAAATCCAACTAGGGTCCATGCAGGTAGCAAAAGTAATGTAAGTCCCCATGGTTCCTAGTATGGTGATCTACCTTCAGTTGTTGGCGATCTATAGCCCGTTTTTATATTGTATTGTCTTCGTAAATAAAATAGTTTTACGTGTTCATGCTAGTTTTAGACTCCATCTGTGATACTCTAGTTATTTTATAGTCCTTCGATGACTGATTCTTTAGCAACTTTAATTTATTATTTATATAAAACATTTCTCGTCACTATATGGCTGAAATATTGCCGATGTGACGTTAAATTTTAACTCACTCACTCACTCATTATAAGGTCAAGAGTAGGATGATCCTTACGACCACTGCACGAGAGGCATGTGGGTTGTGGACGAGGTTCCACATGGTCTTGCAATATTACCATTTTAGGAACACACTAACATTGTCAGGACTGAGATATATATTCAAGTTAACGAGCGAGAGTAGTTAGTTCTGAGTTCTGTGCTCCTAGTTAGAAAGCTCACAATAAAACGGTGTGGACCTGCAGACGGACTTGTGTTCTTAGTTTGAGAAATATCCGCCAACAAACCACAACCAACAGCAGCAACTACATAGCAGTAGACGCCTGAAACTCCACGGTGGATACAGCCTTACTGGCATATTCATGCCCCACTGGATTTAGATAACTGTGACAATAACGGGCACATATGTTCTTATTACTACACTTTAACAGATATATTTCAATGGGAAAACAGTTAAGGATCTTTTTACAAATGTTAATTCTTGGTTTTTTAAAAGAAATTGATTTATTTGATAAATTCTGCTTAATGTGTTTTGTAAATAGGTGTATTTTAAAGATTGGTAGTTTAGATTAGTAACTTAGGTAGCAAAAGTAATGTAAGTCCCCATGGTTCCTAGTATGGTGATCTACCTTCAGTTGTTGGCGATCTATAGCCCGTCTTTTATACTGTATTGTCTTCATTAATTGGAATATTTTAGCTTTGCTCGCTAGTTTTATATTTATATATGTGATTCTCTAGTATTTTACTGCCCATCGTCGACAGGTTTTAATCTTCCAAATTTTTTCACTTTCTATTGAATAATTTGTTTTCGTCTCGATATGGGTGAGATATGCCGATGTGACGTTAAATTTTAACTCAATCACTCACTTTAACAGATATTCAGCAGGTCCCTCTCCATCATGCAGATACATGTTATAATTTATCTTTAGCAATTTGTGCTTATCGATGGTCAGAGTCATTGAGTCGATTCGATTGCTTCATATAATTTTACCCCAAACTGCAAGATTGACGCTCATGATTTCAGTTATCAAATTGTCTCTTCCATTATTCAAGATCTTCTTGATATAACTTGAATATTACTGCAAATTCACCCTTAACATGGTTCTAACTAACTTTATATAACTTTGAAACGCCTTCCTTGAGTTGACGAATGTATATACCGTCATAGGTCGCACGTGTTGACTCGGGTTTATGTTGTAATTTCAAGGCAATCATTGTTTGCGCATAAGCAAAATCCTACTACCTCTTTGGCGCCAGTTCAAACATGTCTTCCTCCTTCCGAGATTTTCAATTTTTTTCTTCACATAATAATGGGTTTGATACATGTGAAATATTATATTATGATTGGTTAATGTGCTTCATGACAAAGTGGACCACCTCAGTATTCTAGTGAAGAAAGTGTCTCATCACAGAGTGGATAGTCGTTGAAGCGCCGGGTTCGGTTCCCCACATGGCTACATTGTGTGAAGCCCATTTCTAATGCTTCCTACTGAGATGTTGCTTGGACTTTGCTGAACCTTACTCGCAGTAGTCTGAATGTTTCCCATGAATAGTCGCTGGGGAAATGTTTCAGACGCTTTCCTCCACAATCCTCAACACCAGCCTGTATCATGAGGTACGTCACAGTACAATGTAAATAATTATTTAATCACCAACAAAAACACAAAACAATTCAACCATATCAATTTCGATGTCCTCAATGTGTCATTTGGTTTGCTACAAACACGTCAACCCATAACATATCTGTAAGAGGGATCATAATCAGCGTTTGTAATGAGTATGTGAGTGAGTAACGGTTGAGATTGCATTGAAATATATCCTTTGAAAATTTACTGAGACTGAAATCTGAAATGTTGAATTAACTCATTAATATTACATGACCGTGAAATTTGGCGGAAGGAAATTAAGGCTGGTTGTTGTTACCGCTGCACTCAGCAATATTCCAGCTATATGGCGGAGGTCTCTAAATGATCGAGTCTGGACCAGACAATCCGGTGATCAACAACATGATCATCGATCTACACAATTGGGATGTGATGACCTGTGGCAGTATTGGCAAATGTTATAGCGATAACAGTGAGTGAGTGAATGAGCATGGTTTCACGCCGCTTTTATATTCCAGCAATATTCGGGGAAATCAGAAATGGGCTTTACACACCCGTGTCTACGGCGTGTCGAGTGATCGTTAATAATAACCGCCAAGCTACCCCACCGCCCCTCTACCGATAACTGACTGAGAGATTGTTGGCGTTCTTAACATACCCACAAATTCCAAAAACAGCAAAAGGATTTAGTTTCATCGGCAGAAAATCAGTAGCCTCCCTCACCAGGAAACGAGCCCAGGAATCAGCATTACAATAAACAGTTCTCAAATATACATCGACATTGTCAATTCGTCTCTTTTTTCATTTCTTGATGATCCAGGTAGCTGTGTTGTCATAAAGAAAAGAATATGGTTCAGCACCCTTACTCCCCACCGACCATGGAGTGTCGACATGGACGGTGTCAAGTTGCTAACACCAGGGATACAGGGGCTATTAGCGTTAACAGCACTCACCACCAGGAGGCTGCTCTTCACGAGTGCCTGATTAGTAGAAGGTTTTCAGTGATACAATATAGAATGTCACATATTTTCGACTACATTTTGGCCTATATTATATATATTGTTGCTTATGCATTCACTTTAGTATCCTATTGATGCAATAAAAGACTTGCTATCTCTTACGACTTGCCTGAAATCGATAATTGAAACTTCGAGACGAACAGCTTCCAAGCAGAGAATACTTGCCATATAGGGAATGTAAACAGTTGTTCCGTACACCAAAAATTGTTGCACGCAGTGTTGTCGGTATTTGCCGAATTGGTACAATCACAAGTTGTGCGTAGGGTATTCGTAAAGAGCGATCTGAGGGACATAGCTCTATGGGGTTCGCTTGAAATAAGGTTCGATCGGTAGAGGGCGAGAGTCGATTTAAAGCAACGTTGCATTAATTCATTCGAACTTATTAATTTAATTGTGTAATCTAAATATGTAATATTTTTAGAATAAATTATATGGAGCTTCCCTGATGACTGATAGTTAGTATTATTGAGAGAAATGCATTATTTATTTTTAGAGAGGTGCGGTGTGATATAGTGTCTTTAAGTGTCATAAATATGACGAGGTGTTCCGTTGACCTTTGTTATTTAGAAGCTATAAACAGCGTCACATCGATGTATATCAGATTGCGAAAATAACTGGTTGCAAGGGAAGTGATGATATTTGATTAGGCTGAATGGAAACATTTCGCTCATTGTACGTGCAGATCGCGTGATCCTGAACTATCAGGTCCCAAATAGGACACTAACATAACCCTTAAACAACATTTTAACTCATGCCCAATGAGATCTCTTTTATTCCTATTTATAACGATAACATCATTTTGTTACGCGACTTAAAGATGCAGCTTGATTTTTGTTGTAAAGACATTAATCCTAATAGCATGAGATGAATGTGAGCGTTAGAAAACATGTGAGCAACGAAACCCCAGTGTTTTCAGGGGAAGATACTACGTATTTAGTAACAAATCAAGACATCAGAAAGAAGAAAACGTTTCTTTCAGCTTTCCATATACAGTGGACTCTGTATAATCCGACACTCACTGGGACCGGGAAAAAATGTCGGATTATACAGAATGTCGGATAATTCAATGTCTCCTTGCTTCAATACTTTTCAAACAGTATCATACATTGTAACTGGCTTATATCAAGAAATTAATGCTTAATAGCTATTTTCTTGCTAAATAAAGGGAAAAAAACAAATTCTGTATTTACATGTACATGTATATCATTGGATTTATTATCTTCAGTACAATTTACATACATATACTGCTATCACAATCATGTTCACACTTACCTCCAAATTAGCAAGTGCTGGGACCAAAGAGATTACCAGTAACAGGATGTTAGTTGTCAACTGACCATTGACAGGTTGATTGGCTATTTCAGTCCAGTATGGGGAGTGGATGTCGGATTGTACAGATTAATAGTGTCATTGGGACCAGAAAATGGTGTCGGAATTCGGAATGTACAGATGTCGTATAAATCAATGTATAAATGATGATAATATAGAAGAACGCTGCCGGGACCCCAAAACTAGGTCGGATCTCACAGATTGTCGGATAATTCAGATGTCAGATTATACAGAGTCCACTGTACATGTATACCCCAGATCAATTCAGCCAACACGGATATAATTGTCCTGTCCAACACTGGCTGTATCACATTCATGACAATAGTCTGTTTATGAGATAAACATGTAAAGCATGTCTCTGATTTTCAAACACACTACATTAGGGTTATCTCCATTCTACCATGACCCATTTAAAATCGAACTTCCTCGCTCTGCGGAAGACACTGCGTAATCCGGCATGGGACGAGAGGCGAATTGAACTCGTCTGTGAAGGGAGCGGTAGATGCCGTTCGTATTTTTTTTATTCGTTCGTATTACTATTACAACATAACAATATTCTGTCCAAAGAAATCAAACTACTGTTTATTCAATGCAATTAGGTAATACCCGAGATCTTGTTGTTGTTTTTCATCCCAACTCCACACGACTAAAACCAGCCTATTGTTTTGTGTGCCGTGAAACTGTACCCCCCCTGGCCACACTATAATGGAATCGTCTGACCTACTTAATTTCTTGGAAGAAGACAGTTACGCAACAGTTTGAAATGGCGGACGAGCCAGTGTTGTTTACATTTTGCGAAAGGTTGAAATTTGAAGTGACAGTGGACAATACTTGACTGACTGTTGAATCTGAACCCTGCAGAATCGAAGAATAGATCCTTTCCTGATCAACCTACGAACTGTAACTCATCACAGACTGTTGATTTTTTATGACCGGCCGATCATGATTTCACGTACTGCCTCCACCCCGGCATGCGACAAAAGAGTGACAGTACTGCTGCTTATTGTACATGCGACTAACTTGTGATTCCTTGGAACTTTGTTTTCATCGTTTGGGACTGGACTGTGTCCAAGCGTTTTTCAAAGTAGATGAACATAACAGTGACAACCTTGCGGGGAAACTGGCAGAGAGCAGAATTATTTTGTGAACGATGCAACGGGATATGATGGAGTATGACTATGAGTGGCATAAATGTGGTGTTTCGCCAGACCGTTAGATCTATCTTGCAAATTTCCCATTCTAAACGGAATTAAATATACCATTTACCAGGTAGGTAAATGTTTACTAATGTTTTGCTGCATATTTTGTATAGATAGGGATGTATTTTACAAGGCTTTCTGATTTATGTGTTAGATATTGTTTTGTTTATGTTTGGGGCTGTGTATTGTAATTGAGTTTGAATATTTTTATAATAGAAGGTAATATGATAGTGAGGTTCCCTCATAATTGTTGGGGGGGAAATCATATAACTGTATTTTTCGAGTTTAAATAAATGTTTTATCAGCATTTCCATCACGTCTGTTGTGTTGATATTAGTCATGTTGGTGGTCAAGCTGAAGTAGTGCGGCAGTGTTCTATACGTGCGCAGTGAAGCGCAATGAAATCAAACGCATTTTTAATCCAAAAATTTCCAATTGCCTGTGTGGAAAATTCGAAAGTCAGCGTCAAAATCCATGGAGTTGTTGTTATGATCCGCCATCATTGTGGTCAAACGGAAGTAGTTCTCACAATAAGATTTGTTAATGCGCGGTGAAGCGGCCTTACAATCAGATGAGCGTCAATCCACAATTGATGCCGTCTGATTTTTCTGAACAACCAATCAGAATCTAGTATTTTCTTGATTCATGGTAGAATCACAAATACACTTAACATTTATTCACATTATTACCAAAGTCCATGTGTAAATCCATCACAGGATATGCAACGTTTAATTCATTGACATGAACGTTGGTTATTTTCACATTGTCAAATAATGATCATGGATTACACTGATTATGGAAACCTGGATCACCTGACATGAAATTGATTAGATTCAGATAAGCAAATAAACATCAACAAAACGTTCTATCTTCAAAATGTATATCTCCATGTATGGCTCAGATGGATTTACATATAGTATATCTGTTTAAAACTAGTGCCGGAAGGGCATCCTATTTCATTGTGCAATTTCTCGGATTTGGGTATTTGAGTGTGTGTCAAATGACTGAAGTTTTTCCCTGGCGACCGAAAAACTTTGACGATATCAAAAATGGGTTGGGAACAGCTTTGAAAACTTCTGTTAAACAGAAATCGACCACATGGATAATTTGCATCAACTCGAGTGCACAAGCAGCTACTATTTCTTGTAGCTTTCCCTGTCTAATATAGTTGTTCCTGTGTTCTCATTTATTTGAAATAGTAATAAAACCGTCGGCGTAGTCCAAATATTGTATCAGTGATCTAGCTAGCTGTATGTCATAATGAAATGTTTCCATTTGGAAATATCCCATTGATCCGGTTGTAAGTGATGTTTGTCATATGCCTATTGAATAACACTGTGAACATCATAACAGAAACAGAACAAAGAATGCATTTACAGGTATTTTAATATTCAATATGCACATAATCCCACTAATGCAGCACACAACAATATATGAATGACCCGGGGGACTGGAGTGCAGCCTTAGGCAAAGGGCACTCACTTTTACATGCAAATTGCGTGAAAGTCATGTGCTGCCAGTAGGATAGGACAGGGTTAACCTTTTCAGAACACCTGGTGTCTTCAATGACTATCTCGGGTGTTTGTTATTGTGCATTTACATTACCAATGGCTTATTTGGAGTTGCCCTCTCTGTCAATCTGATGAACTTTGTTCTTTTCAAACACCACCGAGAAGACAGTGATACATAAGAAGTCAAACACTTCTAACACTGTCAGCAGGCTGGCACCAAGCAACAGACCCAGTGCTCCACCGATGTCACAGAACAGATCCAGGATCTCATACCCCACCTGTTTTTCCATGTGTTCGTAGGTCATAGAGTTTAGATACATCTCCAGAATAACCAGATTCCTCCTCCAGTACTCTTCAGTCTTACCCTTGGCCTTGGTGTACGCAGTAATGTAGTTCCTGGTCAGTGGGGAACTGGAGTGTTGAGTGGTGAAGCTGGTGTAGCTGCACGGCTCAGGACATCCAGCTTCACAGCCAGTGTCTATCTGCAGATATTTAGCTTTAGCAGGGACATAACATTCTTGGAACTGTTTGGCGGTGCAAACTGCTACATCGAGGCTTTTGTTTGTAAAGGTCTTGCAGTTGCACATGCTGACGATGAAATCTATCTCACACTCCCTTTTGCATGCATCCCGGGAATAGTTTCCAGTGACATACTTCAGAAGCCTGTCTCCACAGCCGCCTACACCTTCATGTGCTGTTACCTCCTGTCATAATACAGAAATAACATCATCACTGTGTGAAGAATAATTATTTTTACAATACCCAACCCAGTAACGCGTAATCTCCAACCACAGATCAGCGGTCGTCGGCGTTCATGCTTTTATGTGCAAGTAGAAACTCTCACCAGCTGCCATCTGTATCCCGAATCAAGTGAGATAACTTACCATTTGACACTCATGACGTGATAAAATAATCAATCAGTGATAAGATCTTTATCCCAATACATCAGGTCCTAGCATTGAGTAGTTTGAGTCACTTGATAGAAAACAAGAAATCATCTGTCGTCGTGCAGTTGACGGCACAGCTACAATTCTCCCATCGACAGAAATCTCTGAGCAAAGTATCTTTGCTCCAGCTGAAATATTGCTCTATAAGTCCACATACGCTTGGCAAGAGTTGACTTCGTTCCCTCACAAATAACAAATGCAAATTTATCCTGATATTATTACAATATGAAATATTTTATTCCTTGAGTGAGTGAGCGAGTGACTGACTGATTGACTGAGCCAATTAGTTTGTGTTTCATGTTGTTGCAGTTGTGGCTGTTGTTTCGCACAACAGACATCATTATACTGATAGTAACAATGCAGCCTGGTAGGTGTCGTATGAGTGACTGCGGTGTTCTACGCCCAGTTTAGAAACTTTCAAGAATCATTACGATAGGCGCCACAAGGATATATCTTCAAATATTGTAACCATGTGGAGAATGGATGCGCTTCTTCATCAACGGACACTTTAACCACTGTCAGTAACCAAATCGTCTGTTTCATAACTATGTTGTTTTCATACGATGGCATGTACCGAGCCTTGCAAACAATCCGTGAGGTTGTCTTTTGCGACAGGCAAATGTGCTGCATTCTGACTTTTTAAAATGTTTGTCTAATATTTGTGTGCTTCAAATTTAATGCTGAAAACATTTCTGTGAACTCGAAATTTACAGACATGTACATTTAACTTCAAACCAAACTACAAACATACAAAATCTTAGGAACACAACGTTTCGGAATATATCCCTACTCCTTAAGTAAGGACGTTTGCTTCAGTATTTTGAAATATGCATTTAAAATACTTTATGTATAAGTCTCACTATACCGATATCAAAGTTTCTATAAAGCATTTCATTATGAGTTGTAATATGCTCTGGAAATAAAGATATATATAGGTAAAGTTTATGTGTGTAGAAGCACTCATGTTAGATTTACAATAGAAAATATAATTGGTAAAAGGTTAAGGCTATAAACCAGTAGTCCCTGACCACGTGGATTTGTATGGTTTATGTAAACCCGTGGTTACCGAGGCTGAATTAAAGACTGTATAAAAAAAAAAAAAAGCATATACTCCGAAACGTTGTGTTCCTCATAGACACCCATAAAAACTCTCTTCTTTATGTGTATCACTTCTAAATGCCATTATTCAAAGAGTGAGTGGGTGAGTGAGTTACGATTTTAAGTCACATCGGCAGTATTTCACCACATCGTAACTAAATCAAGTTATAGATTTATGATAAAGTAAGTCACAATATAAAAGCCTGTCAACGAAGGACAGTAAAACAACCAGAGGATCACAGATATAGATATAAACTATAAACTAGTATGGAAATCTAAAAGTGTTTCACTATAAGACAATGCCCTATATAAACAGGCTATAGATTTTCCCAACAACTGAAGGTAGATCACCATACTAGGGACCATGAGGACTTACAGTACATTTGCTTGCTGGACACAAGTTGGATTTACATCATCCCTTCAGCTGTTAGCAATTTAGACAAATCCAGCCATACAGTAAAAACATATTCTACGACTAAAAAAGTGGCAGGATTATATTAACTCATTGAATGTTTGGGGACTTACGTATCCTCTCAGGAGGAAAAAAATTTTACAATACTTTAACCCCTTTGAGGATACAGCTATCAACAATCTGAGTTTGTAATTTAATCTACCAAATAATAAAAAACATCTCTACAAAACATATGAAATTAAAATTTATCAATCAGTTCAATTTATTTTACAAATTCGACAATTAAATGGTAATTAACATGAATAAAAAGATCCTTAACACTTTTAACTGAAATATTTATCCCTTGTGGAGGATCCTCACTTTTAAGCAAATACCTATGTGTACATCTTGAAGGGCCAAAACGACAACGTCGTATAACGACCTCTGGACTGACAACCCAAGTAGGTATAACCAATATAGGGTTTTATAGCATGAAATGTATTAATACCTTCTTGGGTGTCCCACTTCTTCTGCATCAGATCACGGATGTACGATGTAATAACAGGTTTATAATCAACGTATTGAATAAGACGTGGTGTCACAGATTTGTCGAGTGCTGCCTTAGCTGTAAACTCGGCCATTACCAGAAATCCCAACATGGCTGGGTAACCAACAGAGGACGATGTCGTATTGGCCAGTAGCAAGATCAACATATGATTCAACTATTTCGATTAAAACTTGATGTTAACAAACAAAATCATTTTATAGCCTAAAGGCACGAAAGAGTCTGAAAAGATTATGTATATTCTATATTTAGGGTGTCTATTAATATATTTAAAAACTGTTAGTTTTGCGTTTGTTTCTGTTGTGAAAATTGAACTGTCATTGGGTTATCGAGAAGATATTGATCTGGATCCAATGACAGCAGCACAAGCCATTCAAAGACCTGATGCAATATCTTATTTTTGAATAAAAGACAAATATACCTGAATGTGTTTTTAAATGACCGACTATCGCATATGTAATTTTTGCACAATTCACCATTGGAAGATGGTTAGTTTGTACTTAGTTTTCATCATTCTTAAGTTTTTCCGTCAGTTTCAGTGAGTGAGTGAGTGAGTTTAGTTTTACGCCGCACTCAGCAATATTCCAGCTGTATGGCGGCGGTCTGTAAATAATCGAGTCTGGACCAGACAATCCAGTGATCAACAGCATGAGTCAGTTACAGACGACATGGCGGTGACAACAATGCATGTACTTAACGTAGATGAAAATATAACCGAAAAGCCTGGTAGGTGCGGTTTACTACTGATATGTAACTCATTTTAACAGAGTGTTAAACTGACCTTCACTCCTATACCTACAAATTGCTGTGAGCCGGGAGCTACCGCCATTCCCATAGCAGACATGATTGGGATCACCTCCGGAGCGTGAACAGCCACCTTCAGGTCAGAACAAACAGAAATTACCACTAGAAATACCATGGTCATACACGGAAATACTAGATGTGATAAATTATATCAGGAGAGAGCATATATATTTGTCAATAATGGTATGTTGCGGCAGCAGTTTCCTTGTTTTGATCTTGCCTGCTTACAGATAATGGTGATAGCTGTTTCTGCGAATCTGAGTAGATTTTGATAATATGTCTTATTATGAGTAACATTCTACAGGTCAATCACCGTTCAGCAAACAGTCCCAGGTCCAAGATGTTGGTGTGTTCGTCGTTGCATGCGCAGTAGTAGTACAGGGATACGAACAACCAGGAATAATGGTAATTGTTTGAGGGGACAGACATGTTCGGTGGTGTATATGAGTGTTGGCATTGGATTCGATTCGATTCAGTTAATGGGGTCATTTACATAATCATTATTCAAAATTTAACAACTTTTCATTAACACTCACCATAAACCCTGTCCCAAGATATCCATCATGACTCCGAGAATATTCCTCGTCCTGGACATTAAGCAAGAGGCGCAGACCATGGGCACGTCCGGAATTCCGAGCAAGCAGGGAACCATTACCTGAAGCAGAAAGCATGTATGTGCATTTTACAAGAGTAAACATTATGTCACTTGATAACGCCAAGCGCCTACACAAAAGAAAGGTATCTCATTTTTTCAGAAGACTTTTTGTGAAATAACCCACTATAATTATATCTATAGCAGAGATATCTGGCTTAGATGCAGAACGTCAGATAACCATAATAACATAACATCAATAGGTCTGTGAAGATCACCTCATATTTGAGAAGCCCTTTCACCAAGGTTTCATTCCAAGGTCTTTCTGATGAAACATTCCTGTACTTGGTCGACTAGATCGACATGGGCCATTAACGTTAATTGTCTGTCGTTATCATGATTGTAATTTTCTAATTACTAACTGTGATATCTTAAGAGCCACAGTGCTCTGCTAATCAAGTTGCACATAGCCGTTCCTTATGTGACAGACAGCATATGACTGAAACGTTTGAGTTTAAATATCAGAACAACTTTCAGTCTGTTTAGTATCACAGAAATGTAAGACAGCAAACTGACACAATAAATACGAATTTTATGCTACACAAAAATGAAGTTTTCAGAAAAAATACTGCAAAACACGCTGTGAATGTAATAGTCCTTTTTCTAAATCCATACACAATCATACAGCTTGGTTCTCGAAAATCATCACCCCAAAATGAACTATCTCTAAATTTGGTCATTAGTTTTTATTAAATTATTTTTCATCTTAAAAGCAGGTAGCCTCCCAGTTTTCAATAAGTGTGGTTTCGTCAATGATGATCTTTTAAACAAAGTGGTTATCACCAATACAATACTGGAAAACACAAGCTGGGGCTCAATAGAAGATTCACATTTTACTTATGCTTTCATTTCAAGAGAAGAAGACGAGCCTGCGTCTTTTACTTGTGTATGTCATTTCACCGTGAAAGAGTACTTTTACACTTACCTTGATGACTCAAGGTACGGTCTGGGGATAATTGCTGCCATACCTGACACAATGCAGCCGTGAAACTGGTGAATCCATTGGACGCCACACCGTGCAGGAATGTCCAAAACATTTTGAACCAGTAGATTGAAATCTTGACTCACAGAAATCCTATCATCCAAGTACGTGGCCTTAACACTCGCTACTGGGTTGCAGAGTTTGGATGTCTCCATGACAATATAACTTACCGTTATACATGAAACATTTCCCCATATCAGTTTCCAGGTAGACAAAGTCGTCTTTTCCACATGGCGCTGACTCCCACGCACACTGAAAGAAAATAAGATGGTTCATTATGGGGCGATGTTAACATGGCCGTGCCAGCTCCACTGACTGCTGTTCTCAACTGAGGTTGAAGAATTCATTTGCGTTGTCGTCTTTATTGTTGAGTAGTAAAACACCAAATAATTTTCAGAAATTTCGCTTTTGTTGCATATTTAACCCTTCTCAACACTTACTGATTTGGCTGGTTTACATATACTATTTACTAAATATATCTTACTGGAACAATACCATTAATTCTTGGAAGTGATATCATGTGCGTCATCTTTAGTAGAAAACCAATCATAATTATGAAGCAGGTAACGGGAAGTGCTGAGCTGGCTTTTATAACAAGTGGTTGGGAATTTGGGACCTTCATGTACGAATTCCTGATGACAAACAATGATGATGTATTAATAAAAATTAGACACAGATGTTATACCTATTTCTGTTGTTTGACAAAGGTAGGGTTCGAGTGCTCTTTGTGAATAAAGTGAGTGAAATAAGTTATGCACGCGGGTGTGGCACAAATATACCTCCTTAAGTCTTACCTTCAATTCACATTGCGATTTCAACGAATATGCCTTAAATATAAATGGCGTAATAACTGGATTAAAATAAAAGTTAAAATTGTGTGTGTGAGTGAGTGTATCCGTGAGTGCATGAGTGAGTGAGTAAGTAGCATTTGTGTCATAGCCAGCTGAAGATAACAGGCGTGCGAGTGCGTAATGAGCAAGGTCAAACATCATCACGCATTATATTAATTTCTTCATATATGTATATCTTATACCATACCCACAGGTATGGACGAGGTTCTCAATGCATTCTGGGAAGCAATGTTAGTGTCTGTGTCATATGAAGAGTTTGTTGCATAAACATTTATACTAAGGCAAGCTATATTTATATATAAGTAGTCTAAGTAACATATCAATGGCGAGAATTCTATTCAAGTCTCAGAGTATACATATACATACATATATAAATACATGTAAAAGTGTTTAGTATTCATCCTGTGTCAAATTTATAAATGTTATTCAAGTAATATAGCAATGCCTAGCAATGAAATGGTGAACAAAACACTGAACATCTCAGATTGAAATAGTGTATGCAGTCACTGAAAGGAAGATATTACATGTCTGCATTTCAGGATGCAGTTAAGCTGACTGTGCCAAACATATTTCTGTAGATGAATACATGGAGGAAAATAAGAACATTAATTCCCATACAAGTAAGTATGACCATGTTAGCTCCCTCTATTATTTACTCATGCTACCTACCTTAATGATACTGGTTTCCATGATGTGTCCGTAAGTGCTGTTCGCTGATACTTGTAGATTGAAAATCTTGGAGATGTCCAACTGACTTAGGTTTACGTTTGGTAACTGTTCATTGAAATCAGTATATGGATACGTCACTTGTAACACATCGCTCCATCCAAGATGCTCGAGCAGTGAACTCCTCACGATATTGTTATTACATATTGTTATGGTTGGAAACAGAAGGGTGTTGTCCAGGATTTGATCCACTCTCACGTTGACAGGGACAGACAGATATAGAGATATCTGATTGTAGATGTTGAAAGTGGTGAAACCAAGTCCGACACAAAAGATAAAGAACCAGGCTACTCGTCTAGAGATATTGGAATTGGCGTCACATATTTGAGATAATCCCTGTACAGTCACCACCTCGTGTAAAGGTTTGTTGCCTCTCATTGCCAGAGTGAGAGAGACGTTGGTCTTCCGGTTTCAAACCCTGCGCACATGAAGTATTAGAACATCTTCTTTCTTGGTGTCTCTGTTTAACTGGTCGTTGATGTCGAATCTCTGCTGACTGTTCAGCCTTGTGGTACATGAACGTCTATATATATGGCTTGTGTTGTTGAGTGTCTTCAATACATAACAGATGCATGTTGACTTTGTTTAATGCTCGATGGCTGACATTATCCTTTTGTCGTGGATTGCATGCACTTAGTAGTTGTTAGGTAACGGATTTGCAAACAGCTCAGTGTATTTGCCCAGAAAAGTCGAATCGATCAACAGCTAAAAGAGAGAGCATTAGCAGTATCCTCGGGTGCGGATGTGGCCATGGGGAGAAAAGTGGAGTCGGTGGGATGGGGGGTGGTAAAAGGTGCATTGGGTGTCCGTGGTTGCTGTCTTTTATGGATCAGACGTGTAACTGTCTTCTAAACTGCTCCCTGCTCTTCCTTCATAGCCATGAGGACTTGATTACGATTCTGACGTGACTGAAAGTATGTCATCATGAACAGAAGATAGAAACCGTACCGCATACAAGGTGTCAACCAAATTGCAACTTTTGAATTGCATCTTTTGACATTGTAACAAGTTACTTTTGCTTCGTATTTAACAATATTTGTATTCTTATAACACATATGCGACGTTGCTATGCTGTCGAAAGGCTAAATGTATTTCTCAAAAGTGGATACTGTTGAAAAGTATTCATTATGTTCAATAAATATTTCAAATAATTTTGATCCCCAAGAGACGGAAGTATTTCAAATATTTACACACGAGTGAATGGTTTCAATTTTTATCATAACAAGTTCAAAGTGAACCGATATTGAATGATTAGAGTAATAATCGACCTAGGCTTCAGCAACATATGACAGTAGGGCATAAAATTGAATACAGAATATTTTCATGTATTTCATGTATTCTCCTCAAAAGCAACATTGTAACACATAGATTTCGGAGTCGAAACATGAAGAAACCTGTCTGTTACAAATCAACTGATGTGATACCAACACAAAATACTACAACGTGTTGCGCAATTTAAACAGCAATCTTTTCAACGTGGTTTACAAATGAATACAAATATCTGGTAAGAGAAACATAAGTGCTTACCATGATTAGTGGCAGTTAGAACTAAAGTGCAAATACAATACGTCTTGAAAAATAATGCAAATTATAGCTAAATTGGATGGAAATATCATGAAACCGCCCTCCAGTTATCACAATTGAGCGGGCCGCTGCTAATGATAACATTTGGCCATCTGATTCCTTAACGATGGGCCATTATCAGTTCTGTTTTCAAATGACGTCACAGCGGGTGCGCGTGAGGGCGGCTTTGATGCACCGAACGCTGACAAAGGAAGATGGCGTCCGATTGTGTGGGTGCGGCTTAGTCGCTACGAGAAATTGTACGAGCGCTTCGTTAACTTACTGATTCGCTTTGGGGCGAAAAGGCCGAATTTGATGAAATTAATGGTGACTTAGATGAAGATGAACTTGAAAAACTTAAAATGGAAGGGAAATCAGCAAATACTCTAAAGCAAACATCATTTACCTGTAAATGTTTGGAACTCCTATAAAAAGATCAGTGAAAACAATTTAATTATTCCTTAAAACTGTTTTCCTTTTTATTTCATAGATTGGTCTTTTCGGCGTAGAATCAACGTAGATTTCCAAACCATAAACGCACTGGATCTTTCCAAATTTCTTCGAAAATCTTATGTTGAAAACTGATGAAAAAAGGCTGAACTACCTACCCAGTACATTAAGATCTCAAAGAGCAGCCGTTCACAGGATCCTAAAAGACCCTCCTTTCTCACGGGCTGAAGAAGGGTTACTAAAACTACAATTGAACTAAAGCGTGATGACAACAACAAGCACTATCATGCCTTTGCTTTAGCTGAACAGACGAAGAACTGGCAAGGCACTAATCCAACTAACCAGAATTGCTCGGATGTTCGAATCTACAAGAGCCCAAGGATCCAGTAAGCGTGCATCTTTTCTACTTGTCCAAACTCCATCCGGATTGTGATGCCCTTTTTCAATCTCCTCGGAAGTGGTTCGAGAAATCTGGCTTGTGGTATGACAATTGTCCTTTGGGTAAGTGAATATGTGTTTATTCAGTAACACCACACAAAATGACTATATTACCCAAATTTACTAACGTTAGGAAATATACGTTTCATCCGGCGTCCATATGAACAAACATTTGAAATGTACGTATCATCTGGCTTTCAGATTTACACACGTTTAAAGGGGTGTTAAAATAAACTGACATTCAACTCTGTATTTACATGTATTTCACAGGTGTGTAAATCTGGTCATTGTTTTCATGTGTTTTCTAGCATGTGTAACATATGTAAATGATATGATTGTAAGACATGCATTTTAATACCTTTGAAATCTCGTATGACTAGGGTTAGATTTGTCATATATTTAGCACACGCGTAAATGGTTGGTAATTGGTAAATATAGTGTTACAAGATTAACACTACTTTAACATGTATTTCAATGATTCTGTAATGTAACTGTCACATCGAGTTCGTTAGCGCGTCGGACCACGCCATAACGCCCGGAGATCATTAGAAACACATGGCGAAGTGATACCCATGACTGAGCACCAGTATTAACGTGCCTGCCTTTCTTGACACACACATGATGTCTGTTTAAAAGGTTCAAATATTGGGTCTATGGGCCAGAGCGATATGTATGTTAGGTAGTGTGTGCACGTGTGTGCATGTGTGTGAGAGGGAGAGGGTGTGGGATAGGGTAGGCATAGGGTGAGGTGGTGGCGGCGGGGTACTGATAAGCCTTTCTGATCAGTAGGTAATACCGTTTATACTTTTTGCAATGGAAATTACATTACAGTTTAAATAACTGACCTTAGGTACACTTCTTATACATGACATACAAGCAGAGACAGCTTATTGCAATAAAACACAGACAGGTGTGTTCACACAGACATGAACCGGTAGGTCCCTAATTTTAGCTATCTATACTTTCAAAAAAAGATGATTACAATGTATTCCTGATTCCCGATGTAAATTACTGTAACAGTTGTAAATGTGTTAATATGCACATACTTGGTATTAGAGCTGTGTTTCGTAGCCTAAGTGGGGAGACGATACATCCTGATACCAGTTTAATGAGGCGAGACGATATATCATGAGTGAGTGAGTGAGTTAAAGTTTATAGTCATAGTGGCAATATTTCAGCCATATCGTGACTTAAAATAGTTATAAATTCATTAAAACCTGTGTTACATTCACACACACACACACACACACACAGACACACACACACACACACACACACACACACACACTTAAAGAGCTGTTGATCTAATAAAATTTCAGTATTTCATGTTGAAGAAGGTTCAGTCAAACATGTTCAGCCCGCCTCAAATAAATTTGAAACTGAAGTTTCCTTTGGGAAGTTGTGTTTCTACACCAATTCTTTCACAAACAATTCAATGTAATTTATACCAGAAATCAGAATCACTGAAAAAAACTCTTAAGTCTGCTATCTAAATTGTATCTGTTCTCTTTCTTAACAAAGCTAAGACATCATTCATAGTTGTAAATAAATGGTGTTATTTGTCAAACAACTAAAACATATTTCAATTACTTGAAGACAAGTATTGTACAGTTCACAGAGTTTGAAACATGTTTACACTCTTTCACTTCTACACCAACTCCTTGGTTCATGTAACAGATACAAACAAATTCCTATAAGGCTCAATTTGTTTCTAATTTACAGAAGGATTTCAAAGAGACTCCTTTCCTATTCCTATTCCTAATGCAATACTCCTTACAACTTTAAGTAGTACTTAAGTAGTATAGGGATATATCGTCTCTTGTGGCGATCCATCGATGTATCATGGACCCTCGTGATATAAATATCCTCATGTATTGCCTAAATGTGTTTTGTATTGATGCATTCGTATCGCATACTACGAATACTATCGATGAATCGTTACACCACTATATGGGATGGCCTCTTTTTGATTCGGAATACAGATATTGTCCCATACGGACGTTTTCTCAAATTTCAGTTACCCGACGGAATATACTGTACACCTATTTTGATTCCATCTCTGGGGTAGATTATAGAAAACTCTAGTGACTGCAATTAGTTCATAAAGTTAGATAACTAAGCAGTTTCTGTAATTATTGAAAGCTTACTACCTGACATCATTTATGTTACTCATGCGTTTTTAATTTTTGCTTTTTGCTGTCTGATTTGTTATACATTATATAATAATGTTAATCATTTTGGCATCCCAATATCATAGAATATAATGTAAACCTATTAACCTATCAAAGTACCGAAACGAATTATCTGTATGCTTTACTGTTACTGGGTGAAACTGTTAAATGCACCTCCATACAAATTATCGACTTCATATAAGGCAGCATAGATATTTCACAAACATGGTACAGGACCCTTAGCCTCATTAGCTTATTGCCTCACCACTTGCGAATTAAGCGTTGGCAGATGTAAATGTTACTGAAGATGTTGGTCTCCGCCAGCCATGGGTGTTTGGTATGTTTACTCTGTAACCCGAACCCTGCAGTGAGTTTTCCTGCAGATTATAACAAACGCTGAACCTGGGAATATCTAGATATGCGTCATTTAGGGCGTAAACATTACAGTAAGGGCTGGGCGGAAGTTGAAATAATATCATTCTGTGACTATAATACAGCAGAGACCATATAATAGACTATTATATGGTCTCTGGATACAGATTGGGAGAAGATATGTAAAACAAACTATTTTGACAACAGACCATAGTTTGGGTCTTTTAATTGTACATATGATTCCAATAGCTTAACCTAGATTAAGATATCCTTCGAATGTACATTTGGTTGAAATTGGAAAGTATACATTTATAAGAACGAATGTTTACTTATAATTCAAAAGTATAACAGCACGAGTGTCCATTTTGTCTGTTGTCTTCTACCCGTCCCTACTTGGCTCAATCTCATGTGTCTCAAGGTCACGGAGCATCAGTGGTTTAGGGGCCCGTATTGCAATTCTCGTGCGTTTCCATGTGTTGTTGACGCGGCATGGACGCCTTGTAACATCACTATTTAATTATGATTCACAAACACATGCTCATGATATGGTTGGAATCGTGCCACGGATTAGCTGATACTTATCATGAAGGTTTTTTTTATGTAGGTGGCTTGAAACTCGCTTTTACAAAGGCCTATAGGTTCGATCACATGCATATTCGTTTAACAGCTTCTTTTCTCTTAACGCGCTCATGTCAAAACTGATTTAAATTCTGATCGCAGATAAAAGAATAAGACAATAAATAGTATGCCAAATTATTGTTGCCATGACAACCCTGTGATATTTCACCTTATGTAAGAGAGTAATAAATACGATGCTAGGTATGGCAGTTACTACTGCAGATGATAGTGTATGTCGTAAATAGTTGCTGCAGTGCTATCCCTAATCACTGGGTATCTATACAATTATATGTGTGATGGAGGAGAACAAGCGTCGCTACTTTTCTCAATAATCTGAATACATGTATGTAGCGTGAAACCGGCAGATACCTATAGAAGAAAGTGTTTGCCCTACCTGTAACAACCATGTCCCGTGTCTAAGAAGGGGATATAATGTGGGAATGAATGACATGTACTTTTATCTGGGCCCGTTTATGATGATACATATTGCGATCTTTCACAATAATCTCACTGGCCGGTACGTAACCGGTATTTCTATTATTGTATATATACAGCAACTATCTTCGAACTTTCTCCATATACGTCTGCCAGATACATCGCACACTACCCCTTTCTCTCTTGATCTTCTTAAACGACTGTTGCAAGTTCGAAGAATCCTGGTCAAAGTAGAAAAGTCTTAATATCCCCTACAAATCTGTAACATACACATTGTACCCTAAATGGGTAGAGCTTCCGTTCGGGGGAATATCAGAAGGACAGCGATACCCTTATCTCCAATGTTGTAGAAAGCACTCCACTTACTTAGGAAAACAATAGACCACTGAGATATTGCAATCTTGTTGGAATCAATATTTTCGGCACCTGTCACATCTGAACTTGAACATGCGAGGTCTGCGTCTATGTCAGGCTCAAGGTCTGCAAGATGTTTAGCAACACTGGGGCATAATAGTCATAGGCCTGCTCCAAACAACGGAATATATATCTTGTGAGAAGGACTTCTCCGACAGGGAAAATTACAGCAGTGCAACATCACATTTACTTGTGTGACGTTTGCTTTCGGAATCTGGGTTTATGGATCGTCAATTTAAACAGGACAATCAAGACGAATTTCACAAAATCATGGAGGTCCAACATGCCTATGGTATACTCAGAGAACGCACCCGCCTGTGCTATCCGGTCATAATCGCTACACGATAAAAACCTTTTTCATTTCATGTCTCACAGAATATTTAATTTGATATGGCAATGTTTGTTATCGTATACGTTTGTGTTAATGAAACAAATGTGGACAACTTAAGTTCATGTATGGCGTTATTACAGCAAAGGCTGAGCGGAAGGAGAAATAACATGATTCAGGCACTGTGAGACTATTAAGAAAGGTCACATGCAGTGCAATAATATTCCAATTATGTACTGCCAAAAACTATTTATAGTACTGATGCGCCAGCTGAAGAGACTTAAGAAATTACGAGTTGGTTCGTGTAGCGTATTTGGCCGCGCTCCAAGAGAGATAAAGTGCTATTCTGTTGGGACAGCTAGGGACACTTGCAAGGACAAAGGGGCAGCTCATCGCCCCTTTTTGCGTAATACTGCTTACTTAGTCAGGCTCTTTTGATGATAAGAATAATGAGGTCACGTGAACGTTAATTTCAAACGTACAAAATGTGTGAAAATTAAATTGCATGAACCAAGTGATTCACATGATGGAAACAGTTTTCGTCACGATATGGCTGAGATATTGCCGATGTGATGTTAAATATTAACTCACTCACTCACTCACTCACTCATGATGGAAACAAATGATCATCTTGCTTGAGCACAGGTAACATGAAGGTGTATGAACCCTTCATATACATACCCCTGAAATCCGGTATGGTACATAAATATCTAAGGTGTGTAAACATTTGCAAATTTGAAAATTTACATGTGTTTCCCCACCTACGTAAATTTACATGTTTCCAACCTGAGTAAACTTAGAACGAAATCGAAATTTCAGCACAAATTGAAATTCAAGGGAATGCATCAGAAATACTGTATGATCATGTATTTACTGGGGTATCTGTTTTGCAATTCATGTTTGGAAATACATGACAATCCGGTCATGGCATACATGGACGAGGTACTTGTGCATACGAAAATGTACGATGAGCATATGTTTCAAAGGTATAGATTCATATGAAATATATGCCCGAAGTTGGGAAATCTTTGGAAACATACGTAAATCCGGTCATGGCATATATTTCCTACTGTATTTTCGTTTATTTCAATGGTTTACTATCAGGCTTTTGGTCCTATGTAAGGGGGCCTTCGGCCCATTATACACATACATATCAGAAAGGTTTAAAATATAACGTGAAGCGCCATGATATGGATACGGAATGGATACAAAGGTGTAATTGTAATTGAGATGTGAACGCAAGATCAGCATGATGCAAAATATTTCGTACGTTTTTTCATAGCTAATACATATATATTAGCTAGGTTGCTTATAACAATATTATTTTGAGAAGTAAACAGTAGGGCTAACTTGTTTTCAGAAGGATATACGTCATAAAAACGTGGTATGAGAGATGATCTCAGATCGTGATAAAATGGACATTCAAGGCAAAATGGTATTCAGATTCGATCATAGGAATAGCAATACAATGGACACAAACGTTCGTTGCGTGCAAGATTTATACGTCTTCCATAATCAGTCATTTACATATGACTTGAACAGCGACATCTACAATGGTAATACAATACACCTTCCCATTTACAGCGCCAAATTGTCCTTTTGGGAAAAGTACCTTGGGCTATCTCATGCAGAAGATATAAAAAAGCTGGTTTGTCACAGACGTACACTTGCCATTCCGTCAGGGCCTCCACCATAACATAGCTGTATCAGGCAGAAGTTGACACGTGGCAAATATACTAAGCAGCAAAAGAAACGTCAGTTTGGAATTTTCCTTCGCATACACGTATAACTGTAAACTCATTTAATGTTTTGATTGTATATTTGTGACTACATCTCCAACCTATCTGAGAAAAGACATTCCTTCCCAAATTCAGAATTGAACCCAGGAAATGGTCTCAAAAACGCAAACTATTCTCGGAGATGGTACGGTGTTCTCCATGTTTTTCATGCAACTCAAGCTGCACGTGCTGTTCACAAGGACCACCCCTATAAAATGCATCCCCAAACCTGGTTGAAACATTCACATTACAACGTCAGCAGGATGAGGAACCAGGCGCTAGGAAGACTTGAAGCTGGCCACACTGCAAAAGCCGTTGCCAGTCACTTCCAGGTCAACGTTCAGACCATCTACCGGCTGCAGCAACATTTCCGGGCCACAAACACCACAAATGATCGCCCCCGTACTGGCAGACCAAGGGTGACCACAAGACGACAAGACCGCCATGTTGTGCGACAGCATGTACAGAATCCCTTCATGCAGGCATCTGGAACAGCACGACAGACAGTGTGAACACGAGGAAGACCAATCAGTACTGATACAGTACGCCAACGTCTTAACAGCGGGAACCTCCATTGCCGTAGACCTTACCGTGGACCTATCCTCACCCCTCGTCATCGGCGTGAACGTTTACAGTTTCACACAACACCAAAACTGGCGATACAGGCAATGGAGAACTGTTCTGTTCATAGCTGAGAGTCGGTACTGCGTATTAACTGCCGATGGCAGAACAAGAATATGGCGACGACGTGGCCAGCGTTGCTCAGACCAATGTGTTATGGAAAGAAACTCATGGGGAGGTGCAAGCATCATGGTATGGAGTGGAATAGGCCTGAACCAGAGAGTGGGTTCTGTGGTGTTCCAGAACATTGGTCCAGGGAGAGGAGGCGGCATCACAGCAGTGCTCTACATCGACCAAACTCTCAGACCCCACGTCATACCACATTTTGCACGTCACCGGAACAACATTTTCCAGTATGATAACTTGAGTTGTTTCACCGTTGGAGGGGGAGGTTGTTCGTCGACGGGTTGCATGTCGAGCAATCTCAACAGCTGAGGTTTCCTCCAGCGGGAGTAACCGATCACTCCACGTTCTTTAGCAATCATTTTCAGTTCTCGAACAGTTAGCATTGTTGCTATATCCAGATGCGAAGTCAAATCTCTAAAAGGTTGGATTTTCGCTATAGTCAGGTGCTAAGTCAAATCTCTAATTGGTTGTTTGCTACATGGGAGGTAACTCCGTCAGCCTTATCTCTGACGAGTTTTTGAATAAAAATGAAGCGCACGTAAAATATATATTTTTTTATTTTATTTTTATTCTGAGCAGTCGGTTTCGTTCGTTGAGATAGTCTCTTTGCGTTAAGTAGATGAGATGACCTCGTACCACGTACGCTCCGTGGGCTTTGCAACGGCGATATTGGCATTTCACGCCCACGCCACACACTTCGCAGGTGTAATTCACGAAACCTTTTCGTGTGGACATCATGTCTTTGCTGCAATATTCGGTGGTGCATTTCCTGCCACATGTTTCGGTTTTTCGAACACCACCTTCTTGCAGTTATACGGTGCACGTCTTCCCATCTTTATGTATACACATAAATATATTTTTTAGTCTAATTGTTTAGTGATCAACACGGTCGCGGCTAAGATCAGCTCCCGGTCTTTCCGTTCCGGGGAAGGCGTGTAATACTGAGAGAGGGTGGGTTCGAGAGTTTCGAGTCGTTTGCCAGTGAGCAGGTAGTATTCTCGCATGGCGTCGTCCACGTCCTTAAACGTTCGAACGGCATGGTTTTTGTGCGAGAGTTTGGCGCTGATGAAATCTATACTCTGCATGCGTTTTTTCTCGTAGTAGGTTTACGCGGCTTGTAATTTCTCCACGACTAAATCGTGCCGTTTCCGGTCTGCTTCGATTTCAGCAGCATTGGATGTGCGTAATTTGGAGAAGAGATAATTGCTCCCCGAAAATGCCAGGGCGTTGACTAATGCCCCGCCGACAATCATCGCGATTGTGGCCATTTATTTATATATACTTTTCTTACTTTAATATGTTTTCTGGAATGATGCCTTGCTTGACTAGTATCTCTTTGGTAGCCATCAAACAAGTCCCAAGTCAAACACGAGTATACCCATGTCTTGAAGGTTAAAATCGAGTTTGGGTGCTGGTTGTTTGGTGATCATTTTGCCAAATCGAGCGTAGCCGATGGCTAGACCGCTGACCACGACGGCGTGATACGCATTGTTGACGAATGTTTTTTCCGTCGGCGGTAGACATGATTATAACATAATGTGTGGGTTTGCATGTAATTGTGTTTTTTGTTATGGGTCGGACCATCGATGGTAGTGGTGGTGGTGTCATCTTTTTGTTTTGTTGATACAACCATACACCTGCAGTGATACCCACGACAGTGGCTGCAACGGCGTACAGAATCCACGGTGGGGTAGGAATCGATTTCTGATGCCTAGCTAATGCCCCACCGCGATTCCGCCGACCACGAGCGCTGTTTCACGATCGATGTGTTGCTGATTTTTGACCATGGCGCGTACAGATGGGTGTGGTGGTGGTGGGGATTGAACGCTGGGCTCCGGCGATGGCGGTGACGTCACTATCCCCGTTTCACTGGTGCTGGTGGGTGGTCCGACGTGACTCAGGTTGATACCCAACTTTTGATTGCTGGTTGTGATGACGATTTCGTTGTTGTAGCCCACCACTGTGTGGATCCTCAGTTGCATATCACTCGGAGCCATGTACAATCCCACACCAAACACATAGTCGACTTTCGACCTGGCATTTTGCAACACGTTTTGATAGTGTTCGATGGCACTCGGTAAATCCACTGGTCTGGCAATGGCATCCTCGACGTTGGCCATGAATTGTTTCTGTGCGTAGAATGCCGTCCTTTTACCTATGATGCTGGATCGCGTTTGCGCTTGCGCGCCTAGCACGGACCACACGTACGTTTGAATCGAATCGTTAAGTCTGACGACACCAGGACGAGAAAACCCTTTCGATGTATCCAACATATATACTTTCCAACATATATACTTTCTTCAGCGTATCGAGGCTGCTCCACCCTTTGAACGGTAAAAGCAACATCTCTTTTAAAATTCATACGATCATCTCGCCATTCATTACTCGACAGAGCAAAGTCGTGTCGGAGCCAACCACTTTTCAGTAAACCATCACTGACTTCTTTCACATATTTCGCTCCACTGTACGGAATGCCCAACACATGGTTTGTACCCGGTATACGCCAATCAGTTTTTGGATTGAGTTCGAATTCATCACAAATCCGTTCGTACGCCAGCCGATCGTAAGGATTGTTTACCGTGTTCCACGCCTTGTCCTGCGGAATCAGGGTGCTGATCTCTTTCAAAATACGTGAAAAGGTAGTACACATGAAAAAGGAACACAGACCGACTCAGCGCATCACAACGAGTGACGATCAACGTCACACCACGCGCCGTCGTAGCACATGACATGGCGAAATTGAATTGATTCTGCCAGAATTGCATCGGGTTCGAAAACCAAGCGTGTACCGTTTTCACGTTCGTGACTGAAATCCTATACTTTGTAAATACATCGATAAATGGAGTTCGAAAATATAAACCATCCTTTGCATCCACCACGATATTCATATGCGTGAAATCGACAGCACTTATATTATCGCTTTTAGAATAAAACACTCCCGGTTTGTACAGATTGAATTATTATTATTTTGTATACATATATACTTTCAATATGTACGTAACGCTTCTGGGAATCACGAACGGCGAGTCCATTCAACTGCTGCATGCAATCGATAACACTTCCGGTCAGCTCGAAGTCGTGCTCTGCGATATCACCTACTACCCGCGATGGACCAACATCAGCGGCAGCAATAACAGGCTGATCGTCAACGACAAACGCAACCAAATAACGGACGGCTACTACAGCGTGTGCTCGCTCAACGACGAAATATTCAAACCCGTGGGAGTGAACTCAAAATGAATGACCCGAATAGCACGGTTGTGTTAACCAACAACGAAAAAACCGACTTGAGACTCATTCGGCTGCTGGCGAGAATGCTCGGGTTGATGTCGAACGACATACCACCGAAAACCACCGTGATTGGCACGAAATTACCCGACCTCGTTCCTTATTGCGGAAAAGTACAACGACAGCACAACCGAATCGTTTTCGTCGCGGCAGTACAAAAAATTCATCCGAGGCAACATCACGGAATTGAAAATATCGGTTTTAGACATTAAACATGGTCCCGTAAGTATATGATATCTCAGCGCGATGCTGCACATACGACAATGACGGAGTCTCAAGGTCCAGGAACATGCGTTTTAAAATGCGCCACCATAGCGATATCTGACCTCAGGGACACGCGCGGATTTGACGAACCCAGAGTCGGCTCCCCCCACGTTTTCATGGACAACAAAAATCACTACCTTACGAAAGATGTGAACAACGGAACGCTGATCGTGGCTTATGTCCCTACGCAAAGACGCAGCGTGATCGTCAGCACATTGAGGCAAAGAGTAGCCCACATGCTGTCGAGCAAACCCGGACACAAAACGTGGGATTGCAGATGGTGTCGGAATTCGACAGCGTGGTAAACGTCCTGGAAAATCTGCCGGCGAAATCCACGCTGTACATCCAAGTCTACCTCGGTCAACCGCCATCGCCGTGTGACGTCGTCGAAATCGTAAAAGGGATCAAACTCAATACCAAGTTTACTCCGTTTACCGTTACACCTACACCAGTCTGCAGGGAGTCATAGTGAGCGTGGAAGGCATGATATCAATCACCAAAATTTTCCTACTGGACAACATACATCTCATGGGTTTGAAGTGCACGTCCGAGGAATTATCCGATAACCAATTGAAAACCATTTCGTAATTTTGTATTAAAAAAACGAAGGAAACCATCATCCCAACGTAACACTAGCTGATCTCGGAGACACGCGGGGATTTGATCTGCCCGGCGAGGAAAACACCTTATACGTCCTGCGCTTAAAAGACAACGTATACGAGCGGGTGTCACTAGCAGACTTAAAAAAGCCTGACTGGTTGATCGACATGACCCTCAACTCACCCCACATATCTTTTAAAAACAATGGTTACGTCTCCAAAATTACGAACAACGGGATCCTTCTCACGTCTTTCACTCCAGGTTTTGATATACAAGTTTTACGAATACCAGGTCACACGGGCAGCATGTTACCTTCAAACGACATGACTTCATATTTACGGTTCGACGTACCCATTTACCAATGGGATTTTTTCGATTCAAATTTGACTATCAAATCACACACGCTCGTAATAGATGTCTATCTCGCAGATGCTCGTGGGTCAGAATGAAAACTTTTGACTTGGTTGACAATACGCTGGTTCGACAAACACAATCACCAATGCTGTCGTATCGTCATACGACCAGGATCGACACCCTTAGTAAGCCTCGATGGAGTTCGTGTTATAGAAAAAAATTGGATTCGTGTCGCGAATATTTACGTGAATGATAATCTTAACCTTATCAGCCTCGATCTGATATTAACGGAATTAAATATTATGTTATAAATATATATATATATATATATATATATATATATAATGGATGGGACTGTACCCAGTCGTGGATGAAGCAGCAAAAACACTGGAAACCATAGACGGGTTTCGTTTGCAACAGTTATGTGAGATCAAACATCAACTAGAACGTGAACGCGATACACGGTCGGCATTACAGAAAATATATCACAGGGCTGTCAATTCCGTGGACACCGTTTTGATGGCAACGAGCATGGGATTAGGCGCGACAGGTGTCGGGTTGTTATCCACCATCGTGCTCGCACCTGTGATGTTAGGCATCGAAATAACAGCCGGAGTGGCAGGGTTGGCAACGTAAAGCATTGAAACACGACGAAATTCTAGCCAAAGCGAAGCTAAACATGATAGACGATCATATTTCCACCGCGCTCACCGACTCTAAAATCTCAGAGGAATAGTTTCGTTTGGTGCTCTCAGAAATCGCCAAGTACCTCAGAATGAAGCAAGAGATTCGAACCAAGACTCGTAAAAGCACTTCCATCAGTGAAGACGAGAGAAAAAAGTTCATAGAACAAGGGAGGTAAGGGGCCCAGCAAGACTTCATTAGGAAAACCGAACAAATCATAGAAGGAGATTCACAATAAACTGTTTCACGGACATCAACATAACGTAGCCAGCCGGTCGGCAGCGAGGCGACCTGGGGGGGACTGTCGAGAGCTGCGGTATGATTTAGCTTCAAGAGGCTCTCGCCTCGCTACGTTATAACAAGTACGGGAATACGTTGGATAGTTAGCCTTTCGCCAGACAGACCCCATGCTCACTCAAAAGTCAATATTTCAGAAACTTTTACACCGATTTTCGTGAAAGTTTGCATGCACATCCAAGAGTAGTATACACAATAGCGGATTAGGGACTTAACAAAGGCTTGATTTGGAAAATTAACCCTTTGGAAGGACCTGGTCCCCTTCCACTATTGTGTATACTACTCATAGTCCATCCTTCCTTCTGACAAATTGACGGTGCTGACACCATATGCTGCAACAGCTAATGAATCCATGCAGAAACCACGGAGATTGCCAGCATGCAGCCTTGCATTTGAAAGGGTAAGTCCATACCCGCCTCAGGTTAAATATTCTACTTTGATGTCAGCAACGTCGACAGCGATTCCTCTTATGTCTTCCCAGGAACTTACATAATCAAACATTATTGCATTCAAAGAATTACATTCATTATCTTTGCAGAAATATTTGTGGCATGTGTTGAAACATGCTTCATACATGCAGACGTGCATCCTTGAACTTGAAAAGTTCAAGACCGGACTTCTCGACGGCAACGGAAACCGCGATCCCTTCCCAGGAATATACATAACCAAACCCTAATACGATGAAGGAGTTCTTCATTCATCTTTCAGAAAGTATATGAGACAACAACAATTTATACCTTGTGGGTTCTCAAAATAGCACCTGTTTCAGTTTGAAAAACAATTAGGTTCACGTCTGTCAAAACATATTTCAACATGCACACCACTGTCTCACATGATAGACTTAGCAAAACCGTAGCATGCACTTGCTACTGAAAAGGGCCACTGTGGATATATTTAGAATTGCAGCATTCAGAACAGAGTTTCAAGACAGCTTGTCATAAAAGTCATCTGAAATTTACACAGAATACAATTCCTGAAATATTGCACCCCTCATTGATATTACATGAACGTGAAATTTGGCGGCAAATATTAAGGAACGAAAAAGGCATGGTTTTCATTTGTGCTAACGTTTGTGTTGACCGTTTCATTTCAAGTATGAAAAAGTGTTATATGTCATGTGTTATATGTCACAAATATGACGAGAAGTTCCGTTGTTTGATATATGGAAACGATAAGCAGGGTTAGATCGATTTATATCAGCAAGCGGGTTCTGCGAAAAACAAGAGGTTACAAGAGAAATACATGTGTTGTAAGTGAAGATCGTTGTGCCTCGTTGTAAGTGTAGATCACATGATGCTGAAGAATCAGGTCCTAATTGGGATGTGAACTTAATCCAACATTCGGAAACGTATGTTAAGAGAACTCTGTTATTGGGCTCTGTTATTTGTATTCATGACGAAAACATCATTTGTCGCTTGATTTTCACCCGACAGACATTAATCGTGGTGGCATTAGATCATTGTGAGTGTTACGGAACATGTTTGCAAAGAAATCACGATTAGACTGGTTTATGAATATTTACCACTTAGTAAATGTAATGTAGTTTGAATTCACGACATCGTTACGTTAATAGTAAAGTGAATGTTTTGTTATGTCAAAATAGTTTACAACAATGCCATACAGCAATTTCCAGACAGTGATGCCGCTAAACTTAAAGTATTCGTTTTGTTTTCAGGGGAATATGTTGATGTTGTCAGTTATCTGAATTACTAATAAAACGAGCGTTGTCCAAATATCACGTCAGTGATTTAGTTAACTCTACATCATGATGAAGTGTTTTCCTTTGAACATAACTCATTATGTATCTTGTAAATGATGGTGGTGTGTATCTATTGACAAACATTGTAAACATCATAACTGACACAGAACAAAGAATACAGTTACAGGTATTTAATACTCAGTATACACGTGTTCCCGCTAGGACAGGAACACAACAATATATAAATGACCTGTATGGCAGGTGTACTGAAGTGCAGCTTTAGGTAAAGGGGCTTACTTCTACATACATTGTGTGAATGGCATGTGCTACCAGTAAGGCAGAGACATGCTTAATCTTTTCAGAACGAATGCTATTATGACTGACGTTCTCAATTGTTGCTCTCAAATGTATGTTATTGTTCATTTACATTACCAATGGTTTATTTGGAGTTGCCCTCTCTGTTAATCTGATGAACTTTGTTCTTTTCAAACACCACCGAGAAGACAGTGATACATAAGAAGTCAAACACTTCTAACACTGTCAGCAGGCTGGCACCAAGCAACAGACCCAGTGCTCCACCGATGTCACAGAACAGGTCTAGGATCCCATACCCCACCTGTTTTTCCATGTGTTCGTAGGTCATAGAGCTCAGATACATCTCCAGAATAACCAGATTCCTCCGCCAGTACTCTTCAGTCTTACCCTTGGCCTTGGTGTACGCAGCAATGTAGTTCCTGGTCAGTGGAGAGCTGGAGTGTTGGGTGGTGAACCTGGTGTAGCTGCATGGCTCAGGACATCCAGCTTCACAGCTAGAGTCTGTCTGACGATATTTGGCTCTACCTGGGATATAACATTCGCTGTACTGTTGCAGGGTACAAAATGCAAAATCTTCCCTTGGATTTGCAAAATCCCTACAGTTACACATGTTCAAGAGGAAGTCCATCTCACACTCCATCTTGCATGCCTCCCGGGAATAGTTTCCAGTGATATACTTCAGGAATCTGTCCCCACAGCCGGCTATGCCCTCGTGTGCTGTCACCACCTGTCATAACACAGAAATATCATCATCACAAGATTCATGTTCTGAAATCTATTATTCTTGTGAATTCTAGTTATTATCAAAAGGAGAATTGTGTTACAAATGCATGTGCAAAATATGAGTTGTGCAGTGGTTTTCACATTTCTCAGTTTTACATCGGATGATTCCAAAGCAAGGAAGATAACTGACTATTTTGAACTTCTGCCATAACAAAAAATGATAAATCAGCAATCAGATCTTTATCGTTATATGTCAGAATTTGGTCGCGAAGTGCATCAAGTAATTTGAGTAAATTATTGAGAATGTGCGTTATAGTGTTCCAGCAGTGAAACTATCCAATGCAGGAAGACTATCAGGCGGCATTCTAGTGTTAGTTAGAAGGAGTATACAGAAGTTCATTAAGTTACACAAATGTACTGAGAATGCAAGTTTTATTGTGTTTGACAAGTCTATGCTCTCTACAAATAAGGATATACTTATGGCTTGTGTGTACATACACCCAGAAAGTTATCCATGGTATAACAACAAGCCCACTGAGTGCGGTATACGTATTTTACAAGAATCGTTACTTGACATAATTCAAGAGCTTGGCAATGTAGATGTACTACTAGGTGGGGATTTTAATGCAAGAACAGGTATAGAGTTGGATTACACTTTACATGATATTTCGAGTCATGTTGGTTTAGACCATTGCTCATATATACACGATACCCGTAATATATCACGTCATTCGCGTGACATGGTGATAAACAAATACGGGCGTTCATTGCTACAGTTCTGTATTTACTTCAATCTCATTATCATGAATGGAAGATGTGGTTCAGATGCAGGTGTTGGTGAATATACTTTTGTTTCAGAAGTGGGTACAAGTGTCATTGACTTTATTATCACTTCAAGTTCTTTATTCACATTGTGTGACGAATTCGATGCCGTTACGAGGTCTGAGTCTGATCATCTACCTGTACGATGTACGTTTCAGTCACGTGGAATACACGCCACTCTACGCGAGGATGGTAACGTAACACAGGATGCACGTGGCGAGAGTGCGAAGTTTAGATTTAAGTGGGATGTGGACAAGGTCGGCCAATCCAGGGAGAATTTACTTTCACCTGATATATCTAGATTGCTTGAAAGCTTTTGTGATGACGTTCTTTCAGATATTAACAACGCAGTAACATTTCTTACAAATGCAATATGTCAAGCTGCACAGTATATGAAACGCAAACATGGCATAAATAGACGAAATTAACAAACTTTGTTTGACAAAGAGTGCACATTTCTAAGACATGAGAAAGACAGACTTCTGGAGTGTTTTAGGCATTTTAACGATGGAGCGCTCGCTAGTATGTACATGCCGGAAACAAGTACAATTGCACTTTAAGATCTAAAAAAAGAAAGTACTACGGATCTGTAAAAGATAAATTACTTACAAATCTGAATAACTCAAAATTGTTCTGGAACACCATGTGCAGGCTTTCTTCATCTAAGAATTCTATTCCCAACCTAACAATGGACTCGTGGTATACACATTTCAAAAACATATTCCAACATATGGATACATTTAATGTCGATTTACGATCTATCGATCATGATATTGAAGAGAAGATAGATCAAGACAGCCCTAGTATACTTGACGCTCCTATTACAAGAGATGAGATCTGTGCAGCGATTACAGAACTATAATCATCCAAGAGTGTTGGGTAGCAGAATTTTTTAAGTCCTCACAGGATATTTTAGTTCCCTATATTCAGTTGCTATTCAATGCTCTGTTTGATCGAGCGTATTTTCCACAATCGTGGTGTATGGGTCTTATTGTACCTATACATAAAAAGGGGACACTAGTGTAGTTAACAATTACAGAGGTATATCAATTACAAGTATCTTCAGCAAACTGTACATACACATTCTGAATAATAGACTAACATTTTGGTGCTCTTGCTATGGAAAAATCGTTGAATCGCAAGCGGGTTTTCGCAAAGGTTACAGTACTATTGATAACAGTTTTATCCTACAGTCCGTTATTGAACGCTATCTCTCAAAAAAGAGAGGTAAAGTGCATGCATGTTTCATAGACTTTTCCAAAGCCTTCGACTTCGTGAATAGGACAAAACTGTGGAATATTTTAAGGCTAAGAGGAGTAAGCAGCAAAATGCTTAAATCAATTCAAGCCCTCTATGCAAGTGTTAAAGCGTGTGTCAAATGTAATAATAATTTATCAACATGTTTTGATTGTCCATTGGGTCTACGACAAGGGTGTATCCTAAGCCCTCTTCTTTTTTCCATTCTTATCAATGAACTAGTTTATAAAATCGAAGCATGTTGCGTACCAGGAATTCAGCTTCATCCTGAACTTGTACAGTTATTTCTTCTTTTATTTGCTGATGATGTTGTGTTTATCTCTGATACAGTGTTTGGTTTACAGAAAAGACTTGATGTCCTAAAGATATTTTGTTCTGAGAATTGTTTGACGCTAAATATGGAAAAAACAAAGGTAACATTTTTTTAAAAAGGTGGAAGACTGTCGAAGTATGAAAAATGGTTCTATAATGGTGTACAAATAGAATGTGTTTCCTGGTACAAATATCTAGGTATTTTATTAAGTAGGTCATTAGTATGGACCAAACACATAGAAAATGTATGTCTGCAGGCTAAGCAAGTTGTATTTGGTATTTTTAGATCACTGTCAATGTTTAAGCCATTACCTTTTCACTTGTTCTTTAAGATTTTCGACACCAAAGTTTGTCCAATTGTATTATACGGTGCAGAAATATGGGGACTGAATGTTGTTAACGAAATAGAAGTTATACATGTAGCAGCTTGTAAACGATTTCTAGGAATTCAATCCTCTGATTCAGCGCATGTTGTGCGAGGCGAATGTGGAAGATATCCATTGTATATTTATACCATCAAAAGGTCTATCAAATATTGGTGTAAATTATTGAAAATGTCAAATGAGCGATATGTAAAGAAATGTTATAACATGCTTGTACAAATGGAAAGTAATGGTTGCAGGAGCTGGGCATCTAGGATAAAGCATATATTAGAAGTCTATGGATTTGGATTTGTTTGGCAAGAACAGATGGTTCGAAGTGAAACGCTTTTTTTGAATGAATTTCTTGGTAGACTCAAAGTTTCGTATCAACAGGACTGGCATTCTGCACTAATAAAAGGCACAAAAACATTTGGATACATGTTGTTTAAACCTATGTTCGGTGTTGAATCTTATATCTTCATAGTTAGCTATTTTAAACATAGACGTGCGCTTGCTCAGTTTAGATCGGGGTCTCATAAACTACGAATAGAAACTGGCAGGTATATTGGTGAGGGTAGAAATGACAGATTATTTAATATCTGTAAAATTCCATATATAGAAGATGAATATCACTTTTTACTTATTTGTAATAAATATCAAGCATTGCGGCGACTGTATATCCCTTTACAGTTTTATGAATATCCAACAATCCAAAAATTTAATACGCTTCTGCAATCATCAAATGCAAGCATCTTAAAACATTTATCAGCATATATATATCAAGCTATGTTACTGAGACAGTCTTCATTATAACATATTTTCTCACTCTGTAATTCTCAAAGTGTAACCTGGGCCTATGGCCTATATTACTTTTTCTGAAATACACCACCATATGTCAGAATTTGGTCGCGAAGTGCATCAAGTAATTTGAGTAAATTAATTAAAAACAAGAAAAACTGGGAATTTCTGTCATAGCGCAGTTGACAGCACACGGTCCACAATTTTCCAATCCACATAAATCTCTACGACATTCGCCATGTTGTTAAAGAACCGGGTGCTGCGTTTAATTAGACTGAGCATAGTCTCTTTGCCCCGACAAAATTATTACTCCATAATTCCAGCTTAGTTTGGCAAGAGTTCACTCGGATGCCTCGGAATGATGCTATCCTATTCCACTCGGAAGTGAACGTGTGAGTCAGTGTGTGATGTACTGACCTGTCAATTAACAACCCATTGCACAATCGGCTCCTGGTCGCTAGCAACCAAAGTTAGATGAAACTATACCCGAAGTGTACGTTAGGTGCGATTTACTACTAACAAATACCTCACTTTACGACTGTTGTTTTTAGATTTGAAATTAATCATCTCTGTTATCGACACAGTATGAAACTGACCTTCACTCCTATATCTACTAAGTGCTGGAATCCGGGAGCTACTGCCATGCCCATCTCAGACATGATTGGGATCACCTCCGGAGCGTGAACAGCCACCTTCAGGTCAGAACAAATATAAATTACCACTAGAAATATCATGATCATACATGGGCATAACCCTCATGAATAAATTTGTCAATAACTGTATGTTGTGGCAGCAGTTTCCCTGTTTTGACATCGCCTGCTTACAGACAATGTTGATATGTGCCTCTGTGGATCTGAGCAAATTCATAATAATATGTTCTTATCCTGAGCATCAATCCACAGACAAAGGATTGTGCTGCAGCCAGTCCCAGATCAAGGATGTATTTTTGGTGTCCTGGTCGTCGCATGTGCACTAGTAGTAGGGAGGGTACTACAACCTGGAATAATGGTAATTGCTTCTGGGGATTGACGTGGGTGGTGTCTGTGAGGGGCGGGTGGGTAATAGATCCAGTTAATCGGGTCCTTTATATATAATCATTATTCAAAAGTTGGATACTCACCATTGACACTCATTGACACTCACCATAAACCCTGTTCCAAAGTATTTATCATGACTCCGAGAATATTCCTCTTCCTGGACATTAAGCAAGAGGCGCAGACCATGGGCACGTCCGGAATTACGAGCAAGCAGAGAACCATTGTCTGAAGCAAAGAGCATGTATGTGCATTTTGTAAAAAGTAAACATAATGTCATTTGAAAGCATTTAGCATCTGCAAAAGGTTTTCATAATATACTGAACAGCAAAAGAAACGCAAGTCTGGCTTTTTGTCAAGTTTTGAATAGAAGACAACCAAAATTATGTCTAATCATTTATTCTATAGAAAACACTGTCAATTTAACAGCTAAAAGTTGCTGTTGACATTGAATTGCAATAAGTTCAAACTGATCTCAGTCCGTCAAATGGAGATACCCCTGAACGCGAAAAGTGACAGTCTCTTTAGTAGCGCGTATAGCCACCTTGAGCTTGCACACAGTCCGTGCAATGTGGCCTCATTGAGTTCACTACAGTCTGAAAGAATGCCTGAGGCAATTGGTTCCGCTCAAACACCAATCTCTATTCCAATTGTGCAAGTGTGAGTGGCTGCAGCATTCCTCCGTCCAATTTCGTCCCAGAATGTTCGATGGGAGCCATATCCGGGGAAAGAGACTGCCATGGAAAAACGTTTATGTTGTTCTGAGCCAGATAATCCATCGACACCCTTGCTGTATTAGGGCTGCAAACGTCGGAGGCGTTGTTGACGTGCCCAAATTGGCCCCACATATGGCCTTCGGCAGTGGATTCCAGCAGCCCGAAGACGACGCCTAATCGTATCGCTTGGCACTGCTCCCATTGACCCTTGAACTAAGGCTGCTGTTACTGTTGCTGCTTGAGTTCGGTTCCTTAGATGAGTGACCCGGATGAACCGATCTTGCGCATGAGTTGTCACTCGTTGCCGTTCGGTACGGGGACGATCAGCAGCAACCCTGGTTTGCTGATGACGTTGAGCAAGTTGTGTAATGGTGGTAAGATGACAGCCCAATTGTCTAGCTACAGTGGTTGCAGAGCTACCTGTGTGCAACTTTCCAATAGCCATTCCCCTCTGCTCGGTCGTTAGTCTAGGCATTGTTTGTGTGGCGTGTACACCTCCTATCGTCAATACTGAACTGTTTTTTGACATAAACCTTTATAAGGGATACCTCAAATTGAAATGCATGCCTTCCATCCAGAACCGTCGATGCACGTGCTAAAATTGTAGTTTTGCTGCACTGTTGTTGTGTTTTGTGCGAATGGGTCGTATGGACGTCACATTGCATGACGTCATCTCATTTGGGATCATTTACCATGAACGTTCCATAAACATGAACACTTACCTTCATGAGATTTCATTTTTTCGAAACTTGCGTTTCTTTTGCTGTTCAGTATATTATAACCATCTATAGGTCTATCTTATATCTTGTGACACCATCCACCTTTAGCAGTAATGTGACGGTCCGTCAATCTTGGACGTTGGACATGCAAACCACCTATCCTGTCTGGGAAGATCATCTTCAGTTTGAGAGGAGGTTTTATTTCATAGTTCTTCTGATGAAACAGTCGTGTACATGTACATGTATACCAGTTGTTCGCTCTTGGTCGACCAGAACGACGTCTGTAATCAACGTTATTTGTCGGTTAATGTCATGATTGTAATTTTCTAATTACCGACTGTGAACTTTTAAGAAAGCGTGCCTCTGCGCTCCATCCTGTGATCTGCTAATCCAGTTGGGCAGAGTGAGTGAGTATGGTTTTACGCCGAATTTAGCAATATTCACGCAATATCACGGCTGAGGATACCAGGATGGATTGTAATTCATTTTAATAGAAGGTAGCCAACCAATTTTCAATAAATGTGTTTTTTCGTCAATGATGATCTTTTAAAGCCAATTGGTTATCACAAATAAGTGAGTGAGTGAGTTAATATTTATCGTCACATCGGCAATACTTCAGCCATATCGTGACGAGAGCATATTTGACATTGAACTGGAATATGTGTATAGTATAAAAACCTGTCGTCGAAGGACAGTAAATCAACTAGAATATCACAAGTAGAATTAAAACTAGAGTGGAAAGTTAAAACTAATAGCACTATTTGGACAATACAATAAAAAACAGGCTATAGATCGCCAACAACTGAAGGTAGATCACCATACAGGGAACATGGGGACTTACATTACTTTTGCTACCTGAATGGACCCTAGCTGGTTTTACACCATCCCTTCAGCCGCTGGCGATTGTAAGAAATGTTAGCCAACAGTTAAAATAACAAAAATACTACGTTTAAAATGTGGTAAATTTATTTTTTACTTTGAAAGTTTTGGGACTTACGTACCCTCTCAGGACAATAATTGTACAATACTTTAACCCCCTTTCAGGGTACAGTCACTAACAATCTAAGTTACTAATCTAAACTACCAATCTTTAAAATATAGCTATTTACAAAACACATTAATCAGAATTCATCAAATAAATCAGTCTCTTTAAAACCAATAATTAAATGAAAATTAACATTTGTAAAAAGATCCTTGACTGTTTTTACATTGAAATATTTATCCCTTTATGATGGAGAATTCAACACAGTCAAGCAGGACATGCTTGACCGTGGTTCTCTTATCACAATGGATACAAAACGGAGGATCTTCACCTTTTAACAGGTAATTATGAGTAACACGTATGGCCAATGCGACATCGTCGCATAATGACCTCTCTCAAATCTGGACTGACAACCCAAGTAGATGTAACCAATATACGGTACAAATACATTGTGTCTGGGAAACACAATCTGCTTCTCCATAGAAGATTCACGTTTAACGTGTACCTATGCTTTCATTTTAATGAACATTTTAAGGAGAAGATGGGTCTGTATATATTCCTTGGGTATGTCAGTACACCACGAAGCATTACCTTTAGACTATGGATACTGCATTTATACATCATGCGTATTTTGTTGTCCCAAGGTACGGTTAAGATATAATTGCTGCCATACCCAACACAATGCAGCCGTTAAAGCTCCCAGTTTCTACACTGGTGAGTCCATTAGACGCCACGGCGTCCCAAACATTCTGTTCCAGTTGATTGAGACCTAAACTAACTACTCACTACTGAGTCGCAGGACTGGATGTCTCAATGACAATATCAATTACCGTTATAAGTGAAACATTTCCCCATATCAGTTTCCAGGTAAACAAAGTCTTCTTGTCCACACGGCGCTGACTCCCAGTCACACTGAAAGAAATAAGATGGTTGATTATGGTTGATGACCAGCCCAACTCTACCCGATTGTTGTTCTCCACCGATGTTAAAAATGCGTGTTTGTTGTCGCTTTTATTTATCACGTATTAAAACACCAAGAATTGTTTCCGTTGTCGCTTTTATCAATGAAAGTAGTAAAAGACAAAGAATTTTTCAGAACTTTTGCAGCATATCTAACCACCCTTAACATTTACTGGTTGTAGTGTTCCTTGGGCTTTGAGATACAAGTTCGTCCGGGGTGGGATGGGGTGTATATGGTGGTTAATAACTCCAGTAAATAAGAAACGAAGAGCAATATCATGCCGACATGTATATTCCCGCTGACGATACACATCGACCCTGTCGGGGAGGTAACTCCTTCTGATGCCTTTTGCCCTCGATATGAGTGAAGCGTCAGTATAATATTTAACATGCGACACTGATGTGATGATATTTCCTTCGGTTGAAGGATAAATGATACGGAAATTGCTAACTCCAGGGTATGTAACTCTGGACAGGGGGACCGCCTCCGTGGTGTAGTGGTTAGAGCGTCCGCCCGGAGAGCGGAAGGTCGCGGGTTCGATCCCCGACCGCGTCATACTAAAAGACGTTAAAATTTGGTACTTGTTGGTCCCTGCCTGGCGCTCGGCATTAATGGGTACAACAAGTACTGGTCGGCTCGGAGCCAGTATAATGTGTCTGAGTGGGGTATTCATGCTTCACTGCGGCATGGTATCTTAGTGGGCTAGCACTATAAAACCAGCTTCAGTCTGGGCTAGTACAAGCAGCCGCACATACCCGTACACAAGCATGCACGTCGTCATATGAGCGACATATTCTCAAGCACGACGTTAAACCTAATTTCACCTCGCCTCACCTCACCTCACCTGGACAGGGGAGGTGTGCATGTTCATAGGTGGCGTTGCAATAAGGGTATATAAAGGTAGTGTAAGCCGTGAACGTCATTCTCGCATCACGTGCAGCTACGGTCAGTTGATTTTTTAACTTAAAACTTTTATAAATCTGTAAGATTTATATATACGTGTGAATAATATAATATTCTGTGTTTCAGGGGTATGTTTCCTGCTGGCTGAAGAGCCATGAGAATACTTGGAGTCCGCTACATTGTATATATGTGTGACTAGAATCTTGACAAGAAGTATACATACGGTGCTGAAGAGCCGTTATAATACTGCATGCATGCAATTTATGTGTTTGTGCCTGCTAAGAGCTGAAGAGCTGTTATGATATGTTGAGATTGAATGAAATAAATGTGGAATTTTGGCTGAGGAGCCATTATAATACCGTATTGATAATGAATGGATGGCACGTCCAAGTTGGGGATATGAGCCGTTATATCACGTGTTTTCAGGGCTGAAAAGCCGCTGTGATACTGTGCTGAGACTGAATGTAACTCAGTTGTATTCCGGGCTGAAGAGCCGTTATAATACTATGTTGAGGTTGAACGACTCGTGTAATCTGGGCTGAAGAGCCGCTATAATACCGGTATAATAACGATGGATGGAGGTTGAGATTGTAGTTAATGTGGGTTAAAAAAGCAAAAAAGATATTATTCCAATACAGATATTTGTATGTATTTATACATTAATTTGACATGCGTAGATATTTGTGCTTTACTCAGTTGCTGTAAACCGTCCAGTCCTGTGCTGCTGCATCGTTGAGGGAACACGGTTCCTGAGTTTTTCTTTAAAAGTATATCTCTGGTTTTACGTGTCGGGCTTCAGCATTGTGTAACTGTGACTTGTTAATATTTTCGTAGTATACATTGCATATTGTGTAAATAAGTATCTTACGGGTAAACTATGATGGGATGATGATGATGATGATGATGGTTAATGTAATAAATCTCGGCCTTGTAGCGCACAGCGAGCCCTGTGTTGATACAATGTGTTGTGTCGTCTGTTAGAGTGGAATGTGGGGGCTGGAGAAGCTGGTTTTCATACACCATTTACTAAATATATTTTGCTGAAACAATACCAGTACGTTTCAGTTTATTATCCTTCAACAAAACAACATTCATCATAACCGAAACAAAGAACCAGGAAGTGTTCAGCTCGCTTGCTGATAATTAATATTTACGCCTATTTAAGCAGTTCTAGAATGCCTCTCTTTTATCACAAGTAGTTGGGAATTTGGGATCTACATTACGAATTCCTGATGACAAACACTGGTGATTGATTGATGGACATTAGATACAGATGTTATACCTTTGTCTTTAGTTTGACAAAGCTACGTTGCAAGTGTTCGTCGTAAATAGTGTGACAAGTTATGCATGTAGGTCTGGCAAAAATACGCATCCTTCAGTCAGAGCTCACCCTCAATTCTTTCGTCGAATTCATTTTGCGATGTCAACAAATATACCATCTTAGGCCCATGCCAGGGTAAGCACCATGGACATATGATCCAATTTGTTCAGCCTAACGGCAAGCAGGAACTAGAACCGAATCCTGCCACCAGAATTTACCATTTTTGTTTCTGATTGTGAGGTATTACACAATGCTTATACGTCTTTGTTTATGCTAACATGGAATTATTATTCTCATTCCTTACTATTCATAAATTAGACATAATATATTAACATAGTATTAACGACCGCCTCCGTGGTGTAGTGGTTAGAGCGTCCGCCCGGAAAGCGGAAGGTCACGGGTTCGATCCCCGCCGACCGCGTCATACCAAAAGACGTTAAAATATGGTACTTGTTGGTCCCTGTCTGGCGCTCGGCATTAATGGGTACAACAAGTACTGGTCGGCTCGGAGTCAGTATAATGTGTCTGAGAGGGGTATTCATGCTTCACTGCGGCATGGTATCTCAGTGGGCTAGCACTATAAAACCAGCTTCAGTCTGGGCTAGTACAAGCAGCCGCACATACACATGCATGCACGTCGTCATATGAGCGAAATATTCTCAAGCACGACGTTAAACCAAATTTCACCTCACCTCACATAGTATTAACAAACTGCTCTTTATGCATTCCGGGAAGAAATATGTTTAAAGTGTCTGTATCATATACAGATTTTGTCTAATAAACATAATGATTATCGCAAACTATATATTTATATATTACCTAGTAATCCTATTAACATATATATGTTGAGTATCTAACCATGCCATCGTAGTAACATACAAGAATTAATGGTAAGTATTCAAGTATAAATGTTAAGTACTCATATGCATCCTGTGTCACATTTATCTTTATACATTTTATTCAAGGAATATAGCAATGCCTGTTTGCCTAATAAAATCATGAACAAGAGAATTCTTTATCACAAGAAGTCACCATCATTGTAGCTAGATTGTGTTATTAGAGTATTTTTTTGTAATTTGTATTATCATTGATTAGGTGATAGTTATTATCGGTCACAATGTTTAAAGTTTTGAGTGTGGGTTGTGGGTCACATCTCGCATAATATATGTTCAATGGCATTAGTATTTTTAGCGGCATGCCTTTTTGATAGCGCTTCAGAGTTGCCTCCCTTGGCAATCTTATCTATTAATGGCTTTCAACATGCCGCGGAGTTTCCCACCGGTTTCGACGGATTTCTACAAAGTTCTGAGTGGATAATGATACGGATACATGTTGTATCTTTATCCCAGATTGACAAAGTCTGTCTTTTTCGGTGCGTTTGGTTGATATGCTTTTTCATCAGAAAACACACTGATGCTGGTAATAACTGTCAATTTGGATTGAAAAACATGTTAACAAAACGGCACAATCATAATAAAAACACCACCTTGTAAGAACAAAATTTTGCATTTGGTTTTGTGGTTCAGTATATATCCCGGACTGAAAAGGTATATAAACAGTACGAGCAGATAAGTACGCTGCCAGTAGAGATGTAGGGATGATAAAAACGATTTGCATTTTAGGATGCAGTTCAGTTTGTACGAATTGTATCAAACATACATCTATAAATATGAACATGGAGCAATACACTCTAATTTCAATTGATTATTACCACACAAGCACCAACTTTTGTTTACTCATGCTATTCATTTACGTTGCGCAAGTGTAGGAACCTACCTTAAGGACAGTGTTTTCCATGAGGTGTCCGTAACTGCTGTTCACTGATACTATTCCGTCAAGAAAAATCTTTGTGAAGTCCAACTGACTAAGGCTAACGTTTGGTAACTGTTCATTGAAATCAGTATATGGATACGCAACTTGCTGCGCTTCGCTCCATCCAAGATTCTCAATCAGTGAACTCCTCACCATATTGTTATTACATATTGTTATGGTCGGAAACAAAATGGTGTTGTCAAATATTTGATCCACTCTCACGTTGACAGGGACGGACAAATATAAAGATATCTGCTTGTAGATGTTGAAAGTGGTGAAACCAAGTCCGCCACAAAAGATAAGGAACCAGACTACCCGTCTGGAGATGTTTGAATTCACGTCACATATTTGAGATAAACCCTGTACAGTCACCGCTTCGTGTAAAGGTTTATTGCCTTTCATTGCCAAAGAGCAGATAGGTTCGTCAAGGTAGCGAGGATTTCTAACCCCGTGCACACGAAGTATTAGAACATCTTAATTGGTGTAGAAGTCTTCAATTTTTATCTCGTGGTGGTGAAATCTCAGCTGGCTGTTCAACCTTGTGATACATGGGGGAGTGTCCATATATATGGCTTGTGTTGTCGAGTGTGTTCAATACATGCATTAGTCGCCGCTGATTCGCTGTTCTAACAGCTCATATGCATTTGCTGTTACTGTGGAGAATGTGGCCACGGGCATGGAAGTGGGGTGGGATGAACGGTGAGAGGTGGGAGGAAAAGACAGATGGATTGATGCAATTACACTGTTAGAACCCTTTAAATAACACCCTGGTATTACTATGGTGTAACCCGCGAAGATAAGGGTAAGAATTGGTCTTCTGACATGTGGTAAGAGGCGACTGACGGGATCGGGTGGTAAGACTCGCTGACTTGGTTGCACACGTGACATCGCATCCCAATTGCGTAGATCGATGTTCATACTGCTTGATCACTGGATTGTCTGGTCCAGACTTGATTAATTACAGATCGACGCAATAAAGCTAAGTGCGGCGTAAAACTACACTCACTCACTCACTCTGGTGTAGTAGCTGTGCATAGTGCATGTGTATCGTTTTTATTCCCAGCGAATGGATATCCTTCAACAGAGACACATCTGTGGGTTTTTTTCGCTATTATGGATGTAAACGGCTGGATGTCCATCGTAGTTGTCTGTGGCAGAAAACATCATATAATATATTGTCTTCTGAACTCTTTCCTAATCTTCCTTCACAAATATCAGCGTCTGATGTTACTTCTGACGTATAGTTATCAACCAATAACCAGATATACGCTATTTCCGTTATTATCAAAAGATAATCGATTTCTAATTTGAAACATGTCATGTGAAACAAACAAAAAAAACACGAAAGATATATGATATACAATACAAATCAATATAGACACACGCCATGGTATACCGATCACTGTGGAAAGTCTAGAAATGCAAGGGAAAAGTCTTAGGTCTGTTACATATATTTAACAATATTTGGGAAACAGGTATTTTCTCCTTTCCTGGCATGAGGCTACCATCATCCCTATCCTAAACCAAGAAAGAATCAACCAATCCTTCTAATTACCGTCCAAGAGCATTAACAAGCTTTGTCTGTAAAACCATGGAACGGATGATCAATAGGCGCCTTATCTGGTATCTCGAATCAAATTATCTGATAATGGATTTCCAATGTGGTTACAGACATCAGAAGAGCACTGTTGATTATCTTGTGAGATTAAAATCAACAACATGTTGTATCTTTATTTTGTGACTTGGACAAGGCCTATGATACGACATCGAAATATGGTTCTGAAAGATTCACATAATATGGGTCTTCGAGGCCGTATGCCTGATTTTGTTGCATGGTTTTTAGAAGCCGGCTCTTTAAAGTCAATGTATGTTCCATATTTGCTGATGTATTTGATCAGGAAATGGGAGTCCCTCAAGGTAGCATTTTATCAGTTGCTCTTTTCAGTGTTAAATAGCATTGTGAAGGTTTTGAATGAAAACGTCGATGGATCATTGTTAGTTGGTGACTTTAATATATGTATTACATGCCGTGGCACAAAGAGGAACACCATTGAGAAACAATTACAGCTTTGTCTCAACAAAATACACAAGCGGTCACAAGAAAACGGATATAATTTTTTTTAAAGACAAAACGTGCTGTATTTATTTTTGTAGCAAACGAGAAATGCATCATGATCCAGTAATATTCTTAGATAAAACCCCAAACGAAAGATCTCAAATAGACTTAATTGTTGTGAATAAAGTTTGAATATGGATATTTTATCACCCATATTAAAAATCTTAAAGTTGAATGTTGAAAAGCTCCAGATATACTGAAGGTAGTCTCAAATGATAAGTGGGTCGGAGCCCAACAAACTCTCTCCACAGAACATTAATTAGCCTGATTAGGGCTGTTTATATATGCATTTAGATATTCCCCTGTGGAAAACATATATGTTGGAATGAGCCTTGTCTTGAGATCAGACGGACAAAACTTGCGCAGCAATATCTTACTAAACTCCAGTCCATTCAATCCTGTCTTAAACGTTGCTTTAATCAGACCTAATAAACTAACGTCAAAATGTAACTGTGCATGACATATAATTGCATAAAATAAAATCTATTTGAAAAGTTTTAAAATAACCCTAAATAACACAATGTGTGCACACTGCTTTGCATGATTTTTAGACCTGAAGTTCGCACAACTCATATTGTAAATTAAAGAACAGTTGATTATTCTCTATTATCTGAATGTTGTGGAAAACACACTAATTTCACCAAAAACTGTCGGTACGTCATGCCACTGCCAAAATGAAATAGCCAGATATTTTGGTGTCCATCGAAACACGATCTCATCTCTATGGAGACGTTTTCAACATAATAAATGGGAACGAAGAGACGGAACGCGTCCACGCGTGACGTCACGTCATCAAGACAACCATATTCAGCTGACCTATCAAAAGGAATCGATTCCAGACTGCCAGTTTGACAGCTCAGACCATTCCTGGCTGATGTTCAATCAGTTCCAGGACTGTTCCGACTGAGGGAGCCCAACATACGGTCTCAACGGACTGCAGTACGTCTAATTTCGCTCCAACGTCACCGACAGTCACGTACAGACAGCATCTACGATACAGGAGACAACATTGGGATGGTGTTCTGATCACTGACGAGTCGGGATTTCTGGACAACTTAGATGGCAAGGCAATAAGGGTGTACAGAGGTGAACTGTATGCTGACACGTGCGTTATTCAACGTCGACCGTTTGGTTGTGGCAGCGTCACATCTCATGGTCGGACACAGCTTGACAACGGCAATCGGACAGGTCAGCGATACAGGGATGAGATCATTGGGCCTCATGTGCAGCTGTTCATTAGGATGGAGACGTCCACATGTTGCTCCTGTTGTGGCTGATTTCTGGAGACATCAGAACATTCCGGTACTCCCCTGGCAAGCTGTTCCTACGGACTTGTCCCCAATCGACCCAGCTTAGGATGAAGTTGAGAGACGTTTTCGTCAAGCCCATGATTTGGGACACGCGTTGTCTCAGACATGGAACAACATTCCCCAAGCTTTCTTCAATCGCTAAGTGTCGTCTATGCGTCGTCGTCGTTGTCAATCCTGCATCAATATCAATGGTGGACACACCCGATACTGAAATTATGAACTGACTTCTGACACCATATTTCTTCAAGTGTGTGCAACGATGTCTAGTGTCAGACAGATTTCGATATCATCTTGTGGTGGTGCGTGGTGTGTGGTCCTGTGCATGGAGCTTAGGTAACAAATCCGTTGAAGTTAAGCAACGTTGATGGATGACCGTGTTTGGCAGTTGGACTCCTGAGAGTTTCTAGGACATCAGTCCTGCTCCACAACGAAGCACATGTGATACATGTGGTCTCACCTTAGGCAAGTGAGGTTGTTCAAAACTGCCTCTGTTCACCCAGCAGAAAATGGGTGCCTGGTGGGATAAGTCATGTGGTTATTAACCTTCTAGCGCCTCACAGGCAGCTAGAGTTATCAGGGGTAATAATAATCAGATTGTTAGCGCTATGAGCATTCACTAAGTGAATGGAGTTTAGTGCATTAGAATTGCACTTATTACCATTATTTACAGTTAAATAGCGATTTAGGAAAACACTACAAATTATGTTATTAGCTTTTTCCATTAAAAAATGGGATAATATCACATAACGCACAGTTACCTTATGCCACTAGTACATGATAAGAAACCCAACTCAATTGCTGCACTTGGAGTCCGCATTCAGAATCATATAGCAGATTATTCCAGAAGGTGTTTGTTTACAGAAACGTACGGCTGTGTTGAAGCTATTTTGCCAGAAACACTACAACTAACCACCCACTGCAATTTAAACAAATTCTATTTTAAAAAATTCACAGAATAGTCAAGTTGTAAAAGATGTTAACTCTCATCATTTGTCATTGTGGCGGATTCATTTGTTTGAGGTTTTTCAAGAGTTTATACAAACAGGGTCGTGCAGATTCGGTGTGTCTTGATGCAAATGCTCGTGACATCCTTACTGGATCTGTCCTTTTGCAAGAAGATTAATCAGGTTTGGGGAGTCCCATTTGGTAATATTCTTTCCCAACATTGAAATTATTGCACCAATGAAAACGAAAATATAGTCCTGTTGTTTGGATTGCAACAATTTGAACTTGAGTATAACATTGTTCAGTATATAAATATACAAGTGTCACAATCTTCAAACGTTCTTTCTTAAAATCTAGAAAAAAACCCAAATCGTTGGAGTTTGTTGGAGGTAAAAACAACATTATTTCTGATGAATTAACACAATATGTCTGAGTGAGATCAGTTTTCACGAGAAAGTCCAGCTATATAGCGGCAGTCTGTAAATAATCAGGTCTCGATCAGACAATCCAGTGATCAACATCAAGGGCATCGATCTACGCCATTGGGATATGATGACACGTACCAGCTAAGTCAACGGGCCAGAGCACCCGATCCTGTTAGTCGACTCTTACGCCAAGCATGGGTTGCTGAAGACTACTTCTAACCCGAATCTTCACGGGTCCATATCTGTAAAGATTACCCATAACCAGTATGTATAATGTTTACTATTATTTACCGTAATTAGCAGTTTCTATACGTAAATGAGGAAAGAAAGTTATATGTTCACGCTTTCTTTCTCCAAAGCTGACAGTACCATGTGGCAGTGTACACGTGGATCATTGTGAACCAGTGTTGTGATTGTGATGCACTGTTTCCGTTGGGATAATGTGGAGGACAGTGATGTAATGGCTGCTATGTTTATACAAGAATACTGTCTAAGGTTCTACAACAGATAGAAGTATACAGCATTAGTTTTACGACCCTACAGGATATAATGTAGCGCCAAATACAAATGTTGCACAATGAGTGAGTGAGTTTAGTTTTACGCCGCTTTTAGAAATATTCCAGCAATATCACAACAGAGAACACCAGAAATAGGCTTCACACAATGTACCCATGTGGAGAATCGAACCGGATCTTCGGCGTGACGAGCGAACACTCTAACTACTAGGCTACCCTGCCACCCCAATAAAGTGCCAATGGGATGCCTCTATCTCAATTTGCGTCTAGATCAACAATACGTTCAGTTCAGTAGTTTTAGCCTGTTTTGGAAGCTTATCCATTTTTGCATCTGGGTGATTAGCATTCTCACTGTTAATATATAACATTGACATGTTTTGTACCGCCTTGTAATTGCTTTGCAGTAATGTATACTGATTGATGAAATTTTAATTGTTAATAGTGCAACATTTCTACCTTGCATGGTTCTTCTCTGAATTTGTTTACCAAGTTTTCGTTTTATCTTGGAAATCGACAGGTAAAAGGTTTCAATGGTTTCACACTCATTTCTTTTTCGTACTGGTTTCTTGTTGATTTGGAAAATGAATGTGAAATGAAGTCAAACGAGGATTCTGTCGCCCCTTTTTATGACGAGAATGTCATTTGTCACGCCACTTAATTGAAGCTTGATTTGTTTTTTTAAAATAGTCATTATCCTTGATGGCATCTGAGTGTTGTGTAAATAGATATCACCTTGTAAATGCAGTGCATCACTAGTAAATCAATAATGTTTGTAATGCTCCATATATCGTCTTATCAAAGTAATAATGGTTCACACATTCCATAAAAAAATGAGGGTGCGCATTATTCCTAGTTTACAAGAAGAAAGCTATTTGCTCCTTGATTGATATCATTATTTCTTCCATGAGAGGATACCACGTGTTTAGGCTATATTCAACTTTCCATATACATCCCAAATCAATTCAACCAACACGTGTATATCCTGTTGTTTAATTCAACCAGTTGAACATTCCTGGTAATAATCTGGCGGCAAGTACAAAAGACTCTTCTATCTATAACACCATTACATTTAACATTTATTCACATAATTACAAACAGTTGTAAGCACAGGGCAAATATTGCGCCCGAGAGGAAGTCCAACATTTGTAAGAATTTATACGAAATACGCCACTCACAATGATTATTCATAGGTAGAGACAATGAACATTAACTGTGGTGTCACTCATCAAACTAATATATTGACACATAAACCAGTTACAATCACAATTTTACACAAAAAAACATTAAAATGCAAGGTCAGCACTATCCGCAGTAGTGTCGGGACAAAATACTGCACGCCGTTTGTTGTCCCGTTTGCAAAACGTGTTTGTCGAGGTTTAATCGTTTAGGACGACATTGCTTTTGTCGTCAATGTTCCAGCTGAAAAAACGTCCATAGAATATCACGACCAGCAACGAGCCCAGATTTTCCCCCACTGAACACGCCTGTGACATAGAAGGGAAGTGGGTCCGTCCATGTAAAGGGCCGCCCATCCCTGTGGGTGGCTGAACATGGCCAAGTGGTGCAAGGGAAGAAAATTTGAAGAGTAGAAAACCTCCCTCTAATCGCCACTTCTCTACTGCCTGGAAAACTGGATGCATGTCTTACAATGTGTTGCGGAATTACACACAACTGATCCAATATCGCCAACTTTGAACATTCCTTTCCTACCCCTATGTCCTTCAGGATCGCTGGCCGTCATATCATCTACTGTCATACTTCTCCGACGGATTTAAAGTGTTTCGTTAATTATTATCAAACATCTTTCACTAAAAACTAATTTTCCTCACAATTTTCGAAATTTTACATTATTTTCAAGTGTCTTCCACATTGATTATAAGAGTATTTGAATACCCTGTGGGAATATTCTGTTCTGAACGTATCTGGACATCTAAATGAATACTTTGAAAGCCTTTAATATACCAACTTGCATTTGCTATTTTCATAACTTAAACATATCGGTTTTGCGAAGGGAGGACTTCTTCTTTCACATTTCTTATGCCTTTCATTAACAGCATCCTATGATTGAAATATACATGTCAACATCGGACATTTGCCAAAGCATAAACTAGAAATTTCTAACCCTGGTCTATGGCCTATGAAGTTGGCATGGCAACTGAACACCTAAACAATAAAATTAATTTCATGCTAGATATAAGCCATTACATGTACGAGAACAAATTCATCACATCTGTCGGGTTGCAATCTCATAGGAACGAAAAGTAGCCACGTTATCAAACCCTGAACCAAGTACGTTTTTAATGTATGTCATTGTTGTTGTTGTTGGAGTGGGGTGGGGTTTTTGGGGGTGTTTGGTTTTTGTTTGTTTTTTTGGGAGGGGGCTTTGTTTTTGTTCCATGGATCGTTCATGCATTATTTGGAATTATCTCCTGGATCGACCATTTGAGCTTTGTTCTTTTCAAACACCACCGAGAAGAGAATGATACACACGAAGTCAAACACTTCTAACACTGTCAGGAGGCTGGCACCAAGCAACAGACCCAGTGCCCCACCGATGTCACAGAACAGGTCTAGGATCCCATAGCCCAGTTGTTTTTCAATGAGTTCGTAGGTCATAGAGCTCAGATACATCTCCAGAATAACGAGATTCCCCCTCCAGTACTCTTCAGTCTTACCCTTGGCCTTGGTGTACGCAGCAATGTAGTTCCTGGTCAGTGGAGAGCTGGAGTGTTGAGTGGTGAATCTGGTGTAGCTGCATGCTTCAGGACATCCGGCTTCACAGCCAGTGTCTGTCTGACGATATTTAGCTTTAGCAGGGATAACACATTCATGGAACTGTTGGTTTGTGCAATATGCAACATTACCACTTGGGATTGTAAAGTCCTTGCAGTTGCACCTACTCAAGAGGAAGTCCATCTCACACTCCTGTTTGCATGCCTCCCTGGAATAGTTTCCAGTGATATACTTCAGAGGCCTGTCACCACAGTCGCCTATACCTTCATGTGCTGTCACCTCCTGTCATAATACAGGAATAACATCAACATTATTCATTGTTATTGTCTATTCTCAAAATGAGAAATATTTTACAAATTCATATGTCACTTCTACTTTGGCATTCAATGTGCAAGTCTTGTATTGTTGGATTCATGAGTCGATACAGAGTACGATTATAGCGATTATAGCGACAAAAGCCTTACTGTTAGGAATGCCTGCCGGTATGCTCGCGTGTGTTTAAATGGATTTTTTGTCCACGCCTTTCCATGTGTACTTAATATTTGTCCACGAATGTTAACTATGCCTAACTATGAACTGTGATTAAGATGATTAATTACATTATATGTCAATCTAAAAGGGAATGAAAAGGGCAGATGCGCTTGGGGCGATAATATCAATACTCAGATGTTTTCCTTCATTAAAATAATTTTTACATCACCTAACCCAGTAACAACTCTTAATACAGATCAGCCGTCATCGGTGTTCATGTTTTATGTGCAAATATCTCTACATCAAGAGCATCCTCTGATCAACTGACATCCGTAATCAAAGGCTAATCCCGATCAAGTTAGATAACCGACCGAATGTTGTTTTTGACTGGACGGAGCTAAAGTCTCTTTGGTCCAGCTAAAATATTGCTGCATATTTCTATGGGCAAGAGTTAGCTTAGTTGCCTCGGGATGATGTCAAAGGATGTATTAAAAAGCAAATATTTAGCGCCATTAATTACTACTAAAATCATCCCCAAAGTATTCTAACTTACAATATCATATATTTTATACCAGGAGAAATTGCTGTCATGCTAACAAATTCCTGTGAAACGTTGTCCAGGTTTATGTTAGGAATCATTGTCTGTCTAAATAAAGATGCATCAAAGATTGTAATGCTCTCAAAATACATTTTCATCGTTTTCATTGTTCATTCGTTTTATTTCGAGTCTCGGCATACTAAAAGTACAAATCTAATGCTTGGGTTTACAGCATTTAGTTTTTTATAGAATGTTTTATATGTAATGCCATGTACGAAAATATTCCCTCATTAAGACAAGAAGCATATGTAATTAACAATTATTTTAATGTGGAATATATTGTTTTTCCGTGGAAACTGAAGGCCAACTGTCCAAAATATTGCCAAACAACTTATATGTTTTAGCCAATTAGTTCGTGTCTTTTCTTGTTGCAGTTGTGAGTGTTGTTTAGCACTACAGACACAATTATACTGATAGTACTACTGCATCCTGTAAGGTGTCAATTGAGTCACTGAGGTGTTCAAGAATTATCACGGTAGGTGCTTCCTCAAACTTTGTAAGAATGTGGAGAACATTTTAACCATTGTAAAGTAATGATTCATAATTAATAAAGTTTTCACACCCTGACATGTACAAGCCTTACAACCGGTCCATGCGGTTGCCTTTTACGACAGACAAATTCATTTAACAATGTGTCTCCTGTTTGTCTCCTGCAAATTGAATGCTAAAAATGCTTTTGAACGTGAAATTTACAGACGGTTGCCATTGTCCCGGCAGTTCATTTTGAAGAGAATCGTACAGTTTGAACAGAGATAGAACTCCAAAAATGATTCTCATTAAAATTAACTTGGAATACTAGTAATAGACGAAATAGCGGTGGCAACAATAATGTTCTTAACGTAGACGAAAATATACCCGAAGTGCCCCTTAGGTGCGATTTACTACTGATAAATAACTAATTTTGCAACTTTTTTTTAGGTTTGAAATTAATCATTTCTATTATCAACAGAGTATGAAACTTACCTTCACTCCTATACCTACAAAGTGCTGTGAGCCGGGAGCTACCGCCATTCCCATAGCAGACATGATTGGGATCACCCCCGGAGCGTGAACAGCCACCTTCAGGTCATAAGAAATACATGTTACCAGTAGAATTGACATCATCATACATGAGAATACTACATGTGATAAATGATATCAGGAGAGAGCTTATATTTTGTCAAAAACAGTATGCTTCCATAAAAGTTTCCCAGTTTTGATATCGCCTGCTTACAGATAACGATTCTCTGTGTATCGCAGCAGATTCATAATAATATGTTCTTATCCTGCGTAACATTCGACAGACCAATCACTGTGCTGCAGTCAGACCCATATCCACGATGTTTAATTTTTGGAGAGCTCGTCGTCTGCTATAGTAGTAGGGAGTACGAACAACCAGGAATAATGGTATACGTTCAAGGGGATGAACATGTGAGCATTGGGTGGGGTTGGATACACTTTTATAAATCGGATCATTTTCATAACCATTATTCAAAATGTAGAAACTTGTTTTTACTCTCACCATAAACCCCGTTCCAAAGTATCCATCAGGACTCCGAGAATACTCCTCTTCCTGGACATTAAGCAAGAGGCGCAGACCATGGGCACGTCCGGAATTATGAGCAAGCAGAGAACCATTTGCTGGAGCAGATAGCTTGTATGTGCACTTTGCAAGAATAAACATCATGTCACTTGAAAATATTAAGTGCCTACAAATGAGAAATATTTCTTTTTATATGTTTTTTTTTTTTAAATAACCCTCTATAAATATATCTTTAATGTCATTTCCCGGACTGGCAGTTCGAGATGACTCTTTTCCCTGTATTGGTGACAAACAGACTGAACCTATCAACTAACAGAAATCACTGTTTTCTTCAAATCTGTGCCAGAATAGTTGTTAATGGTGACTATTTACTACTTACAAATTGTATAGAATTGCAGAGATTAGCACAATATGTCAAAGTGTCTCCATCATCCGACAGTGCCAGTTTCGGGTTTGTAGGAATTAAACGTATATGCTCCTAATTGGATAGCAAGAGCTATTGTTAGGTGATTAACAGGTATTGGGTATGTTTTGTGGGATTAAAGGGAATAATATATAGTATGACCCGAAATTATTGAGAATTTGGATTTCTAGTATAAAAAACCTTGATAAGTGCTTGGTCCTTTTTCATTAGTTTGTGAAGAGTTACCCCCCTTTGTTTACTTGCTAGCAGACGACATTTTCAGTGATCCTCAGTATGGATGATTTAGAGAAGAGGAAGTTGATTTTAGAGTATTATCGCATCAGATCAGCTAAAGTGATTTCAAGTAGGACAGGCATCTTTGTCCACTGTTTATCGTGTTTTAAAAAATATTGCAAATGGATATGGCATTGAGCACCAGGGAGGCGCAGGTAAGCCCAGAAATTTGACTGTCGGTGACAGGAGGCGGCTTGGTATTCTTGTTTCTAAAAACAAACGAAGGAGTTTAGAAAACTTAAGGCTGGATATGATTGATAGAGGAACTGTGGCTGTCTGTAAGGAGACAATTAGAACTAAGCTGCATGCAATGGGTTGGCAGAAAAGTCTAGCGATCATGAAACCTGAACAAAAGGAGCGAAGGTTGAACTGGTGCTTACAGCATAGACATTTTAACTTGGACAATGTGATTTTCTCAGATGAAAGTTCTGTGTGGCTGTTTCCTAATACGCTGGAATTCCGGACCAAACAAACTGAAAAACCTTTGCATCAGCGCCCAAAGTACGGTCCAAAATTTAACGTGTGGGGTGGCATATCTGTGTTAGAGGCAACGCCCCTCTGTGTATTTGTAGGGAATATGAACAGTGAGTGATACACAGCTATCTAGAGGGACATTTACTTCCATCTGCTCACGTGTTCTATGGACATGTTTGGATTTTCCAACAGGACAACGACCCAAAACATCGTTCAAAGCATTCGCAGGACTGGTTTCGGACCCAAAATATGACATTATTGGATTGGCCAAGCTATTGCACTGACCTAAATCCAATAGAAAATGTTTGGGGACTTATGAAGGAAAGTGTCAATAAGTAAAATCAGGCAAATATTGCTGAAATGAAAGAAGAGGTGGTCCGATATTGGGACAGCATGGACCACGACTTTCTAACTTCTTTGATCAGTAGTATGCCCCGCCGCATTGAAGCCTGCATTGCTGCCCATGGTGACTTGACAAAATTTGAATCGGGAGTTATGTTCTGCTAATATTCACATTTAATACGTAAGTAATGAGTGGAAAAAATACAACAATTACAATCTTTAAATTCTCAATAATTTCTGGTTGTACTGTACCTGATGTTTTTCATATTTTTGTCACACTTTTCAATGTTATGATAGAATCATGATGTTTTCATTGAAAGTGGTTCCAGCTTTATTCACTGATTCTTCATAACTATATTATTAAGGATAAGGGATATTCAATAAAATGTTTTGTTAAAATATTCATATTTTATACCCTAAATTAGATGAATGAGGGTGTAAAAGGAATATCTGACAAGGTGCTGAACGTCAGATAACCATAAAATGTGTTAGATGGTTGGCCAAAGCACCCTTAGGTTCATCACTGCATTCATCATGAAATGTCAAACTCATTGATATGGTACTCAAGGTACACAATTCAGCCTTTAAAGCTGTCAGTTTCTACACTGGTGAATCTACTGCATGCCACTGTGTCCAGGAAAGTCCCAAACATTTTGTTCTAGTCGATACAAACCTGGACTCACAGAAATGCTGTCATCTAAGTACGTGGCGGTAACACTCGCTACTGGGTTGCAAAATTTAGATGTTTCCATAACAATATCATTTACCGTTATATGTGAAACATTTCCCCATATCCGTTTCCAGGTAAACAAAGTCTTCTTGTCCACATGGCGCTGACTCCCAGTCACACTGAAAGAAAATTATGATAGTTGATTATGGCTGATGTTAACATGACCGTGCAAATTCTCCCGACTGCTGTTATAAATTCGTTTGCCTTGTCGCTTTTTTTCTATTTCTCTAAATAAATACATGGAGAGGCAAACAATAATAATTCCCGTATAATTATGACCACGTTAGCACCCCCTATTGTTTACTCATGCTACCTACCTTAAAGATACTGTTTTCCATGGCGTGTCCATAACTGTTGTCCTCTGACTGTTGTAGATGGGAAACCTTGAAAACCTTCGAGAAGTCATACTGACTTAGGTTTACGTTTGGTAACTGTTCATCGAAATCAGTATATGGATACCCAATTTGCAACAGATCGCTCCATCCAAGATTCTCAATCAGTGAATTCCTCACCTTATTGTTATTACATATTGTTACTGTTGGAAACAAAATATTGTTGTCAAGGATTTCATCGACTCTCACGTTGACAGGCACAGACAGATATAGAGACACCTGCTTGTAGATGTTGAAAGTAGTGAAACCAAGACCGCCACAAAAGATGAGGAACCAGACTACCCGTCTGGAGATGTTGGAACTGACGTCACATATTTGAGATAACCCCTGTACAGTCACCACCTCGTGTAAAGGTTTGTTGCCTCTCATTGCCAGAGAGTAGATACTTTCGTCAAGGTAGCGAGGATTTAGGTTTCAAACCCTGCGTACATGAAGTATTAGAAGTTCTTGTTTCTTGGTGTAGAGTTTTTAACTGGTCGTTCGTGGTCAAATCACTGCCGACTGTTCAACGTGTGTTGTTATATTTGGCGTGTGTTGTTGAGTGGCTTCAATACATAATAACAGATTCATATGTTGACTTTGTTAATTGCTTGATGGCTGACACTATCATTTTCGGGATTGCATGAATTAGTAGCTGTTGTGTGAAGGCTTTGCTAACAGCCTACTGTATTTGCTCAGAAATATTCAATCAATCAGCCGGTCAATCAATCAGTCGTGTTGTTGAAAAGTGGGGTGAGGTGGAGTGTGGACGAAAAATATAGGGACTGACTCAATTAGGACACCGCGAAGTACATTCCAGTAATTTAATGACTAAATGACTGTTTATAGTGCACGGTTATCGTTCTCATTCCAAGCCGCGTATGTTCCATACTGCTGAACGGAGTGATAAGATCATTATAATATTCACCAGTTCATTCATGATTAATATTGTTCTTTATCAGCACCATATGTGTTGTTTGTGTACCATGAGGTATTAGGTGTCCATTCTCTGCAGTTCACGTTTGGTGGCCAGAGTGTGTTGTCTGACAAAACTATGTTTACTGCTTGTGGTGAAAGGTTGATTCGTATCGTATACGTCGGAGTTCATCCCTCCCAGTGTTTCAATAGCTTCATGTGACTTATTTTCACACCTCTCTCATCTGTGTAGCATTTGACTGCGTCTTCAGTAACGTCAAAGGGTTCGCTTGCCTTCACATAAGATAACACAAGTCTGTTTCGCTTAAATCGGGACACTCCAGAGGAGGCTTTTGTCCATTGTTCTTTAAACAATACAGTCCTCGACTGGTCATCACTAGAGATAGTGAGTGAGTAAGTTTTGTTCTACGCCGCACTCAGCAATACTCCAGCTATATGGCGGCGGTCTGTAAATAATCGAGTCTGGACCACACAATCCAGTGATCAACAGCATGAGCATCGATCTGCGCAATTGGGAACCGATGACATGTGGGTTACTAAAGATCAATATTCTAACCCGGACCTTCACGGGTTCGCTAGAGATAACACGATAGGTTGTTGGGCTTGTTTTCCCGTGGCCTTGAGCTCTTTGCTTTGTGGTCACGTTCTGTCGTTTCTGGGAGACTTGGGTCCGGACTGTGGCTTGGTGAAACAATGGTGGGGTCACTTGATACATGTTCATTGCATTCTTCAATTATAGGGGCTTTCTTTTGTTGTTCAATAATCTTACAGGGTGAGACATGTTTGACGGTTTCTGAGTATGACAGCTTTGAGCGAACATTCATATAATCTGTTTGACCATCAATCGCACGTGTACGTTTGATGATCACTTTAATCTGTGAGTCCATAGTTTCTTGAATATCACTACACTGAATTCATTTTCTCTCCAGTTCATCTTTTAAAGCTAACACAGCTTTTTGTAGTTTTTCCTCACTTGACCTCAGTTCCTTAGTTCTAATCTTGAGACTGGCAATTTCAATATTCTTCTCTTACAGAACATATATCATTCTACACATGTCACTTTCATATTTCATTTTGAAATCAGTTATCTTGACATTTCAGTGAAAAGTTCGTTATGTTCTCATGTAAGCTTAGCAGTTTGCAGAAAAAAACATAGCAGAAAAGTCCTTATCTGTATGGAAGAGATTCTCATTACAATCTGTGTTTGCACCCTCAGCAGTATTCCTAGCCTTCTGTCTGCTCATAACGGCTGACTGAATGACATGGGCGGGTACTAATCCGTTGATGTAACTGTATAGCAGATACAAGCATATTTCATAGCAACACTTTTACTTTGACTACTTCTCTTCACTCTCTTTATCAAATGCCACCAAGAAAGTCGTTATTTTCGTACTTAGCAATATCGTATAGTGCCAGTCGAACATCATTTAGTTCCCTTTCCTTATTTCTGTATATTTCAGTGAGTGAGTGAGTAAGATTTATAGTCACATCTGCAATATTTCAGCCATATCGTGACTTTAAAAAGTTGTGATCTCATAATAAATGCAACTGAATTATATAACACCTGTCAACGAAGGACAGTAAAATAACTAGATGATCACAGAGAGAGAATTAGAGAATTAAAACTAGCATGTAACTATAAAATTAAACAAACTTTTATGGACAATACAATATAAAAAAACGTCTGGAGATCACCAGCAACTGAATTGATCCTAGCTGGAGTTACACCATCCCTTCAGCTACTGGTGATTGGAAACACATATAGCCATAAACTAAAAATACACATATTCTACGATTAAAAAATTGGTAAGTTTAAATCCAAAATCCAAATTTTTCAATTAGTTCAATTTCTTTTAAAAACTCAATGATTAAATGATAATTAACATTACTAAAAGATCCGTAACTGTTTTTGCACTGAAATATTTATCCCTTGTGATGGAAAAAATATATTTCAGTGAGTTTAACTTCACATGAATGTCAATCTCCTCCACCTAAAGCTCCCCGTAGTTCTTCTAGAATCCCATATTCAAGTGAAGTAGGCTTCTGAGTAGAATATGTAGCTGACGAATGTATGTCATTCATATTTCTGTCTTTCAAGGGGAAAATTCACATATATTACCTCGTCAAAATGTCCACAGTACCCGGTTCCACACGTTGTCCTTTTGATCACTCAATAATAGCGCATTCCTGTACGAACTGCAAGTACGTAGGATCGTCTTTGCACATCAGGATCTAAACGCCTTAGGCAAAAAGGTACAGTCTATAAGGATCCGTGCCATGTCGGTGTGTTTGGCAGAAGTTAACTAAAACATACCTTCATCTAAAAACGAAATAGAAAGCCTTTCAAAACAAAACATGTTCCTGCAGCGGCAAAGTAAATGCTAAAATTCAAATTCTAAACTAAAACATCTACTAAAAAAAACACACACAAAACTAAAACAACTACCACTACCATAAATTCACAAATATGGACAGGGTGACAACCAAATTACAAACAGGTCCCACAAATATAAATTCCCATCTATATAAACAAAACACACCAAACAGACACATGCACACACTGCAACGAAAACGAAATGTTTGTGCTGAGTACTGAATTGAACATTATTTCCCTCATTGTAAGAGCAGATCACATGCTGCTGATCTACCAGGTCCCCGTTGGGATGCAAACGTAATCCAACATTTCAAAACGTATTTCGAAAGAGAACTAAAGGCAAATGTGGACTCAATTATTCCTATTCATGACGAAAACATTATTTGTTGCTTGATTTTCATCCAACAGGCATTAATCTAGATGGAATTAGATCATTGTGAGTGTTACAGAACGTGTTTGCAAAGCAATCACAATTAGACTGGTTTATAAATATATACCACTTAGTAAATGTGATGTAGTGTGAATTCACGACATCGTTACGTTAATGGTAAATCACATGTTTGTCTAAGTAATAGCAGTTTACAGTTTCCAAACAGGAATGCGCTAAACTTTTATTCATAGAACAGACACAATATTCGCATGGTTTATGAATATTTACCAGTTACTAAATGTGATGTAGTATGAACTCACGACATCGTTACGTTAATGGTAAAGTGTAGTGTCAAAGTAGTAGCAGTTTACAATGTCCACACAGCAAGGCCGCTAACCTTTATTCATAGAATAATCAAAGTATTCGTTTGGGTAATTGGCCGGACTGTGCTTTCAGAGGGAATATATTTGTGTTGTCTGTTATCTGAAATACTAATAAATACTAAGCGTTGTTCAAATATCATATCGGTGATTTAGTTAACTCTACATCATGATGAAGTGTTTTCCTTTGAACATAACTCATTATGTATCTTGTAAATGGTGGTGGGGCGGTGTGGTAGCCTAGTAGTTAAGGCGTTCGCTCGTCACGCCGAAAACCCGGGTTCGATTCCCCACATGGGCACAATGTGTTAAGTCCATTTTCTGGTGTCCCCCGCCGTGATATTGCTGGAATATTGCTAAAAGCGGCGTAAAACTAAACTCACTCACTCACTCAGTGTAAATGGTGATGGCGTGTATCTTTTGAATAACATTGTAAACATCATAACTGACACAGAGCCAAGAATGCAGTTACAGGTATTTAATACTCAATATACAAGTGTTCCCACTAATAAAGACCCACAACAATATATAAATGACCTGTATGACAGGAATACTGAAGTGAAGCTTTAGGCAAAGGGGCTAACTTCTACATGCACATTGTGTGAATGGCACATTGTGTGATCCTTTCAGAACAAATGGTATTATCGTTGACGTTGTCAATTGTTGCTTTCAAATGTATGTTATTGTGCATTTACATTACCAATGGTTTATTTGGAGTTGTCTACTCTGTCAATTTTATGAGCTTTGTTCTTTTCAAACACCACCGAGAAGACAGTGATACAAAAGAAGTCAAACACTTCTAACACTGTCAGCAGGCTGGCACCAAGCAACAGACCCAGTGCTCCACCGATGTCACAGAACAGGTCTAGGATCCCATACCACAGCTGTTTTTCCATGTGTTCGTAGGTCATAGAGCTCAGATACAACTCCAGAATAACGAGATTCCCCCTCCAGTACTCTTCAGTCTTACCCTTGGCCTTGGTGTACGCAGTAATGTAGTTCCTGGTCAATGGGGAGCTTGAGTGTTGGGTGGTGAACCTGGTATAGCTGCATGGTTCAGGACATCCAGCTTCACAGCCAGTGTCTGTCTGCAGATATTTAGCTTTAGCTGGGATATAACATTCGCTGTACTGTTGCACGGTACAAAATGCAAAATCGTCGCTTGGACTTGCAAAGTCCCTACAGTTACAAATGCTCAAGAGGAAGTCCATCTCACACTCCAGTTTGCATGCCTCCCTGGAATAGTTTCCAGTAATATACTTCAGGAATCTGTGACCACAGCCGCCTATCCCCTCATGCGCTGTCACCTCCTGTCACAATACAGAAATAACATCATTACAAGATTCATGTTCTGAAATCTATTACTCATTGTGAATACTAGGTCTTATGTTATATCTGGCCTTATAAGTCACAAATGAGCGTTGTGCAATAAAATGAACAAACATTATTCCATTTATTTGGATAATTAGAGTAAAAATATTGATTTTATAACACTTAACACAGTAACAATTAATCCTTCGCTGCTGTTCATGTTTTCATGTGAAACTATATTCTCTGCTCAGAGCTTACATCTGTAATCAAGGGATGACACGGGCTACAATTTTCCAATCGCCATTTTGTGGAAGAACAAGGTTAAAGTATTGCTCCACAATTGTTGTTGACTCGGATGTCTCGAATGCCTCGGAGTGATGCTTTTCTATTCCACACAAAATAGTGTACCGTCTGTAGTGTTTGTACTTAGTTATTCTTAACCCTAAATTCTATATCATTCAAAGACGAAATAGCCGTAGCAACAATAAACGTGCCTAACGTAGAAGAAAATATACCCGAAGTGTCCGTTAGGTGCGATTTACTACTGATAAATAACTCACTTTACGACTGTTTACGATGCTCATGCTGTTGGTCACTGGGTTGTCTGGTCCAGACTCAATTATTTACAGACCCTCGCCTTACAACTGGCATATTGCTGAGTGCTGCGTTAAACTAATTCACTCACTCACTCACTATTTTCGAACAAACGACAAATATTCCTGAATGTGTCCCTAAATGGCCGACTATCTCCTATGTAATTGTTGCACATGTCACCGTTGGAAGATGGTTAGTTTGTAGTTAGTTTTCCTCTTTTTCAACTTTCTTCCGTCAGTTACAGACAAAATAGCGGTGGCAACAATGAATGTGCTTAACGTGGCTGAAACTTTACCCGGAGAGCCCGTTAGGTGCGGTTTACTACCGATAAATAGCTCCCTTTCGACTTAAACGGAGCATGAAACTTACCTTCACTCCTATACCTACAAAGTGCTGCGAGCCGGGAGCTACCGCCATTCCAATCTCAGACATAATTGGGATCACCTCCGGAGCGTGAACAGCCACCTTCAGGTCAGAACAAGTAGATATTACCAATAGAAATACCATGATCACACATAGGAATACTACTATGTATGATAGGAATACATAGGAATATCATGTGATAAATGATATCAGGAGAGAGCATATATCTTGTTAATGATTGAATTTGTAAATAACTGCATGTTGCTGCAGCAGTTTCCCTGTTTTGACATCGCCTGCTTACAGACAATGTTGATATGTGCCTCTGTGGATGGCAGCAGATTCATAATAATATGTTCTTATCCTGAGCATCAATCCACAGACCAAGGATTGTGTTGCAGCCAATCCCAGATCAAGGATGTATTTTTGGTGTCCTGGTCGTCGCATGTGCACTAGTAGTAGGGAGGGTACTACAACCTGGAATAATGGTAACTGCCTTTCGGGATGGACGTGGGTGGTGTATGTGAGGGTTGGGTGGGGATGCGATGCAGTTAATCGGGTCATTTACATAATCATTATTCAAAAGTTGGATACTTTTCATTGACACTCACCATGAACCCTGTTCCAAAGTATTTATCATGACTCCGAGAATATTCCTCTTCCTGGACATTAAGCAAGATGCGCAGACCATGGGCACGTCCGGAATTTCGAGCAAGCAGAGAACCATTGTCTGAAGCAAAAAGGATGTATGTGTATTTTGTAAAAGTAAACATAATGTCACTTAAAAGCATTTATCATCTACTCAGTTTTCTTACAATATAACCCCCTATAGGTCTATCTTAAACCTCGTGATATCATCCACCTTTAGCAGTTACGGGACGGTCAATCTTGGACGTTGGACATGTTGGTTCCATGAAGACGCCGACCACCTGTATGTCTGTGAAGATCATTTCCAATTTGAGAGGCGCTTTCTCCAAGGTTTCATTACACAGTCCTTCTGATGAAACCAGTCTTGTGTACCAGATGTTCGACCTTGGTCAACGAGATCTACGTCTGTCATCAACGTTATTAAAGTTCTATCGTTGATGTTACGACTGTATTTTTCTGGTTACTTAAGTGCTCGTGCCACAGTGTTCTATCCAGTGCTCTGCTAATCCAGTTGAACGTTGCCGTTTCTTATGTGTCAGATGCCACATGTCAAAAATAGTTTGAGTTGAAATAGTAGATCAACTTTTACTCTGTTTTCTATCACTGAAATGAAGGATAGCAAACTGACACATTAACACTTACTCACTTTACTTACCCTAAATGCAAAACACAATTTGAATCGAAATATATTTTTCTAAATCCATTACAATCATACAACCTGGTTCCCAAAAATAATCACCCAAAAGTTAAATATCCCATCATTTGGTCACAGGTATTTATTAAATCTTATTTCATTTTAAACAAAGTGTGCTTTCGTCAATGATGATCTTTTAAAACCAAATTGGGAAACACAATCTGCTTCTCCATAGAAGATTCACGTTTTACGTGTACCTATGCTTTCATTTTAAAGAACATTTTAAGGAGAAGATGGGCCTCCGTATATACCTTGTGTATGTCAGTTCACCTTGAAACATTACATTTAGACTATGGATACTGCATTTATACATCATGCATATGTTGTTGTCTCAGAGTACGGTTAAGGGATAATTGCTGCCATACCCAACACAATGCAGTCGTTATTTAAAGCTCCCAGTTTCTACATTGATGAGTCCATTAGACGCCACGGCGTCAAGGAATGTCCCAAACGTTTTGTTCCAGTTGACTGAAACCTGAATCGCTACCATCCAAGTATATGACGGTAACACTCGCTACTCAGTTGCAGGACTGGATGTCTCAATGACAAATACCATTTACCGTTATACGTGAAACATTTCCCCATATCAGTTTCCAGATAGACAAAGTCGTCGTGTCCACATGGCGCTGATTCCCAGTCACACTGAAAGAAATAAGATGGTTGATTATGGTTGATGTTAACATGACCAGCCCAACTCTACCCGATTGTTGTTCTCCACCGATGTTAAAAATGCGTATAGGTTTTCGCTTGTATTAATTATGTAGTAAAACACCAACATGGCAGTCCCAACTCTTTTAACTGCTGTCCAGGGATGGTGGCGCAGTGGCTTTGTGCCACTGTCATTGGATCCAGAACAATATCTTCTCAATGACCAGATAACAGCTCTATTTTTACAGCAGAAGCAAGCGCCATATTAACAGCCTAAAAGTATATTCAAAAACACCCTAAATACAAACAATATATAATCTATTCAGACTCTCTTTCTTGCCTTCAGGCTATTAAAAATCTTTCTTGTAAACATCCACTTTTAACCCAAATTGTTGAATTATATAATGATCTTGCTACTGGCAAATACGACATCGTCATTTGTTGGTTACCCAGCCACGTTGGCATTTCTGGGAACACAATGGCTGATCTTGCTGCCAAGGCGGCACTCAACAAATCTGTGACACCACTTCTTATTCCATACGGCATCCGTGAAGAGCCACCTCCTCGTGGTGGGTGCTGGGTAACGCTAAGCGCTCTTCAACCCCCCGTTGTGGACCCGGGGGTATATTTGGTCCACCAACCTGTTGGCCGTGGGTTGCGCCCCTGTGTCGGTGAAGGAAGGGAGTCTGGTGGTTGAGGGCGCTGGTTCCAGGAACAGTGTTCCTTTGCCCAACACACCACTTCGCCCCTGACTTCACTTAGACGGGTGGTTGAATGGGCCCGGTTCAACCAATCGGCTGGTCACGCCAAGCCCTGAGCATTACATTATGTTATGTTGTCTTGGCGAAATTTTAGACCTTCACATTTTCAAATGCACACTTTCATGTATTTGCCTAGAGTCGTATGCCCAGAAGGCGGTGGCTCATGGGCCAATCTGGTGGAGTAATTAACCTTTTAATTTTTCCGCGTGCGTATATCATCCGGGTATCCTTGGTGAGACCCGCTTGTGTTAGCATTGTCCTTGTGATACTCCGTGGTGCGTGGGGGCCCGGATGATGAAATTTAAAAAATACAACATGGCTTATGAAACCCCAACAAAGAAAACCAAACGTCCTATTGACGATGACCTCAGACCGTCCAAAGCTATTGACTTTTACGCGGATGACACGGCAAGGTCTACGGCAATGGAGGTTCCCGCTGTTAAGACGTCGGCGTACTGTATCAGAACCGATTGGTCTTCCGTGTATTCCCACTGTCTGGCGTGCTGTTTCGGATGCCTGCATGAAGGGATTCTGTACGTGCTGTCGCACAGCATGGCGGTCTTGTCGTCTTGTGATCACCCTTGGTCTGCCAGTACGGGGGCGATCATTTGTGGTATTAGAGGCCCGGAAAGGTTGCTGCAGCCTGTAGATGGTCCGAACGTTGACCTGGAAGTGATTGGCAACGGCTTGTGCAGTGTGGCCAGCTTCAAGTCTTCCTGACATAAACATCGCTCCATGTCACCCCAAGCGTGCTCGATCGGGGACAGATCCGGAGAAACAGCTGAGCAGGGGAGTACCGTAATCTTCTGCTGTCTCAGGAAATCGGTCACTAAACGTGCGACATGTGGACGGGCATTATATTACGTCTTTGTCCTTAAATAATATATCTCATCCCTGTATCGCAGACCTGTCTGATTGCCATTTACAATGACAAATTGTGTCCGACCATGAGATGTGACGCTTTTCTATACCATAACGTTTATGCCACCAAATTGTCGACGTTGAACAACACGCGTGACACCATACCGTTCACCTCGACGTCTGTAGACCCTTCCCTGTCATCTGAGCTGTCCAGATGAAATGTCGACTTGTCATTGAACAAAACACCATCCCAATCTTGTCTCCTGTACTGTAGATACTGTCTGCATCAGGCAAGACGTGCCTGTCGGTGACGTTGGAGCAAAACATGGCGTCTTGCGGGCCGGATGTTATTCTCCCTCAGTCGGTTCCGTACAGTTCTGGAACTGATTAGACGTAAGCCAGAAATGATCCTAGCAGTCAAACTGGCAGTCTGGAATCGATTCCTTAGATGGATCATTCGAATATGTCGGTCTTGCCGAAGTGACGTCACGCGTGGACGGCCGGTGCGAGGCAAATCTCTCGTGTTCTCATTATGTTGACAACGTCTCCTCAGAGTGAGTGAGTTAAAGTTTAACGTCACATCGGCAATTATTGCAGCCATACCGTGACGAGAACAGTTAATATCAATATTCAAATCAATAAATGTATAACATAAACATCTGTCATCGAAGGACAGTAAAACTACTAGAATATTAAAGCTCTTAATTTAAAACTAGTACGCTATCATAAACATAGATCACGAGAGATAACAGTACAATATAGGAACGGGCTATAGATCACCAGCAACTGAAGGTTGATCACCATACTAAGGACCAAGGGGACTTACTGTACCTTTGCTACCTACATGGACCCTAGTTGGATTTAAATCATCCCTTCTTCAGCCGGCGATTGTAGTCAAATTTAGCCATAATTAAAATCACAAAAATTCTACGCTTAAAATCCTGGTAAGTTTGAAATTTACTTTGAGAGTTTTGGGGCTTACGTCCCTTCCCCGGAGGACAATAATTTTACAATTCTTTAATTCCCCTTGAGGGTACAGCTAAACTTCCAACATTAAAAACTATTTATGTACAAATTGTATCACTCAAAATTTATCAATCAGTTCAATTTCTTTTAAAAACTCAATAATTAAATGATAATTAACTTCGTTAAAACGATCTTTTACCGTTTTAACACTGAAATATTTATCCCGTGTGATGGAAAAATCAACACAGTCAAGCAGGACATGCTTGACCGTGATTCTTTCATCACAAGGGATACAAAACGGAGTATCCTCACCTTTTAGTATAACGTCTACTTAGAGATGAGATCGCCTTTCGGTGGACACCAAATGACTGTCCACTTCATTTGGGGCCATTTCAGTCTCCAGCATACATACGGCGCGTTGGGGCTGGTCTTCTATAAACCGCGGCATGACTTACGCACAGTTTAGGTTGAAATTAACGTATTTTCCACAACATTCAGAGGCTAGAGAATAATCAACCGTTCTTCAATAGCAGGTATGTGAACTTCAGGTGTCAAATAGCATGCAAAAAAGGAGTAAGTTGATTGTGCAATGTGCACGTGCCAAATTTCATGTAAAGTGCATTGCTACGTGTTTATTTAGGGTTATTTTTATAACTTTTAAAATAACTTTGATTTTTCGCCATTTATTTCATTTAACACGGTATAGGCGAGATATTCTCCATGGATTCCGGGATGCCATATCGGTGTTGTGTCATATACGGATTTGGTTCCAGTTAACATATTTATTATCGCAAACTGTATATTTATATATTACCCAGTAACCTTAGGAGCATGATGATATATGTTGAATATTCTAACCAAGTCTTCGTAACATAATGTATAAATGTTTAGTGTTACACTTATCTCTAGGAGATTTATTCCAAATTTATTCAAGTAATATAGCAATGCTTCCTGATGAAATAAAAAATAATGAACAAGAGATCACAGAAAATCCTACATTTTGAAGAAGCGATTCCACAATTCATGGATCTTGCATATACATCTCTGAAATAGTATATTAACTGTAAGAGCAGATATTTGATCTCTACGCTGCCATCATGCGTGTAGGGATAATAAAAAGAATATTTGCATTTCAGGGTGCAGTTCAACTTGTATAGATTGTGTCAAACATATGTCCGTACATATATACATTCAGCAATAGCAAATAACTTCAATGATTTATGATCACGCTTTCACTTTCTAGTATTTACTCATGCTACCTACCTTAAGGACAATGTTTTCCAAGATGTGTCCGTAACTGCTGTTTACATATACTAGTCCGTCAAGAAACATCTTTGAGATGTCCAACTGACTAAGGTTAACGTTTGGTAACTGTTCATCGAAATCAGTATATGGATACGCCACTTGCTGCGCTTCGCTCCATCCAAGATTCTCAATCAGTGAACTCCTCACCATATTGTTATTACATATTGTTATGGTCGGAAACGAAAGGGTGTTGTCAAGGATTTGATCTACTCTCACGTTGACCGGGGCGGACAGATATAAAGATATCTGCTTGTAGATGTTGAAGGTGGTGAAAGAAAGTCCGCCACAAAAGATGAGGAACCAGACTACACGTCTGAAGATATTGGAATTGGCGTCACATATTTGAGATAATCCCTGTACCGTCACCCTCTCGTGAAACGGTTTATTGCCTCTCATTGCTTGAGAGCAGATACGTTCGTCAAGATGGCCAGAATTTAGATTTCAAACCATGCGCACACGAAGTATAAGAACATCTTGTCATTTGGTTTTTCAATTGGTATCCCGTGGTCGTGGAATCTCTGCTGATTGCTCAACATTGTGGCACATGGAACGTGGGTGTTATGTATGGACTGTGTTGTGTGGGTTCAATACATGACAGATTCATGTTGACTTTGTAAATGGGTTGATGGCTGACATCATCGTATTTGGATTCTATGCATTAGTCGCCGCTGATTAACGGCTAAGCTAACAGCTCATTCCACTTGCTCAAAATTGTTCTCTGAGAGAGAGAATGTTACCCTGGGGAGAGAAGTGTGGTGGGCTGAACGGAAAATATAGAGGGATTAATACAATTGCACAGTTAGAACCCTTTACATTATACCCTGGTATTACTATGGTGTCGTGGCTGTGTATCGTTATTATTCCCAGCGAATGGATATTCTTTAGATCTTGGAATTCAATACAACCACATCTGATATTTTCACTATATGATAGACGTAAATGGCTGGATGTCCACCGTAGTTGTCTGCGGCAGAACACATTATATATTGTCTTCTGAACTGTTCCTTCTCTTTCTTCACATGTGAAACCAACAAACACCAAAGATGTGTGATATACAATACAAATGTATATAGATACACGCCATGGTATACCGATATGACTGAAGAAAGTTTAGAAAAGCTTCTGTAAAACTATGGAACGGATGATCAGTTTGCGCCTTGTCTGGCCATGGTATCTGGAATCACATTATCGGATAACGGATATCCCATGTGATTTAGACATCACAAGAGCACTGTTGATCATCTTGTGAGATTAGAATCTTTTGTCCGAAATGGCTTTTTTTAATACACAGCATGTTGTTTCACTACTTTGAGACTTTCAGAAAGCTTATGATACGACATGGAAGTATAATGATATTCTGAAAGATTGGCATCATATTTGTCTTCGAGGCCGTATGCCTGAGTGTATTTCACAGTTTGTAGGAGACAGGATCTTTAAAGTCAGAGTATGTTCCATATTTGCTACTGTATTTGGTCAGTAAGTGGGAGTCCCTCAAGGTAGCATTTTATCAGTTGCTCTTTTTAGTGTTAGAATAAGTAGCCTTGTGAAGGTTTTGAATGAAAATACCGATGGATCATTGAGAAACAATTGGAAACAATTACAACTTTGTCACAACAAAATACACATGTTTTGTTCAAAGACAAAATGTGCTGTGTTTATTCTTGTCGTAAACGCAAAACGACCCGGGTTCGATTCCCCACCTAAGCACAATGTGTGAAGCCCATTTCTGGTGTCCCCCGCCATGATATTACTGGAATATTGCTACAAGTGACGTAAAACCCAACTCACTCTTAGATAAAAAAAAGAACCTGAAGCCATTCACCACCAAGGTCTTATACTGTGTTTAAGTGCATTTAGAACTTACCCTGTTGGAAGCTTATATGTTGAAAGTAATGAGCTTTGTCTTGAGATCAGACGGATAAAACGGGCACGGCAATATGTTACTAAACTCAATTCTAATCCATTCAACCCTGCCTTTCACTTTGCCGTGTCCTTATTAGACCTTACATGATAAGAAACCCAACTCGACTGCTGCACTTTTGTCCGCATTAAGTATCGTATAGCAGATGCAAATGTACATGTGTCTGATTTTGCTGATTATATACTACCGGAAGTGCCAGTCAATAGTGTCTGATGTCAATTTGGGATTAAACAATTTGAACATAGCTGATACAAACCCCTTGTTTTGTCAACAGGCCTTCTTTGAACTTAAACATCAGTATTCCAATCATACAAATATCAAAGAATGGAGATAAAGTGTCAGCTGCGGCTGCTGTTCGTCCATACACACTTCAGATTCAGGGTTCATTGGAATCTACCTTGTTGCACAGCGACCACGACCACGATGCCTCTACTGACTTCCAGGATTTTGCATAATCAAACATGAATACAATCAAAGAAGTACCTTCTTTATCTTTACAGGAAGTACTTGAGACAAGTGAAGTTAATACCTTGTGGGTTCTCAAAATGGGATTTGCTTGAGTTTTTGCCTCTAAGAAAAAGTTCACTTCTGTCAAAATGCACTGTTATCCCACACGACATGCATACAGAGCCACCTTATTGACAAGTGTGTTAGACTTGAAGTGATATACGAGTGAGTGAGTAAGTTCAGTTTTACGCCGCTTTTAACAATATTCAAGCTATATCACGGCGGGGACACCAGAAATGGGCTGCACACATTGTACCCATGTGGGGAATCGAACCCGGGATATACGAGGATTTATGTCAACTGACCACTGGGTGATCACTGAAGGAGTTACGTACTGAATTCCTCAAATATTGTACAGTTTCTAACCTCGAGTATTCTACTTTTTCAACAGTTTATAAGTTTGAATTATAGAAAGTTGTCCAGTTCAATTCTGTCAAAAGATCTGATCTTATAACTTTCAACACCACAGAGACATATGCCTGACTTCGTTCCTTCATCCATTGGCCATTCTTAACTAAACGTACTGATGGTAGGTATTGGTACATTTCTTACTACAGAGAAAAGTGTTAACTGAAGTAACAATGCATGCAATGTCTGAATTCCTGGACTTCCTTCATTGATAAAATCTACATGTATCTGAAATTTGGGAGAAGACATTTAGGAAAGAAGTATGTGTGTGCAACTAATGTGCTCCCCTGTCTGCCGATCCCTTTCGTTATACATCGGAATCACTGCTCGTATTGGCAAAATCTAAACAAAGGAATTTTGTTGTGCACATCAATCTCTGTATCTTTGCGTTTTTCATGATAGCACACTGGTTTCATATGATAGAATATGTGAATAAAGGAATAACGATTTCTATGTCATAATTATGAGCGTATACTATTAGGTTAGTGTACTTTGTCATATAGAACATGTAACAGTGTTAGACCTATTCAGATAATCAGAGAACATTACAACCTATACCCAGCATAGTTGTGCGTTCTGTATAAACAATAGCTTAACAGAAATAATCATAATGAACTATTTGCCTCACTGACATTGTAGATCCTGTGATGTTGGCCTAGTTGTAGAGTTTGGTCCTTATATTGTTGTTTATTGTGAAGCGGTTTTAATGGCGCTGCATTAGTTACGTTGGGATTTGGTGGAGGTCAAAAATGAGTTTGTTGATATGGAAGTGAAGAATTATCAGGAATTGTCAGGAACAGCTAGAGTAATCCAGCATGGGATACAACCTCCCGGGCGGTTGTTAAACTACACAATAAGGCGTGCGCCTAAATCAGTCATGCCACATACCACACCAACAGTTTATTGCTACACTCATCTTGGATGTTCACCCTAGACTTGTTCTGGAGCTATGAGGCTGACATTATACCATACGTCGCTGTTGGAAAATCAGAGGTATATAAATAGAAATTATAATAGCTCTAAATTTGATTTAAAACCGATTTACCGAACGCGTAGCGTGAGGTTTTAAATCAAATATTTAGAGCTATTATAATTTCGTTATATACCTCTGATTTTCCAACACAGTATGTTTATCTCCATTCTACCATAACTGCGTTATTAAGATTTTTAAAACGAACTATTTACCTCCGCGACTGTGCCGCTGCGCTATTCGGTACGACAAGCTCGCGCTCGGAACACCGAAGAGGTGCAACAATTCTTTTGTACAGTCCAACTGCATGTAGGGGTGATGGCCTCTTCCCAAATTTTGAACAATGCCAACTTTGTAAAAATATATTCAAACAAACAACAGCTTCAATGCTTCAGAACTTTATTCACACGTTTTACTATGTTATGTTTACAGTGTGAAGCATAATTGTTGGGTTTTGAACAGATGAAAACTTATGAATTTTTAAAACTGGAACCCCTCTCAAGTTTTGGAATGAATTAACCCACTGACCTAATTCCCACCGTAATGATTGTTGATGACTGTCACTGCACAGTTAGTGATTTGAAATGTGGACGACGCACATGACTTTACACTTTGTGCCAAGTTGACCTGATTCGCCGAATTCAAACTGAAAGATGGAGCCAAGTGCGTGGAACTACCTGAATTACCCTGCAGAATTGATGAATACTTTCTTTTTTGGTCGGAGGAAGAATCGGTGTTGTATGAATTTAAACTTTGCTGATTCTTGTGTCCTGTCAACTTTACGATCTCGCGCGATTCCACACCAGCATGCGACAAAATAGTTACCGTTGTGGCACGCACGCAGTGATTTGTGTAAATTTTACTCAAGCCGGCACTTACTGACAAACTTTTCATCATTGAAGAAAGCGTGTTGTGGCCTAATGGTTTCAGAGTGTACCACGTGGTGTCGAAAGCAGTTACAGATTTCCGCCCTTGCTGAAAAAATGCTGGATTTTGTGGATTCAATTTCGATTTGTATTTTGAAAATGAATTGACTGGACACGAAGACAACCCGGTCTCATATATACGAGGTTTTCCCTGCCCCTTATCATGAACCCCCCCCCTGGATGATTCTTTGTAGCCTCAGAGTGTGTCATCGTGATGTATTGAAGACCCATGTCGTCTGTTTCGACAGTGAAAGAATCGCGGGAGAGAGACCGCTGATTTTCACAGCCCCGCCTACCGAAACCGAGTGTGAGATCGAACCAAACTTTAACTTGGAGGTTTTCCGGTGTGTCAACAGACAAATGTGATCTTATTTTTGCCATGTCACCCTCAGAAATTGCCTCATGATGTTTGGGGTTATCCAAGCCCATCTTTTTTATTTTGCGCAAGATACCGAGAAAAACATTATTTGCACTGTGAAACAGCTGATCCTGCAAGATATTGAAATTGCACTCGTGAGGAGGTGCTCTGAGATGGCGATGTATGGCGGCCCTGATTCCCACATAGCTCGACTTGGAGTAATACTGGCCGTCGATCGTCCTTACTTCGGCATAAAAAATGTCGAAGCAATTTTGCCAGTTCATCGGCCGGAAGACTTTCAAAGTTTGGATTCCCATTTTGTTGTGTTAGCCATTCTGAATGGAAAGGAATATAATCAGTAGATCTACTTGGAATACCTATGAAAAGGTAGGAAATATGTTTTTTTCAGTATAAGTAGGGTTCGGTTACACTTACAGTACTTTTTATACAATTTTCACATGAATTCTGATGATTAAAAATATTAGGTGTATGTCATGTTAGGTCTATATGTCATGTTGTGTAAAGCTATTTTCTAAATTAGTAAAGAAAACTCATTGGTGAAATTAAGTGAAAATAAAATCGAATTCTAAAAAAAATTCTTGTACATTTTTTTCATTGCCTTATTTTCTTACGTTTGAAAATAGAAACGCCCCAATGAGTTGTTTTTAGGGTGTTTTTAGGTCTCTCGGCAAGGTATATCTGGTCCAAATCAGCCTCGTCCACTTTTTCGAAGCGCCTTGATTTGTTGGTATCCGAAGGTGCTGAATTTTCATCTTTGACATCTATTAAATTACAGTAAATAGACACATTTAGGTAATGTTTACCAATGTTATTTTCACATGTAGGCCAGCTTCAAACTTGTTATATTACTATTGCGATTGTTATGTTTATTGTTATATTAATAGAGGCCTGTGGTAGTAGCTAATTTCAGTCATGATGCTGTAAATATATTCATAATCGCTTTCAGTTCTGACATTCGAACATACTCTTTTTTAATTATTCATTAATCTTGTTTTCTTATGGCAAAATTTTCATACCCAAATTTCCCAAATCAGATTTGGTTTGGTCAGGTTCATTAGGGCGACCTACAGTTTCATTCAGGCTGGGTGTTGACTGTACCGTGAAATCTGAAGAAATTGAAACTGGAATTAGGAGATAAACCTACTGTGTTTTGACATCAGAGGCAGTATAACGGAATTGTGATAGCTCTGAATTTAATTTCTCCTCCGTTACCAAGTCAGGATCAGTGGTGATATCGTCAACGAAATCTGATAATAAATACAATTTAATATGAAAAATTATGTATACTGGATCCGTTTTGGCATAACACTGAATGTACGTAATGACAGTTTTGCTTGTGTTTTTATTCTTCGAAAAGCAGACGATATCTTGGCGTTATTCGACTGAGTATTGTTTTCTATACTTGTGAACTAATTTGTGTATATAATCACCTGTTTCTGTGATTTGCGACAGTAATGAGTTGAACTCATCATCGCTAAATCCATCATCGAGTAGAGATGCAAAATTTCCAACTGCAAAATCGCCGTAATCCATCAATGTATCGGTTGCTTTGTTTACGTCGGCCATGTTGGTGGTCAAACGAAAAAAGTGCATTACCGTAAACAATGTATAATTGCGCACGGAAAACAGAGACCTGTATATCGTGATTATATACCTCTGAATGACTATAATTAACCAATCACAATCCAGTGTTTACTGAAGTCATGGTAGAATCATGGTAACACGAGCATCCTATTTGTTATTATTTATCAAAAAAACGATAAACATCAGAGATTATTTCTACCACAGAAAAAGAGAAACTGTATTGCGATAATTTGAACTTGGGTACAGCTTGGTATATAAGTGTACAAGCGTCACAAACTTCTAACGTTCTTTCATTAAAGGGAGAACAAAATCTACTGCTTAATTCGTTGGAGTTTGTCTTTGCAGGAATTTCATATGGACATCAAGCATAAAATGGTAAAAACATCATTATCGCTGATGCAATATCGCAATATGTTTGAGTGTGATCAGTTTTGACTGAACATGTGATTTGCATTTTTTTTCTAAAGTTATATTTGTTGTTTAACGCCACACTCAGCAATAGTCAAGCTATATGGCGACGGTATGTAAATAATCGAGTCAGTCCAGTGATCAACATGAAGAGCATCGATCTACACAATTGGGATACGATGGCATGTGTCAACTACATCAACGAGCCAGACCATGCCGTTAGTCGCCTCTTGCGACAAGCATGGATTGCTAAAGACTCCTCACGGTCCATTTCTGTAAAGATTACTAATAATCTATACCCAAATAAGCAAAGAAAGTTCTGTGTTCTCCAAAGGTGACAATACCACGTGGCAGTGTACACGTGGTTCATTGTGAAACAGTGTTGTGGTTGTGCGGCATCGTTTCTTTTGGGATTTTGTGGAGGACAGTGGTGTGGTAGTTATGTTTATACTTGGCGACAAGGATACAAGGGTCAAAGATTCTATAACCGATAGTAGTATTCAGCATTAGAATTACGAAATATCCCAGCAATATCACGACGGGGTAGGGGCGGTATGGTAGCCTAGTGGTTAAAGCGTCCGCTCGTCACGCTGAAGGCCCGGGTTCAATTCCCCACATGGGTAAAGTGTGTGAAGACCATTTCTGGTGTCCCCCGCCGGGATATTATTGCTAAAAACGGCATAAATACATACTCACTCACTCATGGCGGGAAACATCAGAAATAGGCTTCACCCAATATACCCATGTGGATTATCGAACCCGGCTTTTCGGCGTGACGATCGAACGCTTTAACCACTGGGCTACCCCACCTCCACCATAAGGTATTAAGAGCATATAAAGGGTCACGTGCGTGCCTCTATAATCTCAGTCATGTACAGCAATCCGTTCAGATCAGTATTTTCAGCCTACCCGTGAAGTTCCGGGTTAGAATATTGATCTTCAGTAACCCATGCTTGTCGTAAGAGGCGACTAACGGGATCGGGAGGTCAGGCTCGCTGAATTGGTTGACACATGTTATCGGTTTACATTTGAGCAGATCGATGCTCATGCTGTTGATCACTGGATTGTCTAGTCCAGACTCGATTATTTACAGACAGCCGCCATATAGGTGGAATATTGCTGTGTGCGGCGTAAAAGTAAACTAACTCACTCACTCATTCAGTATTTTCAGCCAGCTTTGGAAGTTTATCCATTTTTGCAGCTAGCTGATTATCATCATCACGTTTTTTAAAGCGTTGGCTCGTCACGCCGAAGACCCGGGTTCGATTCCCCACATGGGCACAATGTGTGAAGCCCATTTCTGGTGTCTCCCGCCGTGATATTGCTGGAATATTGCTAAAAGCGGCGTAAAACTAAACTCAGTCAGTCAGTCATCACTGTTTATAGATAGCATTGACAGTGGTCTTGTACTGCCATTGGAATTCCTTTGCTGTAATAGGTATTTATTTGTAAACTGAGTTGAATTTATATAGTTAACAGTTGTTAACAGTGCAACATTTCTTCCTTGTATGGTTGGTTCTACACAAAATTTGTTTGCCAAGTTATTGTTTCAACATGGAAATCGACAGGTCACAGTTTCAATGGTTTCACACGCATCTCTTGTATGTACTGGTTTCTGGTTATCTTGTTTCAACTTGGGAAATGAATTTGCAATGAAGCCAAATGAGGGCTCTGTTTTTAATGACGAGAATATACTATCCAAAAAAGGAAACGCATAGTCGTTTTGTATTTTAAAAAATCTATTAATTACCTGTTGTATTCAAATAATCGTCAAAATATGTAACAAAAGTGTTGATGATTTTACACAACTGCACAAGTAAAAAATCGACTTTACATGAAAATGTTGATTTTGATGAGATTTCTTACAAGGATTAAAAAGGCATCGCCACAACGCAGCAGAAATCACCTTCCAGTTGAAATTGTGCAGCAAAGAGCATGCATTGTCAGGCTATAAGAATCCAAATTACTTTCGGAAATCGGCATTCGTTTTGAAGGAGTTTCAAGGTCAAATCACTACGCCACGTCTTGACTCTGCGACACGGAACATCGCCATTGAAAGAATGCACGCTGGAGATTACCAATCTTCTGTTCCAGGCGTCTGAATGTTAGTCTGAGCGTAATAGACTTGTAGGTCGTTACAACCAAACAGGTATAACAAATGACCGTCACCGTAAAGGCAGACCTCGAGTCACCACTGCAGCCCAAGATACGTACATCCGGGTACTTCATTTGCGTGATCGTACTGCCACGGGTGAGAGCACAGCAGTCAGGCTGCCTGGACTTCGGAGGATACCCGGTCACACTGTACGGAACAGGTTTAGAGAGATTGGACTAAGAGCCAGGAGACCCGACGTCGGGACCGTGCTACGTCGTCCCCATCGCGTCCAACGTCTCCGTTATCTACAATTTTCTACTTGGTTGTATAGACATTTCCGTCTTCTAAACTGATGTAAGAATTCATGTACTATAGTCTATTTGTGGACGAGTTGTACATGTTTGAAAATACAACATTTTCGCAACAGATTTCTGGGTTATGCGTTTCTTTTTTTAAATAGTATATCATCTGTCACGCCACTTAATTCTAGCTTGATGGGTTTTTTCAACAGTCATTAACCTTGAGGGCATTTGGTGCATTTGAGTGTTGTGTAAATAGATATCACCTTGTAAATGTAATACGTCACCAGTAAATCACTAATGTTTGTGATGCACAGTGTATGGTCTTATCAAAGTACGAATGGTTCACACATTTCATCCTACAATGACGCTACGCATTATTCCTAGTTTACATCAATAAAGATATTTGTTCCGTGATTGATCACATTATTTGTTCAGGGAGAGGATACCACGTGTTAAGTTAACGTTATTCAACTTTCCATGTACACCCTAGATCAACTCCCCAGTTCAACCAACATGTGTTTATCCTCTTGTTTGACTATCTCAATTAAACATTCCTGATAAAAATCGTTGGCCAAATGAAGTATAAAAGACTCTTCTACCAAATATAACACCATTACATCTAACATTTATTCACATAATTACAAACAGTGAAAGTCCATTACGAGGTATGATGCCCCATTGTTCATCGGAGTGAACGTTGGCATTACACAAATAATGTTCTTGGATTTATACCACGAGGAATCTCCGAGCACCGGATAGAATTTAATGATATTGAGATCCTATGATGTGGAACGTTGTTAATGTCACATCCCAATTAGTTATCCACTCCTCGATTCCCAGAAATCAACATGAATATCAACTTTGGTGTGTCAGGACTGTTATAATGGGTGTTCCATTACTGACATGAAGAAATTATTAGATGCCTTTGTCGGCTGTAAGTGATTGCCGTCGTGTACCTATTGAATAACATTAAAAGTATTAAACGTCCAAATACTTCAGAACATCCGACGTAATTCTTTTTAGATTCAGTATCAGGTTTTTCTCAAAATAAAGCAATGTATATATAAATATTTTAACGACGCACAGGAATATGCAACGATTTTATGCCAATTGTGAGCGTGTTGGTGCTACCAGTTAGGCCAGGTCGTCCTTACTCTCTTTGCGAAATCCTTATCGATTCACATCATTTCTACCACTATGGTGTCTTTTGTGCGAATTGAAATCTATTTTGAGACTAGATATATTGTAGCTTTGACATTTTAGAATTATTCTCGGATTCTGAACAGTCTCTGATTGGGAATGAAGACAAAAACACACACATAGAATATGTTGAGAAAATTTTATTAAATTTAAATGAAATACGCCACCCGAAATTATAATTCATAAGTAGAGACAATAAACATTAACTGCGGTGTCACTCATCAAACTAATATATTGACACATAAACCAGTTGCAATCACAATTTTGCAACACAAAATGCAAGGTCAGCGCTATCTGCAGTAGTATTGGACAAAATACTGACACCGTTTGTTGTCCGGTTTGCAAAACGTGTTTATCGGGGTTTGGTCGTTTAGGACGACAATGCTTTGTCACCGTGCACGAATCGTCAATGCTCCAGGTGCACAACGTCCATCGAATATCACGGTCAGCAACGAGTCCAGAGTTTTCCCCCACTGACCATGGAAAGGAAATGGGTGCGTCCATGTCAAGGGCAAAGGGGATAAGTGAATGAATGTCTGACAATGTGTTGCGGAATTACAGACAAATGATCCAATAACGCCAACTTTGAACATTCCTATGTTACCCCTTCGTCATTCGGGATCGCTGGCCGTCATATCATCTATTGTCATACTTCTCCAATGGATGTAAAGTGTTTCGTTTATTACTATCCTATTCCTTTCACTAAAAAAGAATTTTCCTTACAATTTTCGAAATATACACATGGAAATGAATACGGGAACACATGAAAGTACAAGTGTTCCTTGATTTATTTCCAGAATTTCACTCACAGCGCAATACATACCTTGTGAAAAATCCTGGAAAAGAATAAAGGAATACTTGTACATTCATGTGTTCCCTTATTCGTTTCCAGGAGTATATTATATTAGTGTCCTCTACATATATTTCAAGAGTATATGAAATCGGTGTGGGGGTTGGAGTGGGGTATTCTGCTGTGAAGTTTAAAGTATCTTGACAGTTGAATGAATACTTTGAGTGAGTGAGTTTAGTTTTACGCTGCAACTCAGCAATATTCCAGCAATATGGCGGTGGTCTGTAAATAATCGAGTCTGGACCAGACCATCCAGTGATCAACAACATGAGCATCGATCTGCGCAAGGGGGAACCGATGACATGTGTCAAACAAGTCAGCGAGCCTGACCACCCGATCCCGTTAGTCGCCTCTTACGACAAGCATGGGTTACTGAAGATCTTCACGGGTCATGAATACTTTGAAAGCCTTAAACATACCAACTTGCATTTGCTGATATCACTACTTCATACGATCGGTTTTGAGAAAGGGAGAGTTCTTCTTTTACATTGTATATGTCTTTGATAAACAACCTCATGCATGTCAACATCAACCATAAACCTGACCTAGGGTCAAAAAAGTTGGCATGGTAACTGAACACTTAATCAATATCATTTATTTCATACAATATATTTGCCATTAAATGTTCGAGAACACATTCATCACATCTGTCCGGTTGCAGTCTCATAGGTGAATTAGCCACACGTTATCAAACCCAAAACCAAGTACATTTCTTTTCATGTTTGTTGGGTGCTTTTTTTAAATCACCCATCCATTATTTGGAATGATCTCCTGGGTAAATCAACTTTGTTCTTTTCAAATAACGACGAGAAGACTGTGATACACAAGAAGTCAAACACAAATCATCACATCTGTCAGATTGCAATCTCATAGGTACGTAAATTAGCCACACGTTATCAAACCAAAAACCAAGTACATGGTTTTAATGTACGTTGGGTTTTTCGTTTGTTTGTTTGTTTGAGTTTTTTTTGGGGGTCTTTGGTTTTATGTTTTGGGTTGTTGGTTTTTTGGTGTGGTTTTATTGGTGGTTTTTTGGGGGGTTGGGCTTTGCTTTTGGGGTTTTTTGGGGGGGTCGTTTAGATCACTCATGCATTATTTAGAATTATCTCCTGGATCAATCTTATGAACTTTGTTCTTTTCAAACACCACCGAGAAGACAGTGATACACAAGAAGTCAAACACTTCTAACACTGTCAGCAGACTGGCACCAAGCAACAGCCCCAGTGCTCCACCGATGTCACAGAACAGGTCCAGGATCTCATACCCGACCTGTTTTTCCATGTGTTCGTAGGTCATAGAGCTCATATACATCTCCAGAATAACGAGGTTCCTCCTCCAGTACTCTTCAGTCTTACCCTTGGCCTTGGTGTACGCAGTAATGTAGTTCCTGGTCAGTGGGGAGCTGGAATGTTGGGTGGTGAACCTGGTGTATCTGCATGGCTCAGGACATCCAGCTTCACAGCCAGTGTCTGTCTCCAGATACTGCTCTACGGCTGGGATTAAACATTCCTGGTACTGTTGGGGCGTGCAAAGTTGAACATCGCTTGGATTTGAAACGTCCTTGCAGTTGCACATGCTGACGATGAAATCCATCTCACACTCCTGTCTGCATGCATCCCGAGAGTAGTTTCCTGGATAATACTTCAGAAACTTCATGCCACAGCCACCCACACCCTCATTTGCTGTTACCTTCTGTTATAATACAGAAATAAATAAAGAAAATCATACCTCAACATATAGCATCAGGTTAGGATACCATGTATTCATTGTAATCGTATGTTTTCCACTTCAATCATGTTGCAACAGTGCATACAAACAGGTAGTAAACTTCTCTAAATCTCGATTTCCACTTAAGTAGACATGTACAGAAAAAGAACCCTTTCCATAGCAATTAGAACCTTCAGCTGAAACTGCCATAAGAATATGTTTTGGAATCCTTTTTGAAATAAAGATGATACCAGGTGCTGGCGAGTCAGTTATTAGTAGCTCAAAGTATAGTACCATGCACCCTATACTTACGTGTATTTGGATATTTTGGAATAGTGTCAGGATCCATGCGTTTATGGATATCTGTAAGTAGGAATATGTCTTCACGTCGCAATTCGAACTATTTATATGGATTTACATTAGCTGTATGTCAGTGCCCGTCATTCCCGTACCTACGTGCATGCAGAAGTAAAGGTTCACTTTCCGTCTTTTTACGCAAACGTTATTCCTATATAGTCAAAATACTGTCAATGTTAAGAAAGAATTGCATTGCAGTTAGTGTGAGTCCATTGGACTATGAACCTTCATGGAATGAGGGCCGAACTCATACAATGAGTTCGGCCTTCACTATTTGATGGTTAATACTCCAATAAAGTCCAACACAGTGAAAGCATTCCTTCGAATGTTTTCATGCCACTATTCTGTACTTTGACGGATGGGTTACACAACTGACTGTAATGCGGAATTAAATAGTTCATCAACAGGAGTGGTTACCTGAGGGTATGCATGCTAATATAGCTCTACAGGAAACAGCACTCGTTGTTGGGTCATAACAAATGGATTCAAATAAAGCCATCATTTGATGCTAACACTTAATTTCTTATTAGGATATTGTTAGAGGCGAGTGACACCGTTAATCCCCTTTTCGCAAACACCTGGTGCCATCATTGATTTTCAGCGATCCATTCATGTAATTTTAAAACACCCTTTACCTTTTGTGATTTACAACGGGGAAAATCAACGTGCAGCTGTTTTCGAGTTTCACTGGTATCGACTTCCGGAAGTTGAAGAACATGAAACTGACCTTGATTTAGCTTATGAAACTGACCTTCACTCCGAAACTCATGAAGTGCTGGGAGCCGGGCGCTACAGCTATACCCATCTCGGACATGATTGGGGGCACCTCCGGCGCGTGAACAGCAATCTTTAATATAACAGCAAGACCTTAGCACTGGAAAAAATATACGCTCACATATGGGAGCATGGAAATACTTCACGGGATAAATGATATAAGGAGAGAGCATATATTTTGTCAGTAACAGTATGTTGTGGCTGGCGTTTCCCGGTTTTGAGATTGCCTGTTTTCAGATAATGCTATGAATTAAGTCAGAATCGGGTATACAGTTGCTCAATAACCAGTATACCTCCTGATGCAGAGCAAAATTCCAGAGAGCAGTCTCAAAACTACGCTGGGTATGCACATTTTGCTGATTTCACAGATGAGCTGCAGTAGTCCTGACGATGGACTCTCTCTCTTGAACGATTACCACAAATTTCGATTTTGTCGTCTGCGTGGCTTTGATAGTAGTACCAATGGCAAAACAATTCAGTGGGGTGGTTCATTGTTTAAAGTGTGGAAGAACCTATGTCCTACATCACGGTGCCCAATTCCTGCCAAGGTCTTAAGTTGAATCAGACAGAAGCTTTCTGCGGGGAGGACCATATTGGTAAGCGTTAATCACACCTGTGGAGATGATATTTAATCGATAGTCACCATAAAACCTGTTCCCAGGTACCCATCAATACTTCGAGTGTATTCCACGTCCTCGACATTCAAGACGAGGCGCAGCCCATGACTGCGTCCAGACTTCCGAGCTTGCAGAGAACCATTCACTGCAACAGAAAATATGTGTGTAGATTTATATTGTGTGATATAAGATCAGGTCACCTGAAGGTAGTGAGTTTACGCCGCTTTTAGCAATATTCCAGCAATATCACGACGGGGAACACCAGAAATGGGCTTCACGCATTGTACCCATGTGGGGCATCGAACCCGGGTCTTCGGCGTGACGAGCGAACGCTTTAACCACTAGGCTACCCCACCGTCCTGAAGTCAGGGTGGTGTATAAGTACAATAGAAGCTGCCACATAGGTGAAGAGTCTTTTTATTATTTTGTTCAGTGTAAGTTATAACATGATATGAGTGAGCTTAGTTTTACGACGCACTCAGCAATATTCCAGCTATATGGCCGTATAACATGATATGATCTTAGCAGGGGATACATGAACTGTCACAAAAATACCCAAATCTGATCAAATGACAGATTCATAATAATTTATGACATGTTTTACCATTTATTCCATTCATTGAAAAATGCCAACAGTTTATTCATGTCAGCACATATACCAAAATACGTTTTCGTTTAAATTGCCGTCTAATAGCTTTCAGAGTCGGACTTTCAAAACGGGATCTGCTGGGAAGACTGGTGGTTGGGTCCATAGCATATGTGAAATGCTTGAAGCAAGTATGGATCCAGGGACTATATATGAACGCACGCACGCACGTACGCACATTTCCACACATTTTCACACGTCCAGAATTGTAGGAAGCGATGAGGGCCTGTTGGTTAAAGCCTTCGTAGAAGCCTGTGTTTGACTTACCACATGTGTTAAATTTCTTTGTTAGCTGTGATAGTGCTAAACACAATACCCACTCTCATAAATGAATACCATTTCAAGCGAAGAACAGGTACCAACATACCTTTAATATGGACGATCAACCCGCTCTACGAAATCGAGTTGGAACAAAGAATCAAATTGCTACTACATTTAATCAAGCTACCGGAATGCGAGTTTTGCAGAAGATTTGCAATCTCCATGCAGTCATGACGACGTCGAGTTATGTCCCCGATCTAAAACCGACATATTGTCGTAGATGTCATTGATACAGACAACGTCGAAACTGGTCGCTTATCAGTATCATGTTTTTGGTTGAGTTACGTTTCTCTTTGCACTTTGCCGTCGTGTCTGGCGACGTCGGAAGGCTCAAGCCAATGTCAACATGACACGTTGATGTTGATCGCCTATTGTATGGGATGGCATCACAATAGCAATCAACCCGCTCCATATTGTGTAAGGAAGGGCCATTAGAGAGAACTATCTGAACTACATACTGACACCCTTTGTCTCGCCAGCGAGTGGGTCGATGTGTTGTCTTTCAGGATGACAACGCGCGTACTCTATAACATCTATAACATCCCATGGTCAGAAATGAGAGCAGACCCATTGAAGACGTCTGGAACATGATAGGGTGACGTCCGGATCAACATCACAGGCGGCCGTCGACTGTTTGGGCTGAACTTGACCATGCGCTGGAGTGGGACGTACTCTCTCCAGTCGCCATTGGGAAACCCACACCCAATATCCCTCGTCAACTGAATGAATGTTTGTCAAATCGTGGCGCTATTACGCTCTATGCCAATGAAAACGTCAACATAGAAATTTCCCATCTTACCCCAATCGCCCGTCAACATAACAGGCGATATAAACAACTGTATATAAACTGTCGATATAAACTGTCATACTTCATTGCCCGTTTCCATGCGTTCATAATTCGTTCATCATTACCATGCAACTATTACTGGGAACTAATATGTATTTTAATCTTCGAAATATTAAGTTATTCTCGAGTACCCACCCCAAGTCCCACGAATACATATTCAACGTACCGTTAAATGTGAAACATCTGCCCATATCTGTTTCCTTGTAGACAAAGTCGTCTTGTCGACAGGGCCTTGATTCCCAGTCACACTGAAACATATGATGCTTGAATACATGATCGTGACTATTTGTTAAGTTAATATTATTCATTGATTAACAGTCAAGTTCGCTCAAATAATTTACCCACCTGATATAAAAGACACTCATGTAACCGCCTCAACTGTTTCATATTTACGTCAATGCATAACGATTCAGACTGAAAGAATATCTCAACACGTCTATATGACAAGAGGAAAGCTTATTTAAAACGGGTTTAACGCCGCACTCGGCAATATTCCAGCTATGTGGACCAGACAATCCAGTTCTCAACATTATGATCATCGATCTGCGCAGTGGGGATACGATGTCAACCAGATCAACCACTGCACCCGATCCCTTAACCGCCTCTTACGACAAGCATGGGTTGCTGAAGACCAATTCTAACCCGGATCCTCGGGATCCACACACACACACACACACACACACACACACACACACACACACACCCCCGTTGAAAATATTTCAATCAGGTCCAATCTATATATATTTCACGATTTTGTTGGTACAAGATCAGCGCCCCGTTCCTCAAAGCGATCGTAGCGCTACGACAGTTGTAAGTCTATGTTAAAGTATGGGAGTTACGATCTTCTTAGCGCTACGATCGCTTTGAGGAACGGGGCCCTGGTTTACAACATTCGTGGCTTAAGTCGAACATCGTGATTACACAATGATGATTGGTCTTCAGCAACCCATACTTGTCGTATGAAGCAACTAACGGGACAGGGTGGTCAGGTTTGCTGACTTGGTTGACACATGCCATCGTATCCCAATTATTGATGCTTGATCACTGGATTGTCTGTCCCAGACTCGATTATTTTCAGATCGCCGCCATATAGCTGGAATATTGCTGAGTACGGCGTTAAACAACCAACAAACAAAAACAAACAAACACGATGACGATGTCGTCATGAGCTACTGGAAAATAATGCCGTCCACTAAATTCCTACGTGCGAAAGAGCACTGTGTAGATAGAATGTTACCACCGTCGAGATTCTTCAACATCATACAACTTCATTGTTATACATGTAGATAGATTGTACGGAAGAAGAATAAGTCTGTCAAGTGGAATAGGACTCAAGCTGTAGGGGATGATATCAGAACCCACTGGGAAAATGATATGAAAATGTATTTAGGATGCAGCTAACTATTTTACCATATATCCGAAGCATTAATTATATACACTGACAAAACGACAAATCACTTTCAGACATGCACCGACATAAAATATCTGTTATGGCCAAGAGATGTTGTCCTGACATACTGATCGTAGCTACGTCGCTTATAACGATTGCCGTCATTCGTAAATCGGAGGCAGGCCATATAATTCATCTGTAAGTATGATTCAATGCAGTTCCAGCTATTGCCTAGTCAACCCTAATCTGCTGCCTAATTTAAACTGTTAGGATCACACCTTTCCCGTGACGTCTTGCTTTCGCTATGGGAAGATTCGAATCCAATGCCTAAAGCAATTCATATAAAATCCTTATGCTAGGGTTACACTATGTCCCCGGAGGCCAGGGCAGCCCCGTTTCCCCGGAATGTAGTGCGCCGTGAGATTTTGGACATGTTTTCCCTCCAAAGTCAAGTCTTGTCACGGTCTATCACGGTATCCGTGATGGGCCGTTAGGAAAAACGGGCTGCTGAGTCCATGCAGCTCAAAGGCGCACTACGGTTCGGTTCCTTCCCGCCTGTCGCGTTCTGGGCGACTATCTTGTCGTAAGAGGCGACTAACGGGATCGGGTGGTCAGTTTCGCTGACTTGGTTGACACATGTCATCGGTTCCCAATTGCGCAGATCGATGCTCATGCTGTTGATGACTGGATTGTCTGGTCCAAACTCGATTATTTACAGACCGCCGCCATATAGCTGGAATATTGCTGAGTGCAGCGTAAAACTAAACTCACTCACTCACTCACTGTCGCGTTCTGATGGGTTCCCACACGTTTTGATCAAGGTATTTTGATCAAGGTATTGACACGTTTTGATCAAGGTATTGACACGTTTTGATCAAGGTATTGACACGTTTTGATCAAGGTATTGACACGTTTTGAGTGTTCTGTCAAGACTTTCAACAGATGAGACGTGGACGCTGGCCATTTAATGAAATTTAACCTCTATAATATGCCTATGGTACCCAAAATTCCATTTGTGTCTGTTGTTACTTATCGACGTATTCGACGAAAACAATTAGGTATCTCAGAAAATGAACTAGGTTTACAAATCAATAATAACTACTGCACAGCAATTACAATTGAAGTACAGAATAGAATACAATAGCAGTGGTATCAGCAAAAATAAAGTCAATGATAATAGTATTCACCTTGCCGCAAAAAAGGTCACGTTTCCAAATAGACCTAAACTAGAACCGCTGGTCTTAATGTAAGGTTAGGTGAGAGAGAGGCACTTTTCCATGTATTCTAATTATGCATTCTAAATATCTATTACAAAGTGCCTTGTCACGCTGGATTGGTCTATAGTTCTACTATGTCCATTTCTGGAGTCCCTCACAGTGACATATGGAATATTGTTAAAAGCGGCGTAAAACCTGCTTCAGTCACCGACTATAGTTCTTCTTAAAGACTAGATTATACTTGCTGCTTTGATTTCTGGTGTGAGAAATAGTAGTATTGTTCGTAAAAGTGTCCCGACGAATTCCCAATTAGCCTATCAAATGCCTGGATTAAGTAAAGAGTGGCATGTGATCCAACTTGTCTACATGTGAGTTGATAATGATACAATGCCCTTTCCACGAAAATTTCAAAGAACGTCATTAACTCTTTAACAATAGTTTTAACATTCACAACATCTGTAGCTTGCAAAGAGTTTAATGGTATACATATGGAAGCCATTTCAATAATGACAAAAATTATGTCATACGCCATTCCGTATTCTATTTGAACAATGGTATTTTTAAGAGCGATGTCCGCAAACATTTGGAATTATTATTATTGGATAGTGATTCACTGCCATAACGTAATCGTAAAATTAATGTTGATGGAGTTACTCTTATATTTCAGGCAGGAATAGAAACTTTGGCAACATGTTAAACTTATTTTATGAAATTCCGTGCACTGTTCTTGTCAAATATGTAGGTACTTGAACAGACACGTGTTTGGAAACGTTTACGCTTTGAAGACGTCACTGTGTCTAAGAAGAGTGAGAGTGAATTTTGTTTAAAGCGGTGGCATGAAATGATCCTCACCAGCCAACAGCCAAGTTGAATACCAGTTCAGTTGATGCTACCATTAGTTGGCCCTTACCACAAGCATGAGGTGTAATAGTTAAGGACAACACTCTTCTTGACATGACTCACAGGTTTGAGAGACTTAGGTAGCTGCTGTAATGGGGGTTCGGATTGGAAAGTGGTATGGCATCAGCATATACGTAATACTAAAGACAGTTCCCAGTTATGGCATTTTGTGGATATTTTTGTAAATGATTAATGGTATTTAGCCCTGAATAGATCTTTAACTTCAATATCAATTTCAGTGGGAGAAGGATTTACATCAGTAGCATGTCCTGGTATCGAGCACTCGCGGTGCTGTCTACTGACGAGTAAATAGCTGCATCAAAGGCACACGCAATATTCCAGGTTGCACATACTAAACTACTGACGACTAATTTTCCGACTGCTACATCAGCAAAATACACATTCATCGACCTTGTTTTATGTTCTCAAAATACCAATACCAAATCCGTTAATCATGACACTCAAAGATTAAAGAAAGATGAATAGACAGAGGATTCCAAATTTGGACGTTAGTCCCGAAACATTACAAGTAAATTTGAAACTTACCAGCGTACTTTTTTTTACTTTTAAAGCGTAGTATTTTTATGATTTTTAATTATAGCTAAATTTGTCTACAATCGCCAGCGGCTGAAGGAATGATGTAAATCCAGCTAGGGTCCATGTAGGTAGCAAAGGTATTGTAAGTCCCCATGGTCCCTAGTATTGTGATCTACCTTCAGTTGTTGGCAATCTAAATCTAGTTTTATATTCATATCTGTGATACTCTAGTAGTTTTACTGTCCATCGTCGACACGTTTTACTGTTCAGAATGTTTTTATCTTTATTGTTGTTTAAATTGTTTTCGTCACGATATGGCTGAGATATTGAGTTTAATTTTACGCAGCTTTTAGCAATATTCCAGCAATATCCCGGTGGGGGATACCAGAAATGCGCTTCACGCAAACGTCCCACAATGCCCCAACGAAGTCTGAATTTTCAATTAGCATGTCCAATGCCTAGAATAAAGTAAAAAGTGGCATGTGCACCAACATACTACATGTGAGTAAAAATTAATGCAATGCCCATTCTACGGACATTTTAAAGAGTATTATACAATTCTTTAAAGTTGTTGTTAGTTCAAGATTTTAACATCCATGGCCTCCACAGCTTGCAAAGTATTTTCTTGAACACAAGTGGAATACATTTCAAAAATGGACACGATGGCGAGAAAAAATGATGTCATACGCCATTCCGTATTTTACTTGAACACCGGTATTTTTAAGAGAGATGTCCGCGAACGTTTGGAATTATTATTGGATAGTGATTCACTGACAACATAAATTGAAAAAAATTAAGTTGATACAGTTACATTTTACTTCAGGCACTCTAGCAACATGTTGAAAATGTTTTATAAAACATCGTGTACAGTTATTGTCATATATATCTGTATTTGAACAGGTGTTTGGAAACGTTTACTTTTACTGTGTCCAACAATAGTGAGAGTGAATTTTGTTTAAGGCAGTGGCATGAAATTTTCCTTACCATCGTGGTACCAGAGAAATGCGAACAGTCAAGTTAAATACCAATTCAGTTTGTGTTAATTTTAGTTGACCACTACCACAAACATGAGGTGCTGGGCTCCAGATCGGAACCGGAACTCTACAGGCAATAATTATGGACAACACATGAAGACATTGATCGTTTGGGACTCTTCGGACATAATATATTGGGTATATATACTAGGCGTCATTAATAAAGGGCAAAATGATATATAGCACATGTAAAGAAAAGTTTCTCAGAAATAATAGAACTAAGAGTGTCATCATAATGTTTAATGTGTTGACAAACGTGACACATCGTGACAAACAGACACAAAGTTCAAACAGTACTAGCAAACATCAGTTGTACAGAACAACAACCCCAAAACCCAAACAAAAAAACAACAACCAACAACAACAACAACAAAAACGACACACATGAAGCAGTCGGTCATTCGGTATCTTATGTACCCTCCTCGCGCGTCCAAGACACAGGTGCACCTTGTCCTCATGCTCCTTATCAGGTTCATACAGAAAGCTGGAGGAATCGCATTCCATTCCTCTACTAGAGCTCTTCGGAATCCTGGTAGATACAGGGGCGGTGGGGTAGCCTAGTGGTTAAAGCGTTCGTTCGTCACGCCGAAGGCCTGGGTTCGATTCCCCACATGGGTACAATTAGTGAAGCCCATTTCTGGTGTCCCCCGCCGTGATATTGCTAGAATATTGCTAAAAACGGCGTAAAACCATACTCAGACAGTCAGCAGCCAGGCAGATACAATGGTGCTGGGTGACGTGTGTACATACGTCGACCGAGTTCATCCCAGGCATGCTCGATTGGGTTGAGGTCTGACGAGTATGCTAGCCACTCCATCCGCTCTACACCCTGCTGTCTAAGGGATTCCGTGACAATCCTGGCCCTATGAGGCCTAGCGTTGTCGTCTTGCAGTAAAGAGAGTCCACCATAAAAGCCATGCATAGCTTGCAGGAATAGTACTGCTATAGGAGTCAGAATGTCGTTCCGATAACAGTGTTCGGTTAAGATTACCGTCAACCATGTGCAGTGGAGGGCGTCCAGTAGGAGTTATCTCTGCCCAAACCGCGACCGACCCCCGCCAAATCGGTTATGCGTGGCTACAGTTGCATCTGTGGTTCACTCTCCACTGCGACCATAAATCCTTTTCTGACCATCATGGCAGGACAAATTGAATCTGCTTTCATCAGTGAAGAGCACACGAGACCATTGGCGTTGATTCCAGCGGCCATGATGTTAGTGGTGGACGCCTACAGCGGAGTCCGGCTGTCCTTAAACGTCGAAGAACGGTGCTCCTGGATATGCTAACCTTGTTAACATTGAAGTGTTCATGGTGAATATCTGCTGCGTTAAGAAATCTGTTACGAAACGAAGTGTCAATCATGTGCCTATTATCTCGGACTGTGGTGACTCTGGGGCGACCTGGTCGACGGACATATTGCACGGACCCATTTGCTTGAAATATCTGCCATAGTCTACCAATAACACTCTGAATCACATTAAAGCGCACAGCAGCCTGCCGCTGAGTTTGACCAGATTCCAAAAGGCGTTTAGTCTAACCCCTTTCAGCAAGTGTCAAAAAACGTCTCAATTTAGGCTGCGATTTCAAGCAGGTACTTGAACAGAGAACGACAGTGAAGAAACATCAATGCATGTGTATTGTCCTCCACTTTCCATGGATAGAGCGACTTGCACGTGCAAATCATTGACATTAATTGTCAAGTGAATTTCCATATTGACAATCTGAATAAAAAATGTGCCATTTATACCAGATTGTATTGGAAGTTAAAGAACGTAATAATGACATTTCAACGACCTGATGTCTTATCAGCAAGCAAAATAGTAAGCATATAACACATATAGCACAGTACCACAGCCACAGACAGGCCCAAAAAATTTCAGTTCATACAAACAATAAGATGAAGGAGTAGGTTTCTGAACACACTCTGTCCAAAGTAAGACATACAGTGGACTCTGTATAATCCGACAATCTGTGAATTCCGACATATTTTTTGGGTCCCGGCAGCGTTCTTCTATATTATCATCATTTAAACATTGAATTATCCGACATCTGTGCATTCCGAATTCATTTTCTTCATTTTCTGGTCTTCATTTTCTGGTCCCAATGATACTATTAATCTGTACAATCCGACATCTTCTCCCGATATTGGACTAAAATGGACAATCAACCTGCCAATGGCAAGTTGACAACTAACATCCTGTTACTGGTAATCTCAAGCACTTGCTAATTGGGAGGTAATTAGCAATGTGAGAATGCCCGTTCCTTTGTTTTTACACGCTGAGTGGCCAATATGAGGACCTTGGTATGTTTTGTCAAGCATAGGATGAATGGGCTGAGAAAAAGGGATCAATTAATATTGAATATGATTGTGATAGTAGTACATGTATGTATATTGTACTGATGATAATAAATCCAATGATATACATCCACATGTAAATACAGAATTTGTTTTCCCCCTTTTATTTACCAAGAAAATATCTGTTAAGGCCAGACCAATCTTATTTCTTGTTTTACGGATTTTTGTCCTCAGAAAACCTAATGGCAGGAGGGGAAAAAATAAAAATAAAATCACCAGTCAAAGTAATATTCCTTCTAAATACTCAAAATATTTTACTTTTGGCAAGTTATGAAGTGTATATGGGGCAAAAACAATCTAAAAAAGTTTCTTGTAAGTTTACATTTTTGGCCTATAAAAACAGTAGGAGTTTATTTTTTGAGCCGGGAAAATTAATTTATATTTTGTTTCTTATTCTTGAAAAAAATACGTCAGGCGTATCCGTGAAATAAGAAATAAAATTGGTCTGGCCTAAGCATTAATTTCATGATTTAAGCCAGTTACAATGTATGGTTACTGTTTGAAAAGTATTCAAGCAAGGAGACATTGAATTATCCGACACTCTGTATAATCCGACATTTTTTCTCGGTCCCAGTGAGCGTCGGATTATACAGAGTCAACTGTATTTTCATTGTTATAATTCAGCTGTATTTTACACACTAAAAATTAGAAAGCTATGTGTATACAATGCAGACGTATACATAAATGTATTCATGTTATCATAAAGTAGACAACGTTCACACGTAAACGGTTTAGGAATGAGCATTAGTCTGTGTAATAAAGTCATAAAACAAGACCATAACCTACACTGTAAGAACAGGTTTATGTCATGACCCATTGACCAATACTTGAAGTCATTTCAGGGACCGTACATAATTTATGGCTGGGCGTGGGGACTGTGATTATCATTTTTATGGGGATGCATGTACAATGTGAATGACCCTCCCTGATATTTATGTACAAAGAAAGTGACAACCCTCCACACACACACACACACACACACACACACACACCTCCCCACAACAATATGGGGGACAATATAGGTGCACAAGTGAACCGCAGTGCCTACCTTAAGAATAGCTCCTTCAGTGGTGTGTCGAACATCTATTGATAGCTGTCCATCCCCATAGATTCCAGACAAGTCCAGGTGACTTAAGTTCACATTTGGTATTTGTTCTTCAAAATCAGTATATGGTAACAGCACTGGAGTTACATGGTCCAAACCAAACTTTGCAAGCTGTGAACGCATTGCATAATTTTATTACATAGTGTTATGGTTGGAAACAAAAGGGTGTTGTCAAGGACTTGATCCACTCTCACGTTGACCGGGACAGACAGATATAAAGATATCTGCTTGTAGATATTGTAAGTGGTGAAACCAAGTGCACCACAAATAATAAGGAACCAGATTACCCGTCTGGATATGCTGGAATTGGCATCGCATATTTGAGGTAGTCCCTGTGCAGTCACTATCTCGTGCAAACGTTTGTTGGATCGCATTGCAATATAGTACCGGGGTTCGTCAAAGAGATATTAGTATCCAACCAGTTCGTATGAAGTATTACTTCATCTTGTAAACTGCTACAGAATCCTACCACAGAATTTATGGCCGTAATTGCGAAACGAATATCTACTGATCGAACGTAACCTTGTAATATATTAACGACAGTCATCCGATATGGCTTGTGTTTTAAAGAGTCTTTCCACAGCATAACAAATTCATGTTGACCTGGTAAATAGCTTGATGGCTTACTATAGCTGTAATTGCATCTGTTGCGTAAATAATTGTCTTGTCGCTACACAGCGATAAAAACGTCCAACTCTATTTGTGTAGGGAAGCTCATTATAGACATTCTGATAATAGCAGTTTTTCATCAACTGCCAACATGGCCACTGATGGAGTATGTGTACAATAGGCACGTCAATAATTAAGCAAGACGTTTCAAGAAAATGAGTCTAATCAGAGTTCAATATTACATCATGCTAAAGCAGCTCAAACAGGTATACACAGAAGCCAATCTGTAATCACTTGCAAGGGAACTCACAGTCACCCTTGGAGATGAGTTAAACACACTCATAACAGTCCAAAATAATAACCTTCACACGTTTGATGAGTCGATTCTACATAAACATCAAGTCAAATCCAGACTCCGCGGTGCTGGCTACTGACGGCTATCCAGCTGTATCAAAGGCACGTGCAGTATTCCATGCTGCACGTACTGAACTACTGACGACTATTTCTCTGACTGCAGCACTGGGGCACGAGAAATTCAGAACTGCAGGTATTAAACTGACCACTAATTATTTATTGACATCCTTCATAACATGAAATCATGCGTCGCTTCATTACCCTTCATCAAACGAGGAGTGAAAATTACAAGTGGTACGGCGATTATGCACTGTTTTGAACCCAAAGTAAGGTTCTTAAGTTGCCCATTCTATGCTGGTGATATTGATTCAGAATTTGAACACATTCATCGACCTTGTTTTATGTTCTCCAAATATCAATACCAAATCCGTTAATCATGAAACTCAACGATTAAAGACAGATGAATAGACAGATGATTCCAATCTCGGTACCTGAGACAACATGCGAAGCATGATGCTTTTGCATGCCCTGTATTACAATTTGATGATGTTGACTTGCATAGAGGTCTAATATCTTTCATAACGGATGTCTAAAAGATCAAGAATGTCATGGAAACGCCCCATGAGATTTTGGTTTCTCTTCAGTACAACATCTGCTAACATAATAAACGAAATCGTGGGTACATCTGTTAAAAACTGACACCATATATGCTGAAAAAGGGTTGAAGTCTGGCGAGTATGCTGGCCACTCCAACCGCTCTACACCCTGCTGTCTAAGGAATTCCGTGACAATCCTGGCCCTATGAGGCCTAGCGTCGTCGTCTTGCGGTAAAGAGGGTCGACCATAAAAGCCATGCATAGCTTGCAGGAATGATACTGCTATAGGTGCCAGAATCTCGTTCCGATAGCGCTGTCCGGTAAGATTACGGTCGACCAAGTGCAGTGGAGTACGTCCAGTAGGAAATATCCCCTGCCCAAACCAAGACCGATCCCCCGCCAAATCGGTTATGCGTGGCCACGGCTACATCTGCGATTTGCTCTCCATTGCGACGATAAATCCTCTGCCGACCATGATGGCAGGACAAATTGAATCTGCTTTCATCTGTGAAGAGCACACGAGACCATTTGCCTTGATTCCAGCGGTCATGATGTCTACTGCCTGTGACGTGGTGTTAGTGGTTGACGAACTTCAGGTCGCCTACAGCGGATTCCGGCTGCCCTTAAACGTCGACGAACGGTGCTCATGGATATCCGTACATTGTTAACATTGAAGTGTTATGTCTGAATATCTGCTGTGTTAAGGAATATGTTATGTACCGCAGTGTTATTTATGAGTCTATCATCTGGGACTGTTGTGGATCTGGGGCGACCTGGTCGACGTGCATATTGCATGGACCCATTGGCTTGAAATCTCTGCCACAGTCTACCAATAGCACTCTGACTCACATTTAAGTGGACAGCGACCTGCCGCTGAGTTTGACCAGATTCCAAAAGGCCTTTAGCCTGACCCCTTTCAGCAAGTGTCAAACAACGTCTCAATTTAAGCTGCGGTTTCAAACAGGTACTTGAACAGTGAACGACAGTGAAGAAACATCAATGCATGTGTATTGTCCTCCACTTTCCGCGACTAGATAGAGCGACTTGAACGTGAAAATCATTGACATTAAGTGGCATTTGGATTTCCATACTGACAATTTGAATAAAAAATATGTCATTTGTAACAGAATGTGTCGGAAGTTACAGAACGTAAATAATGACATTTCAGCGACCTGATGTGTTTTTCCATACTGTTAAGAAAGTTTGTAACATTCAGTTGTATATATGTCAAACAAAAACGAAGAAAGTTCTATTAAGAAATAGAGTTACCAATAGCTTGACCCTTCATTAATGACGCCGATTATGTTTCAGGACATCACGTCTTATGCATAGGGTGGATTGAAGGTTTTAAGAGACGAAGGTGTGTGTTAGTTACTAAAGGACAAGGTAATGTGTGTGGCGTTAACACACCAGGGCTTATAATACAGGCGAACTTAAGGGCAATTCGTGTACCGTATCAGCAAGAAAATAATAAGAATATCTAAAACACATATACCACATAACCACAACCACAGACAGACCGAAAATTTTCAGTTCAGACAAACAATTAGATGACGGAGTACGTTCCTGTAGACACTCTGTCCGAAGTAACACATATATGAGTAGCATGTGTCCACAAGCAGTCTCCTACCCAAATATTAGCCAATGTACTGTCGGTCACTGATAGACAAACTGCGACTGTTTGAATTCTGTCCAGAAGTGACTATGTTTGGTTGAGAGGGTTTGACTCTTCCCTACTGTGTATCCATCTTCTTTGGGCATATTGCTCGATATGAATAGTTTGCTTTCTTGACATCACTCACATGTTTGAGAGATTTCGGTAGTTGTTGCAATGGGTGTCCGGACTAGAAAATGATATGTCATTAGCATATAAGTAATACTAAAGACAGTTCCCAGTTATGGCATCTGTTGGAATTTCTGTATATGGTATAGAATATTTATCCCTGAATATATCATTAACTTCATAATTAATTTCAGTGGGAGAAGAATTTACATCAGTACCATGTAAATGGTATGCCAATGGCTGTATGGCTATTGTGTATTGGTATCAAAATCTGCTATAAGGTTCCCGAGAACTAACATCCTAACGTTGCCATTGTCAACACAGTGCCTTAGATCATGAACAAACAAAACCATAACCCTTCACCGTTAGAACCAGGTTATGTCATGACCAATACTTGCAGTCATCTAACAATGATAATTTACGTATCTGCAATATCCAGCTGCGATTAAACTACTATACAAGCTATGTTACCTGATATTATTTCTGTTCGTTAATCTGATGGTCAGAAGAATATATTTCATACTTTGTCAGTGTAATAATGACAGTATCTATGTTGGATGTGTTGTTAGGATTATTGTGAGCTGATTCCAGTGGGTGAAGCATGTCGTAAATGTTTTCAGTATGCATCGAGTTAAACATATATCTTAAGCACAAAATAGATGCATGACTAAATCAAACATCGGACTCCAATAAACGACCACCTTTGAAACTATCATGTTGTTCCGTTAGGTGCACAGGTAAACCGTAGTGCCTACCTTAAGAATAGCTTCTTCTGTGATGTGTCCAATATCTGGTGATAGTTGTCCATCAACATATACCTTAGACAAGTCCAGTTGACTTAAGCTCACATTTGGTGTATGTTCATCAAAGTCAATGTATGGGAACACCGCTGTAAGTACATGGTCCAATCCAAACTTCGCAAGCTGGGAACCCTTTGCATAATTGTTATTACATATTGTTATGGTTGGAAACAAAAGGCTGTTGTCAAGGACTTGATCCACTCTCACGTTGACAGGGACAGACAGATATAAAGATATCTGCTTGTAGATGTTGTAAGTGGTGAAACCAAGTCCGCCACAAAAGATGAGGAACCAAATTATCCGTCTGAGGATATTGGAATTGGCGTCACATATTTGAGGTAGTCCCTGTACAGTCACCACCTCGTGCAAAGGCAGCTTACGTGTCATTGCCAGAGTCAAGCTACTGAAGCTTGTAGTATCAAATCAGTGCAATGGAATTCGTCCCGACGGAACATCCAAGCCTTGTGATCTCTGGCGTTGACCACATATAGTTAAGTAACAGTAAATGTAGTGACAACAGTGAAATGGACCTCTGTTGGTTGTGTTGTACTGTTAGTACTACTTACACAAAAAGTATTGGCGATTTCACCCACACCATATTGTTTGGATCAATAAGTGGGCTTTGACAAAAATAAGGACAGCCCATTAGGAAATCCCATTTAGCGATGGGACCTTTCAGACTTTTCTACTTGTTGTTTACACACCGAGCAAAGTACAGAGCAAATATTATTGTTTGAGGTGTAGGAAATGCCTAATAAGAGGATAACGGATGGTTCGTGAAACGCTCATATCTTTCCCGATGAAAGATAATTATTCCATTAAAGATACAATGACTGCTTCATCAAGGACAGACCGTTTAACTAACAGGAGAAGGGGTTGAAGACTGATCTCGGGGTTTTCTTGTGTTGGATTTGTTGTTTGTTTGTTTGTTTTTTGTTTGGGTTTGATTTTAAGGGGAGGTATTTGTTGGACTGTGTATTTAAAGTTAACTCTCATAGCCATATTAGAAAATTTCTTTGACTAGACGACGGTTACACAAATGTCTTTGGGTATCATGCTTCTGATCAGAAGGAAGTTTCATGGAATTTCCAGAGGCATCTACTAAATATATTAAATGTCCCGTTTGCACACATCAACAGTAACATCCTTGGATTGTCAGCATCATGTAACATATGTTATATTTGGGATTACACTTGTATATTCATTGTCAGACATCAGTGTTGACAGGGCCATTTTAACAGGGGTCCCAAGGGTCGGGGCGTCAGAAAGACATCGTGTAGCTGTCCTTCACTCCCGCCCGCAACACCTTTTCCCGAGCATTTCGCCCCCACGTACTTACATAGGGATTGTGCACATAGCAACTTTGAGAATTTCCGACCAATTATTTTCATATTAGGGGAAAGAAGCACTGAGTTGTTATGAAAATGCTGGATTTGTTGGGTTTTTTATAATCTCTTTTCACAACGAAACTGATGGCTATACAGGACGTCCCTTAAATATCTGGACATCTTCCACATACAGTACAATGGGTGAAGTAAGTAAGCAGGAAACATTAACAGGCCTTGTAACATAAGTCAGTGAACTCATGAATAAAGAGAATTTTTCCCTCTGGATTATCTTGAAGAGCATCGAATTCAGTTCTAGAATCCTGAACTATGCTGGAACCCTGAATGAATTTGATGTTTTCATTATTAATATTACATCCACACTTGCCAAGTGTACAAGACACAAGTAAGTTTACAAATACCCCCAAACATACCTTTAACTAAGGAACTGTCACATCACGAAACGTATTGCTCGACATCAAAACTCAAAGGCTGTGCCTCAAAAGCATACATCCAGAGCAAATTGCCTTCTCCATCACTAGATATTTTAGGAGAGCTTCACTCATTTACTGGCCCCGCTCCACTGACAAGCACGATACCCGATAAACCTGAGTGGGTATGATGCAGATGGGAGACATCCATGCCCACATTGCTGAAACATTTCGTTGCTCCCGTGTTGCTGTAACTAACCTGATACAACATTACAAACAGAACAGGCAGACATCAAACAGCCAAAGGACAGAACGGCCCAGGCTACTTGCGTACATGAACTTTCCATCCCCGAAATCAACTCATGACGTCATCAGAAACGAATGTCTTGAGACATATTAACCATATAGTCGGCAGACAGTGAACATGCGATTCAGGGATAAAGGCACTGGGGTCTTCAGATCTTACAGAGGACAAACTGATACCTCAACATCGTCGTCGTCTAAAAACATATTCTGAGCCATCACTACTTATACAGACTTGACGCCTGACATAAGAATACAATGACTGATTCTATCGTGTCAAACCCAAATGGCAAATGTGTCGTGGGTCAAACCTGTCATTAACTTAAATTGGGTTATTTTATTAAGGTTAGTTGTTATTTCATCTGATGTTCGGATCAGTATCATAGCCAGACGTACGTGTAAAGAATTAAACACGTTAAAACCAGTGTCAAAGAGGAAAACACAAGGGGCAATCACTTCGACCTGGTTGAGTGCTGCGACCCTCGCCCTCTGTAGACGATGTGACCTGCGCTATGTCAATTTTACAACTGCAGTAACGTCAACGTAGAGTTGGCTAAGACAGACATCCATTATTTTATAGCAAAGCAAAACGAATGTTAAGCTAACACTGCTTTGAAACAGACAAGGGTCCGGTAATTGGTCAATATATATTCTGAGCTGACATCACTATGAACAGAAACAAGGTTAAATTTCTTTATAATTGCTTCACAACATACACTTGCTTTTACTGGAAAGTTTGAACAAAGTGATAAAAGCTTCAACAACATATTTCTAAACATCAAGGCCAGAAAATAATCATTCTCGAATATCTGCTTAAAAAATCTTTATATCATTTAATGTAGCTTCTTCTACCCATTTACTATATGGTTCTGAAATTTGGGGTGTAAAATACCATGACTCTATAGAGAAAATACAAAGCTTTTAACTTTATATTGAAATACATAAGTGTCGGTAAATATGCTTCCAACAGAGCGATTCTTGGCGAAACGGTTAGATATTCTATTTTTGTTTCAACACAATTAAGAGCAGTCAGCTTTTGGTTAAAGTTAATACGTATGGATGCTTATAGACACCCATATCAATGTTATTTTATGTTAAAACAATTAGAGACAAAGGTAAAAATAGCTGGGCGTCTGATATTAGAACTATTCTTTTCATGTGCGGGTTTTCTTATGTTTGGATATCACCGGATGTCGGTGATAAAAAATGTTTAATTTCATTCTTAAACAAAGACTAATAGACACATTTTACCAAGATTGGCATTCTTATGTACATTCATCCAAATATTTTCTTATTATGCTCTTGTGAAATCGTTATTAGAGCCAGAAAAATATTTAACTATATAAGTGAAATTTTATGTGTAAAATGTAACAGCAACCAGGTCGAAGATGAATATCATATGCTATTTGTGTGTAAGCACTATCGAGACCTGCGAAATAATTATCTTCCAAACTTATGTACAGGGTATAAGGATCAACATTTTATGATAAATCTTTTAAATTCTAAGAATGAAGATGTTATTACCTCTGTTGCTCGTTGTCTGAGAAATGTGTTTATATGTAGATGTACAACGTGATAAGTATGAAAAAATTGAAAATATGTAACTGTACTATGGGTCGTTTGGCCTAAAATACTGAATAACCTGTCTGTCTGTCTTAAACAATCTTTAATTGGCTGACGCTGTTGCAACTGCAATGGCCAGATCTCTAGTTCTGTCTAGAATTGACCATTGTAGCAATACAATTACATGTTGACATAGTCAATAAACCATCAATAAACTTCCGCGACTGCAAAATACTACAACACGACTCTGCTAAAAAACTCACCATCCCCCTGGCTTCATGTAAATGAAAGAGTGACTACAAAACTTGTCCCTTGTCTATAACTGCATTAATAACATTGCACCACGTATCTCTCAAAAATGGTTGATGTCTTCACCCCATCAGATCACTCCACTCCAATTTTCAAACGTTTGGTTCCCTTAGCATTTCCATCACAATCAGCATGCAAATGGAACTCTTTGCCCCTACCCCTTCAGCTTCATCGTCGCTTCTCTTTATACCTACCTATGTTTATCTATGTTTATCATCCAATACTGTGTTCAACAGGAGATATCGCTTGTGTGAGATCATATGATATCTCCTAGGAGATATCGTTTTGACAGTAGATTTTGTACAATGCACTGACAATGCTATGACGTCATCAACTTGATGACGTCACAATGCTATGACATCGCTGCACTGCAAGTCTAATGGTAGTACAGTGTTGAGAGATGTACATTTTTTCATTGAAAACTAATGAAGAATGATTTTTGATGATAAATAGAATGTCACCCTCGTGTCTACTGATATCAATTATATCAACACTCGTTGATAAAGGTAAAAATATCCTCGGCAAGCCTCGGATATTTGTAACTTTATCAACTTGTGTTGATATAATTGATATCAGTAGACACTTGGGTGAGATTCTCTATATATATAACTGTGTAAATGTTGTCTGTTCTCTGAGAACACCTCGGTGTGGAGGTTGGTGCATTACACATGTTCATATTTTATGCACAGGGAACAGAATGCAAAGTATTGAACACGAACATCCACTTCCTATTGACAGTATCATACGCTGATAATAAAAGTACTGGGGAAATTATGTCATTCCTGTTAAACTTCAGCAATATGTGAATAAATCAACAAAAGTCAAAACATGGTCATAATACAGCAAGAAAATCAAGGCACAAAAGATTTATGGTTTTAAGTTTCTTTACATGTGTCTGCATATGTATACCATACGTTCACAGCTGTTGCCTCTTGTTGTTGTTCAGTGAATCAATATGTTCATGAAAATGTTGTGAAAAACGAAATTGGCCAGATTTTTCCAAAATTAGTGTGCATGGGATAGTTTGTAAACCGTTCCTAAAATCAAAGAAGTAAACCCAAGGTGAAATCCAGAATCAACACAGTATTCCAGTATTACCTGCAAAACAGCATATAAATGTGCTGCATTGTCCGGAATGTCTCCTATTATACAATCCCACTGAATAATCAATAGGAGTAGGATGAGATGGAAATAGCTGTACATGTATGTTAGGTTACGCATGATACGCACACAAGTGAATCATCTGCATTTGCATATTGAAATAACATGTTGTTACCTTTTCCCAAGAGTCGTCAGCGTTGGATAAAATAATCCCGACAAGCTCGCAGTTGACCAGTACAGTTTTCATCATGCACCAATCAGAAGGACGGGCGCTTTGCGGATTTTTCAGACTTACTTCCATGGTCAAACGATACACCTGAAGCGATGTGTCTTCGATTTGCGCCGTTGTCCCTTGCGATATTCATTACTTATCACTAGGATTTGATGTATACCTTTACCAAAATCCACACGGTCCTGACAAAACTTTTTGAGGAGGCATGCGATAGGCCTCACGATCAATTAAATGTCGGCACCATCTTTCACGAATCCTACGTCTGCTCGAAAGGGAGAGTCTGCACGAAATTCTGCTCTTTTGCACAGTGTATATTCATTTCCAGTAGATTGCAACACATAACAAGTTTCTATTTCATAAATGATATAAACAAGGACGATGGTGGTAACAAAATCAGTTTTAGTTAACGTGTTTTGCCAATATCGGCCATTGAGTTAGCAGGTCACGTTGCCATGATACAATGTAAACAACTGATCTGATTTCGGTTTGTGCAGATCGAAAGAGCGCCACTATATAAATTAATGAACATTTGGGTGGATGTTGTTGCCTCATCTCTTAGACGTTATCAGTTTTCTCACAGACTTGTTTCAAAATCAGAATCATACCCAATAATCCATTAATATTGCAAAACTTTTCAGCAGAACTGCTTTTTAAAACTGAAATATAGTCACTTTTCGTTCACGTTAATGACACATAACTGTTACTTCAGCATGGGGAGAATTTGTAAAAACAAAGGCAACTGATTTTGAAATGTATTAAACCCAAATTTGTTGTAATTCTTTCTACAAATTATTCAGTGGATTTTGAGGGAGTGGCCAATATTTGAAGACTGGGCGAGATGTAGCATTTATTGAGGATGAACTCCATATTTACTTGCACAGTGGTTTTCTGGATGCAAATATCTTCAGGAATTTAATGTGGGTATCTTTTCAGCTTTTCATAGGACTTCAGCAATTTATAAAACAACTTTAATATTGGATGGCAATAAGTAAGTATCTAAGAAAATATACCAGTCCGAATATCTTACGTAGGAATGTCATATTTTAGGAATGTTGTTGGATTTAAAAACAATATTTTAAGCAGTATTCATGGAGCATATTTTAGATACTTAATGAATCGTACAGCTGCCTCAGAAATGCATCTAGACATTTGCTATTTTGATGTGTATGTACATGTAATACTTGTCACTTTACTAGTGTGGGGGGTTTCTAAAATGTAAAATGAAAGTCGTGTAGGGACATAGTCTCTGATCCAATGAAACAAAGATTATTTTACTAAGAAGCAATGACTATGTCAACATGTAATTGTACTGATACAAACTTTGGATGTGTCTCTTTTTACTTAAGTAGTTAACAGTAAAACACCGTTGGCAATATCTTTTCAATAAAAAATACTTTGAATTTGTGTTGTATATTTCAGTACTAATGAACTGATTGGACAGCTACTATACGTGGCCTCTGTTCAAATAATGTTGCCATCACAGGCTTCCTAATTCTGGGAGATGGAGCCTACTACGAGTGCTGACCTTGGATCAACTCAAAGTTTTCTTCCTTTGTGACACGCCTGTGCTTCATTAGTTCCACTAAGCAGGTCAAGATACATCCCAGTAGACAAGCCTATTCCATTGTTCCGGATGCTCAAGTTATATAAAGCATATGTTATGACTAATGTGTTTACATTAGGTTGGACAGACTAACAATGCAGGGTGGGAGTGGGGTGGAAGCGAGGGAAAATATTTTTGGCTCTGCTTCTGTATACTAGTTTTATATTTTTATTCCATGAAAAGAGTTATTTTAGTATGGTGATCTACCTTCAGTTGTTGGCAATCTATAGCCGGGTTTTATATTATATTGTCCCTTTTAGGTAAAATATTTTAGATTTAATTACTAGTCTTAAATTTATTCCTGTGATAATCTAGTTGTTTTACTGTCCTTTGTCGACAGGTGTTTTATAATGTGATTGTGTTTATTGTTAATTTATAACTTTTTAAGTCACAATAGGGCTGAAATATTGACGATGTGACTATAAATTTTAACTCACTCACTACTACTAAAGTAATCCTCGGGAACTCTGTTCCCCTCGTGAGTAATACATTGTATTGGTGTGCCCTGTCTGACAGAGTGGTTGGAGAAATGTATTCTCACCAACTCACCGATATGATTTACTCATTTGTAGGTCCTTTTCACTCACCATATAGAGAGACCATATACCGGTCAAAATCGGACATATGGCTGAAATAGTGCCGAGCTGACGTTAACCTTTAACTCACTCACTCACTCAAAATCGGACACGATGGTGAAAAATGTGATAACAGAAGCAATTCGATGTTTCCACTCGTACATTTATGTTTATGATTGAACAGGCACCTGTTTGGAAATGTTTACACTTTGAATTCCTTACTGTGTCCAAGAAAAGCATGATTGAATTGTGTTTAAACAGAAATATGAAATGTTCCATGTCGTGGTACGAGAGATCGATGCTACTATTAGTTGGGTCTTACCGCACAAGTGAGGTGTTGGGCTCCAGTTCTGATCATTAACTTCACAGATTAAAATTATGCACATAAACACACAGGGAAACTCTTTGAAATTGCTCCGTTTAGATTACAGACAGACAGTATATAAGGCCATGGCCCACATTACAGAATAATAACCATTTTTGCACAATGTACAGGCACAATATACCCTTCTAAAGATAACATGTGAATCTTATCAAAACAGCAACCGTACATGACTCAAGTCTAACAAAACTATCTTTACACGGGTTACTCATATAGGTATGGTGGAAATCATTCAATTTTGTGCATCTTTATAACATTGACAAACCATCAATAGGTGGTTTTCATCTTCAACTACTGATATGCTTTGCTATTACAGTACAGTGTAGTATGCTTCCCCGTTACAGTTGGAAGTTATTCTATCTGGACTGGCTTAAAACATGTTTATGATATGTAGAATATATCTAAGGAAAAATATCTTTCAATTGCACCATTGTCTTAAAGTGACAGTATGTTGTCACAATCATATAATTCTGCTTTGTAAATGTCAGACATTTTTGCACAAAGTATAGGCATAATATATCCTTCTAAGAAATAAAATATGGATCTTAGTGTGTAGAATGTAGATTGAAATTTATGTATTTCTAATTTTACGAACCTTTATCAGAAACTTAGCAATATTTATCAAAACATTTTCATCCTTACATGACATAAGTCTTACAAAACTCTCCCTACACGGGTTACTCATATAGGTATGGTGGAAACATTTAATTGCATCTTTATAGGGTTGACAAACCATCAATAAGTGGTATTCATCTTCAACTAATGACATGCCTTTGCTATGACGATATAAGCAAAGCCTATTACAGTACAGTGTATTATCATGCCTCCCTGTTTCAGTTGCAAGTTTGAAGTTATTACATCTGAATTGGCTTAAAACATGTTTGTAATACCACGGAATATCTAAGGATAGATATCTTTCAACTTGCAACATTGTCTTAAATTGACAGTATGTCTGACATTTGTTCAAAAGTGAAACAGTGTGATGCCAATCTTGGTTCAAATTAAACTACTTTGAATTTGAAGAGGCTCTGCACGATATTTCTGCTCATCATGCCTTATCGGCATTGGGTGGTTTGACAGTTCTGAGGGAAGAAGGTCTTACTTTCCATTTGGTAAAGGTCACGGGTATAGTGCTGACACATCAGGGTGTAATATAGGTGAAATTAGGGGAGATGCATATACCTTATCAGCAAGCACAATAGGAAGGCTAATCTAAAACAGATGGTGCACTTTCCTGGATAACAGTTTTGAGTTCAGTCAAAAATGAGATAACAGAGTACAAGCTCTGTCCGGGATAACATGCAACATATCTCCTAACCAAATATTAGCCAGTATACTGACAGTCACCGATATTTAAATTCTGTCCAGAAGAGATTATGTCTGGTTGAAGCGTCTTGATAGTTCCGTACTGTATTTCCACCTTTTTCACCATTCCCATGGACGAAGATTACTGAGAGGTACGTTGTAAAGACTAATGTTTGATACTGATTGCATTCATACATCTGTCGTAAATGTTTTCAGTATTTTCTCAACTTCTTGCCCAACAAATATTGTCAGCATTAGATGTATGTATAAGTAAATATATAAATTATATTCCAATGTATGACCGCCTTAAAACCCTTCATACTATTTCTCTATTTGCACAAGTTAACCGTTCTACTTACCTTAAGAATAGCTTCTTCGGTGGCGTGCCCAATATCTGTCGATAGTTGTCCACCGGGAAATACCTTAGACACGTTCAGCTGACTTAAGCAAATATTTGGTGTATGTTCTTTAAAATCAGTGTATGGGAACACAACTGTAAGTACATGGTCCATTCCAAAGTTTGCGACCTGTGAACTCTTTGCAAAGTTGTTATTACATATTGTTATGGTTGGAAACAGAAGGGTGTTGTCAAGGATTTGATCCACATTCACGTTAACAGGGACAGACAGATATAGAGATATTTGCTGGTAGATGTTGAAAGTAGTGAAACCTAGTCCACCACAAAAGATGAGAAACCAGATTACCCGTCTGGGGATATTGGAATTGGCGTCACATAATTGAGATAGTCCCTGTACTGTCACTATCTCGTGCAAAGGCAGCTTACGTCTCATTGCCAGAGTCGGCGTGTTCGTCAAGCTAGTAGAACTGGAGCTTGTAGTATCTAGTCAGTGCAATGAAATCCAATGTGGGAGAAACCAGGCCTTATAGTCTCTGGCGTTGAGCGCATACAGCAAATACAGTGACAACAGTGAAATGGACTTCTGTTGGCTGTTAAGTTCTTCTTACACTGATGGGCTGGCGATTTCACCCACACCATATTGTTGGGATCAATATGTGGGTTTTGACAGAAATAAGGACAGCCCATTAGGAAAGCTAATTAAGCAACGGGACCTATTAGACCAAGTACAAAGCAAATATTGTTGCTTGAAGTATAGGAAATGAATAATAAGAAGAGGATAAAGGATGGTTCCTGACACATTCACATCTTTGCCCATGAAAGAGAATTATTTTAAGACGTATTCCATTAAAAATACAATGACTGCTTCATCAGGGGACAAACCGTTTAACTATCAGGAGAAGGGGTTGAATATTGATCTCGGGTTTTTGTTGTGTTGGTTTTGATGTTTGTTTTTTTGGTTGGGTTTTATTTTTATTTTTATTTTTTATTTTATTAACATGCATTTCCAGAGGCATCTACTAAATATATTAAATGTCCCGTTTGCACACATCAACAGTAACATCCTTGGATTGTCAGCACCATGTAACATATGTTATATTTCGGGTAACACTTATATATTCATTGTCAGCATAGGTCTCGACAGGGCCATTTTAACAGGGGTCCCAAAGATCGGGGCGTCAGGAAGACATCGTGTAGCTGTCCTTCACTTCCGCTCCAACACCTTTTATCGAGAGATATCTGCGCATTTCGCCGCCACGTACTTACATAGGGATTGTGCATATAGCAACTTTGAGAATTTCCGACCAATTAATTTCATATTAGCGAAAAGAAGCACCGAGTTGTTATGAAAACGCTGGATTTGTTTTGTTTTTTATCAGTCTCTTTCAGGTTTTACGACATCGAAACTGAATGCTATACATCCAGTACATTTTCTTTCACCATTCAGTAAATGGTTTGGTTTGGTTGTTTGGTTGTTCATTTTTAAATTTACATTTTTGGGAGACGATTAAGAAACTGTAACGTCAATGTTAACGAAGGAAATTTTCTTACAAAACTAAATAGTGAAACAAGTAAATGACCACACACGATCAAAGAGTAATCAACAAAGTATAAGGTTGTTAATTTAAAGGCAATTCAAAAAGCGCACAACAATACAATGGGTGAAGTAAGTAAGCAGCAAACATTAACAGACCTTGTAACATAAGTCAGTGAACTCATGAATAACCAGAATTTGTCCTTCTGGGTTATCTTGAAGAGCATCGAATTCAGTTCTAGAATCCTGAACTATGCTGGAACCCTGAATGAATTTGGTGTTTTCATTATTAATATTACATCCACACCTGCCAAGTATATAAGACACAAGTAAGTTTACAAATACACTCCCAACATACCTTTAACTAAGGAACTGTCACATCATGAAACGTAGTGCTCGGCAACATAACTCTAGGGGTGTGCCTCAAAAGCATACATCCAGGGCAAATTGCCTTCTCCATCACTAGATATTTTAGGGGAGTTTCACTCATTTACTGTCCCCAACTCCACTGACAAGCACGATAATATGACACGGGACAATCGCTACTGCTACTCCAATATCAAACACAAATACAAATATACCAACTGAAGGACAAACAAACTTTAAACCTTAATAATGGAATTGAAACTTTACCATTGTAAAAATGAAATTGCAATAAATTTACAAACATAAGTTCAAACTAATTCATTCCAAAACACATCAAAATGGTTTATGCAGAAAGTACAGGAACACGAGTTTCTTTGCTGAAAATGGGAAAAAGTGCAAACACGTGCAGTTTTGGCATCCGGGACTACATGTGCAATTAAACTATATAAATAAACTGAAATGCTGCGACTGATACTCGAACAACCCGAGTTGATCCTGGCTATGATACAGATGGGAAACATCCATGCCCACATTGATGGAACTTTTCGTTGCTCCCGGAAACCTGGTACAACGTTAAGCAGAACTGACAGACATCAGACAGCCAAAGGAAAGAACGGCCCAGGGGTACTTGTGTACATGTACTTTCCATCCCCGAAATCAACTCACGACGTCATCATGACGTAAATAAAATAGCTTTAGATTTACATGCTGTTTAACACCATCTGTGATACGCTAGTTATTTTAGTCTTTCGATGGCTGGTTCTTTCATAACTCGTATTTATTGTTTATGCACAACCTTTCTCGTCACTCTATGGCTGAGATATTGCCAAGGTGACGTTAAAATTTAGCTCACTAACTCACTCAGACCAGCGCTATGTGAATTTTACGGATGCAGTAACGTCAACTTTACTTTGCTTTGTAACCGACAATGGTCCTGTAATTGGCTATTTAATATTCTGGGCGGACATCAATACGAGCAGAAATAAGGTTAAATTTCTTTATAATTGCTTCAAAACATGCAATTGTTTTTAACTGGAAAGTTTGAACAAAGTAATAAAAGCTTCAATAGCATATTTCTAAACGTCAGGGCTAGAAAATAATCATTTTCGTATACCTGCTTAAGCAATCTTTTATTGGCTTGTGTGCAATCGTCAGATCTCTAATTCTAGAATTGACTATTGTTACAGCGTGCTCAAGGGAATATCCAAAGAGAACATCAATAAACTGCCACGATTGCAAAATACTACAACACGAACGCCCAACTCTGCCCATAACTCACCATCCCTCGGTTCAAAACTCTGGATTCATGTAAATGAAAGAGTGACGACAAGAGCTTGCCTCTTGCTTAACAGCGCCTTAGATAACATTGTGTTTGATGAGTACAGCCCATCAAGGTCCCTCCAGTCCAGCCAACAGTGTCAACTAATAGAGCCCTCATAATGGTTCCCTACAATCTTTTATTTGGCATCATTTGCCGCCAACGATGTTGAAGAACGATAGGTGATGACGGGAATTGTCAGATTATTATTATTGATTTTATTATGTTTTTGTTTGAGTTGTTGTTCTTTTTTTGGTTTCCGTTTTATTTATATTTTTTGATTTGTTTGTTTTGTTTTTGTTATGTTGCTGGTTTGGGGGTTTTTTGTTGTTTTTGGGGAGGTTCTGTCATGAGCGAATTATACCCCCACGATTGTCAAATTTCCATTCACTCGAAGCGGGATATGAGTCTCACAATGACGATTTGTGGTAGTCTGTTCCACTCCTCTTGCAGCGCCTGACCCAGCTCATCCAACGTTGTCTGCGTCATATTACGTTGAAGCACACGCCTCCCCATCAGGTTCCAGACATGTTTTGTAAGGGGGACATCTGGTCCCATTTTATGGATGTTCTGTTACTGTTGGTGGGCACTGCATTTGTGTACGGTGGACACGGACATAGTCGTCCTGAAAAGCAAAACGTCGACTCATGTGCCGTGCAAAAGATATAACAAACGGTGTCGCTTTGCTGTCCCGATACTGTCCACGAAGTCTCTTTTCACAACATGGAGTGGGTTTCGTCAGTAATGTGATGCCCTCACACAGATCAAATGATGTCTCAGGTTGACATTGGCAAGACGCACTTCGACCTCGCCATACACGGCACGCCCTGGACTGGAGGCTTTTTGGACGTTTTGTACACCACAGTCTTTGTTCTAATGTTTATTATTTACATATATATGTCATCATCACGTCCCTTAGTAGGAATACATATTATACTCAGCAGCAAAAAACGTCAGTACGAATTCAAAATCAGATAGGCACTGTAATCAAATCATTACAGAAATGGAGATAATAAGCGGATCAAAAACATTTTTTGTGTACAATATCTTGACACATCAATGAATAACTCAGCACAATTCCAAGACATTACGTGAACGTTTGCAGTCCATTCAGACTCTTGACTTCAGTATCTAGTGTGAGCACCACGAGCGGCAATAACTGCAGCACAGCGTCTATGCATGGAGTGCACCAGTCGATTGATGAAGGCCATTGGCACCTGGAACCACACTCTGAGAAAGGCCTGGCGCAATAAATCGGCTGTGTTGGGTCTTGGTTTGCCATTATTCAGTCTCCTTTGAAATTCATCCCAAAGATGTTCCAATGGTTTAAATCAGGACTAAGGGCTGGCCACTGCATAACGTTGACACCGTTCTGCTGTAGGAAGTCCCGTGTAGCTCTGGCAGTATGGGCCCGGTCGTTATCATGCTGGAAAATGTTGTTCCGGTGACGTGCGAAATGTGGTATGACGTGGGGTCTGGGAGCTTGGTCGATGTAACGCACCGCTGTGATGCCGCCTCCTCTCCCTGGACCAAGGTTCTGGAACACCACAGGACCCCATACCATGATGCTTGCACCTCCCCATGAGTCTCTTTCCATAATACATTGGTCTGAGGAATACTGGCCACGTCGTTGCCATATTCTTGTTCTGCCATCGGCAGTTGATACGCAGTACCTACTCTCATCTGTGAACAGAACAGTTCTCCATTGCCTGTATCGCCAGATTTGGTGTTGTAGGGCAAACTGTAGACGTTCACGCCGATGACGAGGGGTGAGGATAGGTCCACGGTAAGGTCTACGGCAATGGAGGTTCCCGCTGTTAAGAAATCGGCGTACTGTATCAGTACTGAATGGTCTTCCTTGTGTTCCTACTGTCTGGCGTGCTGTTTCGGATGCCTGCATGAAGGGATTCTGTACATGCTGTCGCACAACATGGCGGTCTTGTCGTCCTGTGGTCACCCTTGGTCTGCCAGTACGGGGGTGATCATTTGTGGTGTTGGTGGCCTGGAAACGTTGCTGCAGCCTGTAGATTCTCCGAACGTTGACCTGCAAGTGATTGGCAGCGGCTTGTGCAGCGTGGTCAGCTTCAAGTCTTCCTAGCGCCCGGTTCCTCTGAGCTATCGTGAGTCGTGGCATCCTGCTGACGTTGTAATGTGAATGTTTCAACCAGGTTTGGGGGTGCATTTTATAGGGCTGGTCCTTGTGAACAGCACGTGCAGCATGAAAAACATGGAGAACACCGTACCATCTCCGAGATCAGGTTGCGTTTTAGAGACCATTTTCTGGGTTCCATTCTGAGTTTGGGAAGGAAAGTCTTTGCTCAGGTAAAGTTGGAGATGTTGTCAAAAATATACAATGAGTTTACAGTTATCCGTTTCTGCGAAGGGAAATTCCAAACTAACGGGGTTTTTTTATGCTTAGTAAATATACGAATTCAACTTTAGACTTGTTTTGAGTTACAATACTTTCCCTTTGCCAATCTTGTTGCTTTCAGTCATATCACATAATGCCGTAACATCACATCAAGCACTACTAACACTGTCAGGAGACTTTCACCAAGCAACAGTCCTATTGTTCTTCAAAAGAAAAACTTGTTTTGTTTTTATTTGTGTCTTTCTTTAACTTTCTTTAATTATTCCCATCTTATGAGGGCTGTCTGTAAATAGTTTGATTTAGACAATCCAGATATTAGCACCATGTGCATCTATCTCGAGATACGATGACATGCATCAAACAACTCCTCGTGGGGGACGTCCCGAATCCGTTAGTCGCCTCCTAAGACAAACATTAGTTGTTGTTGAAGACCAATTCTCTTCCTGATCTTCTCCGGTGTATTTATGGAATATTTATTCATTAACCCGTTTGACATAATGAACCGAGTTTGTTTTCAGGATACACGAGCAGTTTTTCCCTGTAACATAAAAGGAAACACAACATATGAAATAGTCATTCATATATATGTTTACATCATTGCAATACATTCCATAGTGGTAGAGTGAGTTTAGTTTTAAACCGGCGTTTGTAAATAATCGAGTATGGACCAGACAACCCAGTGATCGACAGCATGAGCATCAATCTACACAATTTGGACAATATATCCCATAACAATTCAAAGATAATTCCCAACTTGAAGGCATCCAAATATAAGTAATGTGACTTCTAGCAAAATTCACACAACGTTTAAATTCAAAGATCGTCATACGACTCTTGCTCAAAGGTAGTTTTATCAAAGCTTTCAAAGCTTTTTATGATACACATGGGGAGGCCATTCGAAACTGGACGCATCTGTGACCAAATGATGTCCGATGCAATTCCATATTTGGACAAGGGGCATATGTTCTCGTGTTTCTCCAGGTGAACAACAGAGTGTCCTTCAGACGGCTGTCTCTGTTGGGCACGTTAATTCTTCGCGAACACCTTGTATTATCTAAATTCGCTAGTGACTGATGAAGTCGCAGTCATACAATCATTTCAGCATCTATTGGAGATATATCTTATGATTATCAAAAGAGTTGTGTTGCTGCTGTGTACACGTGTATATTGTATTATTACCTCCCGTAAACCTAAACAGATGGCACATGTCTTATTTGCTTATAACTCATTCCATATTTTGTATTACTGTGTCATTTTTAGATTTAAATATCATGCATGTCTGTTTGTATAACTGTGCAAAAAATTCATCTACCAAGCCACGCCCACTTAAGCGCCCACTTTCACTCGCATACACACCTACTTACAATCAGAAATACTTTAAAAACACAACAAACAATTCAAGGTTATATAGCACCCTAATAAATGAGAAGGAAGACCTATAATTTTTATATGATAAAACATGCTTTTCACATTCTTGTCAGTGCGAATCTAAAATATATTTCTCTCATTCATGTTAGGGAGAAGAAAACACAACACAGATTGGAATATATTATACATCAAAAGTTTGCCCAGCTTTGCTGTTGGTCCATTCGACCAAACACTCGAGATTTCCCCTCTTGGAAATTACAGAATATGTTGGACCTTGGTCCCTTTTGTTCAATGTCAGACACATTCTCGTCAAAAGTTGTGTATGGAAACTAAGATTGTTTTCAAGTAGCAACTGGATCAAACGCTTAATGAGGCTGATACTTGTTAAGGTGATTGTTTGGAGAGGCGTGGTTTAGTTACAGGCGTGATCAATTCTAACATTGACAGGCACCGACATCTACGGCATTAGCTGCTGGTAAACGTTGAAAATAGCAAAACCTGATGAAACCAATGGAGACCAGCGTCCACTTCTCAGAATATGTTCATGCTTTCCCGTTGTACAAACGGTTCTCTTCCTCATTGGACACAGTTTCCGATGTGGCGCTCATTGGAGTGTAGCTTTCTTAATGCCCTTCACACCTCATGTTCCTCCTATCTGACGGTTGCATGACCCTGATCTGATTAAACAGTCGTTGTATGTATAGGAATCCATATGTCTTGAAATGTGTGCTAATGAAGAGAAGCACATCAAGAAAAATAACTGGTGAAGTATTGATAACCTGTCATTTGAAGGAAAACAAAGTTCTATGGATAGTCAACTTCTTTATTGCAATTCATCTATACAACTTCTAAAGTGCCTCTCAAAAAGAAACCTGTCATTTGACCAGATTCAAAGACTATCATTTATTAGAAGTTGGATATTTGATTAGGGTTCTCGAAATAGAATATATTATGTTAATATTTATTTGTGTATCAATGATGTTAATATTGATGTTTGCGGTAAAATACACTTCACAACTTAGTGTGAAATTGGAAAGCCTTTAGCTCGTTATTGTAAGGTTTATAATTACTGTAATGAAACCAAGATGTAAAGAGGAAGAATTAAGGAAAGAGTAGGTCTTGCTAACATGAGAATTCGTTCAAGGTTGGTCAAAGGGCAGAGATATCATTCAGCAGGTCATTGTCAGTTTCTAAGATAATACTACATCCACATACTTGAAACTTCATTGTGCATGTTACTAAACTCTTCCTAATTCGTTGGCCTGTCTGTATACTGTCAAGACCCCCGTTAGTATCACTGTTTGTCGGTTATTAATTTCCCTACACTGCATACCAAGAAATGTTGGGGAAACTGGAAATCATCAGTCTGGTAGCTCACATAGCTATTTTATTAAGGGAGCTAGATGAGTTGAAGTTTCTGGTGTGAGTCCTGGTAGCCGGGCCCAGATGGACACAAGCTCGATTGCTCTGGTAGATACAACCCCAGTTGCATCCAAGGGTTCCGTTGTCGTGATATATAACCAGTACTGACTCATTCACATATTCAGGTGAGCTACATTGTTGTGTGATTACCGGGTTCTATAATATGTATGGTCTTTAGTGATATAATGAATCTATATATGTCGACCAGTCAACATCCAGGATAATTGCGCAGTATCCCCGAAATCGATTCATAACAGCGACATAAATACCCGATAGGTACATAGATATGTACAGTGGGAGTTTAGTGACCGGACAGGATATTAGTAAGGTTTATTTAGATGGTAGATTATCGGTAGATGTTTCTCTATTGAAATTCAAGTACACAGTAAAACGAAATACTGTGGACATGTACTGATAAAGTACTTTGCGTTTTGAACCATACAGTAAAAACTCATCCTCCTGCTAACGATCCTCTTCTTCGTACGACAAATGCAAGTAGAAAATTAAAATAATGAGAGTTGGGGTTTTCCATGTCTGGCAACAATAATATAACAAAGAGAAAATAGCTAATAAGCAACGAGGATTTCCGAAATAGCTTTCAACTTTCACTGTCACGGGTAAACATATGGTTTTAGTGTGTTGCCTGTATAGGTGGTCTCAAAACATTCATTCACAGGGAAGTTCCGAACAGACAATCCAAACGCCGAGTTCTAGTAGGTCATATAGATCAATGTCTCATGCGACCTTTTGGTTTGAAACTGAAGGAAAATTGGATGTGCTCGCATTAGTCCATATCCTCTGCCAGATGTATCTCTTTCATGCGACCTTTTGGTTTGGAATTAAAGGAAAATTGGATGTGCTCTCAATAGTCCATATCTTCTGCCAGATGTATTTCTTCCATGCAATCTTTTTGGTTTGGAACTGAAGGAAAATTGGATGTGCTCACATTAGTCCATATCCTCTGCCAGATTTACCTCTTTCATGCAACCTTTTGGTTTGGAATTGAAGGTAAATTGGATGTTATCGCGAAACGACAGTTGAATCAAATAGATGTCAAATATATACATGTGGAAAGGACTGGTTGAATGTAAAGGTACTATACACTCTCACAAAAATTAAATGCATAGGTGTATTTTCACGAATTTATTCTGCTACCTTCAAAGTGAAATAACTCATGCAATTCTGGATCACGCTGGACCGAACTTGACAGTATAAAGATCGGATGTCAGTTGACATGTACAGGTCGTAAAATGTTCATAAAGTGAGCGTTGTCTTCAACATCTGTCTTGGTCGCCATAAACCCCCATAACTACTCTGCAATGTCTCGTCATGAACTGAACAGACTTTCAGTTCGACCTTGAGGAATTCTGGCCTGTTCGTCTTGCAATGCCTACGACAGTGAATCTAGCACCTGCGTTCACGTACGCGTCGAGGATTGGTATGTTGATATCTGTCCAATACACGACAGATGGTACCATGGTGAGCACTGAGGTGACGTGCAACAGCAGATTGAGACTTCCAAGCCTCCAGAGGTCCAATGGGAATGATTCGATTTACAACAGAGTCGCGACATTACCATATTCTTTCATTTGGTTAAGACGACAGCAAACGTGCATTATAATTTAATTTCCGAAGATGCGATTTACACTTTCTTTTCGTTCCATGTACACAAATGAGCATAAAAACAATCTAAAACTAATTTTGAAATATATTTGACATCAATATCACCTATGCATTTTCTTTTTGGAGAGTATATAACAGACGGTAATTATCTAGATCTCCATGTCATGAAACAGTTGCGGTAAGTTATTATCTGCATAGCATGTGACTAAAGTGATTAATTCTAACCACCAAAATATTTGGATATTTTAGATATGAGAAAGTGGTTGCAATGAAATATCACTTTTTTGCTGTTTTGGGCTATATTTCATTCATTCTACAATAAAGAGTTGACTATCAACAATGGTGATAGATACTTGTGAAAATACCGTCACAAACGTACATATACGTGAAATGGATGCGTTCCTAATGTGTAATTTGACACTGTGTTTCAATAATCGTACTCAATCAGCAGTAATTCTTAACCGCTATTGATGTAGATTGTCTGTTGGGCCTCTCTCGTGTAAGTAGTTTGATTGGAAGTAAGCACGCAGTCCGGATGTATGCACATCATACGATCTTCGGACTTTTAGGTAATCAGGTAATGACGTGTATCCTGTTACCCATTTCAGCTCATTATACGTACACGAGGTATTGATGTTCCCGACGTGGAGGATTCTTCAAACAACGGCCTTCGAGGCGCGTTACACACACAGCAGAGCAGGTTAATGCAAATCTTGAAAACGTATTTTGGACAACTTCCACCAAAGATAAACATCGTTAAACGGGCGATACAGTATCAGCTGATTGCCTTAACACCAGCGGACATCTCGATCTATACTGTAAATATTTTTGGGTACAATGTGTGAAGCCCATTCCCCGCCGTGATGTTGCTGGAATATTGCTAGAAGCGGCGTTAAGGCAAACTTTCAAACTACTTACAGCCTTAAGTCTGACAATCAGTAATCCTACAAACAATAAGGCAAAGTAAACGCCTTGAACATTTCCCCTCAATACGAATCAAAGTTAATGACTTTCAGGCCATTAAAATTTGTTAGCCACCTTTGAAATGCAAGAAAAACGTTTCACCATCACGTTCAGAAAAAGGCGGAACGAGTCTAATCTGCCTTGAATCACCAAACGATCCATCACCTGTTGAGGAACCTAGAGCGGTATGATTTGGTAAATCAGTTTGCCACAACTTATTTCTTTATCAGCTAATTCTCATTCTTTCATCCAAACCTCTCTCTCTTCTTCTCAAGTTCATTCTCTTTAGGTCGAAGTTCTCTCTCCCCTTCTAATGTCTATAAAGCCAAAATGTCAGCATTTTTCTCCAAACAAGGCCAATCAAAATCATCCATTATTTTGTCATCAACCGGGAATGTGATCAAAATTTTCTTGGCAAGATTTGATGCCAGGTTTGTAATAATTGGCCAAATGTACCAGTTCAGACTTTTTGAGCAAAGAGACTTGTTCTGTAGAAGGTTGGCTAACACATTCCTCTAAACTAAACACCATTGAGATTGTTGGTTTTTATGCAGTCTAAAACAATGACATATTATTCCGGACATTTTGACAAATAATCTTGTGATTTATTAAATTTTAGTTTCTGCTAATTGTTGCTTCCCAAGTTCACAGGTCAATACAAAGTATCACCATGAAAGTACAAAGCAGCAGCACTACAAAATTCCCAAGTAATAATACAAGAGCAGTAATTATAGCATTTAGGACTCTGATTGTAATATTCATCTCTCAGCAACACTCTTCCAACTTGCGACTGTTTGATTTTCCCATCACAAGAGATAAATATTTTTGGTTCAAAACAATTAAGGATCTTTTTTATAATGTAAATTATCATTTAATTATTGGGTTTTTTTAAAGAAATAGAATTATTGGATAAATTTGTTTTGTAAATAGATAAATGTTATTTTATAAATGGTAGTATAAATTAGCAACTGTTACTGGCTGTATCCTCAAAGGGGGTTCAAGTATCGTAAAATTATTGTTCTCCTGAGAGGGTACGCAAGTCCCCAAAACTTTCAAAGTCAATTTCGCTCAACCATACTTTTTAGTCGAAGTATTTTTGCTATTTTAAATTTCGGCAAATATTTCTACCATCGCCAGGGGCTGAATGGATGGTGTAAATCCAGCTAGGGAACTAGTCTATGCAGTCAAAAGGGCCGAGCAAAAGTAACAAAAGTCAAAAGTAAGTCCCACATGGTAACATTACTAAAGCCACTGTCGCTCCATGTAGTCACAGAGACCAACCAGCTTCTGTGACGACGCTCTCAAGACAAGAATAGGAACAGAAGATGACTTTGAAACATGTGGCTATATGAATATTATGCTTATACGAATGAATGAATGTGTTCCTGGCAATGTCGCCAGATGGCTTGTGTAAGATGGAAAACAGCCGCGTAGATTGACATCGGGGAGGAGTCGATCAAATACCTTCCATGTGGCAGCTTCGAAATCCATCATAATGCATCGGACTTGGGGTGGACGGGGTAGGACGAGCAGCATCTTCGTATGACTTTCAAATTCCAATTCCAAATCTTTCGGATTCTTTGGCCGAAGTTTTACTCTACACCTGTTGGCGATACGAGCCAAATTTTCAGGGTTGTCTCTGCTCCCGGATGGCAGTATTGGATCTACCATATCGCTGGTGACACCCTCAGCTATTGACCTGGCAGACTTAAACAGGTCTTGCGTTGCAGTCCTCTTCACCTATAACAACAAGGTTGATTGATCCAATTACGAATCAATTCAATTCGTTAATATCTACCAATTAACAATTAAGGATGTTCAATTGACAATTTAACTAATCCTAATTAGGAATCAATCAATAGAAAGTACTACTCACCTGAGCTGTTACTTGGACTGAAACAATTTTGCCTGCCTCTGCTGTGTGGCTGTGGTTATGTTTGCCTGGCACTCTGTCTCCTGTTGAATTGGTCTCGGCAACAGTTGCCTTTCAGGGACGTTTGCTACATCTGTTGTAAATCTTATTCTGAGTGACCTCCTTCATACTATTTTACTACATAATTTATTAAATTTTATTTTATTTTCGGCCCTTTTTTCGGCCTTTTTGACTTTTCATTTCGGCTTATTTGACTATTAGCCTCGGCCCTTTTGACTCTTTTTTTCGGCCCTTTTGTCTTTCGGCCCTTTTGACTACAACCCTGGTTTCTAGTATGGTGATCTACCTTCAGTTTTTGGCGATCTATAGCCCGTGTTTTATATTGTATTGTCTTCTTTAATTAAAATGTTTTAGTTTTCATGCTAGTTTTATATTCTGTGATATTCTAGTATTTTCACTGTCCATCGTCGACTGGTTTAACTCTTAAAAATGTTTTCATTTTTATTGTGAAAATTGTTTTCGTCACGATATGGCTGCGATATTGCCAATGTGACATTAAATATTAACTCACTCACTCACTCACTCTTCCAGCTTGCATGAGACCCTGGAACTGAGTTCAGATGGCCGGAAACTGAGTTACCAGCGTATAGAGTCATCACACAAAATGCTGGTCTTCTGGTAGCCCGAGACGTAATGTGAGATGACAGACAGTAGCCAGCTCACTTCATATACACATTTCTAGAGTACGCTCTGATGCAATAAACCCCGGGACCGGCACCCTGCAGTACTTCCCAGATTTGTTTTTGGTCTAAATCTAGTTAAAGTCTGAATATAGCACACCACCTTACGGGATCTACACGTACAATAAAATACATATATTTGGAACATTGTTACACAATGAACACTAATGCCATATAACACTACTCGTAAGACCACGCAGTAAAAACTACTTTCAAGCTCTATACATTGATTCCAGTGCCTTATTGCTGCAATATGTTGACTAATATTCCCATACCCTTTACAGTCACATTGACATCATATGATAAAATATCAGCCATTGCAAATATCTTCTGTCATATAATATACGGTGTTTAGGATACGGAAACACCCTAGCGTAATAATCTCCATTTAATTTATAAGCCTAATGAAAGTTAAATATTAAAGAACCACTAGGTATGGAAAAAACACAGAGCTCATCTTTCAACAAGCAGGTTCGATCTCACGATTCCAGCTGCAAGACCCAGCATACATGTTTGTCGACGACATGTGAATTACGTCCCTTACCTGTCATGGCGGTAAAAGTGGCGATTGATTTAGTTTACCAATGTATTTGTGTTGCTTACTCATACAATCAAGCGTTTACCTTAAATTAAGTGTGTTTGATTAAAGCCAAGTGTATCAAATCTTGAACTGAGTTTAATGAAATTAAATGACAGTGTCACTAGCCTTTTAAAATCGCCCTGAGTCGAAGCGGGATTGCTGACACACACTTTTTGAAAGATGTCAAAACAGGTTACGCTATCAAAGTTCTTTGCGACCAAGAATCCGAAATCGTCGGGAAACAGTTTTTCAACTGACGAAGATACCCAGTCTAAACGAAATGGAAAGGTAGGTGCATGAAAGTCTCCCCACTTTCTAATAAGTATCATATGTCTGTATGTTAGTCTAACGCACAGGAAGTTTTGTATTCACACGTGGTAACCGTAAACACTAACAAATGCATAAGCTGCCTGGATATACACAAATGGATACCAGTCATAACGGACCAGATTTCATAACGGAATATATGCTGGTCGAAACGAACCAGTCGAATATCTGTATTCATAGTAATAAAAACAAGTTTCTCAGTTTACACACTCAGTTTAATTGCCTCACTTGTCTACTTACATGACATACTGTGACATATGACTAAATAGATAAATGTACGTGAATGTACTTTCACACAAATATAGACACACATTAATAAAATCCATACATTGACACACTTTTGCAATTAATTTTTATTTTTCGCCCCTTATAAAATTATTATTGTATGCACATACTATGGTTGTGTTATGTTTAATACCAATAATCATTGTCTGTGTCCATTGTCATGGTCATTGTCCATCAAATAACATGATCAGGTACCAGTCAAATTGCACCAGCTACCAGCAATTTGGTCAAATTGCCCTGGATTTTTTATCAAATTGCTTTTACTTCATGTTCTGTTTTATGTAAGGAATATGTAGAAGATTCTGACATCATATTTCTGATACACCCACAAAACCTAGTTTGATTAAGAGTGAATCTGTTATATGTGTTTCAAGAACGTGTAAATTGGTTCTTTTACTGATATGGCTTAGATTTGCAGATGCAAAGTTACATTGTAATTCAATGGTGGGATTTGGTCCATAGACTTTGTAAGAGTAAAATATTATTACATGGTTACATTGTGACTCTGGGTGGATGTGCATTATTGCACCTCAAAGGTGTCTCTGGCCAAGCCTTTATTATTGTCAGACTGGCATAAGATAGCAGGAATATTGCTGAGATTCAACCTCACACATACAGGAAAATACAACCAAAATCAATGTTTCAAAATCTGTGCATGCAGTTTTGCTGATGTTTAGAGTGAATCTACCAGGAAAATATAGAACATGATATCTACATAGTCTGAAAACTGAATGAACCAATTCATCCTCTATGAACTCCATTTCAGAATGTCAAATCATCATTATCATCGTCCAAAAGAAAACAGTCTCCTAAGGAAAGTAACAACCCCAAACCACCCAAAAAGACATGTCTAAGTCCTACAAGCAATGGTATAAACAACAGTGAAGAACCAGTCACATCAACAGCTGCAGCCAGCCCCAAGACACCTTTAGGGAAACTTGCAGAAAATACATTGAAGAGACTTTCAGAGTTCTCAGCTGAGTGTGAGCCATCCACTTCATACACAGAAATAAAAACGTAAAAGTTTTCAGAACAGTGAGTCTCGTTCAGACAGCCCACCACCTAGTACGTCCAGCTTTGAGAACCCTGTGTGTTTGGACAGTAGCGATGACGAAGCCATGGAGGTAGACCAGGCTCAGAGTGTTGGTAAGGAGTCCAACCTTTCTGCTAGATATGCCTCTGGAAAAAACAGTTGGAAACCGAAGGTATCTCCTGTTGTGAACAAAACAACAAAGACTAAATATACTCCCCTTGAACAGCAGTTTATGGAGATCAAGGAACAGTATCCTGATTCAGTACTGTTTGTTGAGTGTGGTTACAAGTACAGATTCTTCGGAGATGATGCTGAGGTAGGTCTTTCAGGTGTGGAAATAACTTAAACTTGCTAGTGTACTCCGCTACAGTGGCACATGTAAAATCACTTGCCCTGATCATTTGTCCACTATACCGACCGTTTTCTTGTTGATTTTTTAAATAAACAACATAATTAACATTGGAAAGTCAACTGGACACCGGTACAGTGTGATATACAAATTTGCTTGCCCAACAGAAAAAACACACTGGACTCGGACGTCAGGCAATGGGTTATTTCCACCCCTGTCTTTGAGTATTGTACTGTGACTTTATAGTATCCTGCTTTCTGATTGGTCCACCAATGATGTTTACCACTGTCTCAGTATTCGTGTGTTTATCATGTTGTAGTTTTGTTTTTGTTTCTCATAGGTTGCAGCAAAGGTGTTGAAGATATTTGCTCACCCTGACCACAACTTCATGACAGCCAGTATTCCTACTCATCGGTTGTTTGTGCATGTCCGCAGGCTAGTGTCTGCTGGATACAAGGTATGTACAGTGTCCAGAAAATACTCAGTGTGGTGATTGATGAGTCACCTAGGTGTGTAGGTGTTGGACATGAACATATACCAACAAAGGCCAGTAGACCTGGGTATGTTAACTGCATGATTACCACTTGAAGAACAGGTTGTATCTGCCTATGTTCTGCCTATGAGGGGCAGTGGGGTAGCCTAGTGGTTAAAGCGTTGGCTCGTCACGCCGAAGACCCGTGTTCGATTCCCCACATGGGTACAATGTGTGAAGCCCATTTCTTGTGTTCCACGCCGTGATGTGGCTGGAATATTGCTAAAAGCGCCGTAAAACCAAACTCAGTCAGTCAGTCTGCCTATGACCGGAAGCTTTCATTGAAACTAAAAACAGGCCAACTGTTAAAACCAGTGAAAAGTATGAGAATGAAGGTGATGGAATAAACTTCTGAAAACATACCCCTGAGTACAGCCAGTAATTTAGGTAATGTATGCACAATACACGACAAGCTGTTTGGGTACGAAATAGGTTAATTCCAGATGTAACTGGACCTTTCTCTCAGGAGTTAATAGAAAACAATTTCAGAAATTTAATCTTTTATTAAATTTGTGACGCTTCAATGATGCGGATGATACAATGTAGATGTTCTCTGAGATTGCTTGTTTTGTTCACATCTTAACAGATATATACTTCCCATCAAAAGTTTAGACTCACTAGTGTAAATATAGCCACTTACTTCAGGCAACTGTTCTGAACTAAATTTTGCAAAATATTCCATACTGTTTAAAGGTACTGTTTACACATGAACTGATGTATTGTAAAACAAATTCGTAAAGTTGAAAAGATTATTGTCATGAGTTCAATAAATGATAAACATCAGTGTGAATTGGCGAATTCTTAAGAAAACTTTACAACAAAATGCAGCTGTTCACATGTATGGTCCTCGTGCAGTTCATCTGCATGAGGTTTGCAGTTGGTTCCCCCAAGTGAGTGGAGAAATCAATCTTGGATGTAACCATATATCAAGGGTGGAAATAACCCATTGCCCGACGCCCGAGTCCAGTGTTTTTTTCTGTCGGGCAAGCAAATTTTTTATATCACACTGTACCAATGTCCAGTTGACTTCCCAATATTAATTATGTTGTTTATTTAAAAAATCAACAAGAAAACGGCCGGTATAGTGGAAAAATGATCAGGGCAAGTGATTTTACATGTGCCACTGTACCGGAGTACACTAGCAATTTTAAAGTTATTTCCACCCCCTGTATATATATACATAACATATAGTGAGTGTTTTAAGTGAGTCTAAACTTTTGATGGGAAGTATAGATAACAGAACTGACCTAATATTAATAAATATATAAATGTTGTAGAACCTAATTGGGGATACGATGAATTATTGGAGTTACACCACTGTGAGCTCTATGACCCAGTTTCAGAATCAAGCCTGGATTTGTTTGAAAGTGGAAGAATGTTAGAAATGCTTGACAATATCAAGGGAGATAACTCATCAATATGTCATTCCAGTGCTTCTCTCATTTCTCTCCCCTAGGTTGGTGTTGTGAAGCAGACGGAGACTGCAGCCCTGAAGGCTGCTGGCAGCAACAAGGCGGGACCATTTGGCCACAAACTGTCTGCCCTCTACACCAAGTCAACACTCATTGGGGAAGATATCCTTTGTTGTTTAGTGAAGATCCGGGTTTGAATTGGTCTTCAGCAACCCTTGCTTGCTAATGGGGCCAGATGGTCAGAAAAGAGTGCAAAACCTTCTGTTTCATTACTGGTATATATGTTTACATGCTACTGTAAACATCCTGCGGTTTATTTGGTGTAAGACAATTGCATTGAAACAACCACCACAAAGTTATGCCATGTGATGTATTCAAATATTAAGCTCCTCCAATTAGTTTTATTTCTGTCAATAATAATTTGTATGTACAAACAGTTTGGTATAGCAGAGTAGATCTTTTAAAAAATTGAAACTTTATGAAATTAAAAGCTGAATTACTTGAAATATCCTTTGAGGAGTAATAATATGATGATTCTTATTGAATGACACTGTGAATGATGTAAGACTGTGGCTGTGTTCAAGTCCTTATCTTCTCACATGTGGACCCTCTGTCAGGGTTGGGGGACACGGATGCTGCATCCCCTGGGGTCCAGCCCAACAACTATCTCATGTGTGTGTATGACTCTCCTGAAGGACTCAGCAAAGGAAACAAGCGAGAAGTTGGGATGCTGGTAAGAATGGTGCTGCTCTTACAATGTGGGGTTGTGGTAACATTAGCTTATGAGCTGATTTATCTAGGATTAGAAACTAAGTGCTCTTGGCAAGGAAACTGGGACAATATCTTGACATTGTTCAAAATGTGATTTTTCAATGTGATTATTTTTCTTCAATTCTGAGGAATTGGGAATTTATTTAACTTAGGAATTTTGGAATCATTTGATGCAGACTTGGAGCTGAATGTTAGCCATTAAACAGGTCTAGATAAATCCTTGAGCTTGTGTGAGTAGTTATGGCCATGTTCAGTAGGGATATAGGGTCAATCAAGTCCTGGTTTTCTTTTGTGGGGATTATTGGTAAGATGAATTCTGCTGACATTCTTTGAAAGAGAAGCCTGAACAACATCACTGCTTATCACAAGGAACAAGAAACATTTCTGCAATAAGTCTGGAGAACTGATATACACACACTGTGAATCTATCCATTCTTTCATTGTACAGTCAGGCAGATTTGTGTTGTAGTATAAAAACAAAATTGCACTTACTATTAAGTATTTTCCGACACTAATGGTTCCTAAAAGCTTAATTTAGAATGATAGTTACATTTCCAGACAGCTATTGTTTATCGTTTGTTAATATCATGTTTTTCTCCGAACAATATCTATAATATATCTGTATTCGACTATTCATATAAGCACCATACTGCTTGTTTACCAATCCGGTTCCTCTTTTGGAAATAAATATGTTTAAACCACTGTGATTCCACCTTAATTTAGAAACACTGACAGTGATGTGTGACAGTTTTGAACAATGTAACTATATTGTATGTTCCTGGTTCAGGCTGTGGATCCTGGTACTGGCGATGTCTTGTATGACTGTTTCGTGGATAGTGACACAAGAGCAGAGCTTGAGAAGAGGATAACCCACATACAGCCAGTAGAGATGCTGCTCCCAGACTCCTTGACTGACAAGACAGAGAAGCTCATCAGTGATATTGTAGCATTGAGGTATAAGTCAGTCCGTGTCTCTGCCGACCTCGCCTGTTGCATTCATTCATGTTTCATTCAGGGTGGTGTGGTAGCCGAATGGTTAAAGCGTTTGCTTTAAGGCAGTGTAAAACCTCCACTCACTCACTCAAACACTCACCCATTATTTTGTATGTCTATTGCTAATATGTAATTATTTTGTATGTGAATTGTTAATCTGTGATTATTTTGTATGTTAATTGTTAATCTGTGATTTGTTTGACTTATACATACATGCTGACTTATTTCAAAGTTTTCATCCTGGTCATAATTTGAGTACTTCTATGGAGACTTTCGTACAGTGAAACCCTGTAACAACACATTGCATCTCAGTGTACTATCCTTGAAACAATAACTTGATTTATTTGAGGAGAAGCATTTCCTTATCAATATGGGGTCTGGACAAATAGGGTCTCGGTTCATTAAAGTATCATACGACTGATGTAAACTTTGATACTTTTACTTCAAATTACGACAGTCAATATTTTGTAAAACATGGTCCTGGTCGTTAAAGAAAGGGGATGGTCAAGATTAGGACTGATTAATTTGTTGTATTTGTTCAAATTGTAACTTTTTTATTTGACTTATAGTAGAACTTTTCATTTTTGCAATAGCTTACCTTAATTTGCTGTCTGTAGCTATAGAACATAATGGATCATCTGTATTTCAGTTCGACTGACGATGATCGTATACGACTAGAACGCATAGGAGATGAAAACTTTATGTACAGCCAGGCATTTGAAACGGTTTCTGACTTCTATTCTGGTAAGTAATATTTGATATCAGTAAATTCATGGTTAGCCAGGGTTTATAAAATAATATATTATTCAGTGTTTGCATGTATATATCGGCATTTTGTGTTTCTAACCCTGAGCTCCTCTCTTCAATAAGAGTGTGGCTGCTTCACATTATGTGTGAAAGTTGTGATTATTTTTGCATGTGGGGCTGATTGGACTCAAGTTGGAGGCCTCAAGGCCAAGAACAAAAATAGCCATGACTTTGAGGACATATCCAACTTAAAACAATGTCCCATTCAAAATATTGGTGAACATATGTCCACCTGTTGTCTGAGTGTATGGATACTGGAGGGTTGTTTCTGTTTTTGTTTACGAGTGTAATGTTTTAGAGTCATGAGAGCTGGTTTCCATGTGATCATGTGCAATCAAAATTATATCATCAAACAGAAGTTGTACATTTGCCCGTCTGGTGTTCTGCTTGAGACCCCATCGGAAGAAGGGGCGTGGGATGCTGATCCGTCAATTCTAAGAAGCTGACCGGCCTCCCCAGACATCCCATCATCAGCAGATAAAGTCAAGAGGGCCTCAACGTCTTCTCAAGCGCGAACCCGTACCCCCAGGGAGCGTCATCCTCCAAAGGGAAATCACGAAGTCGCCGAGAACTTTCTCAGCCGAGAATCGTTCCAGCAGCAGAATTGGGCCTCTACGATGACCAGCCAATCATCATAATCTCGACATACGCCTACAAGAAGCTTACCAGTGACAACGACAGTGACTTCAGCAGAGATCACCATGCAGCCTGATGCCTCTACACTGATGTCAGGCCGAGATCGCTGAGGGCCCCACCGCTATCAGCGCAGAGAGGGCACCATCTACTTAAAATGCGCCCAGATCATCCCAGGCGATCTTAATGAAGCAGATCATGATCATGATGGAAGGCCACTACAGACTGGAGAAGCAGCCATCCTAGGGGGTCCGGCCTTAGCCGAAGGCTCCGTAAATCGTGAACAGCACCCCAGAGGCACCCCCAGCCAGCGAGCAGCCACGACGAGTGCCAGCCTTGGGCGAAGTCAAGGTGACCACCTCGACGAAGGACCCAGATGTACAGCCTTGGCGAAGGCCTGGGCTGGCGGGGAAGATCATCACCTTCTTGATCATACTCAGATACGAATCTGATCAGACCTCACGGAAGCCTTGGCGAAGGTCATATCACCGTTCCCAGGACCGGACTTCAGAGGAAGCTTCGAAGAGGCGTTATGAAGGACACGAACAGATCGTCATCATCTAAAAAGGACATCAGGGACTACACAAAGAGCTTCTAAGGCTTCTAACGTCCCCTCACAGGTCTCCCAAGAAGATCAACCCTATCGATGTAGATCAATCAGGACGGATCGCCTTCGGGCCGATCACCACGCCCGATCTCCACGTGCATCACCATCGTCGATCACCTCTACAGGTCTGCACACAAGCCTACAACTAGATCTCCACAAGCGTCAAACGATATAGAGATAGAGCCACACAGTCCTACATCAGAAGAGCAACAACCTCTCATTAATGATGATGGAATGGAAGATGATGGAGGAATTATTTTCTCAGATGCAGAGATAAGATATTGGATGGTCAATAATCTAGATCTCTCATCACCTTCCAAGAGTGGCAACTCGGCGCGAGACATACCTGATGAAAGAAGGCGATGCAGATGCTATCACACTACCCCAATGTCGACCCGGATTAGCGGGCGATTACCACAGAACTCCTGATACAGCATTCCACAAAGCCATGAAGGTTCAGACACCACATCTGCCAAACTTTCACGCCAAGAAGTTCTCAACGATAATATGGACCCCTTCTTCAAGGGCGCAAGACATCGATGAGAACTACAAGCTGATCTCGACGCCAAGAACAAGTACTACAAGATTGATGATGGGAAATTGGTTCAGATAGAAACCATGGCGAGGACGTATGTTCTTTGGTCTAAATAGATCTAGAACAATAAATGAGACACTTATCACCAGATTTCGTAACACGACCTCTGAAGATGATAGAATGATTTACTCGGCCCTACTAATGCAAAAGAAGGACCAGCAGTTCTTAACAGATCATCTCACGTCTGTCTCAGCAGCACTGACCTTAGCTCGTCGTCAAGGCCTCCTCGCTTCCTGTAACTGGGGTGAGAACTTTACAGCTCCACTATATACAGCCCCGTGGTCTTCCCCATCCATCTTTGACAACTAATGTACTCATATGGCAACTATAGAGGAGGGTCAGGAAGAGGCAGGACACCCAGAGGTTCCCGCAACTATAAACGCTGAAAGACAGGTTCGGAACGACTGGAGTCTTCCACCCCCAGCCGTTCCAGTACAACCGTCACAAGTGGGTGGACGTCTCCAACTACACTGGGAAAACTGGGGAATGCTTCAAGACACCTATGTCTCCAACATTCTTCAACACGGATTTCGTATCCCACTACATGCCAAGCCTCCGCTAACAGTCAACCCTCACAAGTTCGACGTGACAGGCACAGCAACTACCAAAGTTAAGAGGCTTGTTACATTACTCTTAACCAAGCAGGCCATAGAAGTAATAGATCAAGGAAACATCGAACCAGGTTTCTACTCCCAGTTTTCCTAGTACCCAAGAAAAACTCCAAGGAGAAATACAGACTCATTTACAACATGAGCTTCTTCAACAAGACTTATCTACGCAGACCACGAGGTTCCGCGATGATACATCTACGCAGTTACGGCACATGATTCGCCCCCATGGACTACATGGGCGAGTATAGATCTACAAGATGCCTATCTGCACATCCCTATACATCCCGAATCCAGGAAATACCTACGGTTTACACTAGGCGGGTTACATTACCAGTGGAAAGTACTCCCATTCGGAATATCATCAGCCCCATGGTTATTCACGAGGATAACGAAACCGATTGTCACCTATCTACATCGTCAAGGGGCTACGCGAGTCGTTCTTCCTCGACGACGGGATACAAGTAGATCAAGATCCACAGCATCTCAAACTACAGTTAAACTACATCATAAAGCTACTAACACAGCTGCGATGGTTAGTAAACTTACTCAAGTCGGACCTAGTACCATCGCAAGATCTGCAATTCCTAGGCATTCGATTTATCACCAATCTCAACCGATATAGTGGTACCAGAAGACCGTTGGCTCAAGATCCAACAGATCATTCCACCAGCCCTACTCTCCGCTACCGCTTACGACAATGGCAGAGCTTACTAGGTCTTCTAACGTCAGCCCAAGACTTGACAGTCAGAGGCAGATTACAGTTCGTCCCTTACAGGTCTTCATCAACACACATCTCGGCGACCTACAACCATTCCTAGTCTGCGGAAACATCTCAGACCTCATCTACTATGGTGGACCAAGAAATCGAATGTCTGCGAAGGATTTATTTAGCAGAGCGAGAATTCAAAACCCATCTATATGTAGGCCAGCGTGGCTCCAAGGTTGGAGAGCTCATCTCACCAACGGACGGCATCAGGGTTATGGAATCAGCTAGAAACAAGCTCCACATAAACTCATTAGAGATGAAAGCTGTAATCAGCGCCATAAGACATTGGAGCAACATTCTACAGAATGCGCACCTAATGATACATACCGACAACTCGACAGTGGCGTTCTATGTGAACAGGCAAGGCTCCAGCGAGATCGCCGAACCTTTTGACTTTAACCTTTCCAGTTGTTGATTAATCCAAGATCTAAATCTACATGTCAAAGCATGCCACATTCGGAGCCAGGAATATACTAGCAGAGCGCTTCTCTCGGCCACATCTACCGTCGCCGAGAATGGATGCTCAATACAGAGATATTTGCACAGATAATCAAGCAAATAAGGGGCCCGCTAAGTAGATCTATTATCTCGCCACAAGATTCAACAATCAACTTCACCGACATTCGTGTCACCAGTTCCAGACCACAAGCATGGGCAGCGGGCGGCTCTAAGCATATCATGGGAAGGCCTCAATGGGTGCGTGCCGCGTTCCTTCCCCAGCAATAATACCTCTAGTATTACAGAAAATCAGTCAAACACAGAGCCTACAACTCATTTTGGTCGCCCTACTGGCCGTCCAGAGCGTGGTTCCCATACTAATACAAGAAATCAGTCAGCGGAGACTACCCAAGCACTCAAAGCTGTTAATACATCCACACACCACCAAACGGGTGCACAGAAACCAGAAGTATTCAAACTTCACGTATGGACTGTATTAAAATGTGTTTAAACAAGAGAGGATATTCTACCAGGGCTGCAAAAGTCGCGGCTTGCCTACGATACTCAACTTCGTGGCAATGCGGCGACAAAGTGGCACAGTTTCTGAAAATTACGCGGCAAACAAGGGTTTTACAGCGAGGATGCTCGCGCATCCTCAAGTGGCAGAATATTTGTGTTACTTACGGGCAAAACAAACATTTAAAAAGGCTCGACATTGTCCACATATCTTGCAGCTTTAGTTCTGTGATTTCTATGAGAGCGGGTGTTAAATTGACAAAAAACACAAGAGTTACTGGCCTTAGTACGTGCTTTCGATTGGAGGACCAAAGCGGAAGTTCCAGCCCCAGCTTGGGATCTGAATGTAGTGCTACAACACCTCACAAGTGAGGGATTATGAACGTTGGAATCGACAACCTTTGAATTTCTCTCTCACAGAAAACAATTTTTCCTGTTATCGCTAGCCACGGCAGCCAGAATATCTGAAATTCAGCTCCTAGATTATGAGAGGATACAGTTTGATGACAATCAAAAACACAGCACCTGGGATTAAGATGGGATTTCATCGCCAAAATCAACTACCAGGCCAACCAGACAGGTTATTTCACATCCCTGCACTATCCTCGATTCTCGGATCTCAAGATACATTGGACTTATCGCTATGCCCAGTACGAGCTCTCAAAATCTATTTACGTCGTTTCCAAAACAAGCTAGAAGATCGCTCAGAAGATTGTTCATCCGTTATCGCCTACTAGTCAGACAGAAGTCTCTCGTTACCACCATATCTATATGGATAAGGACTGTCATTCTACAGCCACTTACAAGGCAGCAGGACTGGACCCTCCAACAGCATCAAATCCCCATGAAATCAGGGCATTGGCTTCCACCCTAAGCCTTCACGGTAACTGTTCATTGAATACAATTATGGAAGGATGCTTCTGGAAATCCTAACATGGTGTTTGCTTATTCACTATCTGAGAGAGATATCACCACGAGGGCGTCTCTGGCATTCACCATTTCGGTCCTTTGGTCCTGCGGCTCAGCAACTGACAGTCCCTCGTGTGGCTTAATATTCACCCCAAGAGATTATTATGTATATTATACATACATTATTTAGCTTATAACTCCCGCGGAGTTCTAGGGCTATGTATATATTTAACTTAGGTTATTCAACCTTAAGCTCATACTGAGTTTATGTTCAGTTGTACAACTTCTCTATCAGAGTGGCTTTTATATCTATACATTATTGTGTATATCAAACTATTTGAAGAAGAGGAAGTTTAGCAGATAACTATTGGGGGGACCTTTCTTCAGTATTCAGGCTACTAGAAGCTTTCATTAAGAACTTGTGTGCTGAATCTTCTACTGACATTAATCTGTTCTATGCAGGAAACAGCCTTCAGTCTGTGGTCAACCTACCGAAGCCTGTCATTTGCTGTCTTTCAGCTATTATTGTCTACCTCAAAGATTTCCACTTACAGAACGCACTACAGCTGACAGGGTAAAGCATTTCCTCCTTCATCATGTCTCTTTGTCTCTGTGTTATGTGGAACTGTCACTGAACACAAAAATATTTCTTATGAAGCATCATTTATCTCTCCAGAAGGTACATGCTTTTTTCTTGTAAAACCTTTAGAAATAGGAAAGAGATTTGTCTGAAATTGCTCAGTCACTCTTAATCCACACCAAGTCTGCATCCAGAGTCAGTACAGTCCCATATTGGAATTGGTATTTGCCCAATGAATATTGTCCCAATGTCCAGTAACTTTGGTTATGACCTTCTACAGTTCATTTACATTTCACGAGGCTAATACGAAGAGTTGAGTGCTTAGTTATACTCTATTTCACTGCATTGCAATGTAAAGCTATTTCCTACTTTAAGAAAATAAGAATTCTGTCTGAAATTTGGTTTTTAGAAGAAGTAATTGTTTCCCAATTTTGCTGCCAAGAGCACTTAGTTATTTGGAATGCCTAGTCCTCAAAATGACTTAAAGGCATGATTCTTTTATGGACAGTAACTTCGGTATCGAGTGGACAAAACTGTGAAATGGGCCTGAACTGTTGTTACAAACAATAAAGAAGTTGTTATCCATAACAGTTTCATGTCTTCATGTTATTCAAAGTTCAAAATTCCTATCAAAGACGCTCTGTGATTCAGTAACTTTCTGTGTTGGATAAACCTCATGTGTCTCAAGAATATGGATGTTTTCACATTGATATATTTGAGTACCAAGTGGGTAACAAAGGACATGTTGCTATGCTCTGTTTCAGTAATTTCAACGAGTTTTCCCTCAAGTCCAAGTTCCTGCAGCTAGGTGGCAGCACTGTGCGTAATCTGGAGTTATTTCAGAACCTGACCGATGGCCGACAGAGAGCCACGTTGTTCTGGGTCATCAACCACACTGTGACAAAGTTTGGCTGCCGGCTTCTCAGATCATGGCTTGCCAATCCACTAATGGATGTAAGGTAACAATGGTAGCCATCAGCCCCTGCCTCAGTGTAGTGTATATACCAACTGATATAGCTTACCTGCCCCGCTGGAGTGATTGGTAAAATCTCAACAGAGTGTTTCAACAAGTAATCGGTGATACAGCAGATCTTCCCATGGTTCAGAAGTTCTGCCGAGGGCGTTGACTGTATCATAATAAACACTTATACTTGTTACATTGCTTTGTGCTCTGCATTTTAGAGCAAGGCCTGATTGGTTTAGGGTTGGTATAATATGTAATGTAGCATACACAGAGGAATACATTTTGCTATATGAATACGATATTCGTTGTAACTTTAAACCTCATCGTACCTCCCAATACAATATGTGACAAAACAGAATGTGTAAAATATTTGTCTGAAGGATGTTGACATATAAATGCAGATTTGGGGTAGCCTAATGGTTAAAGTGTTCGCTTGTCACGCCAAAGACCCGGGTTCGATTCCCCACATGGGTACAATGTGTGAAGCCCATTTCTTGGGTCCCCTACTGTGATATTGCTGGAATATTGCTAAAATCTGGCGTAAAACTAAACTCACTCGCTCACTCACATATAAATGCAAGGACACTTATTTGTCAAAACTATTTTAACATCACAGAAACTTGTCTTGGGCTAGAGTCATCGTTCTAAGTTTGCTATTTGACAATGATGCCCTCTAAATGCTCAAGCCTGGCCCATACAACAACATGTGTTTCATTATCATCAGTGCATAAGAAGTGGGCTGAACATTTCTCTTTACTCAAGTAGTGAGTAGTTTTCCATATCATTATGTGTTATCCCATTCCTCTCTAGTGTTATCGGGCGGTGGGGTAGCCTAGTTGGTTAAAGCGTTCGTTTGTCACGCCGAAGACCCGGGTTCGATTCCCCATGTAGGCACAATGTGTTAAGCCCATTTCTGGTGTCCCCCGCCATGATATTGCTGGAATATTGCTAAAAGCAGCGTAAAACTAAACTCACACTCACTCACTCTAGTGTTATCCGAGAGAGACAGGAAGCTGTGGAGGAACTGGGCAGTGGGACTCTGTCTGCCATAGTGAAGCTGAGAGACATCCTGGCCAAGCTGCCGGACCTGGAGAAGGGACTCTGCTCCATCTACTACAAGAAGGTAATACAACAACATGACTGAACTGCTTGTGTAGTACATGGAGGCTAATTCAGTACAGGATCCATTATTTTGAAAAAGGAGTGCTTTCACCACCAAAGCCACAAAAATCAAAGCGCATAATAGGTATATGGGTACGATGTACGGAAAATAGGCTGATAACTTGAGATATTTAGATATTTAGCACTATTCCAGCTATAAGATGGGAGGGAACATATGTTATATTTGGGATTACACTTTCTTGGTAAAGTACAAATTCTAGTAGTTTTGTTGGGTTGAGATTCAAAGAGTCCGGCACCTAATCGCCAGCACACAAAGTCAGCCACCTAACCCACTCAGCTACTGCGACTTCCACAAAAATGGAAGTCGGACAACTGGTAGTCTAGACTGTGGACTTTGTGTACCCTTCTGTTAAGTGGAAATGGCATTGTGTAATCATTATAAGATGGGAGTGTGTAAATATTTGAGCCTAGACCAGACAATCCTGTGATCTACTCACTTAAGATACAATTACATGCATCAACCAAGTCAGCGAGCCAGACCACCCATTTCCATAAGTCGCTATTGAGGACGAGTATGTCTTGCTGGAGATCAGTACTAGCCAAGATCGTCATAGATAGAGTGTATTTGTACTGCACCAGGGTGTGTAGTGTGGTCAGGGGTACTGTACCTGACTTCTTTGTCTTTCAAATGATTGCTCTGAGGGTGAGGAGGAAACTTCCATGTTTCTATGGCTGTTTTATAGATGGGAAGTTGTTAAACTAATCTCACAAAACAAATTTGTTCTTGATCTGATGTTTCTAAGAAAGTGGCAAACGGGGAAAGAGAACCCTTCAGCATAAATGAACGGGAAAGAGAACCCTTCAGCATAAATGAACGGGAAAGAGAACCCTTCAGCATAAACAAAAGAGAACCCTTCAGCATTAATGAATGGGGAAAGAGAACTGATTAAGAATGGGGAAAGAGAACCCTTCAGCATTTGAATGGGGAAAGAGAACCAAGATTAATGAATGGGAAAGAGAACGGGGGGCAAGAGAACCCTTCAGCATAAATTCAGAAAATGAACAGGGAAAGAGAACCCTTCAGCAATAATGAACGGGGAAAGAGAACCCTTCAGCATAAATGAATGGGGAAAGAGAACCCTTCAGCATAAATGAATGGGGGAAAGAGAACCCTTCAGCATAAATGAACGGGGAAAGAGAACCCTTCAGCATAAATGAATGGGGAAAGAGAACCCTTCAGCATAAATGAACGGGGAAAGAGAACCCTTCAGCATAAATGAACGGGGAAAGAGAACCCTTCAGCATAAATGAATGGGGAAAGAGAACCCTTCAGCATAAATGAACGGGGAGAGAACCCTTCAGCATAAAATGAACCCTTCAGCATAAAATGAACGGGGGAAAGAGAACCCTTCAAACGGAGAAAAGAGAACCCTTCAGCATAAATGAACGGGGAAAGAGAACCCTTCAGCATAAATGAACGGGAAAGAGAACCCTGGGAGAACCCTTCAAAATGAATGAAAGAGAACTCCTTCAGCATAAATGAATGGGGAAAGAGAACCCTTCAGCATAAATGAATGGGGTAATTTTAAAACCCTTCAGCATAAAAATGAATGGGGAAAGAGAACCTTCAGCATAAATGGGGTCACCCTCTGAGGGATGATAAACAAAATCAAAACTGGACAGGCAGTTTGTTGATGCAGAATCACTGTCCACATGTAAGACTTGACATACAGAGGATGTTTCACATGTGTTTAATGTGTGGCCTCTTTGATTTGGCTGTGAAAGATTGAGTTAGACTGGATACATTTGGAACTGTGAGGCCACAATATGACAGATGCTGCAGTAAATAAGTGTTAACATGCAAAGTAATCATACCTCCTTCTTGGAGTATAACCTCTGTTATAGATCTTAGTGACGATTTGCTTGTTCCAGTGCTCCACAGGTGAATTTTACCTAGTGTGTAAGGCTCTAGAGAAGATGTTTAAGGAGATGAAGAGTCTGTCTAGCTCTGTAGGAGACCAGGTCAAATCCGCTTTGATACGGACAATACTGACTGAAGTACCAGGTCTGCTTGGGGAGGTGAAGAGCTTTTCTGGACTTATCAATGAGAAAGCTGCAAGGTATGAGTAGATAGAAAACAGTAACCATACGTCTTATAATGCACACCTTTTACCTAAACATTACAGCTGTGTAGCAGGAGGTATGTGTTGTTTGCACAGGCAATAATGTTTTTCCCCCAAACACTACCCAAAATAGCAAGTTTGTAAATTTGTAGTGAAGGTATTTTTATTCTAATACTATTTTGTGATCAGTGGTGTTCAAAGTACTGCCATCTCTTGTCCAGTTTCCTTTCTTTTCTTCAAATTTGGACTTGAATGATTTGTGAAATTGGGATGTTGTTGAATGTTTCAGAGAGAATGACAAACCCAACCTGTTCAGTGATGAAAGTAGGTTTCCCAAGATAGTCAGCAGAAAGAAGGAGCTGACTGATGTGCAGCTGGAGCTGAAGGACCACCTCCGTGACGTCCGCCGCACCGTCAGACAACCTGCTCTCAACTACGTCACTGTGTTACAGACAGAGGTCAGAAAAGCATGGAAGCAGCTGATGTATATACTGTGCATGTTGTAGTTATTCCTGAAATCTATAACAGATGTCTTTCATGTTTTACCAGTCATACAAATTTAGTTCACTGTGACTTCCCTGATGTGAAACTATTTTGACTTTTGGAAGCATGCAGTATTTGACTGATCTAATTTCTGGTCTGGATGTGATAAGTGAAAGCTGTGTGTGTCTAGATGTTGGCAGTGAATGGTCTGTGGGTCTTGAGGTTATCAGTAAATGTTGCTTGGGTCTAGATGTAATCAATGAATGTTTTGTGGGTCTTCATGTTAGCAGTGAATGCCCTGTGGGTCTAGATGATATCAGGGAATGCCCTGTAGGTCTAGATGTTGGCAGTGAATGCCCTGTGGGTCTAGATGTTGGCAGTGAATGCTGTATTGGTCTTGATGTTAGCAGTGAATGCCCTGTGGGTCTAGATGTTACCAGGGAATGCCCTGTGGGTCTAGATGTTGGCAGTGAATGTTCTGTGGGTCTAGATGTTACCAGTGAATGCCCTGTAGGTCTAGATGTTGGCAGTGAATGCCCTGTGAGTCTAGATGTTGGCGGGGAATGCCCAGTGGGTCTAAATGTTGGCAGATGTAATCAGTGGATGCTGTATGGATCTAGATGTTTCAGTGAATGCCCTATTGGTCCAGATGTAATCAGTGAATGCTGTATGGATCTAGATGTTTCAGTGAATGCCCTATTGGTCCAGATGTAATCAGTGAATGCTGTATGGATCTAGATGTTTCAGTGAATGCCCTATTGGTCCAGATGTAATCAGTGGATGCTGTATGGATCTAGATGTTTCAGTGAATGCCCTGTAGGTCTAGATGTTGGAAGTGAATATTGTTTGGGTCTAGATGTTTTTAGTGAATGCCCTGTGGGTCTAGATGTTGGCAGGGAATGACCTGTGGGTCTTGATGTTATCAGTGAATGCCCTATGGGTCTAGATGTTGGCAGTGAATGTTCTATGGGTCTAGATGTTAGCAGTGAATTGCCCTGTGGGTCTAGATGTTAGCAGTAAATGTTCTGTCGGTCTAGATGTTATCAGTGAATGCCCTGTGGGTCTAGATGTTGGCAGTGAATATTGTTTGGGTCTAGATGTTTTCAGTGAATGCCTGTGGGTCTAGATGTTGGCAGTGAATGCCCTGTGGGTCTTGATGTTATCAGTTAATGCCATGTGGGTCTAGATGTTGGCAGTGAATGTTCTGTCGGTCTAGATGTTATCAGTGAATGCCCTGTGGGTCTAAATGTTGGCAGTGAATGTTGTTTGGGTGTAGATTTTAGCAATGAATGCCCTGTGAGTGTAGATGTTGGCAGTGAATGTTCTGCCGGTCTAGATGTTAGCAGTGAATGCCCTGTGGGTATAAATGTTGGCAGTGAATGTTCTGCCGGTCTAGATGTTTTCAGTGAATGCCCAGTGGGTCTAGATGTTGGCAGTGAGATGTTTTCTGTGCCCTGTGGGTCTATGTTGGCATGAATGTTTGTCGGTCATGTTATCAGTGAATGCCCTGTGGGTCTAGTGGTGAATCTGGGTCTATGGCAGTGAATGTTTTGTTGGTTTAGATGTTTTCAGTGAATGTTCTGATGTTGGCTCTAGTCTATATGTTATCAGTGAATGCCCTGTGAGAGTCTGTTGTTTGGTCTAGATGTTAGCAGTGAATGTTCCTGTGGGTCTAGATGTTATCAGTGAATGTTCTGTGGGTCTAGATGTTGGAAGTGAATGTTGTTTGGGTCTAGATGTTAATGAATGCCCTGTGGGTCTGGATGTTGGCAGTGAATGTTCTGTCGGTCTATGTTATCAGTGAATACCCTGTCAGTCTAGATGTTTTCAGTGAATGCCATGTGGGTCTAAATGTTGGCGGTGAATGTTGTTTGGGTGTAGATTTTAGCAATGAATGCCCTGTGAGTGTAGATGTTGGCAGTGAATGTTCTCCCGGTCTAGATGTTAGCAGTGAATGCCCTGTGGGTATAAATGTTGGCAGTGAATGTTCTGCCGGTCTAGATGTTTTCAGTGAATGCCCAGTGGGTCTAGATGTTGGCAGTGAGTGTTCTGTCGGTCTAGATGTTTTCAGTGAATGCCCTGTGGGTCTGGATGTTGGCAGTGAATGTTCTGTCGGTCTATGTTATCAGTGAATGCCCTGTGGGTCTAGATGTTTTCAGTGAATGCCCTGTGGGTCTAGATTTTGGCAGTGAATGTTTTGTTGGTTTAGATGTTTTCAGTGAATGCCCTGTGGGTCTAGATGTTGGCTGTGAATGTTCTGTCAGTCTATATGTTATCAGTGAATGCCCTGTGAGTCTGGATGTTGGCAGTAAGTGTTGTTTGGGTCTAAATGTTAGCAAAGAATGTTCTGCCGGTCTAGATGTTATCAGTGAATGCCCTGTGGGTCTAGATGTTGGAAGTGAATGTTGTTTGGGTCTAGATGTTATCAGTGAATGCCCTGTGGGGCTGGATGTTGGCAGTGAATGTTCTGTCGGTCTATGTTATCAGTGAATACCCTGTCAGTCTAGATGTTTTCAGTGAATGCCATGTGGGTCTAAATGTTGGCGGTGAATGTTGTTTGGGTCTAGATGTTAGCAATGAATGCCCTGTGAGTCTAGATGTTGGCAGTGAATGTTCTGCCGGTCTAGATGTTAGCAGTGAATGCCCTGTGGGTCTAAATGTTGGCAGTGAATGTTCTGCCGGTCTAGATGTTAGCAGTGAATGCCCTGTGGGTCTAAATGTTGGCAGTGAATGTTCTGCCGGTCTAGATGTTAGCAGTGAATGCCCAGTGGGTCTAGATGTTGGCAGTGAGTGTTCTGTCGGTCTAGATGTTTTCAGTGAATGCCCTGTGGGTCTGGATGTTGGCAGTGAATGTTCTGTCGGTCTATGTTATCAGTGAATGCCTTGTGAGTCTAGTGAATGCCCTATGCGCCCAGATGTTAGCAGTGAAAAATACATAGTGAAGAATTTGTCAATGGATGCTGTATGGATCTAGATGTTTCAGTGAATGCCCTATTGGTCCAGATGTAATCAGTGAATGCTGTATGGATCTAGATGTTTCAGTGAATGCCCTATTGGTCCAGATGTAATCAGTGAATGCTGTATGGATCTAGATGTTTCAGTGAATGCCCTATTTTCAGGTCCAGATGTAATCAGTGAATGCTGTATGGATCTAGATGTTTCAGTGAATGCCCTATTGGTCCAGATGTAATCAGTGGATGCTGTATGGATCTAGATGTTTCAGTGAATGCCCTATTGGTCCAGATGTAATCAGTGGATGCTGTATGGATCTAGATGTTTCAGTGAATGCCCTATTGGTCCAGATGTAATCAGTGGATGCTGTATGGATCTAGATGTTTCAGTGAATGCCCTATTGGTCCAGATGTAATCAGTGAATGCTGTATGGATCTAGATGTTTCAGTGAATGCCCTATTGGTCCAGATGTAATCAGTGAATGCTGTATGGATCTAGATGTTTCAGTGAATGCCCTATTGGTCCAGATGTAATCAGTGGATGCTGTATGGATCTAGATGTTTCAGTGAATGCCCTATTGGTCCAGATGTAATCAGTGAATGCTGTATGGATCTAGATGTTTCAGTGAATGCCCTATTTGTCCAGATGTAATCAGTGGATGCTGTATGGATCTAGATGTTTCAGTGAATGCCCTATTGGTCCAGATGTAATCAGTGGATGCTGTATGGATCTAGATGTTTCAGTGAATGCCCTATTGGTCCAGATGTAATCAGTGGATGCTGTATGGATCTAGATGTTTCAGTGAATGCCCTATTGGTCCAGATGTAATCAGTGGATGCTGTATGGATCTAGATGTTTCAGTGAATGCCCTATTGGTCCAGATGTAATCAGTGGATGCTGTATGGATCTAGATGTTTCAGTGAATGCCCTATTGGTCCAGATGTAATCAGTGAATGCTGTATGGATCTAGATGTTTCAGTGAATGCCCTATTGGTCCAGATGTAATCAGTGAATGCTGTATGGATCTAGATGTTTCAGTGAATGCCCTATTGGTCCAGATGTAATCAGTGGATGCTGTATGGATCTAGATGTTTCAGTGAATGCCCTATTGGTCCAGATGTAATCAGTGAATGCTGTATGGATCTAGATGTTTCAGTGAATGCCCTATTTGTCCAGATGTAATCAGTGAATGCTGTATGGATCTAGATGTTTCAGTGAATGCCCTATTGGTCCAGATGTAATCAGTGGATGCTGTATGGATCTAGATGTTTCAGTGAATGCCCTATTGGTCCAGATGTAATCAGTGAATGCTGTATGGATCTTGATATTAGCAGTGAATGTTCTATGGGTTCTGATGATAGCAGTGAATTCCCTGTGTTAATTTGAGACAGTCAGTGTTATGAAGGTATGCCTAATTTACAGCTGAGCATAAACAGCTTAGTTGATTATGGAACAGTTTAGGACGGCAAGTTGGCCTTACTGTCAACTCTGTTAGGGGAAATTCTGAACTCCATCTGTATTTAATTTCATTTATGTACATCACTCAACACAGTGTTATATGTCCACCTGCACTAGTTGACTGACAGAGGGGACACACAGACAGACTCCTGTATCACATACAAAATTAGTTCCCGCCACTAGTGATACGTAGTTGCATATCTGTGTTGTGTTGACTGCAGGTGGTGTGATTCAGAGATATTACCCTTTGTTGTAGTTTCTGGTTGAGGTACGGAACACCCAACTTAAACTCGTACCCCATGACTGGACCAAGATTAGCAGGTTAGTTATGTTGTAACTTGTGATGAACTGTCTTACACAGGAGATATCACTTGGGGGTGATTAAGTGATATATACAACAGATACTTGCTATCTAATTGCATCACAATGCTTTGTAGACTATTGTGATGTCATCGGTTACATTGATGTCATAATTAAGTGACATCACTAATCCATCTGTCGCTGAGTCTTGTTAGATTACAAACACTCTTGACGCTGGGTATTACTGCAATCTGAGAAAGTAGCAAGAATGATTTTGGATGAAATTTGAAAAGTAGAATCTGACCCTCACATAAGAGAAAAGTAAGAAGTGGAAGGTTTGCACATGTGTGAAAAGAAAAATATATTTGACTATTAAGATAACTTGTTGTTAACAGAGTTGTGACTGTTTTTCTGTCTCTAGTACGAAGGCAGTGAGCAGGTTCCACACACCCGTCATTGTAGAGAAGTACAAGCTGATGAACCAGCTGCGGGAACAGTTGGTGCTGGACGCGACGGATGCATGGAGGGATTTCCTACAGTATGTGCTGTACCATTGCAGAATATGAATGATTGTGACCTTGGAAAACTCATTATAATATTCTGAAAAAACGTCCTTCAGTACGATTGAAATATATATAGTGATAAGTGAAATCATTCTCTTCCCACAGAGCTTACTTGTCATACCTTCCTACGAACCTCTGTTCTAATACGGCCCTTTCATGGTGCGAGTGTTCAGGATTCATGATTGGTTGCAATCAGATTTAGTTGTGCAATCGGCGACATTGTTTCAATCAATCAAATCAATCAAATCTTTATTTCTGATACTATGAGGCCACGGGCCTATGAGTACAAAAACACCTCATCGGTGCAGACATGAAATAAAATGTTAACAATGAAAGCATGTATAATATATACAATCTTAATATGACAAAATTGATTTCCTTTTTTTCGAATGCATAAAACAGATATTTAGCAGTATTCAAGGAAATGTCTTCATTTTTGGATGATAACAACGAATTGAATTTTAGCATACTGGGGAAAACATAGAATTGCGACAAAAGATATTTACGTCTTAATTCAATGTAGGCTGGACAAATAAGTAAGAAGTGATATTCATTTTCAATTACGCTTAAGTTACACATTTTGCATGTTCTTTGTTCCCGGGAATGTTATAGTAACGCCCTGTTTCAATTTCTAAACTATGGGAACTTAACCTAAATCGTGATAAACAAGATCTATATTTGGATACAGTAATATGAGTTAAGTATGTTTCACAAGAAATCGCTAATTTAAAATTACAATATGTAAACATTTTGGGGCTCTCAGATAAATCACTATGGCAAACTTGCCGAAAATTATCTTTCAGTCGCTTGAAAAACATTTTAACAAAAACGTTTTTATCTCCGTAAGTGTGTGATACCCAAACATCACCAAAACCTAATTTAAATATGATATTTCTAACCTTGGTAACCCAGTTCTCATAGCCTTGCTCATCAAACATAATGATCATATTGTAACATTTTCGAGGCAAACGGCATCCAGGCATGTTAATAAGATTTAACCAATATTTAATACATTTTAAAACAGCAGATAGTTGGACAGGATATCTACCACACTCGGCTAATACTCCATTATTGGACGTTGATAACTTAACGTTTAGAAAACGTTTGCAGGCATATAAATGTACTTTTTCCAGTTCTTCAATATTATTAAGCCCCCAAATTTCAGCCCCATAGAGGAGAATTGGTGTTATCTTTGTATCGAATAATTTGAAGTACAGATGAGGCGAGAGTGGTTTCAAACAATGTATACTACTAAGAAGTAATGACAGCATTTTTCTGGCTTGAATAGAAATATTGTCAAACGCTTTTGACCACTGTAAACTATTACTAAAATACAATCCGAGATAACAATATCCTGAAACAACTTCAACAACACTACCATTATAAAACCATTTTTCATACCGAGATAAACCACCTCCTTTCTTAAAAACAACAATTTTAGTTTTATGCATGTTGACTGACAATTTCCATTCTGAACAGTACCTATTAAGAACATTTAGTTTAAACTGCAGACTTCTCACGCTGTTCCCGAACAAAATAAGGTCATCCGCAAATAAAAGAAGGAAAATATGAGTAACATCTGGATGTAGCTGGACACCAAACCGACATTCAGTTTCAATTACATTAACTAATTCATTTATATAAAACTGAAACAAAAAGGGGCTGAGCATACACCCTTGTCTGACTCCCATTGGGCAATCAAATACACGAGATAAACTACTATTTGAGCTTAACACAAGATTTTACACTATTATAAATAGACTCTAACATTTTACCCATTTTACTTACTCAGACCGTGTTTATATAATAACTTCCAAAGAAAATGTCTTTGAACAGAATCGAAAGCTTTCGAGAAATCGACAAAAGCTACATAGAATTTACCACCTTTGCAGGAAAGATAACGCTCGATAATAGAATTCAGAACAAAACAATTGTCAACCACTGAATAACCTTTTCAAAACCTGATTGACACTCAGAAATTTTACTCAACACATCAGCCCAGCACACTAATCGCTGATTCAGGATGTACGTGAAGACTTTGCTGAGGATACTCAGGAGGCTTATTGCTCTGTAGTTGTCGGGGATAGAAGTGTCACCTTTCTTATGAAAAGGAATAATTATTCCTGTAGACCAGGTCTCTGGGAATTTACCCTTTGGTACATACTATTGAATATTATTTCGAGGTATGGAACGATTACATGGGAGGAATGTTTAAGATATTCACTCAATATGTCATCAAGTCCTGAGATTTGTTGTTCTTTAGCCTCGAGACTGCTAATGATCTCCAATCTTGTTAAGGGGAATCCAGAATATCTTCAGTGATTACCTTATAGAATCTGGGGATCTTCTATATCATGTATATCGCCATTTATACATTCTAAATTATCTGGACTGTCGTGAGAGGGTAGAGAAATAATCCACCCAGTCTCCAATATCTATGGGGTTTGGGCACAGTTTACGACCTGATAAACGTTTTATTGTACCCCAAAACGTTTCGAGTCAGTTGTCGAGGTCTCCAAATCATCTCTCTGACGCTTGAATATATACTTCTTTCTTTGTTCGACATAAGGACTTGTATTCACTGCATGTTTTCTTATATTTCAACAAGAATGATTTGTCTTTTGATTTTCTAAAAGCATTTAGAAACTGACATCGTTCATGCTTTTTAGAGAGGCATTCACTATCGCACTACATGGTGAAGTGCTGCTTTTGTGACTTTCTGGTCGCCTAAACATGGAGGCAGCTGAAAGGATGGCGTCCGTGAATATCGAGACTGCTTCTGCTACATTAGTCAATGAACACATGGCTGCTTGTTCGAGTAATGCTAAAGTCTCCGAGGATTCCATATGATGAAGAAAGTTGAGTTTACACGACTCCTTCCATATGTACCTGCACTGATCTATATGGGTAGAGGTCGGGTTCGCAAAGAGCTACCGGGTATATTGACCTCTAGCTGTATGGGAAGATGCTGGGATTCAGACCGTGACACTATGTGAAAGTTGGCGATTAAAGGAACATATCCGTGGACGCAAGAATATAATCAATCACACTACATCCTAAATGACCTAAGAAGGTAAAATCACCAATGCCGGAATCACTTCCACATCTCCCGTTTACGATATGTATATTCAGTATTGCGCACAAATTCAGTAATGTTTGCCCAAAACTGTTCACAGTCTTGTCACATGAATATCTTACCATCTCAAATTCTGTGAAAAATTCACTTACAAAATCTTTACCCTCAACATGTTGGATAATTGAATCTTCCATATAGTCAGGCTTAAATACCAGTCCTGCTGTCCATATCCCCTAAAACAAGGACTGAGAAAACAGAGTGTGTTTCTACCACTTTCAGTATAAAATTAAGCAAAATTTCCACCCCATTCCTCGCATCCTTGTCAGCATACCAGCTTGAACCTTGTGGATGGACATAACTAAAAACACAAATAATATCTGTGTCAAATCCAAACATTTCCTTGTCAAACGATATCAAAATAGCATTTTCGCCATAAACCACATCAATAATATATTTAACATAAAAACATTTTATCATAACTAATATTCCTCCAGAATGTCTTCCAAAATTGGTAAGCTTTGTTGCTGGTAAGCAAAAATATCTATAACCTGGAAAATACAAACTAAAGTCTGTATCAGTTGTCCATGTCTCATAAAAAGCAACAATATCATTTGATAGTTTAAAGTGAATAAATTCATTATCATGTAATTTGTTTGATAAGCCACCAATATTCCACGAGAGAATTGATAAGTAATTGTCTGTTAAGCCCTGGCCTCCCTGCTATTTTCTCGAGGTGGATTTGACCTTCGACATTGACCTGAGCACGCCGTCACGGTCATGTGTAGATGTACCAGACGGCGCAGTGATCCTCTTTCATCCGTGACGCCAGCAGACGGCGGACTCTTGGTCACCTCAGGACTCTCAGAGGGTGCTAGATCCTCCACAACCAGCCTTCCATTCTTGTAGAACCCTCGCTTGTTCTCCTCCATCGTAGTTGGCTCAGTGTCTGACGTTGTCGCTGGTCAGGTCGCTAGCTACTCCAATGTTGTGTTTACCAAGTTCAGGGCCGGTCCTTCAGTACTGCGATCTTCTTCATACTGTCCACAAACTTAGCTTATCATGGGTCTAGCTTTTCCAGGGATGGGTTTCCCTATCCTGTGAGCTCTGGTAATGTCTTGTAGCACAACTGGATCATTAGATCTTACCGTATTCAGAGTGTCTACAACTTTTTGTTTACATGCGTCACCACCTTCATCACGTGACTCAAGTATGCCATATATGAGTAAATTGTCCCGCCTACTTATCGCTTCCAGCCTATCAACTTCGTCCTTCAACTGCTCGAGTTGCTCGTGCGTGTCGTGAGCTATGTTGGCCGTTTCATGAATGAACTGTACTTCATTCTCCAGATGACTTGTTTTTTTAGAAACATTATCAATGTCAAGTTTCAATGACATTGTTTCAAAAGTGATCATTCGCAAGGCCTTGGTAATTTCCGTATGCTTTGGGAAAACTGGAACCTCTTCGCTTACCCAATACGCAAAGGTTTCTTCTAGACAGAACAATGGCGTCACCATGGCCCTCGTTGACAATGGACCAGCTTGCCATTCTTGTGTGTCACATCAACACAAGTCCCCGGCAGAGAAGAGGGATATTTGTGGCCCTGTTTTTACTTGCATCGATGTAACATGTGTTCTGATTGGATAGAAAGAAGGGAGGTAATTCATGTTGCGACTTCTTGACGCTAGGGGATTTTATGAGAACCGGGAAATATGGCCGTATTAGAACAGAGGTTCGTAGGAAGATATGACAAGTAACCTCTGTGGGAAGAGAATGAAGTGAAATATATGTTACAATATTTTACCCACATATACACATACAACATATTATTTGTCAATTAATCACTGTTGGTATTATGTGATGCAAAGCTATATTTGAAGAAGTTTTCGGTCCTCCACTTTCTGGTGCTTGATTACTGGAATGGGGACTGGGTGGGAGATTCTGTGACTTGCTGATTGCATGTCACCGTGACCCTGTTAGGTTCTCCACTTTCTGGTGCTTGATGACTTTAATAGGTATCTGGTGGAAAACTTGCTGATTGCATTATTACTTGCAGAGGTGCCAACCACTCTGATTTTGGCAGAGTTACACTGATTTTCAAATACAAAATCTGCTCTACGATTTCTCTTGCAAAACTCCAATTTTTTAGAAAAAATTCTGAATTTATTTTTACAGTATACAATTTTGTATGTCACCGGTGATTTATTTGAGTGAACACTGGTAAAAGCATTCAGAAGCTTAGCGTGTGATCCTTTGGGTGTCGATTGTGTATATTGCGTGTTATTGATGATGAAGTTTCACAAAGTTTTTCGAATACATGTCATAGTCCGTATGAAAGTGAAACAAAATGGCAGAGCTGACCATGCGCTCACCCCCAACTCGCACCTTTGGTGCTCAGGCCTGGATTTCAGCCAGTTATGACTCAACTTTCCTGAGATTCAGGGTTGGCATCTCTGTTACTTGTAATTATCATTGGCATTTGAACAATTTGTTCACTACTCTGTTTATTATAAGTTCAGCATTCAATAAAATTCTAAGCGTCCATGGGGCTTATTAACACAAATATGTTACATTATTTTCTCAGTGCAGGAAAGCTTTGCATCATTATCATGAAATTGAAAAAGAAAATGCAACCCTATAATAGTTTGATATCTGGATGATGATGATCTCAAAAATGACTTAGCAAAATATTTGTCAAAGGAGATTTTCTGTATGATCACATAGGATCGGTGGTCGTCAAGCTAAAGGCACGGGTTTGATCCCCCACATAGGTACAATGTGTGAAGCCCATTTCTTGTGTCTCCTGCCTTGATATTGCTGGAATATTGTTAAAGGTGGCATAGAACTAAACTCAATCAATCAATCAATCAATCAATCAAGTGACTGTTTTGCAGGGAGTTCTCAGAGCACTACCTTCAGTTCAAGAGGGGAATACAGCACCTGGCTACTCTAGACTCTCTCCTGTCTCTGTCTACAGTAGCTCTGCAGAATGGATACTGCAGGTTGGTTTTTGTGCATTCAGTATTGATTTACTACATGATCAATGTACTTCTCATATTAATCTTTCTACTGAAATATTAAAGATGTTGTTACAAAATTTAGAACTGGGCAGATTTTTGCTCACAAGGATCACTAAATCTATGAAATAAAATCTTAACTTTAACGATTCAAAAACAGAAACACAAACTGCCCTTATATTTGGTTGTTTTGTTTGTTTATTTATTGTTTAATATCACACATAGCAGCGGTCTGTAAATAATCAAGTCTGGACCAGACAATCCAGTGATTGACATCATGAGCATCAATCTATGCAATTGGGATACAACGACTTGTGTCAACCAAGTCAGCAAGCCTGACAACCCGATGCCATCAGTCACCTCTTACGAAAGGCATGGGTTGCGAAAGACCAGTGCCCTTATACAAAAATATTATCCCCAACTGTATACATTCACATCATATTCACCGAAAGTGTGAATATTAGAATTTCAATAATAAATAGATGTACTTTCATTTCCTAATTTCATTCCCGATTGTTGAATATAGTCTACCAAGTGCTACAGTGCAGTACATGAAACACCAGATCCACACAAACGTGTGCAATTTGTCCATTGACCAAGGACCTAAGATCTACTCTTCCTTTTGTTTATGTGTTCTCATTGTTCCAGGCCTGAAGTGGTCGATGATGCTGTGTGTGTGGAGATTGACCAGGGACGACACCCTGTCATAGACATTCTCAAGGCTGACCATGAACAGTTTGTGCCCAATGATACACAGTTGCAGGTAGGCTGTCAGTGTGTGTGGAGATTGGTTATGTCCGATCAGAGCTCAGATAAGATTTAGCTCATGTGGGTATTGTACCCACTGTATCTTTTTTGGAGTGGGTATTATGAAGGTTGAGTGGGTATTTCATTTTCCGTTACCCACTGCTTTCAAACATGTGGGTATTTCAGTGATTTTACTCACCTAAGTATATATCATTGAGTAAGTTTACTAAGCAGGTATGTACTGCCTTATGTCATACTGAAGCAAAACCAACTTAAATATAATGGAAATGATTTCATAAAAAATCACTCATCCTGTACTGACAGTACAACACTAGTCCTATACTAACAATACAACTTGATACCAATCGATGTCTTTTTCATTACGCGAAGTGATTTTTATAGATATATTCCATATGTGCGTATCTAACATTTTAAATGCGTAATTGGTACGCAACAATTATTTTTCAGTGCGTAATTGGAAATTTTCTGTGTTTATTTTACCCAAATACGCAGCTTATCTTGGCCTCTGTCCGATACATTATAGACCTTCTCAAGTCTTTCAACGTTTACATGAATGTTTTTTTAGTATTTTACCTCATACATCTGCACCTTGCTAATCCAGGATAATTATCTTCCATAGATTATACTACACACCTGGACTCATTCACTACCAAAGCTTAGTTTTAAGTCTGACACAGAGTTATTGTGGATACTAAATTTAGTTCTAATACCTGATAACACCCACAAACAAGAGAAGTTCTGTGAGAACATCCTGATAAGAGAGGTAGAGATGATGAAATCACTTCAAAAACTTGCAAGCACAGTAGCTTGGAGATGAAAACATAAACATACTGCTGCAGTAATATTTCTTGTGCATGTTTTGTGTTGAGACTTAAGAATGACTAAGTGTGAGAATGTTAGAACCCCGTTCCACCAGGAGATCACAGTCTATGTCTATTTTAAAGTACGGGAGTTACAGCCACCTAACGCTATGATAGCTTTGTGGAATGGACACCAGTGACATTGACAGTGTAGCCAGAAAGCTTGAGCATGGAGTCCAACTTACAACTTTTGTCGGTAGTCTATCCATAAACTGGTGTCACAGTGGTAAGAGAAATCCTTGTAATGTGAACATTTCCTTGTTAATCTGTTGAGCACAGGCAAGTGCTGAGCGAGTGATGATTATCACAGGACCCAACATGGGAGGCAAGAGCTCCTACATCCGACAAGTTGCGCTGATCTCCATCATGGCTCAGATTGGGTCGTTTGTTCGAGCCGACAGAGTCAAACTGGGTGTGCTTGATGCTATATATACAAGGTAGGCCTAAAGATAGTTCACACAGCCCACCAAGAAACTACTCCATCATTGGACATGGGGCCTTAGTATGGTGATCTACCTTCAGTTGTTGGCGATCTATAGCCCGTATTTTATATTGTATTGTCTTCTTTAATTGGAATACCTAAACTTTGATAGTTTTATACTGTGATTTTCTAGTCTTTTTCCTGTCCATCGTCGACAGGTTTTAATCTTCAAAATGTTTCTACTTTTTATTGTATGGCTTGTTTTCGTCACGATATGGCTGCAATATTGCCGATGTGACGTTAAATATTCACTCACTCACTCATTGGACATGGGTCTAGAGTTGCAATGCTCTTTTGTGGCAATATCAGATCATCAAGGATTTGCATTGGGTTTTTGGACTTTTCAGCAAAGGTCTTTAAGTTCTATCACTTTGGGTTGGTTGGTTTGTTGTTTAACGCTACACTCAGCAATATTCCAGCTATATGGTGGTGGTCTGTAAATAATCGAGTCTGGACCAGACAATCCAGTGATCAAACTAATGATACACAGTTACAGGTAGGCTGTCAATGTGTGTGGAGATTGGTTATGGCCGACACATTATAGACTTTCTCAAGGCCGATCTACACAATTGGAATACAATGACATGTGTCAAGCAAGTGGTAGTGGCTATAATGTGATATCACAAAGAGATACAGAAAGACATCAAGGCATCAACACAGCACCCAATGTAACAGAATCAGGAGACAAAATGTGTGATACCTGCATAAACTTGGTCCATTTAGGTGATCTGTCTTATTCTTGCAGTGAAATATCTAACACTGGAATAACAGCTCTAGCACACTTGATGTATTACTACACCAACTTCTAAATGGCTTTGACACATTGAAAGAGTGCTCATGTATAAATCATATTTACAGACCGCCATACAATTAAAACTGAAGGTTATTGGTATAAATCGATATTTTACATTAAAACTTAAGGTTATTGCATGATTCCAGAGAATGATAAAAGATTGTACATCTGTTTACCCTAAAACATGCTCTGTGATACGGGGTAAAAGAAGGACATGTTGGCCTACCATGACTATATGTCTGTGTGGTCTATTCATGATAAACTGTTGCACTGTATCTGTATGGGCAATATTAAATTTTCATCAGTCCAGTGAGTGAGTGAGTTTGGTTTTACGGCGCTGTTAGCAATATTCCAGCTATATCATGGCAGGGGACACCATCATGGGCTTCACACATTGTACCCATTTGGGGAATCAAACCCGGGCCTTCAGCGTGACGAGCAAATGCTTTAACCACTACGCTACCCCACCGCCTGTCATCAGTCCAGACTTGTACCAGTACATACATGCACACGCAAGCACACGCAAGCATAACCACAAACACATACTCTGCTGATAATTTCACACACAATTTCTCCAAACCTCACCAACAAGTGACAAGACTTTTCTCCTATACCGTAGAATGGGTGCAGCCGATGAGATCTTCAAGGGGCGCAGCACCTTCATGGTGGAACTGGAGGAAGCGTCTGACATCATGGCCCACGCCACGGAGAGGTCTCTCGTCATCATGGACGAGCTTGGCAGAGGGACTTCCACCCATGATGGAGTGGCCATTGCCTATGCCACCCTCAACTTCTTTATCAAAGAAGTGCGTATATTATTGTTATTGATGTTTATAACTTTACAAATATTGTGCAAATGGTGACATATATGAGATTGTTTAAAAAGTAATATGTTTTAGTACACATTTATTTTAAAAAATGACAAATTCTTCAAATAACTGAAAGTGGCAAGCCATTTCTGGTGTTCAGGTATTTCTTGCTAAAACAGCATGGACCCATACTAGCTCACGCACTTGATCACTGAAGCAAAACGTTCAACATATGATAAAACATTTACTGACTTGGTTGTCTCTTTTGTCGGTGGACAGCAGTTTGTGGTACAAGGCGAGTAAATTTAATAACGTGTTGTTGGCATGTCATCAACACTTTTTCATGGGGCATTGCCCGTAACGTCAGCACTTCGACACTGTCAGGTTCATAGTCTGTATAGTTACATGATGTAACTAAACTGTTGCTGACATTCTGGACTTATTCAATCTCCTGATGTTGCCTTTTGGTTACAAACGTTTTTAGTCTTGAAACCTTTTTATGGGTAACAATTTCTTTATTGGTAAAGATGATAAAGATGAAGGAAGTAGCTCTGAGACTTTGATATCCATGAAAAGTTTCATCAAATATTTCCTACATCCTCCTTAATTCCACTTTGAGACTAATGACGATATTGTTTGTTATTGTTCCATAGGTGAGGAACTTGACGCTCTTCGTAACCCACTACCCTATGTTGTCGGAGTTCGAGAGCATGTATCCTGACATCGTTGGCAACTATCACATGTCCTTCCTGCTGCATGAAGATGATGGTGGGTACAGTGATACACCAATAGGGGTGGTTGGTTGGTTGGGTTGGCTTGTGTTGGGTTGGTTGGTTGGTTGGGTTGGCTTGTGTTGGGTTGTTGGTTGGTTGGCTTGTGTTCTGTTGTTGGTTGGGTTGTTGGTTGGTTGGTTGGTTGTTGGTTGGTTGTTGGCTGGTGTTGGGTTGGTTGGTTGGTTGGGTTGGCTTGTGTTGGGTTGTTGGTTGGTTGGCTTGTGTTCGGTTGTTGGTTGGTTGGGTTGTTGGTTGGTTGGTTGGGTTGGGTTGTTGGTTGGTTGGTTGGGTTGGCTTGTGTTGGGTTGTTGTTAACGCCACACTCAGCAATATTCCAGCTATATGGCGGCGGTCTGTAAATAATGGAGTCTGGACCAGACAATCCAGCGGTCAACATCATGAGCATCTATCTACACAATTGGGATATGATGACTTGTGTCAACCATGTCAACAAGCCTGACCACACGATCCCATTAGTCGCCTCTTACGACAAGCATGGGTTCCTGAACACCAATTCTAACCTGGATCTTCACGGGTACAGTAGGGGTGGTGGCAGTGATACACCAGTAGGGTTATATAAAGACAAACATTGCATGTTTACAAAAGTTGACACTGCTGATTGTGTATCATCTACGGCAACAAGTGGGCCTTTGCAAAAGCGGCTGAATACCTTGGACTGGACTCATTCAGTAAAAAAATAATGTGTTAAGATATAAAGGGAATATTGCTTCCTTTCTAAGTTGTATCATTCATTAAGTCCCCTGTGTGATTATTCCCTACAGATGAGGATGACGGTAATGTGATCACGTTCCTCTACCAACTGGTGCGTGGTGTCGCCGCCAAGAGCTATGGACTGAACGTGGCCAGGCTGGCAGACATAGCAACAGACGTCATCAAACTGGCCACTCAGAAGTCATCAGAGTTTGAACAGAATGTCCTCCACAAAAGGTTAGAACAGGTTACAGGCTCATCACTATCAGAGGACATTTCTATACGAGATTCTTGAGAATCAATATAATAATATGAACATTGTGTCTTCTCAATCTGAAGGCACAGATCACATGATGATTGATACATGTTCAGAATGCTGTGTGAAATAGCTACATTATTGTATTCATGGGATGTCAAATGGAAGTAATTGTTTCTTCAAATGTGTCCAGATCACCATTTTGAACTTTCACATGTTGTTTTATTTCAGAAACACAATGCAACTCTTACTCTCCTGCTTTGGAAACGAGTCTGACGTACTGCAAGCTGTGAAAACCCCTTGCAACACAGATGCTTGACATCAGATGGATTTATCAAAGCTGCAAACAAAATTCATATTCAAATTCCCAAACCTGCATACGGAATATGTTCAAGCATACAGCAGGCATTGACGGTTGTTCCATGTGCCTTTAACTGTCCTGGAAAGCAACAAGGCCATGATAATGACCTGGCCCAACCAGTTCAGTACATCCTCCATCACCTGGTGTATTTTCATCATTCTGATATGATAAATACCCTGGCCCCATTTGCTGCCATGGCTTGTTTTGCCCAATTTTGATACCCATGAAGATCCGGGTTAGAATAGGTCTTCAGCCGCCCATACTTGTTGTAAGAGGCGACTAACAGGATCAGGTGGTCAGGCTCACTGACTTGGTTCAAACAGGTCATTGTATCCCAATTGCGTAGATATATGCTCATGCTGTTGATCACTGGATTGTCTGGTCCAGAATCAATTATTTACAGACCACCGCCATATAGCGGGAATATTGCTGAGTGTGGCATTAAACAACAAACACACAAAATTATCCCAATTTGAAAGACACCCCAGATAGCATTCAGACGTTGGCCCAACGAATGCTATTGGGGACACTGCTAACACAAAGCCGTTCAATCATCCTACTCAGAGGGAGAAGTTAAGGATGGAGGTGGTGATGTCACTCTTTAATCTGTGGTAGTGAATAGGTCCAGGGTAGATATGTTAACAGCTTTGTGATAATATACCCTGTATACTCGAAGATGAGTACAGTGTGTCTGTGTGTCATTCTCTCTAACCACCTGACGAGAGAACAGTGGAGAGAAATAAGATAATGTACAGAATATATTTTGGATAACTAATATCTTGTTCTTTCTTGTATTTAATGCCAAACTGCTTCTGTGGCCTAGTGGGTAGAGTGTCTGCCCAGAAAGCAGGTCAGTGGTTCGATCCTCTGGCCATGTCAGACCAGATGTTGAAAGGTGATGCTTGTTGTTGCCCTGCCTGGTGCCTGCATTAATGGTGAGGGGTGAGGTGAAATTGGGTTCAGCGTCGTACTTGAGAATATTTCGCTCATATGACGACGTGCATGCGTGTGTATGTGTATGTGCAGCTTCTTGTACTAGCCCAGACTTAAGCTGGTTTTATAGTGCTAGCTCACTGAGATACCATGCCGCAGTGAAGCATTAATGCCCCACTCAGACACATTATACTGACTCCGTGCCGACCAGTCCTTGTTGTACCCATTAATGCCGAGCGCCAGGCAGGGACCAACAAGTACCATATTTTAACGTCTTTTGGTATGACGCGGCCGGGGATCGAATCCGTGACCTTCCGCTCTCCGGGCGGACGCTCTAACCACTACACCACGGAGGCGGTCGAAAAACAGCTGAAGTCAGCGCTGATACAAATAGCAACACATGCTCAAAAGGAAGCAAGTCTCGATTTCCCACAGGTTCTAAATCTCCCATCTCACTGGAACTCAGAACCCAGCTGGACTCCCTAATTAACACAAAACTCAAACAAGTGTTTTAAAACTACATTTATTATCTATTCAATCATAAACAATATGAGGACAACTTAAACCTATGTATAGTCTTCATACAAAATGATAAGTATGACTGAAAAGCAACAGTAAGCTTCTATGCTGATTACCGGTATATTGATTGTACAAAACAACAAAACTTTTGACACAACCACTTCTATAAACATCCAGACTTCAACTTAATTCCTGAGAACATAAATCAAAATTTGTTCCCAGAGGAATGATATATTAAAAGATGATCACAGACACCTGGATTTCCATTCATTAAGCAAGGACATATACAACCCTATGACAAGATGAAAACACAACCACATCAATATGTAATTAATATATGATCTGTAAAGAGTTAACAATCAAGAATGATTGGCAAATAACAAAAGGTATAAATGACTTTGGCCTGTATAGAAAAGCTTTAAAGCTACGTTGGGACTACACCACTCTAACAAGCAAGTAACCATTTAAACAGAATTTTTTCTAACTAGTGTTGTGCAAATAATTGATGGTGACATATTGAAATAAGTATCCAATATGATGAACACTTAAATTGACCGAGATCAACTCTGTGTACTGTTCACTATAGTTGCTGTAGGTAGACGGTCGTGATAATGGATCTTAAGAAACAAACCTGTGATATGAAGGAGCTTTACTCAATCAAAAACACAACACAACCTAACCATGAACTGAACACTTTCAAACAACCATAATGACATCAACATCACTTGGCAGGGGTGGAAATAACTTTAAAATTGCAAGTGTACTCCGGTACAGTGGCACACGTAAAATCACTTGACCTGATTATTTTTCCACTATACCGGCCATTTTCTTGTTGATTGTTTAAATAAACCACATAATTAACTTTCGAAATCAACTGGACACCGGTACAGTGTGATATACAAATTTGCTTGCCCGACAGAAAAAAACACTGGACTCAGACGTCGGGCAATGGGTTATTTCCACCCCTGCTTGGTAGAGAATATAGCTTGCTGACCGGTCAGTTGTCATATTGAATACGCAAATAAATAAAATAGTCTGCTGGCCTGCAGGCATGGAAAGCACAACACCACAAGGTCTTACATGACTTCACATCTTTTCTCAACATTGTTCATACTGGAATTCCCATACTGTGAGTCTGAAGGCCGTCACAACATGGATGATATTGTAAAGCACATATTTCTCTGAACCAAAGTCCTCTTTCCAGTAGTTGGAGGCAAGGGACAAGTTCATCCAGCTCATACAATCACATTTACTCATATCAACAGAAACCATATTTTGGAAGACAATAAGCCGTCCTTCAAGTTGACAGTTAGTCTCAGGACTACAAGACTAGAGAACCTATCAGACCTACGGCCCCCACAAAATGTGAAACAGCTGTATCATGGCCTAACATGAATATACCGATACCGTTGTGAATCATCACAGCCCCAACCATTCTCATTGTATGGCACTTATGTAATACTAACTATGATACACACCGGTTAATACAAAGCTGCTTCATGAACACAGTCAAAACAGAAATGAGTAATACAGGATAAATACAATGCCTTTTCTATTCTTACTGACGCCACACAGTGCTTTATCTTCCCCACCTTAACCAGACAGACAGTACTGGAACAGATACAAACGAAGCAGGCTTGTCAGTGCCTCAACACCCCAGAGTTATCTACCTTGGTCCGTTCTCCTGTCTTTTGCTGTAGGCAGCTGATGTAGCATGGACAGTGGTGCCAGAACAGTAAGGCATGGAGGCAGACGAGGTAAGGGTAGTCCTTTAAGGTGTAGAATCAGGTAACTATAGAAACACTGCATTCATTTCCACATGTTCTTCCCCAGTAGTGCCAGAAATGGATAATGTACTATCATAAGTGCCAGAGATGCTGAGGAAGCATTGCATAAGCATCAGGCAAGAATCCCTCCAGCCCCAAAAAGAACTGGGGGATATGGTGCTGGTCAAGCACTCTCAGATCAAAGCAGTGGTCTGAATATTAAGAAAACTTGGCAGGGCCATCATGCATGAGAATGCTCACATCTGGTGTGGCTTGTGGGACTCTGGAGGCAACAGGACAGCACACCAATAACCTTGAAGAATATCCGAGTGGAGCCAAAGTGATGTTAAGTGTCACTTCAGCGGTGACACCGTCAGAGACCAGAATGAACGGACACTGATGGTGTTGTGTGGACACTTGAGATATTGGTGCAGTCCTCGTGATAGGGCACAGAGCTTGTTCCTGGTCACACATGTCACATAAAACCGCATTTAGGTCTCAAGCTGGGGGGCCAAACTTTTGGTTTGCCCAGAAATGGCGAAAAGGTCTGGTGCTAAGGCCAAACAGTACCTTGAGCAACCTGGAAAAACAGTAATGAGAGCAGGGAGGTAAATCAAAGGTGTTCGGTTAAGGTGGGGAAGCTAAAGCACTGTGTAAGGGTGAGGTAAGTTTAACATAATGAACTGGGTGCCGTTGTACAAAACAACCTTAGCGCTAAGGCTACCTTAAGTCTATGTTAAAGTATGGGAGTTACGGTCAACCCTGGTCTTTCAAAAAGTACATCTACTGATTTAGATTTCTTCATCAAACATGTATATCTGTATAAGGAATATATATTCTGCATGGTAGTGAATACTGGGGCAATGGCCCTTCCCAGTCATGGGCTACCAGCAACACAGGATCTGATTCCTGGAGATCTGAAGCAGGTGGAGTGCAATATGGCCTCATACATATCGTATAATACAATACAAAACAAGAGTATAAAAATACAACTGTGCATCTGAATATCTATACCTGCAGATATTATCATTGTATATCAATAATATGTCACACATTTTCTACCATGTACCTCAGCATCACATCTTTACTTCAGAAAATCTTTCATGTGTTTATTAACTTCTTCTGGAGTGTCCATCATGACCCAGTGGCTAGCCTCCTCTATGTATTTAACGGAGTGATTCTCTACGATGGAATTAGCAGCAGCAGCAAGGCCAGTCTCCAAGGCCACGTCCTTGCAGCCCCAGATGGTCAGCACCGGGCAGGAGATCCTCGGCAGCTTTTTGGCACCGAACCGAGTTGTAGCTCGATAGTAATTAATGGCACATGTTGCAGCACCTGGAAATACGGGGCATGTGTTGATATAGGGTATACAGTGTTAAACGAATATATGGAAACTGCACAAGTTAATAATAATGGTAACCAAAGTTATCCACTGTCTAACAAACTCACTAACATTCTATTGGACCTGGATGCCATTGTACAAAACAACCTTAGCGCTAAGACAGTCGTAAGTCTATGTTAAAGTATGGGACTTATGATCACCTAAGTGCTAAGGTTGTTTTGTACAATGGCACCCAGGGATACAGCCATTTCTATGGCCTTGGAACGAACTCCTCTTCTTACTGTCAAAACACAATTCCAACAGGTGTCCTTCTAATACAATTGTATTATGGAGTATACAACCCTACACAGTAATTACCTGGTCTAGAGAAAGCATATTTGTAGGCTTCTACATCGTCAGGGCTACAGTTCCCAGTGGTGACACCACCCTGACGCCCCCGTGAAGATTCTTTCCAGGGATTTCATGTCATTTACTTTCAGCATCAACTCAGGGAGAAATGGAACTTGGAAGAAGAACATGTACCTGAAACACAACATGAAGATAAATGATCATAAGACCACATACTTCAGCTAAAGTAATTAGTAAATGTAAAATATATTGTACTAAATATCAAAAACTAGAATATATTTTCACTCACAACAAGATATGTTCCCCCTCCCTTCCCCTCCTCCTTTGGTTGACAAATAAATTCGAGTTGTTTCAGCAAATGACTTTGCAAATCTCACAAACACTTATAACAAAAACATACATGTTCAGATTTTGAATCTATGGCATGCTGTCTGGCTGAAATAGGAAGGTAATGACATTTGAAATCACAAAATCTGTTAATATGTTTCACTCATGCTTTATTTATTTATTAGTTCAAGTTGTTACTATAAATGATTTTGCTCCAACACTAGCTACCACCTCATAATACATCGTGGAATTTTATGTCTTCTTTCTGAATGTAATCAGGTCATATATTTGACAAAGTTCGAAAATAGGGTTACTTGCGTTAATTTCATGATGCATTTTAGGCAAGGCTTTATGCATTCGCATTAATTTGGTGATGTGATACAGTAATTTGAGGAATTTCTGAATTTCTGAACACAAACAGCAAAGAGGTTTCAAAGGAGTTGTTAAAATTATGCCTAGTTTCACCTTATTTCATGGTATATATATCTAAAATATATTCCTAAACTCATCCAAATGTTCCCAATTCAACCAGTATCTTCCTATGGTCGTGAAGTTGGAAGTCTAATCATGCTTATGGGAGAACCCTCTGTGGTCACACCTGTCTACAGTTACCATGGTTACCATTGGCAGATAAAAGATACTTATTTGTGTATCATGTCCCGAGAGTATGATGAGCTGATTCTCAGGGTACAGATGTTATAGAAGAAACTAAAGATATTTTTGGTACCAAGATTTCCTGAACTGCGTCCAACTCTTATGCATGAAGCTTCGGAAGATGCCTGGATGGGGGCAGTTCATCACGATCAGCTTGTCGACCAGTTCTGGGTGGAAGGCAGTGAATGACCAGGCAATGGCGCCGCCCCAGTCATGAGAAACCAGCACACAGGACCTGTAGCCTGAGGAAACAGAAGCAGCTGGAGTGTCCTGGAGAATCATGTTTAGACTCCATAAAACACACAAGAAGCATAAAACTACTTCTATGTAAATATTTACCTTTTGATCACGCTTATTCATATTTCATTGACACAGTATACCAAGAGAGTGTATTTTCTCTGTGTAAACTGATAGTTGACTTATCAGGGAAATAGAGACCCTCCATTTGTGTAAAAAGTTGGAAAAACTCATGATGGATGTTCACTAACTTCTCATAAACATCATTCCAACTAGAGCCCGATTTCTGACATCAAATTGTTTGTTTGCTTGTTGTGTAACGATGGAACTCAGAAATATGACAGTGGTTTGCAAATAACTGATTTTGGACCAGACAATCCAGTGAGTGACTTCATGTGCAATGATCTACAAAAATATGATGACATGCATCAACTATACCGAGCCTGACCACCCAGTCCCGTCAGTCACCACTTAGGACTATCACTTCCAAATTTTGATGTTACCTAGAGCTGGGATGAGTTGTTTCAGATCGCCCACCATCTTGGACATCTGGTAATTGTCAACACCGGACGGCTTGTCAGAGTCACCATAGCCTCTCAGATCAATGGCCACAACCCTGGGTTAAAACAACACAGGTATTAAAATTAATCAAAATAGAGGAAAAACAAAGGTCATAGGTATTGTATCAGAACGTGATTTATTCATGATTGCAAAATCAGAACTTTGACATAATGTGTATATCTTTCTGGTAAGACAAGCGATACCGTTTGTTTGTTACTCTCTGATGGATGGAGATTGGCAAGTGAGTGAGTTTAGTTTTACGCCACACTCAGCAATATTCCAGCTATATGGCAGCAGTCTGTAAATAATCAAGTCTGGACCAGACAATCCAGTGGTCAACATCATGACCATCGTTCTTTGAAACTGGGATTCGATGACCTGTGTCAACCAAGTCAGCGAGCCTGACCACCCAATCCCAAGGATACGACAAGCTTTCGTTACTGAAGACCAATTCTAACCTGGATCTTCACGGGCCCTGGAGATTGGTGACTTCATGAAAGCTGGTTGCATTCGGACTGTTGGTGACTTTCTGATCATCTGAGTGACTTTCTGATGTGGTGGGTAACTTTATGATGGGGTTGGGGTGGGCGACTTTCAGATGGGGTGGGTAACTTTATGATCAGGTGAGTGATGTTTAGATGGGGTGAGTAACTTTCTTATGGGTTGGATGACTTTCTGAAATGTACTTTCCTGTTGGTAGCCAGGTGTATCTGATTGGATGGGTAATTTATTTCCTGGGCAGGTAATCTTTTGACTGATTACTGCAAGGTTGAAGCAGGTAACATTCTGATACATATTGAAACTGGTCTTTGAACTTAATGCGTGAGGACCTACCGGTACCTGGCAAACACAGTAACAGAATGAGAGCAAGCCTGGGATTTGGACACCCAATCATATATTTATGGCAAAGCCAAAGAAATACAACTCCGGTCACCTGTAATCCTTCTTGAACTCACGCAGCTGGTATCGCCATGAGTACCAGAACTCTGGAAACCCATGCACAAACAGCATCAACGGTTTGGTCTCGTCTCCCTGGGCAACATAGTGGATCCTAACATCCTGAAATAAGAAAAAAGAATAGTTTAACAGTGGAACAGGGACACCTGACTGAGACTTGCATCAGTTGATGAACATCAGATGAACATAGATTTTTTATATGATTGGCCAAACAGTCCATCATGTCACTGACCATGAAAAGTCAAACTCATTAATATTGCATGAATCTGCCAATATGCTCAAGGCAAACCTGGATTTGACAGGGCATACTCCCAATCAAATATCCAGTGTCTGCTTGTTTCATTCTTCCTGCAGAACAATGCCAAGTTCTTGAGAGCAGTCGGCGGTTGTTGGTGACGAATGTTCCGTGCAAGGATATCCCAGACATGCTCACTGGATAACAAGTCTGGACTGACTACCTAGGACTGCAACAATATTTGAATTTATTCCAGTTGCTGATTCTGAAGTAAACGTTCAAAAAAATCAGAATCTGACACCATAGTAACATGTGATCATGATTTCTGTGAGCTAACCATTATCACTAATTTGAGAGATGTACTTTGATTCAATATTTGAATTGTCACACTTGATATTTCATAAACGCTTTTGTCTATCGACAGTGATTTTAATTACTGACTGTGAAACATTAACAGCTCATGCCACAGTACTCTGTGTTCTTTCAGCTTCCAACATGCCAACTGCATGTAGCCATTCCTGGTGTGACACATGCCACAATTGGCATGTTTGCACTAAATTAAAGGATGGAATAATTATTTTCGAAATCCAAATACAATCACATATCTTGGTTCCCAAATAATATCATCCAAACCCGGAATATCCCCTACATTTTTAGTAGTACAAGTAGGGCTGTGTATTGCCCCAAATTTCATATTGCGATATATTGCAAAACACTCTTCTGTATTGTGATACGTACTGCAATATACAGTCAAATCCCGATGATTACGGAAATCACTGTCTGTGCTAATCAGACTGGAACTGATAAGGTGCCCTAATACCGGTGACATGGAAATCATTACGATAAACAAATGCTTGTCCCAATGAGATGAGGAATTAGGACTGGATCATCTTTTTTTCTACCCTCATAGACATACCTATGTCTGAATACATCGATAAAGTGATTTCGAATTTATTACTTTGTCCCCAGCGGACATGGAAATCATTAGATAAACATGCTTAGGGCGGAGGGAATTGACTGTATCTTGAAAGAACACCTATGTTATTGAGATCTGTCCACTTTGTCTTGAAAGAACAGTATCTCCACTTTTACCTTCCTTCAATTGAATCACAGTATATGCGAATAACCATTGTGCATTGTATAGCTTCTTTCAAAGCAAGAAAAAGGAAAAACCAGGACATTCTTCTGTGTATATTTTAATTTTAAAACAGCAGGGATTGACACTCACTAAATATTTTAACTAGTCCTCCGGGCTAGTGGATTTTGTATGTCACTAGTCCTATCCAAATATAACAAGCCCTACACTTTACTATAAAAAACTTTCAACAAGTCTTTCTTTTAATGGTAACTGCTCTCCAAAGGAAAGTTAACACAGATAAGTGTATGATTTCTCATTTAATATATATGACAAATTCAACTGAAACTAGCTTACATCATGTCCTACATCAACCCACCCATACTAAACTAACGGACAAAAGAAACGATACTATTTCAAAATCACTGATATTACAAAACGACAAACCACCATTGTGTAAAGGGAAGAGAATTTTGATAGCAGGTGTACTCCCGCTATTTTAATCCATTTGAAAGATGTCATAATATCCTCTTACCTGTTTCTTTCACATTTTCATTTTTATGTAATCCGAATATTATTATCTAAAGATTAATTAAATAATATGTGTGATCGCCTATTTCCCGATAACCGTGGCTTTTCGCCCGGTAACATGACACAACATTGGGAAATGCCTCCGTTTTCAAAGTTCCGTATGAAAGACACTCGAAAAGATTAATTTGATGGCGGGTATCGTTCCAATGCTCTTATCATCAATAATATCACAATAACCTTACCAGGAGTATTTTCGTAGTTGTAAGAAGCTATTTTATTGGATAAAGATTGGTTCCTAATGACATCGATTCTTTGCTCCTTGACAATTTTTAAGTGGATCCGTTGCCAATCATTTGGAAAGACTTCCGCCCAATCCCCACCACCCATATTACCTGAATATACATGTATACATATCTTTTTCCTCACTATTATACAGAGGGTATACGGGCGGAAGTCTTTCCTGCTGTGCTGAATGGATTAAAATTGAACAAACAATTCTTTGTCTGTATACCGGTACATCATAAACGTATCGCGATACGTAATTGTAACAATGTCGTATTGCAGTTTACACGTATACCGGTAATACCGTGCAGCCCTAAGTATAAGCATCATTAGGAAACAGAACTAACTTTGAAACTGTGCCGGACGAGCCTACAATGATTGGGTTTTTTTCATGCTTAGGTAAGGGACCGTTCATAATTAATGGCATGGGGATGAGACACCACCCGCCTGATGATGTTTACCACATGACCGCCTGCATGCATATCATGTACAAAATCAATTACCCCCCTCGACCTTCCCATAATTTTAAGCATTATTTTTAATATTTTATGTACAAAATTGCTGACACCCCACCACCACCATCAGTACATGTGTACATAATTGCTGACCAGCCAACCCCCCTATTTCCCCAGAACAAAATAGGTGACCCCCCAGAAATTATGAACGGTCCCTAACACATCTGTAGATCTTCAGGTAACACTCCTTATATATCTCTCCATTGAAAATACAGAACTTTGAATGTCTATTTCCATTCTACAACAAATTTCCACTAACTCTTTGGTGTCAGAAAGGCAATGAGTTAAAATACACTGCCTGAGAGTGAAAAAACAACTTTTCCAGAAATTATTCATGCCTCACTGTGTGTTCATGTAACCTGGTAACTATGGTAACGTAACTTGGTCATCTTGGCAGAATAGTTTAATATGGAAATGCTAGTGGAAATTTGTGTTGCTTATCTGTTTTGGTTGGGTTTTTTTCGCTTATGTATGCTAGCTGTTAATGATTATTGTCATAATAGTAGGTTAGATTGTAGAAAAGATTTCCAAATGACTCAGCAAAAGTGACTGCAACTCTGTCCTAGCTTTTAGTCCAAAGTCAAAAATATAGGACGACCTGTCAAAAGTCTCAGCAAAAGTGACTGCGACTCTGTCTTAGCTTTCTTCAGTCCAAAGTCCAAAATATAGGACGACCTGTCTCACCTGTCGCGACAGCACAAGGTGTCAAGAATAATTTGTACGATTGTGACCACTTACCCCACTTTGTGCAACTTACTGTCATACTATCTAACCTGACCGTAAATGTGTAAAATAAATCTGAAACCTCTGCATCATTCAGCACAAATAATTAATCAAAAGTCCCGCGTTGACATACGGTTTGTTCACTCACCTCCAAGTGCACGTAGCCATGTGTTCCCAAGTCCGGGTCGTTTAGAACTGATGGCATCACATCTCGTTTCTTGCGGGAGAAAAATGCGATAGGGTGTTTCACAAAACCCAGAGTTAAAGTGAACAAAACGAATGTCGAATAGAAACAACCGAGACCGAAAGAGATCCACCTGACGAGAATACCTTCGATCGCCATACTTCCTGGTTGGGAGAGTCAAAAGTGTGACGGGAATGAATAGAAACGAAATTCAGCACGACTTTTGTTCAGTACTGCGCGGACTTTGACCCACGTGGTCAAAGTATGAGATTCTAACGATTTGATTGGATAACCGATGACCTCTCAGTTAGGTCACGTTACTACTTGTTCATTCATAACAAACACGTGAATTCATTCATTCTACAACTTAGATGCATTGTGGGAATGTAAACATTGCGAACGTTATCGTGTCGCTGTTTAATTGTGAGTCGGACTGAGACATTATATCAGTGGCAAAACATAAACGCAATGTTTCCACCAGTTATATTAGCCGAGTGAAGCAGTTGCAAACCAAGAAACGGTGTTCTACGGAGTAGTTTACTGTAGGAGGCTGTATGAGAGGCGATGACAACTGACATGCATCGTGACGTCGGTTACCAGGGAACAGACGAGAATGGCGTAGTGACGTCATTACAGTGTGACGTCATGCAAAAGTGTTCTACAGAACAAAATTCTTCCGCAACCTCTTTATGAAACCGGTTGCGGTTTGAAACCATAACAATAACAAAAATACGCTATTTTGTCAATTCAATGCATGTAAGACGTGGGTAATAATCTCTATGTATGTCATTGATAACGTTGTACATAGTATATTGATGTGGTGATTTCATAGATAGATAGCTATACTGTAAAGCGAACAATGTCTCTTTGAAACAACGCAAAGATAAGGTGGCTGTTAATATGTTTTGGTGCAATACATTTCAGTTGTTTCTAGTGCTAACTCATGCCATGAACGGCACATATATGCCACTCAAAAGAGCCAGTCCACTGACACTCATCGCAGTGTTATTGTTTATATTCCCCTTCAGAAACAGCTGTTTTGCGGCGATATTGTCCTTTATCTGATAGAACCTGGGGTTTTATAGACCTAGAGTTACACAGGCTCTTCCCAAAGTATAGAACTCGATTCTAATCTTATTATTGTGCTTATTAATTGTGGATGTGTTTAACAACTTCATTATTAATTATCATATGCATCTTAATATATACATAGAATATATTCTGTTTTCATCAGATCTGTGACAAGCTACTGCATTCCCTTTAAAGTAAATGAAGCAACGATACAACTGGACCATTAATTTTACTGATGATTGCAATTGGGTTGCTGATTCACATATACATTCTAGTTTATATATGTTTTCATTCGAAACGCGTAACGGCGGAAACTCGGATTATGGATTCACCCAAAGAGTTGAGCTTGATAAGATTAATGTCAAAACGGATAAGCCACTGTCATATAAATGACTCATATTTATAGTCAGACCTATAAGATTATATTTATTTATTTCTGTTATCAAGATGACTGACAGTGTACTCAATAATATTGCTATAGACCCACAGCACACGCAATGTTTGGTGGCATGAATTATCCATGTAATTGGAGAAACAGTTTAATTTTCTTTGCTGTTAGTCTTTGCTTAAATATAAAGTAATGTTATATACATCATCAAAGTTTTCAAATGTAACAATTTCGATCAAAGATGTCACAGTTTGAGACTTGGTGACCTGTCTAAGATACACGTTTATTTGAGCTGAGTAACGCTCACATACAAGCAATACATGGAATTCAACTTCATAACAGACCCACTGAACTCACACTCATCTCTCAGAGACGTTCAGAGCATGGGAGCATCAACTGCAAGTTTAAATCTACTACATCTTAAACGAGTCATACCTAATCTCCGCTCCACTGGGGTATTGGGTTCAAGATATCTCAAGCTCTCTGCGTTGAATAGGGTTTTAAGGTGCTTATAGTGGAATGAATCAGATATACAGTTGATAAAACTAGACAGTGGTTGGTGAAGGTTATCAAATAATCTTTGTTTAAAAAGGTGAATTAATATAATAATACTGCCAATATATATCCAGATCCTCGTTTTCAGTAAATGTATTTGATTTGAATAGCCCATGTGGTACGACCAGAGCCATTAAGTGATTTGAGCCTTAAATCCCATTGGCGAGTCAGTCTGTGATCATCCAAATGCAACAGCCTGCACAAATACCTGACATATAGCCCTTGTGGTATACACGAGATGGTCTCTACCACATATTCCCCAAACCGTAGCATTGTATGTTGTTTGACCCATTCTGGGAAACCATTTGGACATTTTTGCTCTACATCTTCTGAGAAGCAGTACTTTACAATATGTAGTGTCTCATACCTCTGCACCATAGCAAACCATAGGGCAAAATGGTGACATCAAATATATTGAATAAATCTTGACAGGGCCATTTCAAACTTTCTTTTGATAGCTGTACAATGTCATGATAAGTTTGTTACTCTGCACAGCAATAGTTAGCGCCCAAGTCCAAACAAGTTGATAGCTATAAAACGACACAGTTTCAATATATACACCATCGATCATATTTCGATTTTCACAATGTTCGAGAGGCCTGCCACATCCGAATATCAGCCCCAGTTTTCTTAAAATTTACCTTCATGTCTGTGACTTGCAAAAATGCTCTCTCTCTCTCTCTCTCTCTCTCTCTCTCTCTCTCTCTCTCTCTCTCTCTCTCTCTCTCTCTCTCTCTCTCTCTCTCTACATCTCTCTCTCTCTCTCTCTCTCTCTCTCTCTCTCTCTCTCTCTCTCTCTCTCTCTCTCTCTTTCCGCAGGACATGAAGTCGCCTCGGACATGGAAAGACATCCGTTGAACGCGCTGATGCAACCGACTCAGTTATCTGCCATTATTGACACAGAAAAACGTTTGTGGCCTTATTCCATTTCGGGATGTCGAAAAATAGACGTTAACATGGTTTGGATAGCCAACTGGTGCGACGGAATCACTTCCGGATTATTTATATAAGAAATCACAACAGAAATTACAAAGAAACGGAAAATCCCCTTAACATTTCACATTGTTTTATCTTCAGGTTGGTTGGTTGTATATCGGACTGGGCTGAGGGGTTGGAATAACTTTTCGTAATGTCGTTCTCTAAGCCAGTGATTAACAGTTTCGTGCATTAGCCATAACTGAGAGAAATACGTATGGTGTAGAGGCCTACATTAGCGATAGTAGAAATAGTATTTGCAGATTATAAGAATTAAATGCAACAAACATGGTCCGGTTCATCCTGGATCAGACAGGCTGATTAGGTCCAAAGCCCGTAATTGCCTCCTGTTACACGCAGCCATGTAAGGACGAAGGGGCCGTTTCCCAGGAAGGGCTGCCTTGTTGAATCTACCAATAACATTTTGGCCAGAGTGACAAAATGGTTTGTACCTGGCAGCAAACCCGGATACTCTCCCAAAGTCGGTCAACTGATTGGGAGGTGCAAACCTAAGGCACTCTTTGTAGAGTCGGCCCGTTGAACAAAGAGATCGTACTACGTAGCGCTGACCTTAAGTCTCTTTTTAGAGCGGGCCTTGGTACGCTACGGTCTCTTTGTAGAGCGGGACCTTGGAACTTGGGTCTCATTTTTGCCATCTTTCTCCTGACTCTGGACGACCATAGTGAGAAATGTCGAAAGTTTGGAGTCATAAAGAAAATGCAGTGATTAAAATGATTTCATTGGGTTTATAACACACGACAACGTCAGGTTATTGGCCAGCATGCGTATGAGGCTGCATACGGACCAGTACCAGAGAATTATCATTTTCCATGTCGCCCTCTACATATTCTGGGTCGTACCATATGGATCTGTGAGACAAAACTACAAGTATGGGGAAATAATCAGAGAATGGAACCAAACCATCATGTCACCTAAGGTGCTGTGTTTGTGCCACCTTTAGACATCTACTGACAAGGTGTTGGTCATTTTCACGAAATACATTGCACGAACTACAGTACATGTTTTACATTTTGAAACAAAACCACACACATAGGGTTTCTTGTGAGATGTGACTGGTCCTGGGCAGCACAGAGAGAGGCTTCTGATACACTTCATCCAAGCATACTGCACATTAACTCCAGTCTTTTGTCAGTTTCCTTTAAAAATCTTAGCCTAAGTAGTAGTAGTAGTAGTAGTAGTAGTAGTAGTAGTAGTAGTAGTAGTAGTAGTAGTAGTAGTAGTAGTAGTAGTAGTAGTAGTAGTAGTGGTAGTGGTAGCAGTAGTAGTAGTAGTAGTAGTAGTAGTAGTAGTAGTAGTACAAGTAGTAGTAGAAGTAGTAGTAGAAGAAGTAATAGTAGTAGTAGTAGAAGAAGTAGTAGTAGTAGTAGTAGAAGTAGTAGTAGTAGTAGTAGTAGTATTTGGCAGCAAAACGTATTAGATTGAGTGGGCAACATAAAATTAAAGCAAATATGAAATCGCCCCTCTCACTAACTGACAAAAACACAAACATGAAGGTCAAATACTGTATTTATCTTTTCAAAATGTTGTTGTATACATATTCTTCACACAAAATAACAGCAGGAAGCACATTTGTCTATAAAGAACTTGTGTGCATTAACCATCTTCATACAATGATCAAGATACAAATCTATACACACAGTAACATCATTACATAGTATGACCAAATATCTTTCAACCTCGTTTTCACAACATGAAATGAATGAGGGCACACGATTGTTATTCATTTTGGTTTGAAGGCTCAAATCAGAACGATAATGATGTATATATGGGTTTATTAGCCACGCTTCTAAGATGCCTAGCGGTTAGAACAATCGAAAAAAAAATTACATTATCAGACAATAAAGGTATAGCTTTTTGATGACGTAACAATTGAATGACGTTATCCTGTCACTGCGCCATTCTAGTGTGCCTCCTCGTAATCGAACCATTTTACATTAGGTCACAATGTAAGCGACGTCACGATGCATGTCAGTTGTCGCCTCGTACGGCCTCCTACAGTAAACTACTGCGTTGCATCCCGTTTCTTGGTTTGCAGTTGCTTCACTCACCTAACATCACTGGTGGAAACATTACGTTTATGTTTTCTGACGTAAAATGTCTCAATTCGACTCACAAGTTTTCAGCGACACGGTAACGTTCGCAATGTTTACATTCCCACAATGCAATCGTGGAATGTCGCTTGACTACTCAGCTTCGTCTGGATGTACTGATCTAAACATACGTTGGTAGTAGAAATGCGACGTTCACATGGTTTACGTTAATCACAGATGTAATTAAAATAATTTAGAGAAGATATTTAATCCGAACGTAAACCGTCATCAAACTGTTTATCATTTGTTTTTCTGGTAACGTTCGTCTTAACGTTGGGGGGCAGACACATCAATAGAACAGCGCGCCATTTAGCCCTGTGCGAGGATTCTTAATTTAGGTCACCGACACCGTCGTTTGTTTTCTGCCTTAAATTAATCGTAATTATCCTTAGAAAGTATTAAATTTGGCATCTTAGAAAAGAAATACAGTTCGCTCTACCACCATGTATAGTGTAATAAAACACACTTTCGCCCTGAACTATTATGACGTTAAAGCACTCGGTTAAATAAAAGGATAAAATAGAAAAAAGTTGGCTGGTCTATATAGTAACCAAAGTTAAGAATTAAAGATAGTTAGCAAGTACATTAGTCAAATATGCAAGTTATCATATCTGCCTCAAGCGGAATTTCTGACAATCTCAGTGTGTGTGCGTGCGTGCGTCAAATGACTGGTGTCTGCATAATCACCCAATGTCGGCATAATTGAAGACATTGGGTGAGATATCTCGTTTACATAAGTTTGAAAAATGGCCAAAGTGTCGGGGTGGCCTTGAAGATAAGGTCAAGGTCACCCAAATCGACTGCTATCTGCGTAATCCCCCAATGTAGGCTGTCACCAAATTTGAAGACACTGGGTACAACAGTTCATGAGATATCGCGACGCGTTAACAAGAATCAGGACGGACGGACGCTGCTGAATATGGCGGGGGACAATAAGGTAATCAATTTAAAATGTCTGTCGACAAAGGACAGTAAACCAACCAGACCATCACAGATATGTATCTAAAACTGGTAATTAAATCTAAAATGTAGAGAACGATACAATATAAAAACAGGCTATAGATCGCCAACAACTGAAGGTAGATCACCATACTAGGGACCATGGTACCTTTGTTACCTGCATTGACCCTTGTTGGATTTACACCACCCCTTCAGCCGCTGGCGATTGTAGGATATATTTAGCCAAACTTTAAAAGGACAAAAATACTACGTTTTAAAAATCTGGTCAGTTTAAGTTCAGTTTTGAAAGTTTGCGGACTTACGTATTCTCTGAGGAGGACAATAATTTTACGATACTTTAACCCCCTCCGAGGATCTAAAATCCTCAACCACTAACAATCGCTGTTGCTAATTTATACTACCATGTTTAAAATACCAGTTATCTTTTTACAAAACATATTATCCAAAATTTATCAAGTTATTTCCTTTAAAAATTCAGTTATTAAATGATAATTAATGTTATAAAAAAGATCCTTAACTGTTTTGACATCGAAATATTTATCCCTTTTGATGGAAAAATTAATATGATAATATGATGCATGTTTCGTTGGCATAATAGATTGCAAGCAAAGCACCGATGCCGTTTTGAGCAATCACCAGAATGAATTAATCATTTCTTCTCAAAACAATTGTTATCATTTAACGGCAAAATAAAGATTTACTTTAGAAAATCTCTCATATGTTTGTTAACTATGTCCGGAGTGTCCATCATGACCCAGTGACCTGCCTCCTCTATGTATTTGACTGTTTGGTTGTCTACAACAGCAGCAGCAGCAGCGGACATGTCTCTGTCCAGGATCATGTCCTTGCAGCCCCAAATAACCAGCAGCGGACAGGAGATCTTCGAGATCTTTCTTGGAGGGAACCGGATAAAAGCTCGATAATAATCGATAACAGCGGTTGCAGCACCTGGAAATAACCAGTAAATGTATTATAATACAATGTTAGTTACATATATGAAATCACTATGCCAGAAGCTTAGACTCCATCGGTGTCCTTGTGCCTGAAGACTGATCTCAAACATCTAATCCCTGTTCTCGGCAAAATTAAAATCTGAAATGCCTTTGGGGATTTATGGTAAATGTGCTTGCTGCACGTCACAAAGGAATGCGCCCGGTGGTCATGTTCGATGATTTGGTCAGTTGCTTGTCACCATGACTCGGTGTGAGATAAGGCTCATTATATCAATCGCAGCTTGGCTGGTCCCGACGTGATAACGTACAAGCCGCCAATATATCAGACTTAATATTTTGGCATTCACAAACCTAAGAGTTACATGAGGCACCGTCCCTATACTATTTTTCAGGGGCGGTGTAGTAGCCTAGTCTTTAATGCGTTGGCTCGTCACGCCTAAGACCCAAGTTCGATTCCCCACATTGGTACAATGTGTGAAGCCCTTTTCTGGTGTCCCCCGTCGTGATATTGCTGGAATATTGCTACAAGCGGCGTTAAACCATAAATGCGTCTCTATCCCTTTTACACAATGAAGAGATCCAAGGGTCTCAGGACAACCCAGAACCATATCTAACAATATACCTACTGATCCATTGCACCAAGAACATCTCCACATTTACAGACTAATGTAACACATTGATAACTAGAGTGACATCGCTCTCTAAGAAGCTCCCTAGCAACCTACTAAACCTGGTCATAGCCACATGTATGGCCTGAACATCATTTAAAATAATATAATGAAACCTACAGCATGAGGTTGGGGCCCCTGTTCTGCCTCAACTCTCCCAAATGATTTAATTGATACTCCTTTAGATATTATGGCAGTGGGTAGCCTAGTGGCTAAAGCGTTCGCTCGTCACGCCGAAGTCCCGGGTTCGATTCCTCACATGGGTACAATGTGTGACCCTATTTCTGGTGTCCCCCGCCGTGATATTACAGGAATGTTGCTAAACTATAACTCACTCACTCACTTTAGATATTACAGTAATTAACTGCTACAATGTAATTACCTGGTCTAGATAAAGCGTATTTGTAGGCCTCCATGTCCTCAGTGCTAAGTGTTCCTACCGTGAGATTACCATTAGGCCCCGCCATGGTTGTTTCCATAAGTTTCATGTCATTCACTAGCAGCATCAACTCAGGAAGAAACGGGACTTGGAAGAATAAAATGTACCTAAAACAGACAATGATAGGTACATATTAACAAAATCTAACTCGTCAGAAAAAGTAAACATTTATTGTTATTCATTAACGGATTAGCAAATGTCATAAGTTCAGAAGGATATATAATAAACGCATAAGCCGAAATGACATATTCAATATGGCTGCCACGATGGCCATATTGAAACCGGACAAGACTTCAGGAATGAAACGTCACAGAGAGTAAATTCTTAACTTAATGCTTCTTCCTTGCTCGCATTGATATAGTGAAGTATTCTTATCTGGAGATATTGGTGTAGACTGCATATTGTGTTAAGGATGTTTAGTTTCTTAAAATATATTTTGATCACGTATATAGTCAGATGGCATCATTTCACTTGGTAATCTTGCCTAATGTTCTTGATTACAAGCAACACCCTGCCGGCCAACACATCCTCGATAATCTCCAGGGTATACGTTACGATCACTCTCCACTATAGTGGAGATTATCGACGATGCCGGTCAACACTGTTCATGAAGGGATCATACCGCCCCAACATTTGACTTTTCTCAACAAGCTCCAGACAGCCTAAATGTACTTGTTACACGGTTACCACTAACAGATAAACAATGTATATTCGTGGTACATGTACCATTGTCATGATTAGCCAATGCAGACTATATACTGTTATTACCATACTTTCTTCAACTCGAACATATGCGTCTCCAGATAGTTGTGAATAATGTCTGGACGGGGACAGTTCATTGTAATGAGTTTGTCGACCATGTGTGGGTGTTTAGAGGCGAATATTCTGGCAATTACTGCTCCCCAGTCCAGACCTACTAGCACACAGGATCTGTAGCCTGAAAATAGAAGCAGGAGTTACTGTGTTCTCCGACTCCACACAACACACGACAGGTATAACATTACACCTGTATATCAAACCACTATCATGTTCACGCATGTTTATATTTCATATTGTATTTTTTCTTATTGTCTAGGGGCGGTGGGGTAGCCTAGTGGTTAAAGCGTTCGCTCGTCACGCCGAAGACCCGGGTTCGATTCCTCACATGGGTACAATGTGTGACCCCATTTCTGGTGTCCCCCGCCGTGATATTACAGGAATATTGCTAAAAGCGGCGTAAAACCCAACTCACTCACTCACTCACTCTTATTGTCTATGCAGATAGTTGATTCAGCAGGAAAACATATATGCTCAGTATGTTTAGATGTTTACTTTCGTTTCACGTACAATATTCCATACCTTATCCGAGACACTAGACTTGGTAATTCTATGATATAAGCAAACCACTTCACATTTCATTCTCCTCAAAGAACGAACGTTCACAACCAGGACATACAGTAATTCTAAATTAAAAAGCACAAGACAGCAATTAATTGCATTTCGGTTCAACGGTACACACATGAACCTCAAATCTAACTTCCTTTATTTCAGTTCGGTGCTACCACCCTGAAACAACTGGATTACGTTGAGTACAACTTCAAGAAAAAGGACATATTTAATTTGTTTTTCTGTATGTTTGTTGAAGGTGGCCTGTAAATAACTGAAACAGGACCAGATAATCCATGATGTTTACATACATCACTACCGAACGCAAGGGTGCGATAACACACCGACAACCAAGTCACAGTGAGTGAGTATGGTTTTACGCCGTTTTTAGCAATATTACAGCAATATCACGGCGTAGGACACCAAGTCACAGATCCTGATAATTGAATCCAATCAGGTGTCCCTGACAACCATCACAGATATCAAGTTTAACCCGGAATCTGCACGGGAGTAAATACAATCTTACCAAGAGCAGGGATGATCTGTTTAAGATCCGTCACCAACTTGGACATCTGGTAATTGGCAACACCGGAAGGCTTGTCAGAGTCACCATAACCCCTCATATCAATGGCCACAACCCTGGGGGAAAAATAACGCCGTTTTATAATTACAAAGTTAAAATGTGAGGAAAATGAAAAAGTGGTAAATTCGATCAGCAAGGTCACTGAGCTGACAGACAGAACATTCAGTTCGAATAGCATAAGAAGTAATAGACATCGTAGAAATTGGGAAGTCATAATATTAAAATCATATATGTTTGTAAATCTGGTTTCTCTGTGACCATGTACCGTTCAGGGTCCCGATCCACAATGCGTTCGTAACGTTACGACCTGTCGTAACTCCATAGTTTATAATTGACTTACGAATGTCGTAGCGCTGAAAACGTTTTGTGGATCGGGACCCTGATGTACACAGCTTACTGCCTGACAATGGTGTCAGTCCTGCATCACTTGTTACCTACCAAACCTAGACTTGTACAAATGGGAATAACAAATAATATTGATGGTTTGCATATGTTGTCTGATACATTTAGCAGGGTAACCACAATCGGACAGGATCAAGAGAACTAGACTTCACAGATAAAGATGTTATAATTCAACTTGCCAAACAAAGCTATTTGCTTGAATTCCCCAAACGAAAGGAAGACCCTTTAAAATAATTCCAACTTTCCACGTCCTACAGAGGGAATGATATCATTACCATTTCATTACAAAATGTGCATCAATATTGAGAAAAAGTTCAGAAATTCCCACAAATTCTGTTTTTCCTTTCATCTATTGCTTATTGAATCACCCTGTCCGTTTGATATTCACTTGTATTGTTGAAATGTGTAATAAATACAAAAGTGCACACAAGACCATGCAACAAATTATATATCATTTTTCAAAAACCCAATGACAACAGCTTACATAGAGGCTCAATTTGAGTTCGTCTGGGATTTGGACACACTTTCATAGATTTCTGGTAATGCCTAACCATTAGGGAAGAATATGTGACGAGGGGGGGTGATTTATTAAATAACCTATAAGGTGGTGGTGAAATCTGTCACGAGTGAAGTTATTGTTAATTAATGATTGACATACATTCTGTCTGGACACATTAATTTAAACTCGTAATGTATTTGTGTACGTGGTTTACTTGTCTACCGCCGACATCGAAACCTTACCTATTGTTGCACGACATCAAAGTGCACTCATTCAGTTTGTTTGGTTCAAATTGTCATTTTACCTGACCAATAAGCAGTTACCATTTCCATAATCTCACTGGTGCCATATTTAGTATTACTTTGATACAATGCTTATGGAACACTACAGAAGATATGTGTTGTTAAATATGTTGGGGATAGTCTTTCAAAGAAGTTTCAAAGAACAAGAAAATCCGAACCGTTTTGGAGACGTGAAAAGTTCTAGTAATTTAATTTCTCTATGTTTAGGGCAACCTAATAGGGAAGACGCAGCACGAACAGTAAACCAGTCTAATGGAATCTCTCTTGATCACCTGTAATCGTTCTTGAACTCACGCAACTGGAATCGCCATGAGTACCAAAACTCTGGGAACCCATGCACAAACAGCATCAACGGTTTGGTCTCGTCTCCCTGGGCAACATAGTGGATCTTTACATCCTGAAATGAGAAAATACCATTTATAAGATGGTCTTAGCAGCATAGACTGTTTGATTCCAAACAAAAATTGGTTTAAGTATATTGGTACTGCACGGAAATTGAGTAATATGTAACAAGTAAGGACAGATTAGGGGCAATCAAATCAGGTAACACGCCCGATTAAAAATACAGAACCTAGTAATTCCATTCTATTCATTATCTCCGTTCTGACAAGGAAATATTGAACGCAAACTGTTTTTTGTCAGTGTAGACAATGAAGTCTCATTGTCAGCATTTGCTCAAAGTTTTGCATTGGTTAGAATCCAGGAAACACTGAAAAATGTCGGAAACAAAGTACGTTCCTCTTTACGAATTGTTTCAAAATCCATATACTAGTACTTAACTCACATGCATGACGGGGTTTCCAGTGGATCAACACTGGCGATTTCTCTTCTCCTGCAAGGTAGCCAACCCATTCTCACACACACGTGTGATATGAAGTATTTCACATGGGTTTCTCATCCACACGTATGTTAGAAATACTTTGGCTAGGGACAGAACCATACCTCTAAATCCGCTAACAATTTCTGTTGATAAATATTAAATTATACGAATAATGACTTGACACGTTTGAGAAAAAATATTTACTCTTAAACATTATATTCTGTGGAATATCAGCGACTGACGAGTAATTATTGTAAATGTTAAACCTTTGATCGGCCAATCGAATGTTTTCCAAGCTTATTTGATTTTTTTTCTCTTTATAAGTAAGCATAATGACCTCTTTCAGCACCAAGATTTGGTTGTATTGTTTTCATATTCATGGTGGTATTACAGCAATGTACGTGAACACCTGCTTGGTGATGTTGTATTTTTTTTGTATTCATTTCAGTTGGATACAAGCATCAATTTGCCGAAACGCTCAAGTGGCGGACACCATACATGGAATGGAACACACACATATTCAGTCACATTATGTGAGGTGAGGTGAAATTGGGTTAAACGTCGTGCTTGAGAATATTTCGCTTATATGACGACGTGCATGCGTGTGTATGTGTATGTGCGGCTGCTTCTACTAGCCCAGACTTAAGCTGGTTTTACAGTGCTAGCCCACTGAGATACCATGCCGCTGTGAAGCATGAATACCCCACTCAGACACATTATACTGACTCCGAGCCGACCAGTCCTTGTTGTACCCTTCAATGCCGAGCGCCAGACAGGGACCAACAAGTACCATATTTTAACGTCTTTTGGTATGACGCAGTCGGGGATCGAACCCGCGACCTTCCGCTCTCTGGGCGGACGCTCTAACCACTACACCACGGAGGCGGTCAGTTACATTATGTGTTGGGAATAGTATACTAAGTGCAAGACCGTGGAATCACAATGGAAGTTCTACATCATCGTCAGATACAGTCATAACAGTCACAGCGCTGGTGATATTATATTCCATTTTCTATTAAATTCATCCGTATTGATATTTTTCGAACAAATATACCTTTCAATTTGAAATACTGCTTTATAGATACTAAAACAGGGTTTCAGACGCTTTATGTTCATTTCTGATATATGGCGTTTGGCCAATAAAATCAGGTGATAGAGTAGGTGGTTGCTATTGCAGCAAAATAATATATCTATAGTAGGAGGACACAAGTTCATGTATTATGTTCAATAGTCTATTAACGAGATTGATAGATTATTTCCAAAACAGTTTGATAGTTGGACATTCAATATATACCTGATAGATGTTACTGAACCACTTAATAAAATATCTATGGTAGGAAGTTCATCAATAGTCTGTTAACGAGATTGATAGATTCTTTCCAAAACAGTTTGATAGTTGGACATTCAATATATACCTTTAGATGTTACTGAACCACATAATGAAATTAAATCATTATAACCAGTTTCATTTTAAGCAACTCCCTTTTGTGTAAATGGCTTTAACAGGGTTTATATATATAGAACTTGTAGAAATATGGTCTGCTGCTGGTCATATCACATTATTTTCTTAATTTTGAAACTTTACATTTGTTCAAATCATTCCAAGGGGAATATTGTGAAAAAAACGATTTAGATCAAGTACCGTATCCCTAACATCAAATTTTGCTTTAAGTTCTGAAAATGTAAAGGAAATCATGGTCATTACAAATATCCTTAATGTGTACTATTCATTTTTGAAACCAGTTAATCAAATTAGTGTGGTTACACAGGTGATTTAGATAAATGGGTTGCATGTGAACGTCATTTATATCATTCATAGCCGACTAACGGGTGGTCAGGCTCGCTGACTTGGTTGACACATGTCATCGGTTCCCAATTGCGCAGATCGATGCTCGTGCTGTTGACCACTGGATTGCCTCGATTATTTACAGACCGCTGCCATATAGCTGGGATATTGCTCACTGCTGCGTAAAACTAAACTCACTCACTCACTCACCATTCATAGCCCTTAATATATTTATTCCATGCATCGAGTGCGTCTTTCCGAAACGGGTTTTCGAGTTTGTATTGTTTATTAACATTTGAGCCTAATAGAAGTATGCCTTTTAGAGGAAAACCAGCTAAACTATAAAATTTGAAACGTATCTCTTTAAACATGCAATTTTTAGTGAATCAGTAAAAGTTTTGATATTAACCATGCTCAGACCATCATCTTCATATGTTGATTTCTGTTGTTATTACCTACGAGGGCGAACATATCGGGTTCATATTTTTCATACGATGCCCTAGGGCAAAATATCACTTTGTCATGGTGACGTCACGATTCTTCTGTGACGTTGCGTTCTACATGCGGCGACGGCTGGTAGCCAGCCTATATTTGAAAGCAGATTTTGGTTTATTTTCCTCAATTTGACGACTTCGGTAATAAGCAGATATTATATTCGTGCCCATATCATACTATGTTAACGACACTCGTGCCTAAATATCGGTATATCCCTCGCTCTTGCTCGGGAAATACCAACATTTAGGCACTCGTGTCGTAAACATAGTATGACATGGGCACTCAAATAATATCCTCTATATAATGTTTCTTCCAAATATACATACACCAGGGAAGTTAATAATAAAGTGTTATGTGATAACAATTATGTTCATAACAATAACTTAGATTGACATTATACAACAACGAATGTATTTAACACGTATAACGTCGACAGCACATGTAGACCTGATTCCCGAATGACTCGGCACTTTTGTGTAAGCGACAGTAACTCCGCTAACCTTTAGTCTAAAGTCTAAAACTAATATCAGTAGCGACGATTAGCTGGCGAGACTCAGCTTGCTTGTACATTTAATGTCACTCATTCTAAACTGACGTTAAATCCGCGAAACAGTTCGTAAGGTCTGCGTGATTAGGAATATGAGCATGAATTATTCGCTAGGAAATTAATCAAAGGTCCGCTTTGACAAAAGCTATTTATTTTACTCACAGCCAAGTGAACATAGCCATGTGTTCCCAAGTCCGGGTCGTTTAGAACTGATGGCATCACATCTCGTTTCTTGCGGGAGAAAAATGCGATGGGATGTCTCACGAAATACACAAACAAACCAAGCAAAACGAATATTGAACAAAAACAGCCCAGTCCGAAGGAGATCAACCAGCGCAAGGTATCTCTGATCGCCATTCTTCCTAGTTGGGAACGTCAAAACTGTTGACGGGAATCAGTAGAAACGAAATACGTTTCACGCCTATGTATGTGGTAATACTTGCGTCATAGCCTGTATAAGCGAAGTACAATTTGTTTCAGGGTCACTTTCAAGATATTTGCTCATAGATAGCGACGTGCAGAAGCTAACAAGCACTGAGACTATTGTACGTAGGGGTAGATTGTATGTCGATGCGCTCTCACGGACATCAAGCTACTTTTTATTGACAAAAATGTTTTCTGTTTGATTTATTTTGTTTTGTTATGTCAACAATCTCGTTACTTTGACTAGAAACTGCATTCACAAAAGCCGCAATATATAGAACAACACGAATGTTGAACAGAAGGAAAATGCATTTGAGTTTCAGTTGCCATAGTTACTGGTAGTGAAAATCCAATGATAATGGGAATGAATAGAAACGAAATAAGTTTCACCCTATATGTGGTAATGCCCAAACTGTGATCCGTGTCTTTAACTGTGTAATATTCATAAGAGTTTCACCCTTTATGTGGTAATGCCCAAACTTTGATCCGTGTCTTTAACTGTGTAATATTCATAAGAACAATAATAATACAACATATCCATCCACTTGTCAGCTATAAGAGGTTACGGCCTATACTCCCTAATGTGCAGGTGGTTGGTAAATGCCTTGGATCAGTGTATGCATCAGATGCACATTTTGTATCTCATTAGGGGCCTTTGCATTAAAACCAACTAGTTAATATACTTAAAGCCATTAAAAATGCAATTTGACATTCATACTTTCTTTACTCACACAAATTTCAACATATATAAACCTAACTGGCAGATATGTTTTAAGTGAACATCTGTGAATAATTTCATCTGAAAATGTCCAGTCAACAACAACATCAGTGACGCAATAACGACATCAAACAAAGGAGGGGTCACTTGCAGTCAATATCGTGTGTGTCCACCGTGCGCTGCAAGACATGCTCGCAGTCTTTGGGGCATTGAAAGACACACATTTCTCAGGAACAGCTGTTGGATGGTCTGCAGCCTCTGATGGTCTGTGGTCTAATCATGACACCACCCCTTCCAAAACGATCATGTTCAAGGACACAGTTTGGCGCAGGTCTTTCTCCTTTACGTCGATAAATCTGTTGACGTCTATCTGCAAAGGATAAGTTAAACCTGGATTCATCTGAAAAAATGACATCTGGCCATGTCCTGTTGCCAAGATTGGCCCCATTTGCTGCCCATCGCTGTCTGGCAAGTCTGTGGCGATGCAATAACCACGGTACGGGTGACGACACCGGATGTTGAAGGCAGCAAGGCGTCCTTGCACCTTTTGGGCGCTGAAATGACGTTGACTTGTCCCAATTGTCCTCCTTGCCTAATCATCAGCTGTTTGGAACCGATTTCGCAAGTGTGAAACTCGGATATTGCGGTTTTGTCGAGCTGTTATCACAGGTGGTGCACCAGGTCGCGGACGATCAGCAACACTTCCGGTAGCCCGAAAACGTTGTCTGAGTCGACTTTCAGTGGATGGATGCACATTAAAGTGACTGGCAATCATCACATCTGAAGCACCTTGGCTGACCATACCGATAACCTAATTCCTTTCGTCTTGTGTCAAGTGTGGCATTTTCTCAAAGTGATTGAGTTCCACAATTCCTTGTGCTTTTACAGGGCCTGGGTGCAGGTAATGCATGTGCACAACGTGTTTCATGAATGTGGTTGTGTTTACGAGAAATGTCAAAGGTTCAGTTTTAAGTATCAAAGTTCATGTGAGAGGAATGCTCCGGGACTCGAACTCGAAATGGGCCAGAATAACAGCCTTTTATCCCTACATCCTCTGTATCGCAGGAAAAAATCTTCAATAGAACTTTTGTAAGTTTCAGGACAACAAATACCAACTGCGTTTTTAATGGCTTTCAGTATATATACTTGCTATATTCATAAGCACCAAGTGATACTGTAGCACATGCTGAAGAAAGATATTATGTAATAGACTTTGATGGATTGTTCATGCACATTTGGATTATAGTTCGTTCATTTCCAACGCATCATGGACAAAGCACGGATTTGTCATTCAACAGTGGATCTTCGATAACATGCCAGTCAGAAAGGTCCAGTCAAAACTTTATCACAATGACCCAGTCACTTCTAAACGCTCGTCTGGTCACAGCGACCCATGTTTGTGAAGTGTTTGTACTATTTAAGCGCATATCCATGCGTAAGCAGAGTCAATACGATGTTAAGAATAGCGTTTTGGTTACACTCCACTTGAACAATTATGTTGTCTGACATCACACAGGATGTCCGCAGAATCAAAACAATGCTATAATGTGTATGATATATATAAATCTTGAAAAGTCCTTCTCGGAAATCTTCTCGTGATCCATGTTTGGAAAGTGAAGCAGATCCAAATTTACCAACATTTATACTGGTCTGGTGCTAATTATGTTAATTTGCTTTCAATAATTAACTATAATTATGTCGTGACTGTATTGCATTTTGACCCTGTTGTATTGTATTCACAGACCGTTTTTTCAATAATTTAAAGTGTATTTCTTACAATAAATGCTTGAAACCCTTTATTGTTTGAATACTGTGAACACCATGCTTTTCGATAAATAAGTATAATTATGTTGTGACTGAACTACACTCAACCTTTGATCCTGCTGTATTTTATATACCACAAGAAGACATATCAATGAAAACCAGACTGACTTTAAGAGTTATATCAATATTTCAGCAATTCAAATGATTTTAGTAAATATGGATAATTTTGTTTCTTAAATTTCAGGAATTATGTATAATTACTGAAAATTTCAGTAAATATACATAATTCCTTACTGAATCAGACATTATACATAATTACTGATATTTTCAGTAATTATACATATTTACTGATTGTACATATTCCCAGTAACATACATACATACATACATACATACATACATACATACATACATACATTACATACATACATACATAATTACATACTTACATACTTACTTACTTACTTATTTATAACACATGTACTTAGTGTCGATGTGTACCGCACACCCAGAGATATGACTGTCAAGTTACGAAAGACTAATGGTGTTACTTTATGTGGCATATATTTTCCTTTAATCACACTTTCTCGTTACTTAAATTTTAGTTTCCTGTGTTTTACGTTACTTCAATTACATTTTCGGAATTTAGTTAATTTTGTCTCATTATTTCATGTCTGTTCCAAAAACTCTAATAACGAGTTTAACAAAAAAGTATTTGAAATAACGAGACATTCTTTTTTTAAATGATTTATCCTACAAAAGTGGCACCATTAGGTTTCATATAAATAACATGAAGAAGTATTAAACGTTGTGAGATAACATCAGGGCGGTCCTTCTTTTGGTCATGGGATGATCGTTCGAACTGAGGCATCGGCGGGACAACTGTATATAACATTAACTCTGCCCCAAGACGGACAAAGTAGACACTGATGCAAGTAGAAATGACATGCACACAACACAGACCTGGCAGCGTGGTGCATATCGCACTTGAATATGTCTCCAAGGTGCCCATCTAGGATCTACAGCAGGATTTGCGAAGAAATACATTATCGTACGTACTGGCGCATTTGTAGCGCAGTATTACAAGCAGTATGACGTCATAAAGGTTGACTGAATCACCAATAAACAAGAAACTTTGTCGGACAATCATTCATTGTCGAATCCCCTTACGAAATTGATCTTCATCCAACAAAATTAATGGCAGTAGCTCCTGTGGAAATTGGTTAGAAGCGACACCACTTACAGCCTGACTGGATTGTGCAGTGTGTTAAGAACTCCCTTAACACAACAGAAACGATAGCTGTTATTGTCCAAAACACATTTCTTGTTCCATTATTCAATGTCAGTAAGCTATCCAAAATAACGAAACATTGCCCGAAAATCGCTTAAAATAACCATTCATCTAGTTGCTCTAAAGGTATACTGTCAAACGTCTTTCGCGAATGACTACATTTGTGGGATCGGTTTGGTTCTATTGCTTCGATTTCTTCTCAAGATCCGCTGGGTGGATGAAGGTCCCTCAGCATGAGCCTGAATACTGTTAAACGGTTCAATCAGCAGTATTCTAGCTCGTCCACGATTCCCCAAGTAAATACTCGAACTCCAAAAGATTCTCAAAGTCCCTGGGTCAGAATATAGTGGAGAGGAACATAGGGTTCTAGTACCGTGTAGTAAGGGTGACTATTGAGGGGAAACAACTATTGCGATAGCGATAGTCTACTGCAACATACTCCTTAACTGATGATAGCGATAGTCTACTGCAACATACTACTGCGATAGCGATAGTCTACTGCGACCAACTATAGTCGGCCTTGAATTGTCTCATTTGAAGTCATTTCCTAAATGAATGTATAGTTTATACGAAATAGAAACATGTTGAAGTAGTTTCAGTCTCTTTGAATAACTAACAAGAAACTTGAAACCCAGACCAAGTAAACAATTAAAACTTAAACGTCTTGTTATTCACAATTTCAAACTCTGAGTCGCATGCCGTGTTTGCCGCCATGTTTGTTTAAGAGGCATCAGGGGTGGATAAGTCTAAATAAAGTGAACGAATCTGGTACTTCCTGTATTTTGCGCTGCGCATTTATCAACGGAAGTCAAGTACTAAACTACCGATAGTCGCACATACTATCGATGCATCGATAGTTTTTCGTTTCTGCCATCGATTAATTGATATCAGAGACTCAATAAATGCAATCCATCGATAGTTCGATGCATCGTTACAGCACTACCGTGTAGTATCTTCCGAAACTGTGTCTAAATATAGCACCTGTCTAAAAATAGCATACCTGCTAATCCAAAAGTTCCAGAGCGATGATTTGCTTCCGCCCAACCAGGCTATTGATCTAATGGACGCAGGGCAGGATTTTCCGCGGGTTCTAAATCTCTCATCTCAATCTAAAATTAACGCAATACAACGCAACAGATTGAGTCACTCTACTGAAAGCCATGGACTGACATTCCTCCATCAACTATCAACCACTGAACCCAGCTGAACTCACTAATTATTAATATAAAACTCAGACACAGACGTTAAAACTATATTTGTATCTATTCATTCATAATCAATAAATGAGGACAAAACATTGTTGACGAGTTTTAAAGCTTTAGTCACCATACAAAATAATTGGAAGCTTGTCTTAAAACATATAAGAACCTGATTATCCGGATTAATTTCTCTGTATAGTAATGCAAGTTCTAAAGCTATGCTGCAAGTGCACCACTCAAACTAATGCAATAAATCGGTCTAATACAAAATGCTTCCTACGACAGTTTTTTGCATATAGATAGATAGATAGATAGAGAGATGGTGAGATTTTGATAGGTATCCAGTTTGAAGATAAACACCGAGATTAACTGACTGAAATCACAGTGTCAAATGACTTGAGATAGGTAATAAAGTCCAAGTCCAACTTTTTACACAAGCCATTGATATCACTTAACAATATAGACAGTCTATTGTTACTGGTGTGTGATTTATTTCCGTCCAATGTAAAACAATCCTTGGTCCACATTGCTATTTCCTATTGCAACTGCCTACTGTCTACTACTCTTCGTTTGTCGTTCTCTCAGGTGCCCCTTTGTCACAGGGATGTCAATCACTACGTGGTTCAGTCAGCAGCTTACTATTCTTAAAGTAGCCGATCAGTCCCCTCTAATTCACGTCCTTACGTTGTTCATGTTGTCTGATGGTCAAATCACTGGACATACCACAGCCATTACGTTTGAGTGCTGCTTGTGACTTCAGAACGTTGATCCTGTCCTTACAAGGCACAGTTTACGATGAACGGACGCGGTTAAAAAGATTTTACTCTTTCTATATCATCGGTGGAATCATAGCTATTGATTATCAACAGAGACAATTTCTTCAGAGAATGTCAGCACACACGTGTTACAAGCAAGGGCAAGTAGCTAGAAACCAGCACACAGGCTCTGTAGCCTGGGGAGCAGAAACAGGTGGAAGGTGCGGTGTAGCCATGTCTGGACACCAAATAACACAAACGAGGCATACATACACACCGAGATATCTGAATATCTATACCTGTAGATATTTTATTGTAAATCACATTTTTATCTCTAATATGATTTCTACCTTATATGTGGACGTTGCATATTTACTCAAGGAAATCTTTCATGTGTTCGTTAACTTTGGCAGGTGTGTCCATCATGACCCAGTGACTAGCCTCCTCTATGTATTTAACTGTGTAATTGTCTACAACAGCATCACCGGTTGCAGCCAGGCCCTTATCCAGGGCCGCATCCTTGCAGCCCCAGATGGTCAGCACCGGGCAGGAGATCCTTGGCATCCTTTTTGTTGCAGGAAACCGAAACATGGCTCGGTAGTAATTGATGGTAGCTGTTGCAGCACCTGCAGGCAGGAAGCAAGGAGTAAATAAAGAATATTGTGTTAAATTCATATAATAAACAATCTGCAAGAGTATTAGCGCAACAAACAAGGTTCCCACATTCTGGCTGATCTGAAACAACACATCCATTCTGTAGACAATACTACAATCTTAATTCCCCTGCATGGTTTCACGGACAGAATAGAAGCTGTTGAACAGCAGAATATGAACTGATTGTACGAAATGTGAATTTTCCTTGACGTGATATGGGGGAACTGAAACATGACACCGGAAAGACTTTTATCTGAACAAACCAGCTCTATTATAGCTAGCTATGTAGTGTTCTATGTGAAGATATATGGAGTTTTGTTGTAGTATTTACATACGCTAGTATTTACATATCTCGCTATCAAATGAGCATTTTCTTTACGCCCAGTCAGACCTTAATTCAAGCGTTTCGAAACTGCATCGTTTGCATGTGCTCACGTAGCCTGTCCCTCCTGCTGACAATTTCACGCTGTCACGATGTTATGATTTCTTTGTTACAACGTTATTCTGTGGACTCGTCACAACGTTGTGGCCTGTAGTTGCAATACGTCATTTTTACGTCGCCCCAAGGTTAAAGTTATTTGATGCTACCGTATGTTACGTTGTCCTAAGGTTCTATTTAAAGTTAATAGTTGAATAATTTTCCCAGTAGTGAACAGTGCCTATGAAACAAAGCTGAAATTCACTTCAATGTTTATTCGTCAATTTGCATGTTGTTTTGGTCTTGTGGTGAAGAAGGAATCTCAAAGTGAAACGTTTCACAGAAAACGCTATCGGGACACCAAGTTATAAGAAAGGTTGTTATCACGTTGTCATATAACGTTATAAAATGACGTAATACTAACGTTGTGGCAACGTTGTGTCATGACGTTACCAATCTACAACCTACCCACACGCTGTGTCATGACGTTACCAATCTACAACCTACCCACACGCTGTGTCATGACTTTACCAATCTACAACCTACCCACACGCTGTGTCATGACTTGACCAATCTACAACCTCCCCACAACGTTGTGTCATGACTTTACCAATCTACAACCTACCCACACGCTGTGTCATGACGTTACCAATCTACAACCTACCCACACGCTGTGTCATGACGTTACCAATTTACAACCTACCCACACGCTGTGTCATGACTTTACCAATCTACAACCTACCGACAACGTTGTGTCATGACTTTACCAATCTACAACCTACCCACAACGTTGTGTCATGACGTTACCAATCTACAACCTACCCACACGCCGTGTCATGACTTTACCAATCTAGAACCTACCCACAACGTTGTGTCATGACGTTACCGATCTAGAACCTTCCCACAATGCTGTGTCATGACGTTACCAATCTACAACCTACCCACAACGTTGTGTCATGACGTTACCAATCTACAACCTTCCCACAACGTTGCGAAAACGTTGTGTGTTGGCTGGGCCACGCCATACCGCTGTGTACTCTGCAAAGCACGTCGCGTTCAGTCTGTCTATTGAACGTGGCAGTATGTACAACCTTCAAATCAAGTCCTCTTCTCAATGTAAAAACACAATTCCATTACTCGTCCACCAATAACTACAGTTTCAGAGAGTTCTTAAACTCTACACATTAATTACCTGGCATAGAGAAAGCATATTTGTAGGCCTCTACATCATCAGCACTTAATTTCCCTGAAGTGAGACCACACTGGCGTCCCGTGAAGAGTCTTTCCAGAGCTTCCATGTCCCTCACTTGCAGTGCCAACTCTGGGAGAAATGGAACTTGGAAGAAGAACATGTACCTGGAACAGATCATGAAGACAAATATTCACGAAATCACAAACTTGACGTTAAATAAACAGCCATAATTAGATATTTCGATATATGTTCTACCCATGTGAGAAAATATTAATTTGAAAAGGCAACAGTTCAGATGATGATAAATGACGATGGCAAGAAACAAATGCCACTAGTTACTTTCATTTAAAAGATATGGATCAGTTTAACAGTTATAGTTCTGGGCCTAGATTTTCGAGGATCTCTTGAAGCTTAGAAAGTCTCGTAAGTTCATGTTAATGTAAGGCACTTACGGCCATCTTAACATAAGGAGAGCTTCGAAAATCTAGGTCCTGAAACGAAACCAAAACATGCTAAAGTTATTTGGGCCAAAATATGTCCCAAGAAAACATGACAAGTTATATGGCAGCAAAATTGCAAAACTCCAAAAGGCAACAGTTAAGCTGATAAGCATTACATGAGCACAAATGTCCAAAATGTCGAAACTTATTGAAAGCCAGTTGCAAACCCTATCTTTGTTTGAGACTAATTCCAAATTGTTGTTGTTTTATGGAAACATAAAAATCAGATTTTATTAAAGTATCAAGGCTGAGGCGAGTAACCTGTTAAGCAATGCGGTTAAAGAATGGCATTCATGTTTTGGCTCGGAATAGGGTGGGTGGAAACGCATACGCCACTGCCAATGCAAACACTAAAATATGCCAAAAAGAAACTTGCGAAGAAAACAGTATTTCATGAAACTGCTACCACATCATAACACATCATGGATGTTTCAACAAACAGTATTATTGAATGTCAAATATATTTGAAGTTGAAAAAATGTTCATGATTCATGGTCGGCAACGTACTCACATTAATTTGTTGATGCATTAATGCCATGAAGTTCTGTACACATACGTTCAATAAAAACAACTCAAACGTTTCCAAAGAGTCGAAACTGATGTCAAACGTAACGTTATCCTCAAATACATTCCTTATCTCAGGGTAGAATCATTATCCAACATGGAAACCCTTCCTCCCTTTCTACTGCTCGTGGAAGCACAACAAAAGGTCTCAGGCATCAATAATTACCATGGTTACCATTCTACATAACTACTTGTTGATCATGTATCCTGAGCATTGTTATATTAATTTGTTAGTCATTGCATAATAGACTAAATATAATTTGATTACCAAGATTTCTTGAACTGCGACAGATGCGTCTCTAAGTAGCTGCGAAAGGCGTCAAGAGATGGACAGTTCATTATGATCAGCTTGTCGACCAGTTCTGGGTGGTAGGCAGTCAATGACCAAGCAACGGCGCCTCCCCAGTCATGAGCTACCAGCACGCAGGACTTGTAGCCTGGGGAAACAGAAGCAGGTGGAGTGTCCTGTAGAGTCACGTCTTTACTCCACACAGCACACGAAAAGCAAACACACATCTGTGTATCCGAATATTTATCAGGTTTCCCAGTTATTGTAATTCCGTTTGACATATTACATGATAAAGCGCATTTTTCTGTAAGCTGTTAGATTACTTAGCAGACAAACATAGATCCTCTATTTGTTAAAATGGTAGAAGGATGATGATCTGTAAATAACTGACTGACTGACTGAGTTTGGTTTTACGCCGCTTTTAGCAATATTCCAGCAACATCAGGGCGGGGGACACCAGAAATGGGCTTCACAAATAGTACCCATGTGGAGATTCGAACCCGGGTCTTCGGCGTGACGAGCCAACGCTTTAACCACTAGGCTACCCCACCGCCCCCTGTAAATAACTGAAGTTCTGTCAATAATCGATGCTGGACCTTATTATTAAGTGAGTCAAATCATATGCATTGATTTTCGAAATTGAGATACAGCGACATGCATCAACCTAGTCATCGAAACTGACCGCCTGATGATGTTAGTTGACTCTTACAACAAGCATCTGTTCTAAAATCTACCGACCGTGAAGATCCGGGTTAGAATTGATCTTCAGTATCCCATGATTGTCGTAAAAGGCGACTAACGGAATTGGGTGGTCAGGCTCGCTGACCTGGTTGACACATGTCCTCGTATCCTAATTGCGTAGATCGATGCTCATGCTGTTGATCACTAAATTGTCTGGTCCAGACTCGATTATTTACAGACTGCCGTCATTTAGCTGGAATATTGCTGAGTGCGGCGAAACACTAACTACACTCACTCACTCACTCACTCACTCACTGTTTTGTAGTGCATGTGTATCGTTTTTATTCCCAGCGAATGAATATCCTTCAGATCTTGGAATTCAGTAGAACCATATCTGGTGGTGGCACGTGGTCCTGTGCATAGCGCTCAGGTCACAAAGTTTCTAGGACTTCAGTCCTGCCCCACAACGAAGCACATGTGATACATGTGGTCTCACCTAAGGCAAGTGAGTTTGTTTCACAATTGTCTCTGTTCACCCAGTAGGAAATGGGTACCCGGTGAAATAAGTCGTTAGACTATTAACCTTCTAGAGCCTAACAGGCAGCTTGGGTTATCCGGGGTAATAATGATCAGGTTGTGCGCTTTGAGCAGGATATCTAGCCTTGAAAAGGCGCGTTATAAATATTCTCATTATTATTATTATTATCTGGGGGTTTTCCGCTATTATAGACGTAAGCGGCTGGCTGTCAACCGCTGGGTGCGGCGTAAAATTAAACTCACTCACTCATTCACTCACTCTAACATCTAACCAAGATCTTCTACCACTTAAAAACACTTGTAAAATATATCTTTCATTCTTCTACTTGATAGATTTGTTCACAACACTTCGAAATGTTCCTGTTACCTAGAGCTGGTATGACTTGTTTCAGATCGCCCACCATCTTGGACATCTGGTAATTGTCAACACCGGAAGGCTTGTCAGAGTCGCCATAGCCTCTCAGATCAATGGCCACAACCCTGGAGGGGAAAAGCGCAAGTCTCATAATTATTAAAACCCAGGAAAAACAAAGATCATAGGTACACCAACAGAAATGAGAACTTTGTTATAGTGCGAGTGTCTGGTAAGAGTGGTAAATATAACAAACCCGCTCTGTCTGATCATGTTGAGTAGATAACTTTGTGAAAGTTTTATGTTTGATCCATGTAGTTTGTTACTTTGTGATAGGTGTTGGTAAGTTTTAATGAGTGGATAACATTCCGCGATGGGTAGATTTCTAAAGGAGTGAGTGAGTGTAGTTTTACGCCGCACTCAGCAATATTCCAGCTATATGGCGGCGGTCTGTAAATAATCGAGTCTGGACCAGACAATCCAGTGATCAACAGGATGAGCATCGATCTGCGCAATTGGGAACCGATGACGTGTGTCAACCAAGTCAGCGAGCCTGACCACCGATCCCGTCAGTCGCCTCTTACGACAAGCATAGTCGCCTTTTGTGGCAAGCATGGGTTGATGAAGACCTATTCTACCCCGGATCCTCACGGGTCGCTTTCTAAAGGCCTGGGTAGTTACGTTTAGATAGTCCTTTACTATCTGATAATACAGGCAATCTTTCTTTAATAGTCTACTGTTGTAAAATCTGAGGATATCTGATTGGGTGGGCAATTTATATCTAGGGCATTTCGACTGTTTACCTTCAAGGTTGCAGCCAGTAATATTCTGATACGTATTGAAAATGGTCTTTGAACTTAATGTGGGGGGACCTACCAATGAGGTGAAATCCACGAGCAAGGGTACAGTGCCGGCAAATCTTAACATAATCAGAGTAGGCCAGGGATTTGAACACCCTATCATACATTAATGGCAAAGCCAAAGAAATACAACTCCGGTCACCTGTAATCCTTCTTGAACTCACGCAGCTGGTATCGCCATGAGTACCAGAACTCTGGAAATCCATGCACAAACAGCATCAACGGTTTGTTCTCGTCTCCCTGGGCAACATAGTGGATCCTGACATCCTGAAATAAGAAAAACGTGGTGCAGCTTTGATAGTAGCGGTGACGGAAGGTAGCCTTAGATAGCTAGCCCAGACCAGCTGTATCTCTTATTCAGGCGAGATTTTAATTTCCACCACGCATTTATATTTTATAAACAACGGGAGTAAAGACATCCATCAAAGATAATAAGTGTATTTATTACTATTTAAAGAATTGACTTGGTGACTGATGGTATAAACAGTGGTAGTATAGTTAACTCCTTCTTAATTCTTCATCATCACTGGTGTACATATTATTTATGTGCAGTACATTAGCAAACATTACAGGACAGAATTTGAACCTGCGCGGGGTGCGGATACAAATGCTGCTGTTACAGGTCATTGGCTCCCTCCCTCTGCAAGCCGTCTGCGTTCTGCTGTTTATTTTGTTGACAGTTACATAGACAGATTCTTTAATACAAATGCATAAAATCGGTGATTTACAATGTGATTAGGTTGTCTGACAAAACATCCACTTGCACAGTTTGAGATCGATTGGGTCATTGGATGAAGAGATATTTACAAAAAAACGGGTCCACATGCATTTCATGCTAAACTATACGGAGTATGCAGGATTTCAAATGATTCAGCAAAGTGAGTGTGTACAAAGTCCAACAAATACCGGTATCGCTTGGCGCGGCAGCTTCAGGTTTTCCATAATAGGTTGTGCGATTATGACCGGTGTTTCTCCAGCTCTATGCCATGGTCTCTAAACTGACCATAAAATACATATCTGAAATGTCTGCATCTTTAAGCATAAATAATTAGCAAAGAATTTATCAGCCCCGTTTATACAGTTTGTTCACTCACCTCCAAGTGCACGTAGCCATGTGTTCCCAAGTCCGGGTCGTTTAGAACCGATGGCATCACGTCTCGTTTCTTGCGGGAGAAAAATGCGATAGGGTGTTTCACAATCCACACAGTTAAAACGAACAAAACCCATGCTGAATACAAACAACCCAGTCCGAAGGAGATCCATCTGACTAGAATATCTTTCAACGCCATACTTCCTGCCTGGGAAAGACAGAAGTGTTACGTGACTGAATAGAAATGAAATGAGGTCGGCCCATGTCATACGCTGCATGTCATTGATAACAATGTGCATGCTATACTCATGAGCTTTAAATAAGCAACCCCTGGATATGCAGGCAGTTGTTTCTTCACATGGTAAGACGTAGACTTTCACGAAAAGTGCGCGAGGCAGGGATTGCGTTACATAGGTACAGTGTGCGAAATTGCCACTGCCCCTCTTGCCCGTGGCTAGTAAAGATCCAGTCTGACCAGTAAATCAACACAATCACTGGCCCGACTTGCTACTGAATTTTCATTTTGTTAATACATAACCCTCTCCGATACTTTTAAATCATACAACATTATGGTCGTTAGGAAAATGTTCATCACATTAGCAGCTTAATGATGAAGCCAGTATCGCCGACAATATCTTATTCTCATCTAGGGAATCATTTTGTGGGATAGCAACTTTTGGGCATAGGTAGCCTGACTGGCTAGCAAAATTTGGAAACTATTTCGTACACTGCATAGGTGTTGATCTTTAACCACACGATTATTAGTCGACTTCCCACATGGGTACAATGTGTGAAGCCCATTTCTAGTGTCCCCCGCCGTGATATTGCTGGAATATTGCTAAAAGCGGCGTAAAATCAAACTCAATTACTCACTCACTATTAGTCGACTTGTGAGGAGGCACGTGGCCACCGGTGAAGGAAAGGATCGATCGTCCAGATTCGTCGGAACAACTGACGTCGTGCAACTTGAGGACCGCAACTTTAGGACATAGCGTAGGCTACATTGGTCTGGTGATAGTCGCTATTCTCTACGACCCAGGACCCCTTTGGTGATGGTTCAGTGATGGTGCGTTTTGTATGGCTTCAAGTTGGATCCCATTACAGTACCCGCTTCGTATTCAACGTTATCAACCGGAAGTACTGGATACCGCCGTCGTGCCACAGTTTGATAACCATCCTCTTGCAAGTCGTCCGATGTTTATGGATGACAACGCTAGATCTCCTGCTGTCATCTCGCATTTTCAGAACGAATCCATCGAAATATTACTATGGCCGTCAAGGAGAGCCGATGTGAACCCCATCTTTGGGACTATGTTGGGACTATGTTTAACGCCAAGTTTGAGCTAGAGATCCTGTTCTTCAAAATCTGCTTGAATTGGCGCAGGCGCTCCACGAGGAATGGCAGAAGAGACCGATGCTAAGAATTCCATGCTTGATTGCCAGTATGAGGAGGAAACTTTCAGATGTTATTCATGCAAGAGGTGGCTACACCAGGTACCCCGCACTCAGCAATATTCCAGCAATATGGCGGAAAGGACAATCCAATAATCAATAGCATAGGCATCGATCTGGTTGTTGAAATTGGTTGCTGAAAACCAATTGGTATCCCAATTGCGTAGATCGATGTCCGTGACCTTGCAGCATCAGATGGTAAGCACGGGACAGGAGGTCTTCGGGATCTTTACCCGTGGGAACCGTATAAAATCTCGATATTAATTTATAACAGTTGTTGCAGCTGCTGAAGGCAGGAAGCAAGCTATAAATACAAAGCTAAATAAATGCATGAAGATTGTGAGATGACGCTCATTATATCGGTCACCGTCATTGTAAATGTCCTTTCAATATCATGTCTGGTCTAGTCAGACCAGACATGATATTTCACGGACATTTACAATGACATACCACTTATATTTTCCATTAAATCGGACGAATATCTCCTAAAAATAGCAATCTTATTTATATATTTAGCCACCATATTCAGTTACCTTACTATGCCTCTTTCCCATTTACCCCACAGAAAGACATAAGAACAGGTTAATAGCCACAAATAGAATGACTTCAATATCTAAAATCTCTCCAAAACGATTACTTTAACCTTGGCCTTTGCCACAACACTGGCCTTGTCTAATGTAAACTATTAATAGCAAGAGTGACCTCACTCTCTGCTCTGGGGGAACGTATTGACCCAAACTACAAGGTCACACGTACAGCCTTGACAGCATGCACTACCAAACTGATAAACAACCTCTCTCGCAGTCTGTTGAATAGCCACGTACAAGACCTTGACACGATGCACTTAAACCTGCGGCGTGAAGGGGTAAAGTCCTTTTTCTGTCAAAGTTATAATCAATTTTTACGCCTGTTATTGTCATAGTTTTAACAACTACTGTGTAGTTGTAATCTAGAGAAAGCATAATTTTTAAGGCTTCCATGTCGTCAGTTGTAAGTGTCCAGATGGTGAGCACAGGCCCTAATGCCTTTGCGATTATTAATTATTTTCCTTTAAATATGAAAAAGCTTTGAGATGACCCCCGACTTAAAATACTTGCCAGTTCAAGAAATCATGATTTATTGTACTGGGCCTCATTTCACAAAGCACTAAGGTGATCGTAAGTCACTAAGGTAACCTCAGTGCAACGTTACAGGATGGGGGTTAAGGTTAACCTTAGTAAATGTTGCTTCGTGAAAGGAGCCCCTGGGAAGCATTTCGAGTCGGGGGTCATCTCAATTGTTTCTATATATTTGTTTTAATCTCTAATCCTCGCAAAGACACGAGGGCCTGTGATGGTTAGACCACTACATGGAATGTTTCCAGCGCTTTGAGGTCTGTCACACTTAGCAACAACTCAGGAGTGAGTGAGTGAGTTAATATTTAACGTCACATCGGCAATATTTCAGCCATATCGTGACGAGAACATTTGATATTGAAATGAAATATATGTATATTATAAAACACCTGCCGACAAAGGACAGTAAAACAACTAGAATATCACAGATATGTATGTAAAACTAGTAATTAAATCTAAAACGTTTTAACTATAGGGGAAAAACAATACAGTATAAAAATGGGCTATAAATCGCCAATAACTGAAGGTATATCACCATACCAGGGACCATGGGGACTTACTTTACTTTTGCTACCTGCATGGACCCTAGTTGGATTTACACCATCCCTTCAGCCATTGGCAACAGAAGAGAAATCTAGCTATAAGTTAAAAGCACACATATTTTACGATTAAAAACGTGGCAAGCCTAAATTTACTCTAAATGCAACAACTCAGGAAGAAATGGAATGAAAGGTATCTTATATAGAACATGAAAGTCACATATTATCAAAATGTGACTCCACGGAAAAAGTAAACCATTATTATTATCCATTACCGTATTACTGGATATCACTAATTCATAACGATGCATAAAGAAATGACTGTGTACCTATCTAAAATAACATTTTCAATATGGCTGCCGTAGTGGCCATGTCAAAACTGGCCATAGATTGGATCACATATAGTAAACTTTTCACTGAATGAGTGTCCCTTGCTCGCAATAAGTGAAGCATTCTCATCATGTGTCACATTAGATTCACTGCACATTGCGATACATGTTAATAAACTGGTCGGCAAATACTAATGAAGGCGTCTTTGTTCTTGGTAACCTTGTCAAATATTCCTGATCACAAACAAAAAGCTGCCGGCCAATACAATCAGATATCAGAGCTACGACTGCCATGTGTTGTTTTAATAAGGACACTACGGACACCTCAGCACAAAGACCAATTTGTGGAAAGGAGTCCTGGACCATTATAGGTATTCGTCTGACTGGTGATAAGTCATGAACTTGTTTGCTGCGTTAGTTTGTTTGTTTAAACAATATTCCAGTTTCATGGCGGCGGTCTGTAAACAATCAAATCTGGACCAGACAATTCAGTGATACGTAGCATGAGCATCGATCTATATGACTCAATGTAATATGCGATTGTGTTTTCACTTAACCATGCTGACCAAACCGATAAGGGATATTAAGTACGGGCAATTTAGTTCTGGTAGTTTTCCATGCAAATAATTGCAAATATTAGCATGCATATGAGAATTCTGAACCAAAGCAACATTATACTGCATACGTGGCGACTAATGGTCAGGATGTGTGCCTGTGTACCGCGTTGGTGTTGACTGTTGTTCATAATATCAATCATTGGTTTGTGTGGTCAACGTCCATCCTTTTATAGGCAACCATCAAATGTTGAATCATAGCGATGAAGGAATGGAATACACACATTACACTTGTTCTGAAGCAGGGTTCTATTTTCATGTAGTTTGGCGTCTCAGCTGCCTTGTGACAGTGGGATAGTAGGTCAGTGAGCCTGAATACCGGATCCCGAGGGGTTGTTGAAGAAGTAAGTTACATTAACATGTTCTTTTTGGAAATCCGTTTTCAGAGGCAATGGTTATGAAAATATCTGTTGATAATGTTTCTTCCAAATATACAGCAGGGGAGGTAATAATACTGTCATTTATTATTTAGTTCATAATAATATCAAAGAGTTACATGATAGAACTAACACTGAGTTTTTATATGTGTAAACAGCTGCTTAACGTCGACAGCTTATCTAGAATTGTTTCCAAGTGACTCAGCACAAATGACAGTTGACTGTCTCAATTCTAGTCCAAAGTTTTTTTATTAAAAAAGGCGATGAGCTGCCGTCGCCCAGCTAGTCTGTACAGTTCAATCTCATTGTGTCTGAACCAGCGTTAAAGGTGTAAAACTATGGAATCCTGGAAGGCACATTGTCGCGTTGTCGCATTAAATATTGTCGCGTTGTCGCCCTCTCAAAAACAGGCAAAATGAGGCAAAATTAACCAAAGCGCAACAATGCGACAACGCGACATTTCGGCCATTTGTCGCATTGTCGCGATGTCGGATGTCGCGTTTTGAATAATATTTTTCTATTCCTGCAAAGGGCGACAATGCGACCTTGAAAATTGTCGCGTTGTAGCATTGTCGCCATTTGGTGATGATAACAGGTGTTCACGAAAAGGGGAGCTTATCCTGCCCACCGGTTGCCCCCGTCACCCGTATAAGTGAAGTGAAGTTAGGTTTGGGGTCGCGTTAAATAACACTTATTCACCAACGTCCACAGGCTAAGAAATTATTGAAACCACTGTACATTCTAGGCGTATGTATGTTGCCGTAGTGAGGTCACGGACACTCAGATACTTTGTATAGCTGACAATGTCCAGTCAGACAAAATGAGATGATGACTGCTCATCATGATTGAATGTCAATATTTCCTTATATGACATTTGAATGTATGTCGTCAGATTTTCATTTTTCTGGGGTTTTAATTTTATACAACAATATCGTTACTTTCGACACAAACCACACAGCGAGACTGAAGAAAATGTTGAACGGAAAGAGGCCTGGCATATGGAAACACACATGAGCAAATTGCTTTAATTCCCATACCTTCTCGTAGGGGAAATCAAAGTGCTGACGGAACAGAACAGAGACAAAATTAGATTAGCCCTGGATGTACATGTATACGTGCGCAACCTTTATTCCTTGTCATTGAAAGTGCATTACTGATAACATACATAGTCTTTACTCCCCAACGCGCAGGTGATCAGTTATTGCACGCCCTGAATAGGTATATGCATCGGGTACATATTTATTCTGCCATTTATGTCTGAGGGAAAAATATTCTGCTAAATACTTCTGCAGTAATGCATTTTCAGAGGCAATTGGTGAGCTTAAAACGTATGACCACACTGGCACATTTGGCTTTTGATTCATTTTCTTGGGATTTTTCTATATAAATGGTCTAACAAGAGGAAGTTAACATTGTACAGAAACAAAACCGACATTATGCACTACAGAACAGCATCAACACCTAGATGTGATATTCAAGTCAAATGTGGAAATGTTGATATTGACTGTTATAAATGTCGTGGAATGTAGATTAATGAACATTGTGACTACAAGAAAACAGTTAAAGAAATATGTAAGGCAGTAAACAGAGAACTCTGGGAGTTTTAAGCTATACAGTGTGTACAAAGATGTTTGATAGTTATGTGCAGCCAGTTCCTATAGTGCAAGAGTGTGGGGTATTAATGTTGTTATGAGGATGTGTTTTGTTAATTATGTCACATTAATTAACTTTTAGGTATTATGGATCACAATAAGTTTAAGTCCTGAGGATTTGAACTTACACATTGAACTTAGGCTGTGTATTTTCATCTCTTTAGAGTGGGCTCAGGAGTTACCATCCCTTTGTTTTGCTTCTGCTTTCGATACGATGCTGTAAGCTGTAAGTAGTTTCTAGATGGTCCTTGTGTGGCATGTGTTTTGCTAGAAAAATCCAGAACTGTATAATAGGGATATAAGGGGTGGTTGTTGAAGTGTATATGAACTAACATCGACGTTTCAAGATCTTTAACCCAATATATTAGATCTGTGATCTGTCATTCATTGCAACCTTGTTGTTTCAATATGCAATTGAATGTTATAGACTGGGCTCTGTCTTATTTGTTTAAAGGGGACTCACAAACCTTTTATCACGGCAATTTCTAAACCGTAATAATATTGTAACACCCTTGGGGTGCACGTAGGAAAACAAACGACACAAGAAGATGATGAAGTAGAGAGAAAGCAAAGTTTATGTTTAATTTTGTTTAATGACAAGAATGTACATGGGACTCTGTTAGCGATGCAACAGAATGAATGATGCCAATAAATATCAAACACTACTCGGCCTATATATATATATATCAATATTCGACTCAGGGGATCATTTCTCTGCCTTTTCACTTTTGGATAAATTCCAGTCCGCTTACAGATCAAATCATAGCACCGAGTCAGCCCTCCTCAGAGTCTCCAACGACTTACTTACAGCTGTTGATGAAGGCAAACTAGCTACTCTTATCTTGCTTGACCTCTCTGCTGCCTTCGATACAATCGACCACCAACTCCTTCTGGAAGACTCAAGGATTGTTGGAATCATGGGGTACCCCTCATCTGGTTACAATCTTATCTCGAAAGCAGAAGTCAGACTGTCCTGTTAGACAATATCAAATCACAAAACCTCCTTGGTCCACTGTGGTGTACCCCAGGGATCGGTACTCGGTCCGCTTCTTTTCATAGCATACACGACCGATGTTGCAGACGTAATTGACAAACATGGCATTTCCCATCATTCGTTTGCAGATGACACTCAACTTCAGAAAAACTCAACTCCCAAGGACTTTCACACTGGTCTTCATAAAATAACAGACTGTACTAAAGATGTTAAGTCATGGATGACAAACAACTTGCTAAAGTTAAATGATGACAAAACTGAGGTGATGGTTATTGGATCCAGGCAAATGCAAAACAAATTACCACCAAAACTGTTCTGGTAGCAGATGCAGAGATACAAGCTGTCGACTCTGTTAAAGACCTTGGAGTTACACTTGACTCACACCTGGCGATGGACACTCATGTAAATCAACTCTGCAGAATATGCTTCTTTCATCTACGAGCCATTGGCAGAATACGCCATCTCATCAGTCGTGATGCAGCACACGGTCTGGTCCAGGGACTTGTTATATCAAGAATTGATTACTGCAATAGCCTCCTTTTGGTATTTCTCAGAAGCTGCTATCAAAATTGCAAAATGTCCAAAATACAGCCTCCCGAATCATAAGCAGAACTTCAAAGCGCTCACACATAACACCTGTCATGAAAAACCTCCACTGGCTGCCTGTTAAATCAAGAATTGACTTTAAAATATTGTGTTTTGTCTACAAATGCCTCAATGGCATAGGCCCAGAATACCTGAAGGAACTCCTTACCCCGTACACTCCAGAAAGACAGCTCCGTTCTCAGAATCTGAACCTACTCTCTGTGCCTCGGTTCAAACTGCAAACTTTTGGAAGGAAATCCTTTGTCTGCTCTGCCCTCTACTCTGGAACTCTCTCCCTATCACCATTAAATCAGCAGTTGACTTTTATTCCTTCAAACGACTTCTCAAGACTCATCTGTTTTCACTGCATTATGACTAGCAACTAGTCCCTTATTGTATATATGTATTATTATCCACTCACTTTGTTAGCGCTTTGAGCATGGGCCTTGTGCATGGAAAAGGCGCATTATAAGTTCACATTTATTATTATTATTATTATGTACTTATGTGATATAAAGTGTCCGAAAAGATCGAACATGATGGACAAATGAGATTGGTGCTAACATGTGATATAATAAGAATACGGACAACGTTATATTCAGGCCAAGGGACGGACGACATTTTTGACAGACGTCAAATGTATGCTATGACCATTAACAACTTTGGCTCCAGTGCCCAGCACCAATATGCCCTGTATCCTGGAATTGATGTTGTCCTATGTGTCCTTTAATAATTCGGACACTAATAAGATTGATAAAATATTTGGTAAATGCAAACAGAAAACGGACAGCAGACTGTCAATTAGTGCCTGGGAATGATTGTCGGCAACAAATGTCAAAACACGGAATTACTGTCATATTGCAGGTACAAATGTAGGAAATACAGCAGGTTATATATTGTCCTCTATGTCTTTAAAACAAATGAATTTCTACCATAGAGATGCAGGAAATACCAGATAATGAATATGTTGTAGTGATATAAAAAACGGACATCCAATTTATAATTAGTCACAGCCCTAACGTAAATGTTGTTGACAGGTCACCGTAACCTGAGAAATTTCAAACAGATCAAATTCGTTATACATTGTAATCAAGTGCTAATTTTCATTAGTTTTACTTCATGGAATGCACTTTAAAACATTTCTGAACGAAAGTTATCAGAAAAATCGTCATTAATAGAGTGTAATAAGTCATTGTTTTCTGGGTCCAAAGTCACACTTACTTTCTATAAATGGCCACGAAGCTGGAATTGTACGCACAGAAGTAGTCCTTGACAAACATCGGTGTTATCACTCTCAAAATACACAATGATTCAAGACAGTGAATAAATATATCATTTGGAGACATAGGAAGTACATAAGTCTGTACAATAATGAGTACACAATGACATCAGTAGTAGAGATCCTTCATGGGTGTAAAATAGCGTAGTGACACACAATTAGTGAGTAGGTCATGTCTGACAGAGTGCCTGCTACCGCGAGCGTTCGGTGTTTGATAAAACATGGCTACCAACGGTGAATATACTTATTAAAGATGACTCAGATCTGTGAACTTCAGAACCAGGTAAACTGTCTTTGATGTTGTTAGGTAATTATTTGCTTTAATGTTAAAAAATATGGATGGACATTTGCAGATAGATCGTGATATAACGAAAATAGGTGACACTTATGATTGACAGGTTTACATGATGTTTTTTTAATACTTTTACTACATTTTATTTAGATTATATTGCAATATGTATAAAGAAATAAGTTGGCATCCAGAATAAAGCGTCCAGATTTTTCTTTGGGTGAGAAAAAAAGCCTCAATGTTGGCTGCTAGAGGGAGAAATGGATGGAAGACGGGACACCAAGATTAAAACTGAAGTTCCTCGAAGTTTCCATAAAAATCATTACCTTTAGTGAGACATCTGATGCAATAGAAAGGTGAAACATATGTACACACGATTAACAAAATGAAATGAAATGGTATTGAGCAATAATAGACTTACAAATCATCAAAAGCATGTACCCGTGAAACAGTCGTGCAAAATGTGCTGCATTGATGGAGCAAAATGTTAACATTAAGGTTCAAGTCAGTTTTTGGACAGTGAAGCAGTGTTCAGTAACGCGTGTGACCACTTATGAGCACAAATGCAAGCTTCTACACGTCTTTGCATTGACCAAATGAACCTTTAAAGTTGCTGTTGTGGAATGTTCTGCCAAGGTCCAAGGTCATCCAGAGTCTAGGGGTGAACATGGAGATCGTAAACACGACTTCAATGTTCAATGGGATTAAGATCAAGTGGCCTTGCAGGCCAGTCCATATGCATATGTGATGTTGTTGATCTAAACAACATCGTTAACAACTCTTTCTCGGGCATTATCATCCATGGACGGGCATTATTATCCATAAAAATGAAGTTAGGGACCCGCTTGCTGTACCAGAGGAATGATTACAGGTAGGTTTACACCGATAAGGGTGCATGTGTGAAGAGTGGAGGACATTCATGCCACACATTTTGCATGTTGTTTCTGAGGGTTTGTCAATGTTATCAGATAAATCAATTTGACAGTCACTAAAGGTTATGTATTCTTTATTTTCCTTTCAATAACATGTCAGCAAAATCGCTATCGAGATTGATAAAGATATTACACTGAAAAATACTTGTTGCTTAATTTTTGGTGAGGAGTATAAGTCGTCAGATAAAAGCAAATCCTCATGGGATTTAAAGGTTTGTGAATTTGTGAAAAGCTTATTCATTCATGGAAACAAGGGCGTTTTAAGTTATTGTGTGCAGACTAACAGTGCTACATTATCAATGCATGCCTTGAAGAGTTGGATACAAGCAATACTGGTACTCTGATATGTTCAACGACAAAGGTAACTTAAATGGAAACAAAGTACGAACATATAGGACATTTAAGCAAGGTATCCAAACTTTTCACTATCTGACGATGTCTCCCCACAGACAACAAAGAAGTTTACAAGCCTCTTTGCACTGTGGAAACCTTCCCCTGGGTATAGAAAGTGGCAGGTATACCAAGTCTGCTACCCCCCTGGAATATAGACTCGTCAACTATGTAATGAAGGATGAAGTACATTTTGTTGTGGTATACCTTGTAAAACATGACACTATAATAAACTATAATATCATTATCATTATTTATTTCAGAAAATCTGTTAAGTGTGTTTATTAACCTCTTCCGGGGTGTCTATCATGACCCAGTGGCTAGCCTCTCTATGCATTTGACTGTATGTTTGTCTACAAAGCATTAGCAGTAGCTGGTAGGGGAGGACTCCAAGGGCCACGTCCTTGCAGAGCTCTAGATGGTCAGTACTTCGGGCAGGGGAGAATCCTCAGGATCTTTTTGCAGGAGTACCGTGTTGGCAGCGCTCGATAGTAATTGATGGCAATATGTTGCAGCACCTGTTGGTAGGAAAAGGGGAAGCATCGAACAAACAGAGTGAAATACATACAAACAATCTGCTTGAATCACAGTACCACAAGACGAGACTCTAAGTGCCATCTCCATGTGGTCAAGATGATCAGTGAGTGAGATGGTTTTACGCCGCTTTTAGCAATATTCTAGCAATACCACGGCGGGAACACCAGAAATGGGCTTCACATAATATATTGTACTAAATATCAAAAACGAGAATATAATTTCACTCATAACAAGATATGTTCCCCCTCCCATCCCACCCTCCTTTGGTTGATAAATTAAACTTCGAGTTGTTTCAGCAAATGACTTTGCAAATCTCACAAACACTAATAACAAAAACATATGCATGTTCAGATTTTGAGTCTGTGGCATGCTGTCTGGCTGAAATAGGAAGGTAATGACATTTGAAATCACAAAAAGTGTTAATATGTTTCACTCATGAAAACATGTTTCCCTCATGCTTTATTTATTTATTAGTTCAAGTTGTTACTATAAATGATTTTGCTCCAACACTAGCTACCACCTCATAATACATCGTGGAATTTTATGTCTTCTTTCTGAATGTAATCAGGTCATATATTTGACAAAGTTCGAAAATAGGGTTACTTGCGTTAATTTCATGATACATTTTAGGCAAGGGTTTACGCGTTCCCATTTATTTGGTGATGTGATACAGTAATTTGAGGAATTTCTGAACACAAACAGCAAAGAGGTTCAAAGGAGTTGTTAAAATTATGTCTAGTTTCACCTTATTTCATGGCATATATCTAAAATATATTCCTAAACTCATCCAAATGTTCCCAAGTTCAACCAGTATCAACAATGAAAGACCTTACAGTCCATAGGCAGATCCAGAAGGGGGGTGCAGGGATGCGCAGGGGTGCGCACCCCCCCTTTTGTCCTGAAAGTTTATTAAATGACCATTGAAACTCTGGTGAAAATGAAGTGTGCACCCTCCCTTTTCTCAATAGTCTGCGCGCACACACACACACACACACACACACACACACACACACACACACACACACACACACACACACACCTATGGTCTTGGGAGTAGCCCTAGTGGTTAAAAGCTGTATCCGCCCCTGCAGTCTTCCTATGGTCGTGAAGTTGGAAGTCTAATCATGCTTATGGGAGAACCCTCTGTGGTCACACCTGTCTACAGTTACCATGGTTACCATTAGCAGATACAAAATACTTAGTTGTGTATCATGTCCCAAGAGCACGATGAACAGATGCTCAGGGTACAGATGTTATAGAAGAAACTAAAGATATTTTTGGTACCAAGATTTCCTGAACTGCGTCCAACTCTTATGCATGAAGCTTCGGATGATGCCTGGATGGGGGCAGTTCATCACGATCAGCTTGTCGACCAGTTCTGGGTGGTAGGCAGTGAATGACCAGGCAATGATGCCGCCCCAGTCATGAGAAACCAGCACACAGGACCTGTAGCCTGAGGAAACAGAAGCAGCTGGAGTGTCCTGGAGAATCTTGTTTAGACTCCATAAAACACACAAGAAGCACAAAACTACTTCTATGTAAATATTTTCCTTTTGATCACGCTTATTCATATTTCATGGTACAGTATACCAAGAGAGTGTATTTTCTCTGTATAAACTGATCGTTGACTTATCAGGGAAATAAAGACCCTCAATTTGTGTAAAAAGTTGGAAAAACTCATGATGGATGTTCACTAACTTCTCATAAACATCATTCCAACTAGAGCCCGATTTCTATGACATCAAATTGTTTGTTTGCTTGTTGTGTAACGATGGAACTCAGAAATATGACAGTGGTTTGCAAATAACTGATTTTGGACCAGACAATCCAGTGAGTGACCTCACGTGCATTGATCTACAAAAATATAATGACATGCGTGAACTAGGTCAGCGAGCCTGACCTCCCAGTCCTGTTAGTCACCACTTAGGACTATCACCTCCAAAGTTTGATGTTACCTAGAGCTGGGATGAGTTGTTTCAGATCGGCCACCATCTTGGATATCTGGTAATTGTCAACACCGGACGGCTTGTCAGAGTCACCATAGCCTCTCAGATCAATGGCCACAACCCTGGGTTAAAACAACACAGGAATTAAAATTAATCAAAGAGGAAAAACAAAGGTCATAGGTATTGTATCAGAACGGGATTCATTCATGTTTGCAAAATAAGAACTTTGACATATTTGTGTACCTTTCTGGTAAGACAAGCGATACTATTTGTTTGTTACTCTCTGATGCATGGAGATTGGCGAGTGAGTGAGTTTAGTTTTACGCCACACTCAGCAATATTCCAGCTACATGGCAGCAGTCTGTAAATAATCAAGTCTGGACCAGACAATCCAGTGGTCAACATAATGACTTTCAGATGGGGTTGGTAACTTTATGATCAGGTGAGTGATGTTATGTTGGGGTGAGGAACTTTCTTATGGGTTGGACGACTTTCTGAAATGTACTTGCCTGTTGGTAGCCAGGTGTATCTGATTGGATGGGTAATTTATTTCCTGGGCAGGTAATCTTTTGACTGATTACAGCAAGGTTGAAGCAGGTAACATTCTGATACATTTTGAAACTGGTCTTTGAACTTAATGTGGGAGGACCTACCTGGCAAACACAGTAACAGAATGAGAGCAAGACTGGGATTAGCACACCCAATCATACATTTATGGCAAAGCCAAAGAAATACAACTCCGGTCACCTGTAATCCTTCTTGAACTCACGCAGCTGGTATCGCCATGAGTACCAGAACTCTGGAAACCCATGCACAAACAGCATCAACGGTTTGGTCTCGTCTCCCTGGGCAACATAGTGGATCCTAACATCCTGAAATAAGAAAAAAGAATAGTTTAACAGTGGAACAGGGACACCTGACTGAGACTTGCATCAGTCGATGAACATCAGAAGAACATAGATTTTTTATATGATTGGCCAAACCATCATGTCACACCATGTCTCACATGAATCCATGAAAAGTCAATACTCTAATCAAATATCCAGTGTCTGCTTGTTTCATTCTTCCTGCAGAACAATTTCTTGAATATTGCATGAATCACTGGATAACAATATGTCAAGGCAAAATCTGACAGTTTCGATTTTCACAGATTCAATATTTGGCCTATACTCCTAATCAAATATCCAAAAGTGTCTGCTTGTTTCATTCTTCCTGCAGAACAATGCCGACTCTGAGAAATTCTTGAGAGAAAATCGGTCGAGCTGTTGTTGGTGACGAATGTTCCAACACAAGTCCACATAAGATATCCCAGATATGCTCACAGTGGATAACATTAGTCTTGAGAATGAGTACTTGTGGTGAACGATTATCGGACTGAAATCACCAATTTGAACGGTTTTCCCAGATTTTTTCTAATAAATGTTCATAACGATGCAATGAAATCGAATCATGACACCAATAAATGTTTCAATGCGCACAGCTTTATGTTGAGCGCATGTTTGTTCGTGAATATTCGTCAAATTTAATCGCTAGTTAACTTCATTCAAGTGTGTTAAACTAAAACAACAAAATTCCAATTAATTGAAAATATGTTTTTTCACAATCGATAATCATTTTTAATCCTTCTTTCGATCGATTTTCGATTATTTTCGATCATCGGAATACCACTAATAGTGATCCCCTCCCACACCATTTCTGTCTAGCTGTAATGGCATGAATACATGTACATTTATTCCATCTACGCCACACCCTGCTGCACCTGCCAAGGAGTCTGAAGTAAACGTTCATTCATCAAAAAATAACAGGCCCAGCACTGCCGTTCTTGTAGTAATCTGACAAGCCGTCAATCGTGGGATAACATGTGATCATCGGGCATGCAGGTTCCATCTGTGTAGCTGATTATGAATCATCTGTCCACTCACTCTGATACTTGTGAAGCTCACATCTCCAATTTGAGAGATGTACTTTGACCACGGTTTTGTAACACAGTTACAAAACGGTCTTGTGGACCAGTTGTCACACTTGATATTTCATAAACGCTTTTGTCTATCGACAGTGATTGTAATTACTGACTGTGAAACATTAACAGCTCATGCCAAAGTACTCTGTGTTCTTTCAGCTTCCAACATGCCAACTGCATGTAGCCATTCCTGGTGTGACACATGCCACAATTGGCATGTTTGCACTAAATTAAAGGATGGAATAATTATTTTCGAAATCCAAATACAATCACATAACTTGGTTCCCAAATAATATCATCCAAACCCGGAATATCCCCTACATTTTTTAGTAGTATAAGTAGGGCTGTGTATTGCCCCAAATTTCGTATTGCGATATATTGCAAAACACTCTTCTGTATTGCGATACGTACTGCGATATACAGTCAAATCCCGATGATTCGAATGCCGGTGTCTCGAATATTATGCATAACTCGAAGTACCTGTTGGTCCTGACCATTCCCTGTTATAGTTGTCATCATTTGAATACCGGTTACACGAATTCGTCTCATAAATACACACGATGACTCGAGAAGGAAATTTGGTCCCATGAGATGCAAACAACAGCAATCTTGTATACATAAGCCGAACCAAAACCAAAACCAGAACATTCTTCTGTGTATATTTTAATTTTAAAACAGCAGGGATTGACACTCACTAAATATTTTAACTAGTCCTCCGGGCTAGTGGATTTTGTATGTCACTAGTCCTATCCAAATATAACTAGCCCTACACTTTACTATAAAAAACTTTCAACAAGTCTTTCTTTTAATGGTAACTGCTGTCCAAAGGAAAGTTAACACAGATAAGTGTATGATTTCTCATTTAATATATATGACAAATTCAACTAAAACTAGCTTATACATCATGTCCTCCATCAACCCACCCATACTAAACTAACGGACAAAAGAAACAATACTAAGTCAAAATCACTGATATTACAAAACGACAAACCACCATTGTGTAAAGGAAAGAGAATTTTGATAACAGGTGTACTCCCGCCATTTTAATCCATTTGAAAGATGTCATAATATCCTCTTACCTGTTTCTTTCACATTTTCATTTTTTAAGTAATCAGAATATTATTATCTAAAGATTAATGAAATAATATGTGCGGTGGCCTATTTCCCGATAACCGTTGCTTTTCGCCCGGTAGGGGCGGTGGGGTAGCCTAGTGGTTAAAGCGTTCGCTCGTCACGCCGAAGACCCGGGTTCGATTCCCCACATGGGCACAATGTGTTAAGCCCATTTCTGGTGTCCCCCGCCGTGATATTGCTGGAATATTGCTAAAAGCGGCGTAAAACTAAACTCAGTCAGTCAGTTTTTCGCCCGGTAACATGACACAACATTGGGAAATGCCTACGTTTTCGAAGCTCCGTATGAAAGACACTCGAAAAGATTAATTTGATGGCGGGTATCGTTCAAATGCTCTTATCATCAATAATATCACAATAACCTTACCAGGAGTATTTTCGTAGTTGTAAGAAGCTATTTTATTGGATAAAAATTGGTTCCTAATGACATCGATTCTTTGCTCTTTGACAATATTTATGTGGATTCGTTGCCAATCATTTGGAAAGACTTCCGCCCAATCCCCACCACCCATATTACCTGAATATACATGTATACATATCTGTTTCCTCACCATTATACAGAGGGTATACGGGCGGAAGTCTTTCCTGCTGTGTTGAATGGATTAAAATTGAACAAATAAATCTTTGTCGGTATACCGGTACATCATGAACATATCGCAATACGTAATTGTTACAATGTCGTATTGCAGTTTACACGTATACCGGTAATACCGTGCAGCCCTAAGTATAAGCATCATTAGGGAACAGAACTAACTTTGAAACTGTGCCGGACGAGCCTACAAAGATTGGGGTTTTTTTATACTTAGGTAAGGGACCGTTCATAATTCATGGCAAGGGGATGATGATGATTTTTATGCAGAAGCATGTACAATGTGACAAACACACACACACACACACACACACACCCTGCATATCATGTACAAAATCAATGACCCCCTTTGACCTTCCCATAATTTTAAGCATTATTTTTAACATTTTATGTACAAAATTGCTGACACCCCACCACCACCATCAGTACATGTGTACAAAATTGCTGACCAGCCAGACCCCCTACTTCCCCAAAACAAAATGGGTGACCCCCCAGCCATAAATTATGAACGGTCCCTAACACATCTATAGATCTTCAGGTAACACACCTTATATATCTCTCCATTGAAAATACAGAACTTTGAATGTCTATTTCCAGTCTACAACAAATTTCCACTAACTCTTTGGTGTCAGAAAGGCAATGAGTTGAAAATACACTGCCTGAGAGTGAAAAAAACAACTTTTCCAGAAATTATTCATGCGTCATTGTGTGTTCATGTAGCCTGGTAACTATGGTAACGTAACTTGGTCATCTTGGCAGAATAGTTTAATATGGAAATGCTAGTGGAAATTCGTGTTGCTTAAATTATCTGTTTTGGTTGTTGTTTTTTTCGCTTATCAATGCTGATAATGATTATTGTCATAATAGCAGGTTAGATTGTAGAAATGATTTCCAAATGACTCAGCAAAAGTGACTGGGCCTCTGTCCTAGCTTTTAGTCCAAAGTCAAAAATATAGGACGACCTGTCTCACCTGTCGCGACAGCACAAGGTGTCAAGAATAGGTTGTACGATTGTTACCACTTACCCCACTTTGTGCAACTTACTGTCATCCTATCTAAACTGACCGTAAATGTGTAAAATAAATCTGAAACCTCTGCATCATTAAGCACAATTAATTAATCAAAAGTCCAGCGTTGAAATACGGTTTGTACACTCACCTCCAAGTGAACATAGCCATGTGTTCCCAAGTCCGGGTCGTTTAGAACTGATGGCATCACATCTCGTTTCTTGCGGGAGAAAAATGCGATAGGGTGTTTCACAAAACCCAGAGTTAAAGTGAACAAAACGAATGTTGAATAGAAACAGCCGAGACCGAAAGAGATCCACCTGACGAGAATACCTTCGATCGCCATACTTCCTGGTTGGGAGAGTCAAAAGTGTGACGGTAATGAATAGAAACGAAATGCAGCACGACTTCTGTTCAGTACTGCGCGGACTTTGACCCACGTGGGTCAACGTATGGGTGGTTGCATACTAATCTCGTACGTCACGACGAGTGTCGTATCACGTTGACCTGAGATTCTAACGATTTGATTGGATAACCGATGACCTCTCAGTTAGGTCACGTTACTACTTGTTCATTCATAACAAACACGTGAATTCATTCATTCTACAACTTATGCATTGTGGGAATGTAAACATTGCGAACGTTGCCGTGTCGCTGTTTAATTGTGAACCGAACTGAGACATTATATCCGTGGCAAAACATAAACGCAATGTTTCCACCAGTGATATTAGCCGAGTGAAGCAGTTGCAAACCAAGAAACGGTGTTCTACGGAGTAGTTTACTGTAGGAGGCTGTACGAGAGGCGATGACAACTGACATGCATCGTGACGTCGGTTACCAAAGGGACAGACGAGAATGGCGTAGTGACGTCATTACAGTGTGACGTCATGCAAAAGTGTACTACAGAACAAAATTCTTCCGCAACCTCTTTATGAAACCGGTTGCGGTTTGAAACCATAACAATAACAAAAATACGCTATTTTGTCAATTCAATGCATGTAAGACGTGGGTAATAATCTCTATGTATGTCAGTGATAACGTTGTACATAGTATATTGATGTGGTAATTTCATAGATAGATAGTTATACTGTTAAGCGAACAATGTCTCTTTGAAACAATGCAAAGATAAGGTGGCTGTTAATATGTTTTGGTGCAATACATTTCAGTTGTTTCTAGTAAAGACTCATACCATGAACGGCACATATATGCCACTCAAAAGAGCCAGTCCACTGACACTCATCGCAGTGTTATTGTTTATAGTCCCCTTCAGAAACAGCTGTTTTGCGGCGATATTGTCCTTTATCAGATAGAACCTGGGGTTTTATAGACCTAGAGTTACACAGGCTCTTCCCAAAGTATAGAACTCGATTCTAATCTTATTATTGTGCTTATTAATTGTGGATGTGTTTAACAACTTCATTAATAATTATCATATGCATCTTAAAATATACATAGAATATATTCTGTTTTCATCAGATCTGTGACAAGCTACTGCATTCCCCTTAAAGTAAATGAAGCAACGATACAACTGGATCATTCATTTTACCGATGATTGCAATTGGGTTCCTGACTCACATATACATTCTAGTTTATATATGTTTTCATTCGAAACGCGTAACGGCGAAAACTCGGATTATGGATTCACCCAAAGAATTGAGCTTGATAAGATTAATGTCAAAACGGAAAAGCCACTGTCATATAAATGGCTCATATTTATAGTCAGACCAATAAGATTATATTTATTTATTTCTGTTATCAAGATGACTGACAGTGTACTCAATAATATTGCTATAGACCCACAGCACACGCAATGTTTGGTGGCATGAATTATCCATGTAATTGGAGAAACAGTTTAATTCTCTTTGCTGTTAGTCTTTGCTTAAATATAGAGTAATGTTATATACAACATCAAAGTTTTCAAATGTAACAATTTCGATCAAAGATGTCACAGTTTGAGACTTGATGACCTGTTTAAGATACACGTATATATGATCTGAGTAACGCTCACATACAAGCAATACATAGAATTCAACTTCATAACAGACCCACAGCACTCACACTCATCTCTCAACGTCAACCAAACTTTGCATATGGTATCAACGGAAGCTATATCTCTAGGTGTTGACATCATTCATATCAACAGACATAAACACGTACAGGGCAAATGATACCCTTTCACCAAAATGTATACATGTATATGTTAACCTCCACACAGTTGCTGATGCAATGTGCACAACTTGAGATGTAATGGGATACATGAGAGCAAGAGTGAGCATATCATATGTACACAATGTTCGAATAGGGTTCCAAAAGATTACCCAGCCTCCTTTGGTCAGAGATACCAAGGCCATGTGACATGTCCCAGAACCTCTCTCTCTCTCTCGACCCCTGGAAAGACATCCGTCTCTCTCTGACAACCGACTCAGTCAATTTTGCTCAGTCATTGTCACATAGATGAGAGCAAGAGTGAGCTCCCCGTATGTACACAAGAAAATAGGTTCCAAAGATTACCCAGCTTCTTTGGTCAGAGGCCATGAGTATGTCCAATGCCCTGTAAACCTCTCTCTGACAGAGGCCCAGTCAATTTTGCTCAGTCATTTTCCCAGGAAGCGCTGCCTTCTTCAATCTACCAAGAACATTTTGGGCCAGAGTGACAAAATGGTTTATACCTGGCAGCAAACCCGGATACTCTCCCAAAGTCGGTCAACTGATTGGGAGGTGCAAAACCTAAGGCACAAAGAACAGTCGGCCCGCTGAACAAAGAGATCGTACTACGTAGCGCTGACAGTAACTCTCATACTTTAACGCTACGGTCTCTTTGTAGAGCTGGGCCTTGGTACTTTGGTCTCTTTTTTGCCATCTTTCTCCTGACTCTGGACGACCATAGTGAGAAACGTCGAAAGTTTGGAGTCATAAAGAAAATGCAGTGATTAAAATGATTTCATTGGGTTTATAACACACGACAACGTCAGGTTATTGGCCAGCATCCGTATGAGACTGCATACGGACCAGTTCCAGAGAATTATCATTTTCCATGTCGCCCTCTACATATTCTGGGTCGTACCATATGGATCTGTGAGACAAAACTACAAGTATGGGGAAATGATAAGAGAATTGAACCAAACCATCATGTCACCTAAGGTGCTGTGTTTGTGCCACCTTTAGACATCTACTGTTTTTTCACTGTTTTTCACCTATTTTCACGAAATACATTGCACGAACTACAGTACATGTTTTTAGATTTTGAAACAAAACCACACATATAGGGTTTCTTGTGAGATGTGACTGGTTCAGGGCAGCACAGAGAGGGCCTTCTGATACACTTCATCCAAGCATACTGCACGTTAACTCCAGTCTTTTGTCAGTTTCCTTTAAAAAACACAGCCTTAGTTGTAGTAGTAATAGTAGTAGAAGTAGTAGTAGTAGTAGTAGTAGTAGTAGTAGTAGTAGTAGTGGTAGTGGTAGCAGTAGTAGTAGTAGGAGTATAAGTAGTAGTAGTAGTAGAAGTAGTAGTAGAAGTAGCAGTAGTAGTAGAAGAAGTAATAGTAGTAGTAGTAGAAGTATTAGTAGTAGTAGTAGTAGTAGTAGTAGTTGGCAGCAAAACGTATGAGATTGAGTTGGCAACATAAAATTAAAGCAAATATGAAATCGCCCCTCTCACTTACTGACAAAAAACGCAAACATAAAGGTCAAATACTGTATTTATCTTTTCAAAATGTTGTTGTATACATATTCTTCACACAAAATAACAGCAGGAAGCACATTTGTCTATAAAGCACTTGTGTGCATTAACCATCTTCATACAATGATCAAGATACAAATCTATACACACAGTAACATCATTACATAGTATGACCAAATATCTTTCAACCTCGTTTTCACAACATGAAATGAATGAGGGCACACGATTGTTATTCATTTTGGTTTGAAGGCTCAAACAGAACGATAATGATGTATATATGGGTTTATTAGCCACGCTTCTAAGATGCCTAGCGGTTAGAACAATCGAAAAATAATTACATTATCAGACAATAAAGGCAGATTCAAGATATTTTATTAAACTTTTATTTCATTGAAGGATTTCAGGTCTCTTTCAGAACGATACAACACTATGACGTCATATTCGAGTTATGATCGTCGTAATATATCATGGGAGTTTGAAGAGTTAATACTACAAACTACTACAAACTCACTTTATACAGTAATCTCCCCTAGTGTACCGTGATGTCACTTGCATTGTGACGTCATGACTCAGTTATGACGTCATAGTGACGACGTCATAGTCCTAACTGCCAGTTCACCTGATGAAGGGACCTGGAATGGTCTCGAAACGTTGTGAGAGAAATTAAAAAAGAAGTTTAATCCATAAAAATATCTTGGACATCAATGTACAACTTCTAAATGCCACTGAAAGACAATAAAGGTATAGTTTTTTGATGACGTAACAATTGAATGACGTTATCCCGTCACTGCGCCATTCTAGTGTGCCTCCTCGTAATCGAACCATTTTACATTACGTCACAATGTAAGCGACGTCACGATGCATGTCAGTTGTCGCCTCGTACGGCCTCCTACAGTAAACTACTGCGTTGCATCCCGTTTCTTGGTTTGCAGTTGCTTCACTCACCTAACATCACTGGTGGAAACATTACGTTTATGTTTTCTGACGTAAAATGTCTCAGTTCGACTCACAAGTTTTCAGCGGTCACGGTAACGTTCGCAATGTTTACATTCCCACAATGCAATCGTGGAATGTCGCTTGACTACTCAGCTTCGTCTGGATGTACTGATCTAAACATACGTTGGTAATAGAAATGCGACGTTCACATGGTTTACGTTAATCACAGATGTAATTAAAATAATTTAGAGAAGATATTTAATCCGAACGTAAACCGTCATCAAACTGTTTATCATTTGTTTTTCTGGTAACGTTCGTCTTAACGTTGGGGGGCAGACACATCAATAGAACAGCGCGCCATTTAGCCCTGTGCGAGGATTGTTAATTTAGGTCACCGACACCGTCGTTTGTTTTCTGCCTTAAATTAATCGTAATTATCCTTAGAAAGTATTAAATTTGGCATCTTAGAAAAGAAATACAGTTTGCTCTACCACCATGTATAGTGTAATAAAACACACTTTCGCCCTGAACTATTATGACGTTAAAGCACTCGGTTAAATAAAAGGATAAAATAGAAAAAAGTTGGCTGGTCTATATAGTAATCAAAGTTAAGAATTAAAGATAGTTAGCAAGTACATTAGTCAAATATGCAAGTTATCATATCTGCCTGAAGCGGAATTTCTGACATTCTCAGTGTGTGTGCGTGCGTGCGTCAAATGACTGGTGTCTGCATAATCACCCAATGTCGGCATAATTGAAGACATTGGGTGAGATATCTCGTTTACATAAGTTTGAAAAATGGCTAAAGTGTCGGGGTGGCCTTGAAGATAAGGTCAAGGTCACCCAAATCGACTGCTATGTAGGCTGTCACCAAATTTGAAGACACTGGGTACAACAGTTCATGAGATATCGCGACGCGTTAACAAGAATCAGGACGGACGGACGCTGCTGAATATGGCGGGGGACAATAAGGTAATCAATTTAAAATGTCTGTCGACAAAGGACAGTAAAACCAACCAGACCATCACAGATATGTATCTAAAACTGGTAATTAAATCTAAAATGTAGAGAACGATACAATATAAAAACAGGCTATAGATCGCCAACAACTGAAGGTAGATCACCATACTAGGGACCATGGTACCTTTGTTACCTGCATTGACCCTTGTTGGATTTACACCACCCCTTCAGCCGCTGGCGATTGTAGGATATATTTAGCCAAACTTTAAAAGGACAAAAATACTACGTTTTAAAAATCTGGTCAGTTTAAGTTCAGTTTTGAAAGTTTGCGGACTTACGTATCCTCTCAGGAGGACAATAATTTTACGATACTTTAACCCCTCCGAGGATCTAAAATCCTCAACCACTAACAATCGCTGTTGCTAATTTATACTACCATGTTTAAAATACCAGTTATCTTTTTACAAAACATATTATCCAAAATTTATCAAGTAATTTCCTTTAAAAATTCAGTTATTAAATGATAATTAATGTTATAAAAAAGATCCTTAACTGTTTTGACATCGAAATATTTATCCCTTTTGATGGAAAAATTAATATGATAATATGATGCATGTTTCGTTGGCATAATAGATTGCAAGCAAAGCACCGATGCCGTTTTGAGCAATCACCAGAATGAATTAATCATTTCTTCTCAAAACAATTGTTATCATTTAACGGCAAAATAAAGATTTACTTTAGAAAATCTCTCATATGTTTGTTAACTATGTCCGGAGTGTCCATCATGACCCAGTGACCTGCCTCCTCTATGTATTTGACTGTTTGGTTGTCTACAACAGCAGCAGCAGCAGCGGACATGTCTCTGTCCAGGATCATGTCCTTGCAGCCCCAAATAACCAGCAGCGGACAGGAGATCTTCGAGATCTTTCTTGGAGGGAACCGGATAAAAGCTCGATAATAATCGATAACAGCGGTTGCAGCACCTGGAAATAACCAGTAAATGTATTATAATACAATGTTAGTTACATATATGAAATCACTATGCCAGAAGCTTAGACTCCATCGGTGTCCTTGTGCCTGAAGACTGATCTCAAACATCTAATCCCTGTTCTCGGCAAAATTAAAATCTGAAATGCCTTTGGGGATTTATGGTAAATGTGCTTGCTGCACGTCACAAAGGAATGCGCCCGGTGGTCATGTTCGATGATTTGGTCAGTTGCTTGTCACCATGACTCGGTGTGAGATAAGGCTCATTATATCAATCGCAGCTTGGCTGGTCCCGACGTGATAACGTACAAGCCGCCAATATATCAGACTTAATATTTTGGCATTCACAAACCTAAGGGTTACATGAGGCACCGTCCCTATACTATTTTTTCAGGGGCGGTGTAGTAGCCTAGTCTTTAATGCGTTGGCTCGTCACGCCTAAGACCCAAGTTCGATTCCCCACATTGGTACAATGTGTGAAGCCCTTTTCTGGTGTCCCCCGTCGTGATATTGCTGGAATATTGCTACAAGCGGCGTTAAACCATAAATGCGTCTCTATCCCTTTTACACAATGAAGAGATCCAAGGGTCTCAGGACAACCCAGAACCATATCTAACAATATACCTACTGATCCATTGCACCAAGAACATCTCCACATTTACAGACTAATGTAACACATTGATAACTAGAGTGACATCGCTCTCTAAGAAGCTCCCTAGCAACCTACTAAACCTGGTCATAGCCACATGTATGGCCTGAACATCATTTAAAATAATATAATGAAACCTACAGCATGAGGTTGGGGCCCTGTTCTGCCTCAACTCTCCCAAATGATATTAATTGATACCCCTTTAGATATTATGGCGGTGGGGTAGCCTAGTGGCTAAAGCGTTCGCTCGTCACGCCGAAGTCCCGGGTTCGATTCCTCACATGGGTACAATGTGTGACCCTATTTCTGGTGTCCCCCGCCGTGATATTACAGGAATGTTGCTAAACTATAACTCACTCACTCACTTTAGATATTACAGTAATTAACTGCTACAATGTAATTACCTGGTCTAGATAAAGCGTATTTGTAGGCCTCCATGTCCTCAGTGCTAAGTGTTCCTACCGTGAGATTACCATTAGGCCCCGCCATGGTTGTTTCCATAAGTTTCATGTCATTCACTAGCAGCATCAACTCAGGAAGAAACGGGACTTGGAAGAATAAAATGTACCTAAAACAGACAATGATAGGTACATATTAACAAAATGATACTCGTCAGAAAAAGTAAACATTTATTGTTATTCATTAACGGATTAGCAAATGTCATAAGTTCAGAAGGATATATAATAAACGCATGGATAATAAGCCGAAATGACATATTCAATATGGCTGCCACGATGGCCATATTGAAACCGGACAAGACTTCAGGAATGAAACGTCACAGAGTAAATTCAGAGAGTAACTTAATGCTTCTTCCTTGCTCGCATTGATATAGTGAAGTATTCTTATCTGGAGATATTGGTGTAGACTGCATATTGTGTTAAGGATGTTTAGTTTCTTAAAATATATTTTGATCACGTATATAGTCAGATGGCATCATTTCACTTGGTAATCTTGCCTAATGTTCTTGATTACAAGCAACACCCTGCCGGCCAACACATCCTCGATAATCTCCAGGGTATACGTTACGATCACTCTCCACTATAGTGGAGATTATCGACGATGCCGGCCAACACTGTTCATGAAGGGATCATACCGCCCCAACATTTGACTTTTCTCAACAAGCTCCAGACAGCCTAAATGTACTTGTTACACGGTTACCACTAACAGATAAACAATGTATATTCGTGGTACATGTACCATTGTCATGATTAGCCAATGCAGACTATATACTGTTATTACCATACTTTCTTCAACTCGAACATATGCGTCTCCAGATAGTTGTGAATAATGTCTGGACGGGGACAGTTCATTGTAATGAGTTTGTCGACCATGTGTGGGTGTTTAGAGGCGAATATTCTGGCAATTACTGCTCCCCAGTCCAGACCTACTAGCACACAGGATCTGTAGCCTGAAAATAGAAGCAGGAGTTACTGTGTTCTCCGACTCCACACAACACACGACAGGTATAACATTACACCTGTATATCAAACCACTATCATGTTCACGCATGTTTATATTTCATATTGAGTATTTTTCTTATTGTCTAGGGCGGTGGGTAGCCTAGTGGTTAAAGCGTTCGCTCGTCACGCCGAAGACCCGGGTTCGATTCCTCACATGGGTGCCTACAATGTGTGACCCCATTTCTGGTGTCCCCCGCCGTGATATTACAGGAATATTGCTAAAAGCGGCGTAAAACCCAACTCACTCACTCACTCACTCTTATTGTCTATGCAGATAGTTGATTCAGCAGGAAAACATATATGCTCAGTATGTTTAGATGTTTACTTTCGTTTCACGTACAATATTCCATACCTTATCCGAGACACTAGACTTGGTAATTCTATGATATAAGCAAACCACTTCACATTTCATTCTCCTCAAAGAACGAACGTTCACAACCAGGACATACAGCAATTCTAAATTAAAAAGCACAAGACAGCAATTAATTGCATTTCTGTTCAACGGTACACACATGAACCTCAAATCTAACTTCCTTTACTTCAGTTCGGTGCTACCACCCTGAAACAACTGGATTACGTTGAGTACAACTTCAAGAAAAAGGACATATTTAATTTGTTTTTCTGTATGTTTGTTGAAGGTGGCCTGTAAATAACTGAAACAGGACCAGATAATCCATGATGTTTACAGGCATCACTACCGAACGCAAGGGTGCGATAACACACCGACAACCAAGTCACAGTGAGTGAGTATGGTTTTACGCCGTTTTTAGCAATATTACAGCAATATCACGGCGTAGGACACCAAGTCACAGATCCTGATAATTGAATCCAATCAGGTGTCCCTGACAACCATCACAGATATCAAGTTTAACCCGGAATCTGCACGGGAGTAAATACAATCTTACCAAGAGCAGGGATGATCTGTTTAAGATCCGTCACCAACTTGGACATCTGGTAATTGGCAACACCGGAAGGCTTGTCAGAGTCACCATAACCCCTCATATCAATGGCCACAACCCTGGGGGAAAAATAACGCCGTTTTATAATTACAAAGTTAAAATGTGAGGAAAATGAAAAAGTGGTAAATTCGATCAGCAAGGTCACTGAGCTGACAGACAGAACATTCAGTTCGAATAGCATAAGAAGTAATAGACATCGTAGAAATTGGGAAGTCATAATATTAAAATCATATATGTTTGTAAATCTGGTTTCTCTGTGACCATAGAAGGCTCAGGGTCCCGATCCACAATGTTTCGTAACGTTACGACCTGTCGTAACTCCATAGTTTATAATTGACTTACGAATGTCGTAGCGCTGAAAACGTTTTGTGGATCGGGACCCTGATGTACACAGCTTACTGCCTGACAATGGTGTCAGTCCTGCATCACTTGTTACCTACCAAACCTAGACTTGTACAAATGGGAATAACAAATAATATTGATGGTTTGCATATGTTGTCTGATACATTTAGCAGGGTAACCACAATCGGACAGGATCAAGAGAACTAGACTTCACAGATAAAGATGTTATAATTCAACTTGCCAAACAAAGCTATTTGCTTGAATTCCCCAAACGAAAGGAAGACCCTTTAAAATAATTCCAACTTTCCACGTCCTACAGAGGGAATGATATCATTACCATTTCATTACAAAATGTGCATCAATATTGAGAAAAAGTTCAGAAATTCCCACAAATTCTGTTTTTCCTTTCATCTATTGCTTATTGAATCACCCTGTCCGTTTGATATTCACTTGTATTGTTGAAATGTGTAATAAATACAAAAGTGCACACAAGACCATGCAACAAATTATATATCATTTTTCAAAAACCCAATGACAACAGCTTACATAGAGGCTCAATTTGAGTTCGTCTGGGATTTGGACACACTTTCATAGATTTCTGGTAATGCCTAACCATTAGGGAAGAATATGTGACGAGGGGGGGTGATTTATTAAATAACCTATAAGGTGGTGGTGAAATCTGTCACGAGTGAAGTTATTGTTAATTAATGATTGACATACATTCTGTCTGGACACATTAATTTAAACTCGTAATGTATTTGTGTACGTGGTTTACTTGTCTACCGCCGACATTGAAACCTTACCTATTGTTGCACGACATCAAAGTGCACTCATTTAGTTTGTTTGGTTCAAATTGTCATTTTACCTGACCAATAAGCAGTTACAATTTCCATAATCTCACTGGTGCCATATTTAGTATTACTTTGATACAATGCTTATGGAACACTACAGAAGATATGTGTTGTTAAATATGTTGGGGATAGTCTTTCAAAGAAGTTTCAAAGAACAAGAAAATCCGAACCGTTTTGGAGACGTGAAAAGTTCTAGTAATTTAATTTCTATGTTTAGGGCAACCTAATAGGGAAGACGCAGCACGAACAGTAAACCAGTCTAATGGAATCTCTTGATCACCTGTAATCGTTCTTGAACTCACGCAACTGGAATCGCCATGAGTACCAAAACTCTGGGAACCCATGCACAAACAGCATCAACGGTTTGGTCTCGTCTCCCTGGGCAACATAGTGGATCTTTACATCCTGAAATGAGAAAATACCATTTATAAGATGGTCTTAGCAGCATAGACTGTTTGATTCCAAACAAAAATTGGTTTAAGTATATTGGTACTGCACGGAAATTGAGTAATATGTAACAAGTAAGGACAGATTAGGGGCAATCAAATCAGGTAACACGCCCGATTAAAAATACAGAACCTAGTAATTCCATTCTATTCATTATCTTCGTTCTGACAAGGAAATATTGAACGCAAACTGTTTTTTTCATCAGTGTAGACAAAATGAAGTCTCATTGTCAGCATTTGCTCAAAGTTTTGCATTGGTTAGAATCCAGGAAACACTGAAAAATGTCGGAAACAAAGTACGTTCCTCTTTACGAATTGTTTCAAAATCCATATACTAGTACTTAACTCACATGCATGACGGGGTTTCCAGTGGATCAACACTGGCGATTTCTCTTCTCCTGCAAGGTAGCCAACCCATTCTCACACACACGTGTGATATGAAGTATTTCACATGGGTTTCTCATCCACACGTATGTTAGAAATACTTTGGCTAGGGACAGAACCATACCTCTAAATCCGCTAACAATTTCTGTTGATAAATATTAAATTATACGAATAATGACTTGACACGTTTGAGAAAAAAATATTTACTCTTAAACATTATATTCTGTGGAATATCAGCGACTGACGAGTAATTATTGTAAATGTTAAACCTTTGATCGGCCAATCGAATGTTTTCCAAGCTTATTTGATTTTTTTTCTCTTTATAAGTAAGCATAATGACCTCTTTCAGCACCAAGATTTGGTTGTATTGTTTTCATATTCATGGTGGTATTACAGCAATGTACGTGAACACCTGCTTGGTGATGTTGTATTTTTTTGTATTCATTTCAGTTGGATACAAGCATCAATTTGCCGAAACGCTCAAGTGGCGGACACCATACATGGAATGGAACACACACATATTCAGTCACATTATGTGAGGTGAGGTGAAATTGGGTTTAACGTCGTGCTTGAGAATATTTCGCTTATATGACGACGTGCATGCGTGTGTATGTGTATGTGCGGCTGCTTGTACTAGCCCAGACTTAAGCTGGTTTTACAGTGCTAGCCCACTGAGATACCATGCCGCTGTGAAGCATGAATACCCCACTCAGACACATTATACTGACTCCGAGCCGACCAGTCCTTGTTGTACCCTTCAACGCCGAGTGCCAGACAGGGACCAACAAGTACCATATTTTAACGTCTTTTGGTATGACGCAGTCGGGGATCGAACCCGCGACCTTCCGCTCTCTGGGCGGACGCTCTAACCACTACACCACGGAGGCGGTCAGTTACATTATGTGTTGGGAATAGTATACTAAGTGCAAGACCGTGGAATCACAATGGAAGTTCTACATCATCGTCAGATACAGTCATAACAGTCACAGCGCTGGTGATATTATATTCCATTTTCTATTAAATTCATCCGTATTGATATTTTTCGAACAAATATACCTTTCAATTTGAAATACTGCTTTATAGATACTAAAACAGGGTTTCAGACGCTTTATGATCATTTCTGATATATGGCGTTTGGCCAATAAAATCAGGTGATAGAGTAGGTGGTTGCTATTGCAGCAAAATAATATATCTATAGTAGGAGGACACAAGTTCATGTATTATGTTCAATAGTCTATTAACGAGATTGATAGATTATTTCCAAAACAGTTTGATAGTTGGACATTCAATATATACCTGATAGATGTTACTGAACCACTTAATAAAATATCTATGGTAGGAAGTTCATCAATAGTCTGTTAACGAGATTGATAGATTCTTTCCAAAACAGTTTGATAGTTGGACATTCAATATATACCTGATAGATGTTACTGAACCACATAATGAAATTAAATCATTATCAACCAGTTTCATTTTAAGCAACTCCCTTTTTGTGTAAATGGCTTTATAACTCCCTTTTTGTGTAAATGGCTTTATATATATATATATATATATATTCGATGTCCCATTTATCACAGACTTTGTGAAAGTTATTTTCAGAAATGAAATTATCATAAAATAATTTTGAAACTTTACTACGTTTGTTCAAATCATTCCAAGGGGACAGTTTGATTTATTTGGATGGTTTGCTGCTGGCATAACATCTTTCCATTTTTGGGGAATATTGTGAAAAACACGATTTAGATCAAGTACCGTATCCCTAACATCAAATTTTGCTTTAAGTTCTGAAAATGTAAAGGAAATCATGGTCATTACAAATATCCTTAATGTGTACTATTCATTTTTGAAACCAGTTAATCAAATTAGTGTGGTTACACAGGTGATTTAGATAAATGGGTTGCATGTGAACGTCATTTATATCATTCATAGCCGACTAACGGGTGGTCAGGCTCGCTGACTTGGTTGACACATGTCATCGGTTCCCAATTGAGCAGATCGATGCTCGTGCTGTTGACCACTGGATTGCCTCGATTATTTACAGACCGCTGCCATATAGCTGGGATATTGCTCACTGCTGCGTAAAACTAAACTCACTCACTCACTCACCATTCATAGCCCTTAATATATTTATTCCATGCATCGAGTGCGTCTTTCCGAAACGGGTTTTCGAGTTTGTATTGTTTATTAACATTTGAGCCTAATAGAAGTATGCCTTTTAGAGGAAAACCAGCTAAACTATAAAATTTGAAACGTATCTCTTTAAACATGCAATTTTTAGTGAATCAGTAAAAGTTTTGATATTAACCATGCTCAGACCATCATCTTCATATGTTGATTTCTGTTGTTATTACCTACGTGGGCGAACATATCGGGTTCATATTTTTCATACGATGCCCTAGGGCAAAATATCACTTTGTCATGGTGACGTCACGATTCTTCTGTGACGTTGCGTTCTACATGCGGCGACGGCTGGTAGCCAGCCTATATTTGAAAGCAGATTTTGGTTTATTTTCCTCAATTTGACGACTTCGGTAATAAGCAGATAGGTTAGGTATTCGTGCTCATATCATACTATGTTAACGATACTCGTGCCTAAATATCGGTATATCCCTCGCTCTTGCTCGGGAAATACCAACATTTAGGCACTCGTGTCGTAAACATAGTATGACATGGGCACTCAAATAATATCCTCTATATAATGTTTCTTCCAAATATACATACACCAGGGAAGTTAATAATAAAGTGTTATGTGATAACAATTATGTTCATAACAATAACTTAGATTGACATTATACAACAACGAATGTATTTAACACGTATAACGTCGACAGCACATGTAGACCTGATTCCCGAATGACTCGGCACTTTTGTGTAAGCGACAGTAACTCCGCTAACCTTTAGTCTAAAGTCTAAAACTAATATCAGTAGCGACGATTAGCTGGCGAGACTCAGCTTGCTTGTACATTTAATGTCACTCATTCTAAACTGACGTTAAATCCGCGAAACAGTTCGTAAGGTCTGCGTGATTAGGAATATGAGCATGAATTATTCGCTAGGAAATTAATCAAAGGTCCGCTTTGACAAAAGCTATTTATTTTACTCACAGCCAAGTGAACATAGCCATGTGTTCCCAAGTCCGGGTCGTTTAGAACTGATGGCATCACATCTCGTTTCTTGCGGGAGAAAAATGCGATGGATGTCTCACGAAATACACAAACAAACCAAGCAAAACGAATATTGAACAAAACAGCCCAGTCCGAAGGAGATCAACCAGCGCAAGGTATCTCTGATCGCCATTCTTCCTAGTTGGGAACGTCAAAACTGTTGACGGGAATCAGTAGAAACGAAATACGTTTCACGCCTATGTATGTGGTAATACTTGCGTCATAGCCTGTATAAGCGAAGTACAATTTGTTTCAGGGTCACTTTCAAGATATTTGCTCATAGATAGCGACGTGCAGAAGCTAACAAGCACTGAGACTATTGTACGTAGGGGTAGATTGTATGTCGATGCGCTCTCACGGACATCAAGCTACTTTTTATTGACAAAAATGTTTTCTGTTTGATTTATTTTGTTTTGTTATGTCAACAATCTCGTTACTTTGACTAGAAACTGCATTCACAAAAGCCGCAATATATAGAACAACACGAATGTTGAACAGAAGGAAAATGCATTTGAGTTTCAGTTGCCATAGTTACTGGTAGTGAAAATCCAATGATAATGGGAATGAATAGAAACGAAATAAGTTTCACCCTATATGTGGTAATGCCCAAACTGTGATCCTTGTCTTTAACTGTGTAATATTCATAAGAGTTTCACCCTTTATGTGGTAATGCCCAAACTTTGATCCGTGTCTTTAACTGTGTAATATTCATAAGAACAATAATAATACAACATATCCATCCACTTGTCAGCTATAAGAGGTTACGGCCTATACTCCCTAATGTGCAGGTGGTTGGTAAATGCCTTGGATCAGTGTATGCATCAGATGCACATTTTGTATCTCATTAGGGGCCTTTGCATTAAAACCAACTAGTTAATATACTTAAAGCCATTAAAAATGCAATTTGACATTCATACTTTCTTTACTCACACAAATTTCAACATATATAAACCTAACTGGCAGATATGTTTTAAGTGAACATCTGTGAATAATTTCATCTGAAAATGTCCAGTCAACAACAACATCAGTGATGCAATAACGACATCAAACAAAGGAGGGGTCACTTGCAGTCAATATCGAGTGTGTCCACCGTGCGCTGCAAGACATGCTCGCAGTCTTTGGGGCATTGAAAGACACACATTCTCAGGAACAGCTGTTGGATGGTCTGCAGCCTCTGATGGTCTGTGGTCTAATCATGACACCACCCCCTTCCAAAACGATCATGTTCAAGGACACAGTTTGGCGCAGGTCTTTCTCCTTTACGTCGATAAATCTGTTGACGTCTATCTGCAAAGGATAAGTTAAACCTGGATTCATCTGAAAAATGACATCTGGCCATGTCCTGTTGCCAAGATTGGCCCCATTTGCTGCCCATCGCTGTCTGGCAAGTCTGTGGCGATGCAATAACCACGGTACGGGTGACGACACCGGATGTTGAAGGCAGCAAGGCGTCCTTGCACCTTTGGGCGCTGAAATGACGTTGACTTGTCCCAATTGTCCTCCTTGCCTAATCATCAGCTGTTTGGAACCGATTTCGCAAGTGTGAAACTCGGATATTGCGGTTTTGTCGAGCTGTTATCACAGGTGGTGCACCAGGTCGCGGACGATCAGCAACACTTCCGGTAGCCCGAAAACGTTGTCTGAGTCGACTTTCAGTGGATGGATGCACATTAAAGTGACTGGCAATCATCACATCTGAAGCACCTTGGCTGACCATACCGATAACCTAATTCCTTTCGTCTTGTGTCAAGTGTGGCATTTTCTCAAAGTGATTGAGTTCCACAATTCCTTTGTGCTTTTACAGGGCCTGGGTGCAGGTAATGCATGTGCACAACGTGTTTCATGAATGTGGTTGTGTTTACGAGAAATGTCAAAGGTTCAGTTTTAAGTATCAAAGTTCATGTGAGAGGAATGCTCCGGGACTCGAACTCGAAATGGGCCAGAATAACAGCCTTTTATCCCTACATCCTCTGTATCGCAGGAAAAATCTTCAATAGAACTTTTGTAAGTTTCAGGACAACAAATACCAATTGCGTTTTTAATGGCTTTCAGTATATATACTTGCTATATTCATAAGCACCAAGTGATACTGTAGCACATGCTGAAGAAAAGATATTATGTAATAGACTTTGATGGATTGTTCATGCACATTTGGATTATAGTTCGTTCATTTCCAACGCATCATGGACAAAGCACGGATTTGTCATTCAACAGTGGATCTTCGATAACATGCCAGTCAGAAAGGTCCAGTCAAAACTTTTATCACAATGACCCAGTCACTTCTAAACGCTCGTCTGGTCACAGCGACCCATGTTTGTGAAGTGTTTGTACTATTTAAGCGCATATCCATGCGTAAGCAGAGTCAATACGATGTTAAGAATAGCGTTTTGGTTACACTCCACTTGAACAATTATGTTGTCTGACATCACACAGGATGTCCGCAGAATCAAAACAATGCTATAATGTGTATGATATATATAAATCTTGAAAAGTCCTTCTCGGAAATCTTCTCGTGATCCATGTTTGGAAAGTGAAGCAGATCCAAATTTACCAACATTTATACTGGTCTGGTGCTAATTATGTTAATTTGCTTTCAATAATTAACTATAATTATGTCGTGACTGTATTGCATTTTGACCCTGTTGTATTGTATTCACAGACCGTTTTTTCAATAATTTAAAGTGTATTTCTTACAATAAATGCTTGAAACCCTTTATTGTTTGAATACTGTGAACACCATGCTTTTCGATAAATAAGTATAATTATGTTGTGACTGAACTACACTCAACCTTTGATCCTGCTGTATTTTATATACCACAAGAAGACATATCAATGAAAACCAGACTGACTTTAAGAGTTATATCAATATTTCAGCAATTCAAATGATTTTAGTAAATATGGATAATTTTGTTTCTAAATTTCAGGAATTATGTATAATTACTGAAAATTTCAGTAAATATACATAATTCCTTACTGAATCAGACATTATACATAATTACTGATATTTTCAGTAATTATACATATTTACTGATTGTACATATTCCCAGTAACATACATACATACATACATACATACATACATACATACATACATACATACATACATACATACATAATTACATACTTACATACTTACTTACTTACTTATTTATAACACATGTACTTAGTGTCGATGTGTACCGCACACCCAGAGATATGACTGTCAAGTTACGAAAGACTAATGGTGTTACTTTTATGTGGCATATATTTTCCTTTTAATCACACTTTCTCGTTACTTAAAATTTTAGTTTCCTGTGTTTTACGTTACTTCAATTACATTTTCGGAATTTAGTTAATTTTGTCTCATTATTTCATGTCTGTTCCAAAAACTCTAATAACGAGTTTAACAAAAAAGTATTTGAAATAACGAGACATTCTTTTTTTAAATGATTTATCCTACAAAAGTGGCACCATTAGGTTTCATATAAATAACATGAAGAAGTATTAAACGTTGTGAGATAACATCAGGGCGGTCCTTCTTTGGTCATGGGATGATCGTTCGAACTGAGGCATCGGCGGGACAACTGTATATAACATTAACTCTGCCCCAAGACGGACAAAGTAGACACTGATGCAAGTAGAAATGACATGCACACAACACAGACCTGGCAGCGTGGTGCATATCGCACTTGAATATGTCTCCAAGGTGCCCATCTAGGATCTACAGCAGGATTTGCGAAGAAATACATTATCGTACGTACTGGCGCATTTGTAGCGCAGTATTACAAGCAGTATGACGTCATAAAGGTTGACTGAATCACCAATAAACAAGAAACTTTGTCGGACAATCATTCATTGTCGAATCCCCTTACGAAATTGATCTTCATCCAACAAAATTAATGGCAGTAGCTCCTGTGGAAATTGGTTAGAAGCGACACCACTTACAGCCTGACTGATTGTGCAGTGTGTTAAGAACTCCCCTTAACACAACAGAAACGATAGCTGTTATTGTCCAAAACACATTTCTTGTTCCATTATTCAATGTCAGTAAGCTATCCAAAATAACGAAACATTGCCCGAAAATCGCTTAAAATAACCATTCATCTAGTTGCTCTTAAAGGTATACTGTCAAACGTCTTTCGCGAATGACTTCATTTGTGGGATCGGTTTGGTTCTATTGCTTCGATTTCTTCTCAAGATCCGCTGGGTGGATGAAGGTCCCTCAGCATGAGCCTGAATACTGTTAAACGGTTCAATCAGCAGTATTCTAGCTCTTCCACGATTCCCCAAGTAAATACTCGAACTCCAAAAGATTCTCAAAGTCCCTGGGTCAGAATATAGTGGAGAGGAACATAGGGTTCTAGTACCGTGTAGTAAGGGTGACTATTGAGGGGGAAACAACTATTGCGATAGCGATAGTCTACTGCAACATACTCCTTAACTGATGATAGCGATAGTCTACTGCAACATACTACTGCGATAGCGATAGTCACTGCGACCAACTATAGTCGGCCTTGAATTGTCTCATTTGAAGTCATTTCCTAAATGAATGTATAGTTTATACGAAATAGAAACATGTTGAAGTAGTTTCAGTCTCTTTGAATAACTAACAAGAAACTTGAAACCCAGACCAAGTAAACAATTAAAACTTAAACGTCTTGTTATTCACAATTTCAAACTCTGAGTCGCATGCCGTGTTTGCCGCCATGTTTGTTTAAGAGGCATCAGGGGTGGATAAGTCTAAATAAAGTGAACGAATCTGGTACTTCCTGTATTTTGCGCTGCGCATTTATCAACGGAAGTCAAGTACTAAACTACCGATAGTCGCACATACTATCGATGCATCGATAGTTTTTCGTTTCTGCCATCGATTAATTGATATCAGAGACTCAATAAATGCAATCCATCGATAGTTCGATGCATCGTTACAGCACTACCGTGTAGTATCTTCCGAAACTGTGTCGAAATATAGCACCTGTCTAAAAATAGCATACCTGCTAATCCAAAAGTTCCAGAGCGATGATTTGCTTCCGCCCAACCAGGCTATTGATCTAATGGACGCAGGGCAGGATTTTCCGCGGGTTCTAAATCTCTCATCTCAATCTAAAATTAACGCAATACAACGCAACAGATTGAGTCACTCTACTGAAAGCCATGGACTGACATTCCTCCATCAACTATCAACCACTGAACCCAGCTGAACTCACTAATTATTAATATAAAACTCAGACACAGACGTTAAAACTATATTTGTATCTATTCATTCATAATCAATAAATGAGGACAAAACATTGTTGACGAGTTTTAAAGCTTTAGTCACCATACAAAATAATTGGAAGCTTGTCTTAAAACATATAAGAACCTGATTATCCGGATTAATTTCTCTGTATAGTAATGCAAGTTCTAAAGCTATGCTGCAAGTGCACCACTCAAACTAATGCAATAAATCGGTCTAATACAAAATGCTTCCTACGACAGTTTTTTGCATATAGATAGATAGATAGATAGAGAGATGGTGAGATTTTGATAGGTATCCAGTTTGAAGATAAACACCGAGATTAACTGACTGAAATCACAGTGTCAAATGACTTGAGATAGGTAATAAAGTCCAAGTCCAACTTTTACACAAGCCATTGATATCACTTAACAATATAGACAGTCTATTGTTACTGGTGTGTGATTTATTTCCGTCCAATGTAAAACAATCCTTGGTCCACATTGCTATTTCCTATTGCAACTGCCTACTGTCTACTACTCTTCGTTTGTCGTTCTCTCAGGTGCCCCTTTGTCACAGGGATGTCAATCACTACGTGGTTCAGTCAGCAGCTTACTATTCTTAAAGTAGCCGATCAGTCCCTCTAATTCACGTCCTTACGTTGTTCATGTTGTCTGATGGTCAAATCACTGGACATACCACAGCCATTACGTTTGAGTGCTGCTTGTGACTTCAGAACGTTGATCCTGTCCTTACAAGGCACAGTTTACGATGAACGGACGCGGTTAAAAAGATTTTACTCTTTCTATATCATCGGTGGAATCATAGCTATTGATTATCAACAGAGACAATTTCTTCAGAGAATGTCAGCACACACGTCTTACAAGCAAGGGCAAGTAGCTAGAAACCAGCACACAGGCTCTGTAGCCTGGGGAGCAGAAACAGGTGGAAGGTGCGGTGTAGCCATGTCTGGACACCAAATAACACAAACGAGGCATACATACACACCGAGATATCTGAATATCTATACCTGTAGATATTTTATTGTAAATCACATTTTTATCTCTAATATGATTTCTACCTTATATGTGGACGTTGCATATTTACTCAAGGAAATCTTTCATGTGTTCGTTAACTTTGGCAGGTGTGTCCATCATGACCCAGTGACTAGCCTCCTCTATGTATTTAACTGTGTAATTGTTCACAACAGCATCACCGGTTGCAGCCAGGCCCCTTATCCAGGGCCGCATCCTTGCAGCCCCAGATGGTCAGCACCGGGCAGGAGATCCTTGGCATCCTTTTTGTTGCAGGAAACCGAAACATGGCTCGGTAGTAATTGATGGTAGCTGTTGCAGCACCTGCAGGCAGGAAGCAAGGAGTAAATAAAGAATATTGTGTTAAATTCATATAATAAACAATCTGCAAGAGTATTAGCGCAACAAACAAGGTTCCCACATTCTGGCTGATCTGAAACAACACATCCATTCTGTAGACAATACTACAATCTTAATTCCCCTGCATGGTTTCACGGACAGAATAGAAGCTGTTGAACAGCAGAATATGAACTGATTGTACGAAATGTGAATTTTCCTTGACGTGATATGGGGGAACTGAAACATGACACCGGAAAGACTTTTATCTGAACAAACCAGCTCTCTATTATAGCTAGCTATGTAGTGTTCTATGTGAAGATATATGGAGTTTTGTTGTAGTATTTACATACGCTAGTATTTACATATCTCGCTATCAAATGAGCATTTTCTTTACGCCCAGTCAGACCTTAATTCAAGCGTTTCGAAACTGCATCGTTTGCATGTGCTCACGTAGCCTGTCCCTCCTGCTGACAATTTCACGCTGTCACGATGTTATGATTTCTTTGTTACAACGTTATTCTGTGGACTCGTCACAACGTTGTGGCCTGTAGTTGCAATACGTCATTTTACGTCGCCCCAAGGTTAAAGTTATTTGATGCTACCGTATGTTACGTTGTCCTAAGGTTCTATTTAAAGTTAATAGTTGAATAATTTTCCCAGTAGTGAACAGTGCCTATGAAACAAAGCTGAAATTCACTTCAATGTTTATTCGTCAATTTGCATGTTGTTTTGGTCTTGTGGTGAAGAAGGAATCTCAAAGTGAAACGTTTCACAGAAAAAGCTATCGGGACACCAAGTTATAAGAAAGGTTGTTATCACGTTGTCATATAACGTTATAAAATGACGTAATACTAACGTTGTGGCAACGTTGTGTCATGACGTTACCAATCTACAACCTACCCACACGCTGTGCCATGACGTTACCAATCTACAACCTACCCACACGCTGTGTCATGACTTTACCAATCTACAACCTACCCACACGCTGTGTCATGACTTGACCAATCTACAACCTCCCCACAACGTTGTGTCATGACTTTACCAATCTACAACCTACCCACACGCTGTGTCATGACGTTACCAATCTACAACCTACCCACACGCTGTGTCATGACGTTACCAATTTACAACCTACCCACACGCTGTGTCATGACTTTACCAATCTACAACCTACCCACAACGTTGTGTCATGACTTTACCAATCTACAACCTACCCACAACGTTGTGTCATGACGTTACCAATCTACAACCTACCCACACGCCGTGTCATGACTTTACCAATCTAGAACCTACCCACAACGTTGTGTCATGACGTTACCGATCTAGAACCTTCCCACAATGCTGTGTCATGACGTTACCAATCTACAACCTACCCACAACGTTGTGTCATGACGTTACCAATCTATTAACCTTCCCACAACGTTGCGAAAACGTTGTGTGTTGGCTGGGCCACGCCATACCGCTGTGTACTCTGCAAAGCACGTCGCGTTCAGTCTGTCTATTGAACGTGGCAGTATGTACAACCTTCAAATCAAGTCCTCTTCTCAATGTAAAAACACAATTCCATTACTCGTCCACCAATAACTACAGTTTCAGAGAGTTCTTAAACTCTACACATTAATTACCTGGCATAGAGAAAGCATATTTGTAGGCCTCTACATCATCAGCACTTAATTTCCCTGACGTGAGACCACACTGACGCTCGTATAGAGTCTTTCCAGAGCTTTCATGTCCCTCACTTGCAGTGCCAACTCTGGGAGAAATGGAACTTGGAAGAAGAACATGTACCTGGAACAGATCATGAAGACAAATATTCACGAAATCACAAACTTGACGTTAAATAAACAGCCACAATTAGATATTTCGATATATGTTCTACCCATGTGAGAAAATATTAATTTGAAAAGGCAACAGTTCAGATGATGATAAATGACGATGGCAAGAAACAAATGCCACTAGTTACTTTCATTTCAAAAATATGGATCAGTTTAACAGTTATAGTTCTGGGCCTAGATTTTCGAGGCTCTCTTGAAGCTTAGAAAGTCTCGTAAGTTCATGTTAATGTAAGGCACTTACGGCCATCTTAACATAAGGAGAGCTTCGAAAATCTAGGTCCTGAAACGAAACCAAAACATGCTAAAGTTATTTAGGCCAAAATATGTCCCAAGAAAACATGACAAGTTATATGGCAGCAAAATTGCAAAACTCCAAAAGGCAACAGTTAAGCTGATAAGCATTACATGAGCACAAATGTCCAAAATGTCGAAACTTATTGAAAGCCAGTTGCAAACCCTATCTTTGTTTGAGACTAATTCCAAATTGTTGTTGTTTTATGGAAACATAAAAATCAGATTTTATTAAAGTATCAAGGCTGAAAAGGTACCGAGTAACCTGTTAAGCAATGCGGTTAAAGAATGGCATTCATGTTTTGGCTCGGAGAATAGGGTGGGTGGAAACGCATACGCCACTGCCAATGCAAACACTAAAATATGCCAAAAAGAAACTTGCGAAGAAAACAGTATTTCATGAAACTGCTACCACATCATAACACATCATGGATGTTTCAACAAACAGTATTATTGAATGTCAAATATATTTGAAGTTGAAAAAATGTTCATGATTCATGGTCGGCAACGTACTCACATTAATTTGTTGATGCATTAATGCCATGAAGTTCTGTACACATACGTTCAATAAAAACAACTCAAACGTTTCCAAAGAGTCGAAACTGATGTCAAACGTAACGTTATCCTCAAATACATTCCTTATCTCAGGGTAGAATCATTATCCAACATGGAAACCCTTCCTCCCTTTCTACTGCTCGTGGAAGCACAATAAAAGGTCTCAGGCATCAATAATTACCATGGTTACCATTCTACATAACTACTTGTTGATCATGTATCCTGAGCATTGTTATATTAATTTGTTAGTCATTGCATAATAGACTAAATATAATTTGATTACCAAGATTTCTTGAACTGCGACAGATGCGTCTCTAAGTAGCTGCGAAAGGCGTCAAGAGATGGACAGTTCATTATGATCAGCTTGTCGACCAGTTCTGGGTGGTAGGCAGTCAATGACCAAGCAACGGCGCCTCCCCAGTCATGAGCTACCAGCACGCAGGACTTGTAGCCTGGGAAACAGAAGCAGGTGGAGTGTCCTGTAGAGTCACGTCTTTACTCCACACAGCACACGAAAAGCAAAACACACATCTGTGTATCCGAATATTTATCAGGTTTCCCAGTTATTGTAATTCCGTTTGACATATTACATGATAAAGCGCATTTTTCTGTAAGCTGTTAGATTACTTAGCAGACAAACATAGATCCTCTATTTGTTAAAATGGTAGAAGGATGATGATCTGTAAATAACTGACTGACTGACTGAGTTTGGTTTTACGCCGCTTTTAGCAATATTCCAGCAACATCAGGGCGGGGGACACCAGAAATGGGCTTCACAAATAGTACCCATGTGGAGATTCGAACCCGGGTCTTCGGCGTGACGAGCCAACGCTTTAACCACTAGGCTACCCCACCGCCCCCTGTAAATAACTGAAGTTCTGTCAATAATCGATGCTGGACCTTATTATTAAGTGAGTCAAATCATATGCATTGATTTTCGAAATTGAGATACAGCGACATGCATCAACCTAGTCATCGAAACTGACCGCCTGATGATGTTAGTTGACTCTTACAACAAGCATCTGTTCTAAAATCTACCGACCGTGAAGATCCGGGTTAGAATTGATCTTCAGTATCCCATGATTGTCGTAAAAGGCGACTAACGGAATTGGGTGGTCAGGCTCGCTGACCTGGTTGACACATGTCCTCGTATCCTAATTGCGTAGATCGATGCTCATGCTGTTGATCACTAAATTGTCTGGTCCAGACTCGATTATTTACAGACTGCCGTCATTTAGCTGGAATATTGCTGAGTGCGGCGAAACACTAACTACACTCACTCACTCACTCACTCACTCACTGTTTTGTAGTGCATGTGTATCGTTTTTATTCCCAGCGAATGAATATCCTTCAGATCTTGGAATTCAGTAGAACCATATCTGGTGGTGGCACGTGGTCCTGTGCATAGCGCTCAGGTCACAAAGTTTCTAGGACTTCAGTCCTGCCCCACAACGAAGCACATGTGATACATGTGGTCTCACCTAAGGCAAGTGAGTTTGTTTCACAATTGTCTCTGTTCACCCAGTAGGAAATGGGTACCCGGTGAAATAAGTCGTTAGACTATTAACCTTCTAGAGCCTAACAGGCAGCTTGGGTTATCCGGGGTAATAATGATCAGGTTGTGCGCTTTGAGCAGGATATCTAGCCTTGAAAAGGCGCGTTATAAATATTCTCATTATTATTATTATTATCTGGGGGGGTTTTCCGCTATTATAGACGTAAGCGGCTGGCTGTCAACCGCTGGGTGCGGCGTAAAATTAAACTCACTCACTCATTCACTCACTCTAACATCTAACCAAGATCTTCTACCACTTAAAACACTTGTAAAATATATCTTTCATTCTTCTACTTGATAGATTTGTTCACAACACTTCGAAATGTTCCTGTTACCTAGAGCTGGTATGACTTGTTTCAGATCGCCCACCATCTTGGACATCTGGTAATTGTCAACACCGGAAGGCTTGTCAGAGTCGCCATAGCCTCTCAGATCAATGGCCACAACCCTGGAGGGGAAAAGCGCAAGTCTCATAATTATTAAAACCCAGGAAAAACAAAGATCATAGGTACACCAACAGAAATGAGAACTTTGTTATAGTGCGAGTGTCTGGTAAGAGTGGTAAATATAACAAACCCGCTCTGTCTGATCATGTTGAGTAGATAACTTTGTGAAAGTTTTATGTTTGATCCATGTAGTTTGTTACTTTGTGATAGGTGTTGGTAAGTTTTAATGAGTGGATAACATTCCGCGATGGGTAGATTTCTAAAGGAGTGAGTGAGTGTAGTTTTACGCCGCACTCAGCAATATTCCAGCTATATGGCGGCGGTCTGTAAATAATCGAGTCTGGACCAGACAATCCAGTGATCAACAGGATGAGCATCGATCTGCGCAATTGGGAACCGATGACGTGTGTCAACCAAGTCAGCGAGCCTGACCACCCGATCTCGTCAGTCGCCTCTTACGACAAGCATAGTCGCCTTTTGTGGCAAGCATGGGTTGATGAAGACCTATTCTACCCCGGATCCTCACGGGTCGCTTTCTAAAGGCCTGGGTAGTTACGTTTAGATAGTCCTTTACTATCTGATAATACAGGCAATCTTTCTTTAATAGTCTACTGTTGTAAAATCTGAGGATATCTGATTGGGTGGGCAATTTATATCTAGGGCATTTCGACTGTTTACCTTCAAGGTTGCAGCCAGTAATATTCTGATACGTATTGAAAATGGTCTTTGAACTTAATGTGGGGGGACCTACCAATGAGGTGAAATCCACGAGCAAGGGTACAGTGCCGGCAAATCTTAACATAATCAGAGTAGGCCAGGGATTTGAACACCCTATCATACATTAATGGCAAAGCCAAAGAAATACAACTCCGGTCACCTGTAATCCTTCTTGAACTCACGCAGCTGGTATCGCCATGAGTACCAGAACTCTGGAAATCCATGCACAAACAGCATCAACGGTTTGTTCTCGTCTCCCTGGGCAACATAGTGGATCCTGACATCCTGAAATAAGAAAAACGTGGTGCAGCTTTGATAGTAGCGGTGACGGAAAATAGCGTTAGATAGCTAGCCCAGACCAGCTGTATCTCTTATTCAGGCGAGATTTTAATTTCCACCACGCATTTATATTTTATAAACAACGGGAGTAAAGACATCCATCAAAGATAATAAGTGTATTTATTACTATTTAAAGAATTGACTTGGTGACTGATGGTATAAACAGTGGTAGTATAGTTAACTCCTTCTTAATTCTTCATCATCACTGGTGTACATATTATTTATGTGCAGTACATTAGCAAACATTACAGGACAGAATTTGAACCTGCGCGGGGTGCGGATACAAATGCTGCTGTTACAGGTCATTGGCTCCCTCCCTCTGCAAGCCGTCTGCGTTCTGCTGTTTATTTTGTTGACAGTTACATAGACAGATTCTTTAATACAAATGCATAAAATCGGTGATTTACAATGTGATTAGGTTGTCTGACAAAACATCCACTTGCACAGTTTGAGATCGATTGGGTCATTGGATGAAGAGATATTTACAAAAAAACGGGTCCACATGCATTTCATGCTAAACTATACGGAGTATGCAGGCATGATTTCTAAATGATTCAGCAAAAGTGAGTGTGTACAAAGTCCAACAAATACCGGTATCGCTTGGCGCGGCAGCTTCAGGTTTTCCATAATAGGTTGTGCGATTATGACCGGTGTTTCTCCAGCTCTATGCCATGGTCTCTAAACTGACCATAAAATACATATCTGAAATGTCTGCATCTTTAAGCATAAATAATTAGCAAAGAATTTATCAGCCCCGTTTATACAGTTTGTTCACTCACCTCCAAGTGCACGTAGCCATGTGTTCCCAAGTCCGGGTCGTTTAGAACCGATGGCATCACGTCTCGTTTCTTGCGGAGAAAAATGCGATAGGGTGTTTCACAATCCACACAGTTAAAACGAACAAAACCCATGCTGAATACAAACAACCCAGTCCGAAGGAGATCCATCTGACTAGAATATCTTTCAACGCCATACTTCCTGCCTGGGAAAGACAGAAGTGTTACGTGACTGAATAGAAATGAAATGAGGTCGGCCCATGTCATACGCTGCATGTCATTGATAACAATGTGCATGCTATACTCATGAGCTTTAAATAAGCAACCCCTGGATATGCAGGCAGTTGTTTCTTCACATGGTAAGACGTAGACTTTCACGAAAAGTGCGCGAGGCAGGGATTGCGTTACATAGGTACAGTGTGCGAAATTGCCACTGCCCCTCTTGCCCGTGGCTAGTAAAGATCCAGTCTGACCAGTAAATCAACACAATCACTGGCCCGACTTGCTACTGAATTTTCATTTTGTTAATACATAACCCTCTCCGAAAATTTTAAATCATACAACATTATGGTCGTTAGGAAAATGTTCATCACATTAGCAGCTTAATGATGAAGCCAGTATCGCCGACAATATCTTATTCTCATCTAGGGAATCATTTTGTGGGATAGCAACTTTTGGGCATAGGTAGCCTGACTGGCTAGCAAAATTTGGAAACTATTTCGTACACTGCATAGGTGTTGATCTTTAACCACACGATTATTAGTCGACTTCCCACATGGGTACAATGTGTGAAGCCCATTTCTAGTGTCCCCCGCCGTGATATTGCTGGAATATTGCTAAAAGCGGCGTAAAATCAAACTCAATTACTCACTCACTATTAGTCGACTTGTGAGGAGGCACGTGGCCACCGGTGAAGGAAAGGATCGATCGTCCAGATTCGTCGGAACAACTGACGTCGTGCAACTTGAGGACCGCAACTTTAGGACATAGCGTAGGCTACATTGGTCTGGTGATAGTCGCTATTCTCTACGACCCAGGACCCCTTTGGTGATGGTTCAGTGATGGTGCGTTTTGTATGGCTTCAAGTTGATCCCATTACAGTACCCGCTTCGTATTCAACGTTATCAACCGGAAGTACTGGATACCGCCGTCGTGCCACAGTTTGATAACCATCCTCTTGCAAGTCGTCCGATGTTTATGGATGACAACGCTAGATCTCCTGCTGTCATCTCGCATTTTCAGAACGAATCCATCGAAATATTACTATGGCCGTCAAGGAGAGCCGATGTGAACCCCATCTTTGGGACTATGTTGGGACTATGTTTAACGCCAAGTTTGAGCTAGAGATCCTGTTCTTCAAAAATCTGCTTGAATTGGCGCAGGCGCTCCACGAGGAATGGCAGAAGAGACCGATGCTAAGAATTCCATGCTTGATTGCCAGTATGAGGAGGAAACTTTCAGATGTTATTCATGCAAGAGGTGGCTACACCAGGTACCCCGCACTCAGCAATATTCCAGCAATATGGCGGAAAGGACAATCCAATAATCAATAGCATAGGCATCGATCTGGTTGTTGAAATTGGTTGCTGAAAACCAATTCGTATCCCAATTGCGTAGATCGATGTCCGTGACCTTGCAGCATCAGATGGTAAGCACGGGACAGGAGGTCTTCGGGATCTTTACCCGTGAGAACCGTATAAAATCTCGATATTAATTTATAACAGTTGTTGCAGCTGCTGAAGGCAGGAAGCAAGCTATAAATACAAAGCTAAATAAATGCATGAAGATTGTGAGATGACGCTCATTATATCGGTCACCGTCATTGTAAATGTCCATTATCATGTCTGGTCTAGTCAGACCAGACATGATATTTCACGGACATTTACAATGACATACCACTTATATTTTCCATTAAATCGGACGAATATCTCCTAAAAATAGCAATCTTATTTATATATTTAGCCACCATATTCAGTTACCTTACTATGCCTCTTTCCCATTTACCCCACAGAAAGACATAAGAACAGGTTAATAGCCACAAATAGAATGACTTCAATATCTAAAATCTCTCCAAAACGATTACTTTAACCTTGGCCTTTGCCACAACACTGGCCTTGTCTAATGTAAACTATTAATAGCAAGAGTGACCTCACTCTCTGCTCTGGGGGAACGTATTGACCCAAACTACAAGGTCACACGTACAGCCTTGACAGCATGCACTACCAAACTGATAAACAACCTCTCTCGCAGTCTGTTGAATAGCCACGTACAAGACCTTGACACGATGCACTTAAACCTGCGGCGTGAAGGGGTAAAGTCCTTTTTCTGTCAAAGTTATAATCAATTTTTACGCCTGTTATTGTCATAGTTTTAACAACTACTGTGTAGTTGTAATCTAGAGAAAGCATAATTTTTAAGGCTTCCATGTCGTCAGTTGTAAGTGTCCAGATGGTGAGCACAGGCCCTAATGCCTTTGCGATTATTAATTATTTTCCTTTAAATATGAAAAAGCTTTGAGATGACCCCCGACTTAAAATACTTGCCAGTTCAAGAAATCATGATTTATTGTACTGGGCCTCATTTCACAAAGCACTAAGGTGATCGTAAGTCACTAAGGTAACCTCAGTGCAACGTTACAGGATGGGGGTTAAGGTTAACCTTAGTAAATGTTGCTTCGTGAAAGGAGCCCCTGGGAAGCATTTCGAGTCGGGGGTCATCTCAATTGTTTCTATATATTTGTTTTAATCTCTAATCCTCGCAAAGACACGAGGGCCTGTGATGGTTAGACCACTACATGGAATGTTTCCAGCGCTTTGAGGTCTGTCACACTTAGCAACAACTCAGGAGTGAGTGAGTGAGTTAATATTTAACGTCACATCGGCAATATTTCAGCCATATCGTGACGAGAACATTTGATATTGAAATGAAATATATGTATATTATAAAACACCTGCCGACAAAGGACAGTAAAACAACTAGAATATCACAGATATGTATGTAAAACTAGTAATTAAATCTAAAACGTTTTAACTATAGGGGAAAAACAATACAGTATAAAAATGGGCTATAAATCGCCAATAACTGAAGGTATATCACCATACCAGGGACCATGGGGACTTACTTTACTTTTGCTACCTGCATGGACCCTAGTTGGATTTACACCATCCCTTCAGCCATTGGCAACAGAAGAGAAATCTAGCTATAAGTTAAAAGCACACATATTTTACGATTAAAAACGTGGCAAGCCTAAATTTACTCTAAATGCAACAACTCAGGAAGAAATGGAATGAAAGGTATCTTATATAGAACATGAAAGTCACATATTATCAAAATGTGACTCCACGGAAAAAGTAAACCATTATTATTATCCATTACCGTATTACTGGATATCACTAATTCATAACGATGCATAAAGAAATGACTGTGTACCTATCTAAAATAACATTTTCAATATGGCTGCCGTAGTGGCCATGTCAAAACTGGCCATAGATTGGATCACATATAGTAAACTTTTCACTGAATGAGTGTCCCTTGCTCGCAATAAGTGAAGCATTCTCATCATGTGTCACATTAGATTCACTGCACATTGCGATACATGTTAATAAACTGGTCGGCAAATACTAATGAAGGCGTCTTTGTTCTTGGTAACCTTGTCAAATATTCCTGATCACAAACAAAAAGCTGCCGGCCAATACAATCAGATATCAGAGCTACGACTGCCATGTGTTGTTTTAATAAGGACACTACGGACACCTCAGCACAAAGACCAATTTGTGGAAAGGAGTCCTGGACCATTATAGGTATTCGTCTGACTGGTGATAAGTCATGAACTTGTTTGCTGCGTTAGTTTGTTTGTTTAAACAATATTCCAGTTTCATGGCGGCGGTCTGTAAACAATCAAATCTGGACCAGACAATTCAGTGATACGTAGCATGAGCATCGATCTATATGACTCAATGTAATATGCGATTGTGTTTTCACTTAACCATGCTGACCAAACCGATAAGGGATATTAAGTACGGGCAATTTAGTTCTGGTAGTTTTCCATGCAAATAATTGCAAATATTAGCATGCATATGAGAATTCTGAACCAAAGCAACATTATACTGCATACGTGGCGACTAATGGTCAGGATGTGTGCCTGTGTACCGCGTTGGTGTTGACTGTTGTTCATAATATCAATCATTGGTTTGTGTGGTCAACGTCCATCCTTTTATAGGCAACCATCAAATGTTGAATCATAGCGATGAAGGAATGGAATACACACATTACACTTGTTCTGAAGCAGGGTTCTATTTTCATGTAGTTTGGCGTCTCAGCTGCCTTGTGACAGTGGGATAGTAGGTCAGTGAGCCTGAATACCGGATCCCGAGGGGTTGTTGAAGAAGTAAGTTACATTAACATGTTCTTTTGGAAATCCGTTTTCAGAGGCAATGGTTATGAAAATATCTGTTGATAATGTTTCTTCCAAATATACAGCAGGGGAGGTAATAATACTGTCATTTATTATTTAGTTCATAATAATATCAAAGAGTTACATGATAGAACTAACACTGAGTTTTTATATGTGTAAACAGCTGCTTAACGTCGACAGCTTATCTAGAATTGTTTCCAAGTGACTCAGCACAAATGACAGTTGACTGTCTCAATTCTAGTCCAAAGTTTTTTTAAAAAAGGCGATGAGCTGCCGTCGCCCAGCTAGTCTGTACAGTTCAATCTCATTGTGTCTGAACCAGCGTTAAAGGTGTAAAACTATGGAATCCTGGAAGGCACATTGTCGCGTTGTCGCATTAAATATTGTCGCGTTGTCGCCCTCTCAAAAACAGGCAAAATGAGGCAAAATTAACCAAAGCGCAACAATGCGACAACGCGACATTTCGGCCATTTGTCGCATTGTCGCGATGTCGGATGTCGCGTTTTGAATAATATTTTTCTATTCCTGCAAAGGGCGACAATGCGACCTTGAAAATTGTCGCGTTGTAGCATTGTCGCCATTTGGTGATGATAACAGGTGTTCACGAAAAGGGGAGCTTATCCTGCCCACCGGTTGCCCCCGTCACCCGTATAAGTGAAGTGAAGTTAGGTTTGGGGTCGCGTTAAATAACACTTATTCACCAACGTCCACAGGCTAAGAAATTATTGAAACCACTGTACATTCTAGGCGTATGTATGTTGCCGTAGTGAGGTCACGGACACTCAGATACTTTGTATAGCTGACAATGTCCAGTCAGACAAAATGAGATGATGACTGCTCATCATGATTGAATGTCAATATTTCCTTATATGACATTTGAATGTATGTCGTCAGATTTTCATTTTTCTGGGGTTTTAATTTTATACAACAATATCGTTACTTTCGACACAAACCACACAGCGAGACTGAAGAAAATGTTGAACGGAAAGAGGCCTGGCATATGGAAACACACATGAGCAAATTGCTTTAATTCCCATACCTTCTCGTAGGGGAAATCAAAAGTGCTGACGGAACAGAACAGAGACAAAATTAGATTAGCCCTGGATGTACATGTATACGTGCGCAACCTTTATTCCTTGTCATTGAAAGTGCATTACTGATAACATACATAGTCTTTACTCCCCAACGCGCAGGTGATCAGTTATTGCACGCCCTGAATAGGTATATGCATCGGGTACATATTTATTCTGCCATTTATGTCTGAGGGAAAAATATTCTGCTAAATACTTCTGCAGTAATGCATTTTCAGAGGCAATTGGTGAGCTTAAAACGTATGACCACACTGGCACATTTGGCTTTTGATTCATTTTCTTGGGATTTTTCTATATAAGTGGTCTAACAAGAGGAAGTTAACATTGTACAGAAACAAAACCGACATTATGCACTACAGAACAGCATCAACACCTAGATGTGATATTCAAGTCAAATGTGGAAATGTTGATATTGACTGTTATAAATGTCGTGGAATGTAGATTAATGAACATTGTGACTACAAGAAAACAGTTAAAGAAATATGTAAGGCAGTAAACAGAGAACTCTGGGAGTTTTAAGCTATACAGTGTGTACAAAGATGTTTGATAGTTATGTGCAGCCAGTTCCTATAGTGCAAGAGTGTGGGGTATTAATGTTGTTATGAGGATGTGTTTTTGTTAATTATGTCACATTAATTAACTTTTAGGTATTATGGATCACAATAAGTTTAAGTCCTGAGGATTTGAACTTACACATTGAACTTAGGCTGTGTATTTTCATCTCTTTAGAGTGGGCTCAGGAGTTACCATCCCTTTGTTTTGCTTCTGCTTTCGATACGATGCTGTAAGCTGTAAGTAGTTTCTAGATGGTCCTTGTGTGGCATGTGTTTTGCTAGAAAAATCCAGAACTGTATAATAGGGATATAAGGGGTGGTTGTTGAAGTGTATATGAACTAACATCGACGTTTCAAGATCTTTAACCCAATATATTAGATCTGTGATCCAAGAATATTGTATTAGAAATCTGTACTGTCATTCATTGCAACCTTGTTGTTTCAATATGCAATTGAATGTTATAGACTGGGCTCTGTCTTATTTGTTTAAAGGGGACTCACAAACCTTTTATCACGGCAATTTCTAAACCGTAATAATATTGTAACACCCTTGGGGTGCACGTAGGAAAACAAACGACACAAGAAGATGATGAAGTAGAGAAGCAAAGTTTGCCGTGATGTATGCAAACTTTATGTTTAATTTTGTTTAATGACAAGAATGTACATGGGACTCTGTTAGCGATGCAACAGAATGAATGATGCCAATAAATATCAAACACTACTCGGCCTATATATATATATATATCAATATTCGACTCAGGGATCATTTCTCTGCCTTTTCACTTTTGGATAAATTCCAGTCCGCTTACAGATCAAATCATAGCACCGAGTCAGCCCTCCTCAGAGTCTCCAACGACTTACTTACAGCTGTTGATGAAGGCAAACTAGCTACTCTTATCTTGCTTGACCTCTCTGCTGCCTTCGATACAATCGACCACCAACTCCTTCTGGAAAGACTCAAGGGCCAATTTGGAATCCATGGGGTACCCCTCATCTGGTTACAATCTTATCTCGAAAGCAGAAGTCAGACTGTCCTGTTAGACAATATCAAATCACAAACCTCCTTGGTCCACTGTGGTGTACCCCAGGGATCGGTACTCGGTCCGCTTCTTTTCATAGCATACACGACCGATGTTGCAGACGTAATTGACAAACATGGCATTTCCCATGATTCGTTTGCAGATGACACTCAACTTCAGAAAACTCAACTCCCAAGGACTTTCACACTGGTCTTCATAAAATAACAGACTGTACTAAAGATGTTAAGTCATGGATGACAAACAACTTGCTAAAGTTAAATGATGACAAAACTGAGGTGATGGTTATTGGATCCAGGCAAATGCAAAAACAAATTACCACCAAAACTGTTCTGGTAGCAGATGCAGAGATACAAGCTGTCGACTCTGTTAAAGACCTTGGAGTTACACTTGACTCACACCTGGCGATGGACACTCATGTAAATCAACTCTGCAGAATATGCTTCTTTCATCTACGAGCCATTGGCAGAATACGCCATCTCATCAGTCGTGATGCAGCACACGGTCTGGTCCAGGGACTTGTTATATCAAGAATTGATTACTGCAATAGCCTCCTTTTTGGTATTTCTCAGAAGCTGCTATCAAAATTGCAAAATGTCCAAAATACAGCCTCCCGAATCATAAGCAGAACTTCAAAGCGCTCACACATAACACCTGTGATGAAAAACCTCCACTGGCTGCCTGTTAAATCAAGAATTGACTTTAAAATATTGTGTTTTGTCTACAAATGCCTCAATGGCATAGGCCCAGAATACCTGAAGGAACTCCTTACCCCGTACACTCCAGAAAGACAGCTCCGTTCTCAGAATCTGAACCTACTCTCTGTGCCTCGGTTCAAACTGCAAACTTTTTGGAAGGAAATCCTTTGTCTGCTCTGCCCCCTCTACTCTGGAACTCTCTCCCTATCACCATTAAATCAGCAGTTGACTTTTATTCCTTCAAACGACTTCTCAAGACTCATCTGTTTTCACTGCATTATGACTAGCAACTAGTCCCTTATTGTATATATGTATTATTATCCACTCACTTTGTTAGCGCTTTGAGCATGGGCCTTGTGCATGGAAAAGGCGCATTATAAGTTCACATTTATTATTATATTATTATTATAATGACAAGGCTCAGTCTCCAAGGAAATAGTTAATTTGTTAACTCGAATATCTTGCAGAAATGATACTGAGTATGTAATATAGTTATCGAATTGATTGTAATTTGACTTAAAATAAATACCTAGAAGCAGTTATGATGATAAATCTAAGTCAGTAGAGGTGCCAGGTAAAAATAAGAGCAGGACCCTTTAATCGGACTGAATGTCTTATTGTATCTAACTCGAGTGACCCGAGTGAATCGAATGAATCGAATCCGAATCCGAATGCGAATCCTAGGCCTTGACCAGTGATCGTATTTATAGGCATCATCAGGAGGTCATGTGACCTTTCTCAACCAATCAGAACACAGGTTTGATGGCTTTCATACAAGAAACACTGCATAGGCAGTGTCATTTCTAAAACAAGTTAGTGATTACTAATTGTCCTTATGTTGTCCTTTTTGTCCGAATACAATTAGGACACAGTAGAAATAATCAGGACATCGAGACAATTTGTTATAATTAAACGGACAATAACTTTCCGTCAACGTAGCGTCAGTGGCGGCTCTATGACAAGTGAAATTTACAAAAGCATCGGTTTCCTTTATCATATGGTATTGTCCTTATGTGATATAAAGTGTCCGAAAAGATCGAACATGATGGACAAATGAGATTGGTGCTAACATGTGATATAATAAGAATACGGACAACGTTATATTCAGGCCAAGGGACGGGACGACATTTTGACAGACGTCAAATGTATGCTATGACCATTAACAACTTTGGCCCAGTGTAGCACCAATATGCCCTGTATCCTGGAATTGATGTTGTCCTATGTGTCCTTTAATAATTCGGACACTAATAAGATTGATAAAATATTTGGTAAATGCAAACAGAGAAAACGGACAGCAGACTGTCAATTAGTGCCTGGGAATGATTGTCGGCAACAAATGTCAAAACACGGAATTACTGTCATATTGCAGGTACAAATGTAGGAAATACAGCAGGTTATATATTGTCCTCTATGTCTTAAAACAATGAATTTCTACCATAGAATGCAGGAAATACCAGATAATGAATATGTTGTATTGATATAAAAACGGACATCCAATTTATAATTAGTCACTCAGCCTAACGTAAATGTTGTTGACAGGTCACCGTAACCTGAGAAATGTCAAACAGATCAAATTCGTTATACATTGTAATCAAGTGTAATTTTCATTAGTTTCCTTCATGGAATACACTTTAAAACATTTCTGAGCAAGAAAGTTATCAGAAAATCGTCATTAACAAGTGTAATAAGTCATTGTTTTTCTGGGTCAAAAGTCACACTTACTTTCTATAAATAGCCACGAAGCTGGAGTGTACACAAGAAATAGTCCCTGACAAACATCGGTGTTATCACTCAAAATACACAATGATTCAAGACAGTGAATAAATATATCATTTGGAGACATGAAATACATAAGTCTGTACAATAATAGTACACAATGACATCAGTAGTAGAATCCTTCATGGGTGTAAATAACGTAGTGACACACAGTGGTAATTAGGTCATGTCTGACAAGTGCTGCTACCGCGAACGTTCAGTGTTTGATAAAACATAGCTACCAACGGTGAATATGCCCCCTTAAAGATGACTCAGATCTGTGAACTTCAGAACCAGGTAACTGTCTTTGATGTTGTTAGGTAATTATTTACTTTAATGTTAAAAATATGGATGGACATTTGCAGATAGATCGTGATATAACGAAAATAGGTGACACTTATGATTGACAAAGTTTACATGATGTTTTTAATACTTTTACTACATTTATTTAGATTATATTGCAATATGTATAAAGAAATAAGTTACATCCAGAATAAAGCGTCCAGATTTTTCTTTGGAGTGAGAAAAAAGCCTCCAATGTGGCTGCTAGAGGAGAAATGGATGGAGAAGACGGGACACCAAGATTAAAACTGAAGTTCCTCGAAGTTTCCATAAAATCATTACCTTTAGTGAGACATCTGATGCAATAGAAAGGTGAAACATATGTACACACGATTAACAAAATGAAATGAAATGGTATTGAGCAATAATAGACTTACAAATCATCAAAAGCATGTACCCGTGAAACAGTCGTGCAAAATGTGCTGCATTGATGGAGCAAAATGTTAACATTAAGGTTCAAGTCAGTTTTGGACAGTGAAGCAGTGTTCAGTAACGCGTGTGACCACCATGAGCACAAATGCAAGCTTCTACACGTCTTTGCATTGACCAAATGAACCTTTAAAGTTGCTGTTGTGGAATGTTCTGCCAAGGTCCAAGGTCATCCAGAGTCTAGGGGTGAACATGGAGATCGTAAACACGACTTCCAATGTTCAATGGGATTAAGATCAAGTGGCCTTGCAGGCCAGTCCATATGCATATGTGTGATGTTGTTGATCTAAACAACATCGTTAACAACTCTTTCTCGGGCATTATCATCCATGGACGGGCATTATTATCCATAAAAATGAAGTTAGGACCCGCTTGCTGTACCAGAGGAATGATTACAGGTAGGTTTACACCGATAAGGGTGCATGTGTGAAGAGTGGAGGACATTCATGCCACACATTTTGCATGTTGTTTCTGAGGGTGGTTGTGTTCGTGTGATGTTGTCAATGTTATCAGATAAATCAATTTGACAGTCACTAAAGGTTATGTATTCTTTAAATATTTTCCTTTCAGTAACATGTCAGCAAAAATCGCTATCGAGATTGATAAAGATATTACACTGAAAATACTTGTTGCTTAATTTTTGGTGAGGAGTATAAGTCGTCAGATAAAAGCAAATCTTCATGGGATTTAAAGGATTGTGAATTTGTAAATAGATTAGGCATTCATCGAAATAAAGAACTTTAGGTTATTGTGTCCAGACTAACCGTGCTGAGTTTCTCAATACATGCCTTGAAGTGTTGGACACAAGAGACAGACAGACAAAAATGGTACTCTGATATGTTCAACGACAAAGGTAACTTAAACAGAAACATATACGAACATATAGGACATATACGCAAGATATCCAAACTTCTCACTCTGCGAAGATGTCTCTCCCTAGACAACAAAAAGTTTATAGCCTCTATACACTGTGGAAACCTTCCCCTGGGTATAGAAAGTGGCAGGTATACCAAGCCTCTGACCCCTCTGGAAGATAGACTCTATCTACTATGTAATGAACAGTTGATAGAGGATGAAGCACATTTTGTTGTGGTTCGTGAATTTTATAATGATTTAAGAAAATGTTTGTTTGATTTATTAATACTCATTTCAGCAATTTCTGTGACTTATCTGTGTTGGATAAACATAAGTCGATGATAAACACTGAATGCATCCAACTTGAATTGGCGTGTGTGTTTGTTTGTGTGCGTGCGTCCGTGTTCGTGTGTGTGTGTGCCACTGTATGTATGAGAACTAAAATATGTATATATGAATGATATGTTGGGTTCTGGTATATATGAATGAACATCTTAGTGTACTTATGTATGTAAGATGTGCATCCACCCTGCCTATAGTTAATTGCATTTTATATACTTGTAATATTTTAAGGTGCCATTTCGGCCTTCCGAGGCCTGTTTGTATTTTATATATGTACTAAATGTTTTATACCTTGTAAAACATGACACTATAATAAACTATATTATCATTATCATTATTTATTTCAGAAAATCTGTTATGTGTTTATTAACCTCTTCCGGGGTGTCTATCATGACCCAGTGACTAGCCTCGTCTATGTATTTGACTGTATGGTTGTCTACAAAAGCATTAGCAGCAGCTGCAAGGGAGGACTCCAAGGCCACGTCCTTGCAGCCCCAGATGGTCAGCACCGGGCAGGAGATCCTCGGGATCTTTTTTGCAGGGTACCGTGTTGTAGCTCGATAGTAATTGATGGCACATGTTGCAGCACCTGTTGGTAGGAAAAGGGGGAAGCATCGAACAAACAGAGTGAAATACATACAAACTGCTTGAATCACAGTACCACAAGACGAAACTCTAAGTGTCATCTCCATGTGGTCAAGATGATCAGTGAGTGAGATGGCTTTACGCCGCTTTTAGCAATATTCTAGCAATACCACGGTGGGGAACACCAGACATGGGCTTCACATATCGTATCAATGTGGGGAATCGAACCCGAGTGTTCGGTGTGACAAGAGAACGCTTTGGCCACTGGGCTACCCCATGGTTGAGTGTAGCAAACGGAAGCATGCAAGGTAACTGGTTCATATCTGATGAGTATGGATCCAATATTGCTGTTACCTGGTCAATAATATTCACGGATAATTGACTATTTGATCCATTAGTTTGATCCCAGACTGACACAAATGTACATGTATACAATGTTCATATATATCAATGAAACGTTATTTTCTTATATTGGTGACTTCAATATTAACAATTCAACTTGGCATACCATAAATAACATACAAATAATAGTCGCCTCAATCAATCATGTTTCCAAGTGTTAATATTCATAATACATAATGTAATGAATCTACTGCATGATGTTATGAATCTACTACATAAGACGTGTATTGAGACATGATCTAATGAATCTGCTACATAAGACGTGTATTGAGACATGATCTAATGAATCTGCTACATAAGACGTGTATTGGTAGATGATCTAATGAATCTGCTACATGTGATGTGTATTAGTACATGATCTAATGAATCAACTACATAAGACGTGTATTAGTACATGATCTAATGAATCTACTACATAAGACGTGTATTGAGACATGATCTAATGAATCTGCTACATGTGATGTGTATTAGTACATGATCTAATGAATCTACTACATAAGACGTGTATTGGGAGATGATCTAATGAATCTGCTACATAAGACGTGTATTGGGAGATGATCTAATAAATCTGCTACATAAGACGTGTATTGGTACATGATATAATGAATCTGGCATATGTGATGTGTATTAGTACATGATCTAATGAATCTACTACATAAGACGTGTATTGGGACATGATCTAATGAATCTGCTACATGTGATGTGTATTAATACATGATCTAATAAATCTACTGCATAAGACGTGTATTGGGACATGATCTAATGAATTTGCTACATGTGATGTGTATTAGTACATGATCTAATAAATCTACTACATAAGACGTGTATTGGGACATGATCTAATGAATCTGCTGCATAAGACGTGTATTCGGACCTGATCTAATGAATCTGCTACATGTGATGTGTATTGGTACATGATCTAATGAATCTGCTACATAAGACGTGTATTGGGACATGATCTAATGAATCTGCTACATGTGATGTGTATTAGTACATGATCTAATAAATCTACTACATAAGACGTGTATTGGGACATGATCTAATGAATCTGCTACATGTGATGTGTATTGGGACATGATCTAATGAATCTGCTACATGTGATGTGTATTGGGACATGATCTAATGAATCTGCTACATGTGATGTGTATTAGTACATGATCTAATGAATCTGCTACATAAGACGTGTATTGGGACATGATCTAATGAATCTACTACATAAGACGTGTATTGGGACATGATCTAATGAATCTACTACATAAGACGTGTATTGGGACATGATCTAATGAATCTGCTACATAAGACGTGTATTGGGACATGATCTAATGAATCTGCTACATAAGACGTGTATTGGGACATGATCTAATGAATCTGCTACATGTGATGTGTATTGGGACATGATCTAATGAATCTGCTACATGTGATGTGTATTGGGACATGATCTAATGAATCTGCTACATGTGATGTGTATTAGTACATGATCTAATGAATCTGCTACATGAATCTGACGTGATTGGGACATGATCTAATGAATCTGCTACATTGGGACATGATCTAATGAATCTGCTACATGTGATGTGTATTAGTACATGATCTAATGAATCTGCTACATGTGATGTGTATTGGGACATGATCTAATGAATCTGCTACATGTGATGTGTATTATTACATGATCTAATGAATCTAATGAATCATGATCTAATGAATCTGCTACATGTGACGTATTGGGACATGATCTAATGAATCTGCTACATGTGATGTGTATTGGGACATGATCTAATGAATCTGCTACATGTGATGTGTATTGGGACATGATCTAATGAATCTGCTACATGTGATGTGTATTGGGACATGATCTAATGAATCTGCTACATGTGATGTGTATTGGGACATGATCTAATGAATCTGCTACATGTGATGTGTATTAGTACATGATCTAATGAATCTGCTACATAAGACGTGTATTGGGACATGATCTAATGAATCTGCTACATGTGATGTGTATTGGGACATGATCTAATGAATCTGCTACATGTGATGTGTATTGGGACATGATCTAATGAATCTGCTACATGTGATGTGTATTAGTACATGATCTAATGAATCTGCTACATGTGATGTGTATTAGTACATGATCTAATGAATCTGCTACATCAGACGTGTATTGGGACATGATCTAATGAATCTGCTACATGTGATGTGTATTAGGACATGATCTAATGAATCTACTATATAAGACGTGTATTGGGACATGATCTAATGAATCTACTACATGTGATGTGTATTAGTACATGATCTAATGAATCTGCTACATAAGACGTGTATTGGGACATGATCTAATGAATCTGCTACATGTGATGTGTATTGGGACATGATCTAATGAATCTACTACATGTGACGTGTATTGGGACATGATCTAATGAATCTGCTACATAAGACGTGTATTGGGACATGATCTAATGAATCTGCTACATAAGACGTGTATTGGGACATGATCTAATAAATCTACTACATAAGACGTGTATTGGGACATGATCTAATGAATCTGCTACATAAGACGTGTATTGGGACATGATCTAATGAAACTAATGAATCTACGACGTGAGAGCCATGACATCATCCAATATAATCCAATGATTAAACACTCCTCTAACCGCCAGGACACAATTCCAGTGGTTGTATAATCACTATACTTTCACACATTATTAACCATAAAAGAGTAATTACCTGGTTTAGAGAAAACATATTTGTATGCTTCAATATCGTCAGCGCTACAGTTGTCTGAGGTAAGACCACCCTGACGCCCCGTGAACATTTTTTCCAGAGCTTTCATGTCGTTCACTCGCATCATCAGCTCGGGGACAAATGGAATTTGGAAGAAGAAAATGTACCTGAAACAAACACCACCCTTTATATGTGTAGGAGTACCGTGATTGTATGGTGCACTAAATACAACAAACAAATCCAATCTTGTGAACAGAACTAAGCAAGTGTCGCTCTCATGAAGCATGATTATTTCACCAAAAAGATTACACAACGGTAAGGAAAACATCAACATATGAATTATGTATTTACTGTTTACCACAACAATAGCAAAAGGATTGTCACAATCAAATCAATCTTAAAAAGTAATGAAAGTGAAGGTTGTAGTTTAAGATGAAGTTAAATGTCAACAAAAGCACGACCAGTCAACCTGCACCTTCCCAAGATGATGCTTTGTGTCATATATGAAGAAAATACAGTGAATCGTTTGTGAGATATCTCGCTGACAAGCTTAACATGCAGGTTAACATGCTGAAATCTTTAAAGTGTCGCTGTGACCTTGACAATTATGTGAAGGTCACCAGAGGTCATCGACTGGGCCCTGCGTCTTCCCTAGATGAAGCTTTGTTTCGAATATGAAGAAACTCCAGTGAATGGGCCTTGAGATATCTCGCTGACAAGGGTAAAACATTAAAGTCCCCTTGGGACCTTGAAATGAAGGTCACCAAATCTGACTGGGACCGTTTTCACACTGTGATGAACCTAGGTACCAAATGTGAAAAGAATCTAGTCAACGGTTCTTAAGATATTCTAATTCGTACGAACGTACGGACGGAGCCTAATACTATATCCCCCGCTTCGTGCTAAACGCGCGGCGGGGGTAATAATCAAGCTAAATTGTGACGAGCTGTAAATAATCGGGTCTAGTGATTATTATAAGCAGCGCATCTGGGATACGATTACATGCATCACCGATCAGTAAATGATTGTAACAATCCGTTCCCGTGGGTCGATTTCTAAGACAAGCATATTTTGGCTATGGAGAGCCCAAAACACACACTTTCGTAATGATCGCACTTCAGGGCCACACACCACCACAGGAGACGTTCACTTAGTGAAGAAATGAAACAGTCCAACTGTTACCGGTCCATACTTCTAAGCATGGTATGAAACTGTTACCATGAATGCCCAAGGTAGCTGAAAAATATGTATATATGTGTATCATGTACCAGTTACGATGACCAGCCAATGCCGACTAAGTCAAAACATTGATTACACAACAGTCTCGTTTCCTGCTGACTGGGTTCCGTCCTATTACGCAACTTTATACAATAACAAACCAGAATTTTGAGACCAACTCATTCAGTTGGATATATAAATATAAATCAGTAATATTTGATACATCTAATCACTTGGATATTGCAACACTACGATCCTTCTAATCCTTGCAAACACGTCGTGCAGCGTGCTCTGACAAATGGAAATCGTGGAAATCTCACAACGAGGCTCGGCTGCTAGAACAGTTTGGAGGTCTTGTACGGCTTTGATATTATATCCAATCACATTGTACGATACAAAAATACAGTTAATAAGCGCAAAGAACACATAACAGGTGTAACTAGTGAGCCAGATGAATTGTGAATCATTTTACGACCACATAAAACAGGGTCAGTCTCTGACGACTTAGTTAACGTCATAAAATATAGAAATACGATTTTTTTAAAGTTTAAAATTAAAATTCATTTGTAAATATCATTTTCTTATGAAACAAGAAATTGGAAATTCGTGTAACCATAGGTGTTTGTAGTGTCTCTTTTCACTTTCACACGAGAAAAAATTCGGATCTGCTGAAAAGTAGGTCATTGTCTGAATTGGTTCATGAGACTATGTTTGTAGACTAAACATATTAAATAGTTACCAAGACTTCTTTAACTGCGCCAAACTCTTCTCCATGTAGCTACGAAATATACCTGGATGCGGACAGTTCATTACGATGAGTTTGTCGACCAGGTCTGGGTGTAAGGCAGTCAATGCCCAGGCAATGGCGCCTCCAAAGTCATGGGCTACCAGCACACAGGATCTGTAGCCTGGAACAGAAGCAAGTGGAAGATAACACACGACAAGCAGAAACATACATATGTGTATGTGATTATATATCATATTGATCACATATATCATATTGATCATATCTGTATTTTTAATTGGCATGTAGGCATATATAAAGAATTGCATGGTGTGTTTTTAGGCTGATGGATGATTTCTCAGGAACAATGTTCTAATCATTCTATCATAATGTAGAGCCATGATTTCAACGACAAAATAACTGAATAGAAAGTACACACTTGGTCCGTTGGGGTCATTATTAAAAAACAACCTTCCGTCGTAAATATTTTCATTGTGACTTAACAGTAAAAAAGAATTGTGTACATGCATATTATCAAAGCACAATAGATACCCTATCAAGTTGCCATGTCAACCACAAGCATTGTCTCATTACTGTTGACCGCGTAACATGCATGTGCGATTCAACAAAGCCAGGATTTTCCATACACTACGTTGTAAAATACATATGTAGTGTTTTGACAACATGTACGTAATGTTTGTCACTTGTGAGTGACAATCATAACACTTTCAAAATATTTACTTCTTTTTTTAAAAATAATTCCCCCAAACAGGGGTGTGCTTTCTTTAGTAAGTGAGTTTATTTTATCAAATAAGTTTCGTTTTTCCTCAAGTGCACAATCTAACTCTAATTCTGAATCAAAACCCACAGAGCAAAGATGTCGTTCATTCTAACCCGGACCTTCACGGGTCCAAAGCAGCAATAAACACATAAAGTATATGTTAACTTGTATCAACTACACTGGTACAAGGGAAAACGTGCATTTTTACACAAGGTTTTGGACTAATGTTTGTTTTTTGTGCAAATAAAAATATGAAACTAGATGAATTCAGAAATATTCCAATGCGTTTCTGTCACCTAGAGCAGGGATGAGTTGTTTCAGATCCTCCACCACCTTGGACACCTGGTAATTGGCAACACCGGAAGGCTTGTCGGAGTCACCATAGCCTCTCGTATCAATGGCCACAACCCTGGGAGAAATTAGCAGGTCTTTAAACATGATCAAAATGGAAGAAAAGGAAAGTGCACACATGGAGCATCAGAGAGGGATTGATTCCAGTTTTCATCTTTGTGAAGGTAACAGAACAACGTATTGTATGGATTTACAACTTCTTTATTGCTTGCAACACGACGTTTCTGGGCTACTTCTTGCCCCCTCAACAGGCGAACACTTCATCCTTATGGTCAGAGTGGTAAATATAAGACAACATTAACTATACTAGCAACATAAAGAAACTGTGCACACAGAAAATTCTTTCAGAATTGGAATACAACACAGAAAAGACGAAATGATGTAGACACTTTATAAGATGAAGTATCGGGCCTCAACAACATGTCAAAAGAACATGAACAATATCCGTAACGATGACGTCAGAAGTTCAAAATTGAGTCGGGGTCACACGTCGAAGTCACAATGTCAATAACGGGAATGACCATCATGCGCGTGAAGCACAGCGGTGCATCGACGACGCATAGAGGCTACCAAATTTTCCAAATGAAGGCCTGGGGAATGGTTTGGGACGTGGTCACTGCCGTCTGGAACCTGTGTCTGATATGAGGCACCCGAATCCACTTGTCCTGTCTTGGCGTCGTTACTCGGGGACGCCCAGAACGTGGGTGGTCGGCGACGTCATTACTGTTTCCATAACGCCTGACCAATGCAGATATCGTGTTACAATGTCATTGGAAATGTGCTTCCACCTGTTGTTGGCTCATGCCTGCTCGAACCATTCCAATGGCTTCATGACGTTGAGCACATGTTGGCATGATGTGCATATGACTTCTCATGTGAATTTGTGAACGTTTGAATGACCAAAGATCAAGCTTTCGACAGTGACAGCAATTTCTGAATTTCACATGTTGTGTGCAGCTGCACAGGCTGCACGTGCAGTAACACATTGCAAGTCCATAGGCCACCATCAATGACGTCACGTCGCCTGGCACCTGCATGAGCGTTTGATTGTCTCCAATACTTGCTATGTACAAACCTTTATTTATGCATAAAGACGCTGTCTGCCTATCTTTTTGTATTTTCTGTGTGCACAGTTTCTTTATGTGGCCAGTATATATGATCATAATGCTAATGGGGCGATAGCCCTATCTACTGATAAAAAAATAATTCAGTATATCAAGTTTACTTCAGAAAAAATAATCTTCTTGTAAAGAAAAGCCCCAGTAATGACCACCTGTAATCTTTTTTGAACTCGCGCAGCTGGTATCGCCATGAGTACCAGAACTCTGGAAACCCATGCACAAACAGCATCAACGGCTTGCTTTCGTCACCATGGGCAACATAATGGATCTTTACCTCCTGAAGTAAGAAAAAAATTGTAAACATGATAGAGCCTTTTTGTAGCAGAATGCATTTAATTCGAAACAGTATGAGACCTTTTATGGATACATGTACGAACGTCTAGATGTTCTAACAAAGACCAAATAACGTGTTACATGCCATTCATAAACAGAATTTACTTGATTAACATGATGACTAAAATAGTTTTCATTGTTAGCTCCTTCATACTTCTTGTCATTTTAATGAAACAGTTTATGTGCATGCTATAAGCAGACGGAATTATACACGACAGAGTAGGGTAACACATGATGGATAGGGGAAGACAAAAGGCGAAGAAACATTGACTGTTTCGTCACCCTTTCAACACTTATTAACGAAGTATGTCGCTGTATACGATAGATACAATGAAACATAAGATTTGCATCAGTACCCTTTCTCCTTACATATAAGGTCTTTATGATCAGCATCATGACTGTAAACATGACCTTATGACAATCAGACACAATCTGAATGGTTGACGGTACATCGTTGACATCCTGGACAGGGTTGTTGTACCACATTTCGATAACCATCCTCTGAACAAAAGGCCGGTCTTTATGGACGACAATGCTAGGCCACATCGTTAACGTGCCGTTAGTGATGTTATTTCGTCAAACGTTGATAGCAACTCTGCCTTGGCCCGCGAGTCCAGATCCCAGTCACATAGAGCATGTTTAGGACATTATGGGTCGCAGAATACGCAAGAGAGATCCTCAGGTACAAAATATTGATGTATTGAAGCTCCGAATTCAACGTCGGATACAGTCAATGAGGAGATTAAGGGTTAGGGGTGTTGTCTGAGCTTACACCAGATATTGACACTCTGCTCCGTTATGGATATGTATGTGCATTCTTCAGGGGTGAGGATTGTATTCCAGGATGTTTAAAATGACCACATAACTAACATTGAATATCAACTGGACACCGGTACAGTGTGACAACAGCTTGTCAGCACTAAAACACTGGACTCGGGCGTCGGGCAATGGGAGTGTAGTTAACGCCATAGCAATCAGCACTACAAAATGAGTCATATGTGGCTATGTTTGCTTTTGTGAATAAACTCCAGTTGTTCGTTCTTTCTACGTTTAGATTTGCCATTTCCTTATTCCCTGAGGGTCAATGTATCCATATAGTACGTTAAATTGAGATTTGGGTAGTTTCCTTTGCCATGGTTGATCCATATTGATATATGAAGACAAGGTGTGTTGTGATACTTTGCATCATTGCGTGCCCATCTAAACAAGGTAACAAGTGACGTAATCACGTTATATCAATACAAAACTAATATCGAATGATGATATGCAGAAATTATATTAAACGACTCTGTTTCTTGTTTTGTCGAGGGGCGGTGGGGTAGCCATAGTGGTTAAGGCGTTCGCTCGTAACACCGAAGACCCGGATTCGATTCCCACATGAGCAAAATGTGTGAAGTCCATTTCTCGTGTCCCCCGCCGTTATGTTGCTGAAATATTGCTTAAAGCGGCGTAAAACTAAACTCACTCATTTCTTTTGTCGAAATTCAATTTATGTTTTCAAGACACAGATATTTAGGTTTCTGTCATAAAGTTGCAATATTGTTGAGTTGAAACGTAAATCAAGTTGTATATATAGAAATTATAATCACGAAAATCATGATCACGTTCGTATATTTTAATATTAAATAGATTATCAATATATAAATTGACATTGGCTATTATACTAGTTACCACACCTACGGGTATAAAGCATGTAGAATTCGTTTCCAAGTGACACAGCACAAACGACACTTACTGATCCTGCAATGGTCCACATTCAGCAATATAACGGTATCCAAGCTAGCGATAGGGGAGTAACCCACACTTGCAGTCACTGCATTTCTACAATTTAATCCAGTAAAATCTATATTGTATTTAAAGGTGTATAAACAAACCTGGAGCGCCTGTATAATCAGAAATATGAGCTCAAATAATTCATAAAGAATCAATAACTCTCCCGCCTTGAGCAAAGCTGTATTTGTTCGTGACTTACCTCCAACTGAACATAGCCGTGCGTCCCCAACTCCGGGTCGTTCAGAACTGACGGTATCACATATCGCTTCTTGTATGAACAATATGCAATGGGATGTTTCACAAAACCGACAGCTATATTGAACAAAACCAACATTGAATAAAAAACAGCCCAATGCGTAGGAAAACCAACGCAGCAAAATTCCTTTTACTCCCATAATCACTGGTTGGAAATATCACAAATACTTACGGGAATGAATAGAAATGTTAGTTTGACCCTTATATATCTAGTAATGTGCGAACTTTGACCTGTCATCAGCTGTCAAATATTGATAACATATGAAATGAAACATATTCGCTTGTTACGTGTTACAGGCCACTGTCTACACCCCCTATGTTGCAGGTGATTGGTAACGCCGTGATTTGGTACATGCATCAGATACATATTGTGTGGCTCACCGGGTGTCCGTAGAGTGGAGGCTACAGCTTAATAGGTATATGTTTTATATGTGCAAAAGCTATATGTGTCATATTCTGGTTATTCACTCATGGTTTTGATTGTTAATTTACAATTATATATTAGGGTTGATACATGTGTAATGTTTGTAAGGGGCCTTGGTCAAAGCACAGATCAGTTCCTGAAAGAGTTCAGCTATGATGATGTTCCACTCAAAACGGATGATCCACTTTCACGAAAATATTTGTTTAAGTTTGGACATCAGCTAATCATTCGAAGTGAGGCTTTGATAGCATATTTCAGCAGGACGTGACGTTTACTCTACTATTAATGTGACGTTCTTTGAAATCCGTCAGATTTCATGACATATTTCCATTGATGGTCACATATGTCTCTTAATATACATGTCACCTGTGACAACCCCCTCCGTATACCGGTGATTAGAATCAGCTCCCGGCCCCAAGCACTGGTCGTCTATTCACACCGATAATGTGTACACGAACGATAAAGCTTTCTGATTGATATTAATTGAGCACTGACTGAAACAACCTTGTATCTCGTTGCTCCAGCTGGAATATTGGCTGACGTCTTCCTGGCGTCTGTCTTTCTTTACAGAGCTGCTGTGTGGATCAAATTAAGGCCGGTTCATAGTGAGTGAGTACTGTTATTCGGCACAATCAGCAAATTCCACCTCACGATTGTGAGACTTAATAATCGACCTCTGAGCAGACAAACAATTCACTGACATAAATGATACTAGACGAAATTTCATTGAGACTTCAATTTTAGACGTTCTATTGTATCATCTACATGACGCGGAAGCGCTTCGAAAGTATACAGTTCGTAAAGAGCGTCTACATCTAAAAGGGCGATGGGTAGCCTGGTGGCAAAAGCTTTCGCTCGTCACGCCGAAGGCCCGGGTTGATTCCCTACATGAGTACAATGGGTGATGCCCATTTCTGGTGTCCCCGCCGTGATATTGCTGGAATATTGCTAAAAGCGGCGTAAAATCCAACTCACACACACTACATCAAAAATATTGTTTCGATCTACAGTCCGGAAATGTGGCCATGAAATCTAACAGCAGTGAATTCTTTCTGAGGGTCAGTTGTCGCAGTGAAAACAGGGATACATGGTCTGTGTGTGTAAACTGTTCTAAAGATCGTCCACTTAATCAACGGCGTAGATCGCTGTCGATGCATTCAACAACATGGTTTGCCTGGTTAAAATGCGTTGTTTCGATAGTACCGTGATATTGCGGGGATATTGCGTAGTAAAACTTCCATCCTTTGTCGATAGGCCAGTGTGAGAGTGGTTGCAAGTGTCTGACGCCTTTTTCAACAAGAGGGTAATATCACGACAGTGTACGCCAGTCGTGGTCTACATTCATTGTACGTCTGTAGGGAATCCAACTCGGACCCTCGGTCCTGTAACCACAGGATACCCTGCGCTTTTATTTAACTACACAGAACGATTGGTGATGTAAAATGCTGACTATTCATAAACGTATCTATTATTCAAAATGGTGCTTTATGTTTTGGTGCCTTCATCATAGCCGCCAGACATATCTTTTCATATTGCTGCTAATCATGCAGAGGTTTAGGGTGTACTGTTAATCAAATCATGTAAAATATATACTGAAATTTATATATGACAAAATAATAGTTTGACATCACGTTATACATTTCATCGACTTTAATATACATACATGATAGAAGCGACAAAAACATTTCCACATTCATAAAAACTCTCTGCTCAAAGCAATATTGAATACAAAGCTATAATATGTCATTGCCGTTAATTAATAATACCTGAATTCTATCCATAACCAAATACATTAAAATTCTTTCTGACATTATGATTAAGTCTGACACGTTAACAGCGTACACAAGTCATGTCTTGGGTACGCCATCAGAATGAAAGTTCAGATGGCTTGGGTATATTCCCAGAACGGCCCAGAACGCGCTCAAGTGGACACCACCAGGGAAGAGGAAACGAAGAAGGCCAAGAACAACATGGCGAAGGACAGTAACTTCCGAGTTAGACGAGTATGGGAGACACAAGCCCTCGCACAAGACATAAACAAATGAAGAGAGTTTGTTGCAGCCTTGTCACAACAGGGACTCCCGATTGTTGGACTGAGACAATGTCCAGCAAATTTGCTAATACCGTAATCTTCAACTGCAATACTGATATCGTGTATATAATGCATTCGAATAAGCATATATAGTAGTGTTCAAAACTGGCTCAAACCAGCTCCATGCCAATTGCGTCAAACTATTTTCAAAACGCGTAAAGACATATTCATGTAAACCGAATTATTTTTACCCCTAAGAAGTATGTTTACGATGAGATACTTAAAAACTCCCTCATATGGGTGTTGACAAGATCTGGACAGTCCATCTGTACCCAATGACTGGCGTCCTCCACATACTTAATGGTCAGGGAGGTGGCGACCTTCTGTACCAGTGGGACGAGTCCCATCCCCAACGCAGCGTCCTTGCACCCCCAGATCAGAAGGGTAGGGGTAGTTACCTTCTTCTCAGGTGGCTGTGCGGTGCGTGACATTGCCCGGATGTAGTTGATGGGGCCAGTGAAGCTGCCTGAAAGTGACAATTATAAGCAATAAAATAATGAGAATATTTATAACGCACCTTTCCAGGTTAGATATCCTGCTCAAAGCGCACAATCTGATCATTATTACCCCGGATAACCCAAGCTGCCTGTGAGGCGCTAGAAGGTTAATAGTCTCTCGACTTATTTCACCGGGTACCCATTTTTTGCTGGAGGAACAGAGGCAATTTTAAACAAACTCACATGCCTAAGGTGAGACCACATGTATCACATGTGCTTCGTTGTGGGGCAGGACTGAAGTCCTCGAAACTCTCAGGACTCCAACTGCCAAACACGGTCACCCATCCAAGAACTCTCCGCGCCCAACGTTGCCTAACGTCAACTGATTTGTGACCTGAGCTCTACACACAGGCCCACACACATCCACAATGTATGCAGAGGTGAATGTAATTCACCAACATGGTGAATGTCTCGAGTGGTTCTGTCAGTATATATCAAAGTATATGGTATCCATCTGATTCCAATTCGATATGATACCCCTCTTTGTTAAGATATGAGGACACTTCCTCATCTGCAAATCACCGACGTTGGTGAAGCTAAATTGTCGGTACCAGTGAGCAAAGCATTCAGACACCCACACCCCAAAGGGATAATAATCGAACGAAATAGTGTGTTTCCATTCAGATTACTTGATACTTCATTCTGAAGTCCTCGAATCCCACATGGGTACAATGAGTGAAGCCCATTTCTGGTTCACCTTCCTACCAAAACCAAACTCAGTCAGAAGTCCTCTTGGTTTACCTTCCTACCAAGTATCCACTGACAGGTTTTGTGTCCAACTACATATAATGCTGCCAATTTTGTAACATAAAATATTTTTTTCAGCCAAATTTCTCGTTGCTTCGATTACTTTGTCGGTGTTGGGAGTATTTTCTTCTATTCGTTTCTCGTTACTTCAACTTTCTTTAAAACCCGTTTTATTTCTCGTTGCTTCAATTAATTTCACATGGTTCCATTTATTTCTCGTTACTTCAAAATAATCAAAGCAACGAGAAAAAACAGCGAGATCAACAACATAATTGACTTAACGAGAACATACGAGTAAATACTCAAAATTTCAAGTTTTTGAAACTTGAAGCCAAAAGAAAATGCTCGAAGTAAAGAGAAATTAATTGAAATCAGGAGAAAACATCGCTAAAACATATTTTATGCTACAACAGGGACAGCATTAGGCTGTCGTGGGGGTTATATCTTAGAATAAAAATTGTATTTTACCGAATGTTGGGAAGGCAAACTTGTAAGCTTCCAGTTCTTTCGGCGATACCTTCGTACAGCGAACGCCAAATGGTTCGCCGGTGAAACTGTTTTCCAAAACCACCTGTCCTTGAAACAGCAGTACAGCTCTGGCAACACGGGTACCGTGAAGAAGAATTGGAACCTGTGAGAGGAAAAAAGAACGTTTACATGACATGTGGTTTTTGGAGAGGAACTAGCATATTCAGGGGTAAGAAAGAGCACCAACTAGAGAAGAAAGAGCAGGTGGGTCGATAGGAGGAAGGGTGGGTGAACATGGGAAGAACATCAACCAACAGCAGGAAAAAATGCAGTGAGTGAGTGTTCTTTTACGACGCTTTTAGCAATATTCCAGCAATATCAACTCGGAGGACACCAATGGGCTTCACACACTGTACCCATGTGGGGACTCGAACCCAGGTCTTCAGCGTGACGAGCGGACGCTTAACCATTAGTCATTCCGTCCCGCAAAAAGGATGTAAAACGTGTATGAATAGATGGAATGAAGAATCCCCACATCCAGGAGGTGATGGTGATCGCGAACTTGCATGTTTACATACAGGATGTTTTAATGTCTCTCGATTGGACGTTTGAAGTCCAAACATGTTCACGTCACAAGCAGCACTTACCAACACATCGCGATCTGGGACAAGTGTGTGACCAGATATCTTACATAGGCCTGTGGTGGCGGGCAGTTCATGATGATCAGCTTGTCCACCACCTCGGGGTGCAGTCCAGCCACTGTCCAAGCCACAGCGCCACCCCAGTCATGGCCCACCAACACACACGACTTGTAGCCTGCAGTTACACATAGAGAATCTCACGCGGGTGTCTCTTGATATCACATACATGTATATCACCACGGGCTGATAAAAGTGAGAAGCCTCGGAGTTTTCTCACTTCTATCAACGAATGGTGATATATACTGACGGACAAAAGAAACTTTCTCCTCGTACAATTTGATCTCACTTAAAAACAACAACAACAAATCGAAGTTTGCAATTTATAATTTGTGATGCAATGACGTAGGCACGTGCTAAGTACAAACGTTCGATTTTTAACAAGGCTGATAACTTATTGAACAGGTTATGGTGGACATGGGGTCAAACTAGAGAATTCACGATCGGTGGGTCCATTCGGGAAACACAGCAAAGCGTGAACAGAAGTCTGTAATAGCGAGTTTATCCACCTCTGGATAGAATACATGCAAACCCACTTCTTCTGACTGAAGTTGGGAGGCGTCTGATGACGTCAGCTGGGATTCGCCTCCATTCTTCGACAAGGGCTTGAGTCATTTGCTGTACTGTAACTGGTGGATTCTGTCTCCGTTGAATAACTCTATCAAGGTGGTCCCATACGTGCTCGATTGGCGACATGTCAGGAGAGCGTGCAGGCCATGGCAGGACGTTGACGTTGTTGGCGTGAAAGAAGTTCTGGACAACTCGAGCGACCATGTCTGTCTGTCAGCAGCGTTCCTCGGTACGGTCGGTAGGCCCTGATACCATAGGCCCGTAGTCTCCTTGACACTATCCTTCCACTCACTGGGTGACCGAGTACTGTTGACGCTGATGACGTTACCATCAGGAAGCGGTTTCTAAGGTGTAACGTCCTCAGGTGGCGGTCTTCCTGCGCAGTTGTCACCCGGGGTCTGCCTGTCTAGGGGCCTGTCTGAGGTCTGACCAGTTTGTTGGTAGCGCCGACGAAGTTTCCTGACGGTCACGACGGAGTAATGGAAGGTTCTTGCAACGTGACCCGTTGTAGCGTCCATTTGCAGCATTCCGATGGTCCTCTCTCGCTCTGCTGAAGTTAACCTCGGCGTTGTAAAGTGGTTTTCTGCTGAAGTACGATCTGTTCTGTGCTGTGAGGTGATTTTATACCATGCATGCACGTGCATATTACCCCTACTTGCAAACCACGATGCACAGTTGTGAAGAGGTGCGTTTGAGCGCTGATGTTGGTCAGAATCGAACCCTTGTTGTTGGCAATAACTATGGGGCAATTTGCATTTGATTATATTTTCTTATGTTAATATTATGAAAAATTTTGCAAGAGAAAGTTTATTTTGCTCATCAGTATATTTAATATCTATTCATCATCCAATAACATACTTAATTTGTCGTTCAAGAGAAATTCAAAGCGAAATGTCACTTGTAACAAGTTCATTTGACGACATCCAAGTGAACAAGAGTGATGGAAGAGGGAACGAGTGACACCATTACGTCATAAAAAACAAGCACATAAAAAAGTAGTGTCAACATTTATTGCTTTAAATTCTATAATGCATAAGTTTCACCATTTCCTGGTGGCATTTTGTGTCGTTAGAACATATCATGGCCAAAAATATCTCTTTTGATATCAAAGAAGAAACTTGATGAAAGTAGTCCGAAAATATTGTCCAATCAGGAATTAGCTCAAAACGTGCGCCATCTTCACCAAGCGATATCTCCTCTGGAAACCAGCATTGGATGAGCAAATGAGTTGGGTTTAACATGCTTTGAAACAAAGTATTTCTGTATTCGATCCACTAGTTTCAAGGGTCCGACAACGCCGCTCTTCTACCATTTTAACTATAGCCTAGATATTAGTTTCAAACCTACCAAGAGCTGGTACGAGCTGTTTGATGTCTTTGGCCAATTCACGAAGGTTGTAGCTGCTGACACCAGAGGGTGCGCCCGACTCTGAATACCCACGTTGGTCTATGGCAACAACTCTGGACAGAAATAACAGCTATACTTTAGCTTAGCAAGAGAAAAATCACGAAGATGATATTTTTATAGATTAATTATTTTGTGGGGCTGTGACATGCTAGCAGGGTACAAATTATCCATAAGCACCTGTTTTATCGGTATGGTAAGTAAGAAAGCATAACACTTGAGATAAAAGATGAGTTGGTTTTAAGAATGTCTGTTTAAATCCGGTCATTGTATCGATATAAAATTCTTTTGGTTAGTTCATGTTCTGTTTTGTGGAACCAACCTGTAGTATTTCTTGAATTCTTTTATCTGATAACGCCACGAAAACCAGAATTCGGGAAGGCCGTGCACCAACAACATCAACGGCTTATCCTCGTCTCCGGCAGCGACATAGTGGAGGCGAACGTCCTGTAAGGAAAGATAACTCTTTGACTGTATGTTCGAAATTTGTACAACCCAATGCGTTTCGGCAACACCACGTATCCATCCATTTCACCATTTTTGCCAGTCTTTCGTTCGTCTTTTACAGACTCTCGATCAGTATCAAAACACAATCCCTGAAGTGTACTTTCGATTTGTTGATAACTTTTAAAGCTCGTCAATTTACACGTCAGGTACATCATGTTCTAATATAAAGAGTCACAGACTATGGCTTGTATGTTTATTCAGCCCAACGTGGGAACGTTAGTGAGATGGTGTTCTGTCATCAATGGGTTACTATAAAATGTGGGGCGGTGGGGTAGCTTAGTGGTTAAAGCGTTGGCTTGTCACGCCAAAGATACAATTTCGATTCCAAACATGGGTATAATGTGTGAAGCCCATTTCTGGTGTCCCCAGCCGCGATATTGCTGGAATATTGCTAAAAGCAGTGTGAAACCAAACTCAATCACTCACTATTATAAAATGTAAACCTGTCCTGTAATTTAACTTGCAAATATAGCTGTACTTGTATCAGTGAGTAAACGTTTTGTGCCGCATTGTGAAATAATACAGCGCCTATTGTTGATACACTGTAGCAATTTGGAATATTGGGTTTTCTAACTTGGAATATTGGGTGTTTCTAACTTGAAATATTGGGTGTTTTTAACTTGGAACATTGGGTGTTTTTAACTTGGAATATTGGATGTTTTTTACCTTGGAATATTGGGTGTTTTTAACTTGCAATACTGGGTGTTTTTTAATTTGGAATATTGGCAGTTTTTTAACTTGGAATATTGGATGTTTTTTAACTTGGAATATTGGATGTTTTTAAGTTCCTTTGAGAGGTATATGACGAGCTGTTTTATTGATCGTATTACTGTGCATTACAATGGACAGGATCCACTGTTGTATGTATTGATGTACAGGGTAGTGCGTCCCGACATGGTCTATGTTGATAACGGACTGCAATGTCTCAACATGATAAGATATGAGCGCTGTACACTACGTGCACATTCACAAATCATTCACCTAGCCATGGCCAGAAATAAGGACAGAAGGCTACTTGATTCGGCAGTGTTGTTTCACCTGTAGTAAACTGCCCCAGGAGCAGTGGGATAGCCTAATGATAAAAGCGTCCGCTCGTCATACTGAGAGTCTGGATCCGATTCCCCTCATGTATATTGCTGGAATATTGCTAAAAGCGGCGTAAAACTAAACTCAGTCAGTCATACGGAAAAAGAAAGAAGATACGGCTGCACAAATTAATTTTTATTTTTAATCCGAACTACCCCTGCTATTTCAAACATTTCATAGACTGATACAAAAACACTTTTAAAAAATATGAATTCAAGTGTTGTACAGTTACAAATAAATCAATAGACTGATGAGACAGATTTCCATCGTAAAATCTGGTTTCTGTATCATACAAGCCACGATGATAGCACTCACCTCAAGATGCACGAAGTGGTGGGTCCCGTAAGCGGGGTCACGCAGGCAGTCCGGCATGTCGTACTTCTTCCATGATACCTTGCCCCGAGATTGCACGAACATATAAATCATATGTAGTACCATGAAAGGTGACATTAATAATCCTATCGTAAGGGCAAAGGCAGATTTGAGGAACTCGTTCAGCCCCATGTCTTACTTCTGATAGACTCTGCTACCCAGTAACCAGCTAAACAGTTATCACCGTTCACGCCGCAATAGAGTTACACTGTGTGCACTATCGCTTCAGGGAGCCTTTTTATACTGCAGGTCGTAAGGGACTACCCATTGTTGAACCGGGTGTTGTATGTAAAAAAGCCAACGTTACGATTCGCTATGCAACATTCACACGTGACATGAATAAAGAAAGCAAAAAGTGCATACGCTGCCGTTTTCGCCTCGTAATGGTAGCTGATAATATTTTGGGCGAGGTTACATTTTCGACACTTTTTTTTCGACACTTCGAGAGGTTTTGTTGAAGTGTCGTTAAAGCCACAGGGGCGTGTCACGCTTAGAAACAGCGTTATTATATACTAGGGTAGGTTCTATATACCTATATGTCTTTCTAACGCTGTTTCTAAGCGTGACACGCCCCTGTGATTTAAGCTGCAATAAGAGTAATCGTTTGAAACAAATCGAATACTTCTAAATACATGTAGCGTTATATGGATTTACACTTTGCCTTCTTGGCCTTTACATCTTTCGGACAATACTGTGAAGAAATACTACTTTTAATATCATGTCGTATTTAAAGTAGACATCATTGAAGTGAAGCGCTTTGTCTCCATATCAGGGGTGTTTGGTGCTGGGGGTTAAAATCGATAAACACCTCTCTGATGTACAATGCAAATTGTACAGACATTAAGATGGGTATTAATACAACTTCACAGAATGTCACAGATTGCGATTTTTAAAGCATACACACTGAAAAAAGTGAACTATTTTCCATGATCTCAGAGTCTATATCTCAAATATTGGGTCGGACTTAATCCGGCTTGTACCTACATTGTCCTTCACAGATGTATCCGAAAATCTGCTAATATTTATAGACTGGTATTAAAACTACCTATATTTTACTTTATAGTGCAACAGTTACAATTTGTTAAAGAAAACACCAGTAGTATTTATATAAGCCACCTCATGCTGTCACTGTACACCGTACATGTGCTGCTCCACTGCTTAAACTGTTCCATTAAATTTAAGCCCGTTTATTGTATATTTCCACGAAAATCTGTCATCAACCATTCCAAATTTGTTTATAGTTATATGTCCACTAGTGTTATACTTGTGGTATTTCGCCAATATGTAACAACGTCATTATTGTTTTGTTCCTACATAACATTGTACCATGGTTTAGCAATCAGGGATTATTCATCTTTTGTATACATACAGACTCTTAAATTATCACTACAGTATATCCCGTCACGCTGTAATTCTGTAACTGTCTTCTAATACGGATCGTGTTTCGTAGTGGCTAGTGATTTTTTTCGGTTATGAAATCTGATTTCTTTTATCAACAGTGACAAAACGCAATTGCAATATTCAGCAAGGGTCGCATTACGCTCCTTGAAATCGTCATAGAAAGAGACATGAAGGCTGTACATCCAAAATTGCTAAATGGAGCAGCAAGGGAAGAAGATGCAGGAATATTGCTTGACATCAAGCGGAAGTTTACTACCTGGAAATTGAAGTCATCTTTTTTTTTCACACAGTAAGTGCACATTCTCAAATACCTTCACAACCCATGGTCGTGGTCTTCTCTCATGACACAAATATAGACCTCTGGCTGTATACCCTATAGTGAGAACGCTCATACGAAATGCATCGCATTACACTACAACTTATTGTGTATTTTTATGTCATGATAGTTAATCAGTCATAGCCATGTTCTTTACATTCTTGAAAGTAGTATATAACAGCAGTATCATATTATGGTTAGATGAAAGAATTGGGCGTTGACATCCTTTGAACTGTATATAACAGGCTGTCGTATTATAGGATAAGATGTATGCATCAAGTGTTCTTTAAATTCTTTTGAGCAGTATACAGCAAGTTGAACTGTGTTTGCCCTCACGTACCCTGTATATATCCTGCTGTATCCATTCACCACTTCATGCTTGAAAACGGTATAAGTTTCAAAACCGAAACGTCGCTATGTTCAATAAAGATACCGGGTCCGGGTTAGAATACTGATTTTCAGGAACCCATGCTTGTCGTAAGAGGCGACTAACGGGATCGGGTGGTCAGGCTCGCTGACTTGGTTGACACATGTCATCGGTTCCCAATTGCGCAGATCGATGCTCATGCTGTTGATCACTGGATTGTCTGGTCCAGACTCGACTATTTACAGACCATATAGCTGGAATATTGCTGAGTGCGGCGTAAAACTAAACTCACTCACTCACTTCAAAAAAGAAGTTGATCATCCATAAAGGCTTGTCATTCCTATACAGTTGTCTTATAAAAGTGAAAAAAAAGTGTGTTCTTTAACGTCTTTTGAGCAGTATACAACACGCTGTCTTATAATAGTAAAATGAAAGAATTAAGTGTTCTTCAATATAGTTTAGTAGTATATATCGAGCTGTGTTATTGACAGCACAATTGCACCACACAGTGTAAATAATCTGTAGTTGCAAGTCACGCTGAGCAAGTTATTTAGTCCCCGACATCGGTCTACTTTGATAACAGACAACGATGTCGAAGAATGATAAGAGTTGAAGGCAGCACAGTAAGTGCACATTCTCATATACCTTCACAACTCATGGTGGTTGTGTTTATTCACGACACAAATAAAGACCAGCGGCTGTCACATACACACAGTGTTGTTTTATACTCTATAGTAAGAACGCTCATAAAATATGCCTTGTATTATACGAGAACCTATTGTGTACTTTTCTTACTGTCAAATGGCAGAATATAGTGATACAGTTTGTTATTGTTGGCCATTTAAAAAAATTAATTGAGCACATATTGAAAAAATAATTTAAGTGACTTCCACCAAAACAGACTACTGCTCTTAAAGCAAGTTCTCCCTACCCTCTAAACCCTTACAATCAACTGGCTGCTCTCTATATATAGGACAATATCGTATTTTATCTTTTACATCCTGCACAAATGGGTCCGTAGCACATATAAGATCCACCGACATGAAGTACTTCATGTGTAACAGAATAGGGCCAATATTGAGCTGCACAAATACATTTTGTATTTTTTAATTCAATATGCCCAAACTATTGAAAAAACAAACTTCCTTACAAAATAAAACATCAATGTTTCTTACATTTACAAAACCATTTAAAAAGAATGCTACAAATAAATACACAGGACAGCTTCTACTCCGCTATCGTCGATATTACCAGCACACATAACATGAATGAACAATGACAATGCCCAAACTTCCACAACAAATTGCCTTTTCCGCCTTGTAATATTTACTTAGGACAAGATTACGTTTTTGCCAATCGATTTTCACAAGGTGCATGTTTCGCTGAGGTGTCGTTTCTACATGGTTACCTGGGTATGTCGTCCTGGCTATCTTGATAGTGAATTCGAAGCGTCAGCACAGCAAACCCAGGGACCTAGGCTGGTGCCGTTCCACATATGATTTAAACAGTATTTTATTTCCATTAATGTTTACATTTTTCATAATACACGACATAACAAAATGGAAATAGGATTAGCAAACAGGCCATATGGCCACATATAACTTAGATGGATAAAAATCGTCCCATTAAATAGGATATAAATTGATCAAATACTTCCAAATATATATTTACGTCGGTCCAGCAAAGTGTCGGTCTTTAGAACAGTACAGTGAGAAAATACTACCTTATAATGTCACCTCGTATTTAGAGTAGAAACACTAGTCAAAGTGAATTACATTGTCTGTGTTTTGCCCCTGTTAAAATAAACTAAGACTTTACATATGTCTCATGTAGAGATATATATGTGATTATAATGCGAACATCGAATCTAAGTGGACATCAAAGCTTTTATGTCACGAGGATAGCTTACACATATCAAAGTAGTAGTAGTAGTAGTAGTAGTAGTAGTAGTAGTAGTAGTAGTAGTAGTATGTAGTAGTTATTTCCGGGGGTCAATAAATGTAACGTCAGCAGTCCAACATTTCCATGTTGCAAAGGAACATGACTGTTGCAACGCAATTTGTACAAATCACAGGTCATCTATGTCAGCACTTCGTTCCATAAAATAGGTGAGGTGAGGTGAAATTGGGTTTAACGTCGTGCTTGAGAATATTTCGCTCATATGACGACGTGCATGCGTGTCTATGTGTATGTGCGGCTGCTTGTAATAGCCCAGACTTACGCGAGTTTTATAGTGCTAGCCCACTGTAGATACCATGCCGCAGTGAAGCATGAATACCCCACTCAGACACATTATACTGACTCCGAGCCGACCAGTCCTTGTTGTACCCATTACTGCCGAGCGCCAGGCAGGGACCAACAAGTACCATATTTTAACGTCTTTTGGTATGACGCGGTCGGGGATCGAACCCGCGACCTTCCGCTCTCCGGGCGGACGCTCTAACCCCATAAAATAGGATATAAATTGATCAAATACTACCAAATATCGTCATATAAATTTACGTCGACCAGGAAAGCTTTTATATCTTAAAGATAGTACCGTGAGAAACCGCTGCTTCATAATGTCACTTCGTATTTAAAGTCGAAACATTTTTTCTTTGTATTGACTTTGTTAAAGATCAGTGAAACCTCACAGATGTCTCATGAAGAGATTTATATGTGACTATAATGCGAACATGAAATCTAAGTGGACATAAAAGTTCATATGTCACGGTGATAGCTTACACATATCAGACCATGTAGAAGTTATTTCCGGGGATCAATAAATGTATTATCAGCAGTTCTACATTCCATGTGGCAATGGAACACGACAGCAGCAAAGGAATTTGTACAAATCACAAGTCATCTTTGTCAGCACTTGGCAATAATGTACATGATCAGTTTGTTCAGATATCAGCTCCGAGAACTTCCTTAGTCATCTCGAAAAAACAAAACAATTTGTGCTGGTTTCACCAATCCCAGTATTTGGATTTTGTTTTGTACCTATGCTAAACAATAGCTGTAAAATACAAAGTCACACCGTAATTAAGTAACTTGTCATTCTAATACTGATAATGTTTCATTAGGGCTAGTGATTTATTTCGGCTATGAAATATTATTACATTTATCAATAGTGACAATACGATATAAATATATTTCGTCTTTTATAAGGACATGAAACTACTGTGGCATAAACAAGTTATTCTGCACGTATTTCATGTTAGACATGTAAACTGAAGTTGAAAAGACAGCATTTGTTTTGCTTTCACTTTATAGAAGGTTCCGTACACTAAGAGTGTGTTTAGGTCAGTTTTAGCAGCTTCGAGGCAGGGATATCAGAAATTGGCTTGACACCCCGTATCCATGTAAGAAGTCAAAACTCTCCTCTTTGGCCTGAAGAACGAACGTTTGAACCACACGCTAGCCCGCCGTTCGGTTTTTGCAGAGGGATACGTCTAGTTGAGTTCCCTTTAAGAAAATAACACTAGATGTCATTAGAATGTATTGTTAGGTGAATGGATGTAATTATACTTATTACATTTTAACAAATTAACCTTGCACACTGTTTTACCACTGCTATATTTATCTTATAGCAATTTATGAATGTTTACCATATAGTCAGCACCTTACAATAACGTGGGCTTTGATTTGTTAAGTTGTATTAACCGTTATAGTTACGGGACTGATCGGTCACTGTTCACGTTTGTCAGAGGACAGTGGGGTTTTGGTAATTGCATGATTGTACATTGGTGCATTTGGAGGTAATTGCCTGTCAGCCTAAATGCCGTAAGTTGCATCACTGTTTTTGTAGGTACATGTAGCGATTAGTAACAGCTTTTCGATTGATTAATTGTCCATATTGCTGGTAATACTTCATGTTTGCCAAATGGAGGCAGCCAGTGTGCAGTCATTGCCTATGTTAGCGTAGCGCTCTCACTGAAGCACCAGCGCAACATATACAGAAAACCAGGCAAATATGGATCCCGGGAGTAACATGCGAAATTAAACTACTTAATTTAAGTATACTGTTCAACAGAAATCCGAGTATTTTATGGGATAGTTAATTTGTCATTTCAGGGGTATAGCCATATGAAAGTATCGGTGTTCTTTACATTTTTTAAAGTAGTATATAACAGTAGTATATTCTTGTGGTTAGATGAAAGAATTTGGTGTTAATATCATTTGAACTGTTTATAACAGATTGTAGTATTATGTATCAAGTGTTCCTTAACTTCTTTTGAGCAGTATACAAAAAGTTGTTTTATCATAGTAAAATTAATGTTCAGTATTATTTCATTTATTTTAGTAGTAGTTGTGCTATTGATTGTACAATTGCACAACACAGTGTAATGGATTTTTTAGTCGCAAGTCACGCTGAGCAAGTAATGGTGTCCCCGACTTTTTTGTCTACTTTTGATAACAGACTGCGGTGTCGAGACAAGATAGGAGTTGAAGGCTGCACAGTAAGTGCACATTCTCGAATACCTTCACAACTCATGGCCACGGTGTTATCTCGTGACACAAATAAAGACCAGCGGTTGCCAGATAAACAGTGTTGTTTCATACCCTAAGAACTAAGAACGCTCATACGAAATGCATCTCATTATAAAAATACCTATTGTGTATTACAGTGATACAGTGATACACTTTGTTACTTTGACCATTAAAAAAGTAATTGAGCACGTAATTAAAAACTAATTAAAGTGGCTTCCATCAAAATAGAATGCTGCTCTTAAAGGTTCTCCCTACCCTCTAAACCCTGACAATGAATCGACTGCTCTCTAAAGATAGAGGATAATATTTTTGTTTGTCGTATGAAATATTCAACAACCTGCACATAAGAACCAACATCAGATCCACCGAAATATATAACTTCGTGTCAAACAGAATATAGAACATATAGCTGCACAAATACATTTTGTATTTTTAATTCAGTAAGCTGTTGTAAAAATTCAATAGGTTAACAAAACAATACTTAAACAATAAAACATACGTATTTCTTATACATACTAAATCATTTAAAAAGAATACTGTGACAGACTCTATTCCGTTATCGTCGACCAAACCTCCATATTACATGCACACATGAACAATGACTATGCCCAAACGTAAACAAGAAGTTGTCTTTTCCGCATCGTAGTATCCGCTTTGGAGCTTTATATCTTCTTTGCTTTGGGCAAGGGTCTTTGCTGATCGTTTCTACCTGGTTCCCGGGTATGTTGTGCTGGGGCTAGGAAGTCATGTCAACATACCCTGGAAATCCCAGTGGTGTCGTTTCGGCTATGACCGCGAGGAAAAGAGGAATCGTTCACTGAAATGGGATTTTAAATTTATCAAATACTTCCATGATTCGTCTGTACAGCACAGCCTTTACACCTTAAGGATAGTAATGAGAGAAAATAATAAAAACTTAATAAATATCACCTCGTATTTAAAGTATAAATACCAGTTAAAATGAATTACTATTTCCGTGTTTTACCCCTGTAAAAAGTCAACTAAAACCTCGCAGATGTGACATGTAAAGATATACAACTCAGGATCAACTTAGATCAACTTATATATGAAGGACACACTCAATCAACTTATATGAAGCGGACACACTCAATCAACTTATATGAAGGACACACTAATCAACTTATATGAAGGGACACACTAATCAACATATGATCACTAATCAACTTATATCAAGGGACACACTCAATCAACTTATATGAAGCGACACACTCAATCAACTTATATGAAGGGACACACTCAATCAACTTATATGAAGGGACACACTCAATCAACTTATATGAAGGGACACACTCAATCAACTTATATGAAGGACACACTCAATCAACTTATATGAAGGACACACTCAATCAACTTATATGAAGGAACACACTCAATCAACTTATATCAAGGGACACACTCAATCAACTTATATCAAGGGACACACTCAATCAACTTATATGAAGGAACACACTCAATCAACTTATATGAAGGGACACACTCAATCAACTTATATGAAGGGACACACTCAATCAACTTATATGAAGGGACACACTCAATCAACTTATATGAAGGAACACACTCAATCAACTTATATGAAGGGACACACTCTATATGAAGGGACACACAACTTATATCAAGGGACACACTCAATCAACTTATATGAAGGGACACACTCAATCAACTTATCAACTTAGGACACACTCAATCAACTTATATGAAGGGACACACTCAATCAACTTATATGAAGGGACACAACTTATATGAAGGAATCAACTTATATGAAGGACACACTCAATCAACTTATATGAAGGGACACACTCAATCAACTTATATGAAGGGACACTCTCAATCATATGAAGGAACTTAATATGAAGGACACACTTAATCAACTTATATCAAGGGACACACTCAATCAACTTATATCAAGGGACACACTCAATCAACTTATATCAAGGGACACACTCAATCAACTTATATCAAGGGACACACTCAATCAACTTATATCAAGGGACACACTCAATCAACTTATATCAAGGGACACACTCAATCAACTTATATCAAGGACACACTCAATCAACTTATATCAAGGGACACACTCAATCAACTTATATGAAGGGACACACTCAATCAACTTATATGAAGGACACACTCAATCAACTTATATCAAGGGACACACTCAATCAACTTATATGAAGGGACACTCTCAATCAACTTATATCAAGGGACACACTCAATCAACTTATATCAAGGAACACACTCAATCAACTTATATGAAGGACACACTCAATCAACTTATATCAAGGACACACTCAATCAACTTATATGAAGGGACACACTCAATCAACTTATATCACACACTCAATCAACTTATATCAAGGGACACACTCAATCAACTTATATCAAGGAACACACTCAATCAACTTATATGAAGGACACACTCAATCAACTTATATCAAGGGACACACTCAATCAACTTATATGAAGGGACACACTTAATCAACTTATATGAAGGGACACACTCAATCAACTTATATCAAGGAACACACTCAATCAACTTATATGAAGGAACACACTCAATCAACTTATATGAAGGAACACTCAATCAACTTATATGAAGGGACACACTCAATCAACTTATATCAAGGGACACACTCAATCAACTTATATGAAGGACACACTCAATCAACTTATATGAAGGGACACACTCAATCAACTTATATGAAGGGACACACTCAATCAACTTATATGAAGGACACACTCAATCAACTTATATGAAGGGACACACTCAATCAACTTATATCAAGGGACACACTCAATCAACTTATATCAAGGGACACACTCAATCAACTTATATGAAGGACACACTCAATCAACTTATATGAAGGGACACACTCAATCAACTTATATGAAGGGACACACTCGATCAACTTATATGAAGGACACACTCAATCAACTTATATGAAGGGACACACTCAATCAACTTATATGAAGGGACACACTCAATCACACTCAATCAACTTATATGAAGGGACACACTCAATCAACTTATATCAAGGGACACACTCAATCAACTTATATCAAGGGACACACTCAATCAACTTATATCAAGGGACACACTCAATCAACTTATATGAAGGGACACACTCAATCAACGTATATGAAGGACACACTCAATCAACTTATATCAAGGGACACACTCAATCAACTTATATGAAGGAACACACTCAATCAACTTATATGAAGGGACACACTCAATCAACTTATATGAAGGGACACACTCAATCAACTTATATGAAGGAACACACTCAATCAACTTATATGAAGGAACACACTCAATCAACTTATATCAAGGGACAATCAACTCATATCACTCAATCAACTATATGAAGGGACACACTCAATCAACTTATATGAAGGAACACACTCAATCAACTTATATGAAGGGACACACTCAATCAACTTATATGAAGGGACACACTCAATCAACTTATATGAAGGGACACACTCAATCAACTTATATCAAGGGACACACTCAATCAACTTATATCAAGGGACACACTCAATCAACTTATATCAACTCAATCAACTGATATCAAGGGACACACTCAATCAACTTATATGAAGGAACACACTCAATCAACTTATATGAAGGACACACTCAATCAACTTATATGAAGGAACACTCAATCAACCTATATGAAGGAACACACTCAATCAACTTATATCAAGGGACACACTCAATCAACTTATATGAAGGGACACACTCAATCAACTTATATGAAGCGACACACTCAATAAACTTATATGAAGGGACACACTCGATCAACTTATATGAAGGGACACACTTAATCAACTTATGACCATAATACCACTTTTCATACCTTGATAAAATGCCACCATTTTTTAAAAACAGCGACCATAGTTTTCTCAGATTTACAGGAAGTGAAGATCTCTGACAAAAATCATACAGAAAATTAATCCTCTTTTGAAGGCCAAAAACCGTCTCCGCAAAAAGAGTATCATCGTCAGCAAATAGCAGGAGGAACAACTGAATATATTCGAGGTGGAACTGAACCCCTGGGAAACATCCTAGCTCAATATCCTTAGCCAAATCATTGATAAATAAGTTATACTTAAACTGCAGCCCTGACGGACGCCAAGTTTACTCTCAAAGCTATTAGAAAATTGATTATCAAACTTCACACAAGAAGACACACGATTTTAGATAGAACGGATACAGTTGAACATCTGAGCCAACTAGAGCCACAGTACGCTGATATGAAGTCTCCTTCGTTTCAAATGTTTTGCATGCAATGTCTGTATCTGGAACGCCAAATATCCACGTCGACCCTTCTGAAGCACTATTTACAAGCAATAGCAGATAACACACACACACACACACACACACGCGCGCGCGCGTGCGAGCACGCAATCACACACACTCCAGCATACTCGGAAGCATGGAGACTGAGGTTATGAGAAAATTACTTGAAAAATCTGCACAAGGCTGTATGACAAAAGGGATCATTTCAAATTTCCAGTCGTCATTTTTTCCTTCTGACCGGGCAAAATTCCAACGGTTCCAGCCTTTTGTGTTTACATTTCACAACTTCTGCATAACGTTTGTATTAGAATCAAGCATGCCCGTATTAGCAAGTCTTAGAGAGCGTCTTGAGACTCTTCAGATGTTGTTTTATCAAATTTACCGTTCGAGGCCTCAGCAAAGCTTTCAAACGGTGTTAGGGTAGACATATGGAGGACATATCACATTCTGATGCATCAGTAACAAAAGGACGTCTGAGGCAATTCCGTCATGCGGACTTGTTCCATACGTTCCATTGCGGATGGTAAAAGTAGCATGTGAAAATATTACACTGAAAGTATCATATGAAAAAAAAATAGACTACATACGTGACACTGTTTATTTTCTCATTTTGAATATATATATCAGTGAACAATCTTGAGTATACGGGTATTAACAGGTCATGATTGTAGATTAATGATTTTGAAAACGGTTTCAAATGCAAAACGCATTAACATTTTTATGTAGGGGGTGTGGGGTCGAGGTGCATGGATTGAGTAACTACCCTTGTTCTTCCAGACACCTGACATGTTACCTGCGCACACGATCCAATCACATGCCCCGACATTAGCCATTACTTCGAATATGTTCATAAAGCAATAACAGCAAATTTACATTAAATGCTTAAAATTGTGATTTTAAAGATGGACAATAACCCTAAGCATCCAAGTGTGAACCTTGTAACTGACGAAGTGAGACGTTCTGTGTGTAATTAAGGCAAACGATCACTTCGTATGAACGTGTGAATATGCATAAAAGGTTTGGGTTTTACTCAGACGCTTCGTCAAGAAAGGTATGTTTACGAAACACGTAGAAATTCTCTCATGTGGGTGTTGACGACATCTGGACAATCCATCTGCACCCAGTGACTGGCGTCCTCCACATACTTGATGGTCAGAGAGCCCGTGTACTTCTCTGCCAGTGGGGCAAGACCTCTCTCTATCGCCCCGTCCTTGCACCCCCAGATCAGAAGGGTAGGGGCAGGTATCTTCTTCTGGGGTGGTGGCACAGTGCGTGGCATTGCCCGGATGTAGTTAAGGGGACCGGTAAAGCTGCCTGGAAGGGAGAGGCGCGTATGTATAAACAATCTTAATTGACCTATGAATAATCGGAAGAAGGAAACTATGTTTATCAACATGGTGAATGTATGGTATGGTCAAGTCAGTCAAGACCTCGCATTAAAATCACATCTTTAACTCTGATACGATACCACCCATTTTAAACATCTGAGGACACTCCCGAAGGAGCTGTCGTCGGTGATACTTCTAAAAAGGCAGTTAGCGTTGGCACACTCACATTGTCGGTACGAGTGGGTGAGGTATTCGGACCAGCTTATCTTCATTTCCGTACACCCTGTCGTTTTTAACACGCACACAAACGGGAGTAAGATCAAAGCAAAATAGCAAAACTTGTCTACTCTTTGGATGTCCAAAACTTGTCTACCCTTTGAATGTCCAAAACTTGTCTACCCTTTGGATGTCCAAAACTTGTCTACCCTTTGGATGTCCAAAAGAGTTTGTGAACAAAACATGTTGTGTGATCAAGGTTGTGGTTCACCTGACGCGGTCTCAGACAGGAAACATACCAGGGCAAAGACATGGCTTACATGTAAATGAGCTTAAAATCTTATCTTATCTTGGAATGGCATAAAATGCCTCTTACCTAATGTTGGGAAGGCATACTTATAAGCCTCTACTTCTTCCCGTGAGAACTTCTTACATCGAGTCCCCCAAACTCTGCCGTTAAAAATGACTTCCAACATCCTCCTGTCCCGGATACAGAAGTACAGCTCAGGCAAGAAAGGGACGGAGAAGAAAAATTGGAACCTGCAACAGGGACGAAAGTATCTGCAACATGTGCTGTCAGGAGGAGGAAAAAAGAGCACCAATAAATCGAACCCGTATCTTTAGTGTGATGCTTTAACAACTAGGCCACCCTACCGCAAGAAACAGGACGAAGAAGGAATCTTCAACATGTACGGAGGAAGAAGGAATCTTCAACATGTACAGGAGGAAGAAGGAATCTTCAACATGTACAGGAGGAAGAAGGAATCTTCAACATGTACGGAGGATGAAGGAATCTCTTCAACATGTACAGGAGGAAGAAGGAATCTTCAACATGTACGGAGGAAGAAGGAATCTTCAACATGTACAGGAGGAAGAAGGAATCTTCAACATGTACGGAGGAAGAAGGAATCTTCAACATGTACAGGAGGAAGAAGGAATCTTCAACATGTACAGGAGGAAGAAGGAAACTTCAACATGTACAGGACGAAGAAGGAATCTTCAACATGTACGGAGGAAGAAGGAATCTTCAACATGTACAGGAGGAAGAAGGAATCTTCAACATGCAGGAGGAAGAAGGAGGGAAGAAGGAATCTTCAACATGTACAGGAGGAAGAAGGAATCTTCAACATGTACAGGAGGAAGAAGGAATCTTCAACATGTACAGGAAGAAGGAATCTTCAACATGTACAGGAGGAAGAAGGAATCTTCAACATGTACGGGAGGAAGAAGGAATCTTCAACATGTACAGGAGGAAGAAGGAATCTTCAACATGTACGGAGGAAGGTACAGGCGGAAAGAAGGAATCTTCAACATGTAATCTTCAACATGTACAGGAGGAAGAAGGAATCTTCAACATGTACAGGAGGAAGAAGGAATCTTCAACATGTACAGGAGGAAGAAGGAATCTTCAACATGTACAAGAAGGAAGAAGGAAAGAAGGAAACTTCAACATGTACGGGAGGAAGAAGGAAACTTCAACATGTACGGAGGAAGAAGGAATCTTCAACATGTACAGGAGGAAGAAGGAATCTTCAACATGTACAGGAGGAAGAAGGAATCTTCAACATGTACAGGAGGAAGAAGGAATCTTCAACATGTACAGGAGGAAGAAGGAATCTTCAACATGTAGAAGGAATCTTCAACATGTACAGGAGGAAGAAGTGTATTGGAGGAAGTATGCACAGGAGGCAGAACGTCCACATGCAGGAGAAGGAGAAAGACTTAAAAGGAACGTGTATTGGAGGAAGTATATGCAGACATTTGAAGCATAGGAAGCCAATAGCCATAAAAATGTGCCTACAGAAGGGATCTTAAACGGAAAGGAAGGGAAAAAACTACATTCAGAGGGACACTGATCGCTAACGTCTATGTTTACAGACAGATAATATTGACAATTGGGGTAATTTAGGTATCTGTAGTAGTGAGTGCAATATGAAATCATATGTTGGCATAGGAAGCCAATACCAGGACCTACAGAAGGGATATTAAATGGGATGAAGAAAACCTACATTCAGAAGGGCCGGGAATCGTAAGCGTCTGTGTTAACATTATCTTTGACATTTGGGGGAAATGTAGGTATCTATATCTCTAAAGCAGCGACTGTAATATCAAATCATATTTTAATATATGTAACTGCATAAATCCGGGTTAATATTCATGCTCCATGCAAAAGTTACCAAGACTTCTTGAACTGGGCCCAGTGTGTGACGACGTATCCCATGAAGGACAATGGGTGAGGGCAGTTCATGACGATCAGCTTGTCCACCACCTCAGGGTACATTCCAGCCACTGTCCACGATACAGCACCGCCCCAATCATGACCCACCAGTACGCAGGACTCGTAACCTGTAGTTACACATATATGTATACCATCATGGCCTAACAGTGCATAAATACACAACGTCGTGGCCCACAACACACAGGATAAGAAGCCTATAATAATACGCAGCACTGAAACCCATGGTTAACCAACACATAAAACTTCATGTTCCAAACTGGTTCGCAACAAGCAGACTCGCTGATGCATTTCATTGTATCAAAATGCGTAGCTCGATTTAACGATGTCAATCACTGGAATGCCTTGTCATATTCGACCATTTACACGCAAAATATTGCTGTGTGCGTTGTTTAAGGCACTATATAACACCACACTTATAAATAAAATACATAATTAGATACATTTCTACCACATAACTTATTCCAAAATAAACTACGTATTTAGATAACAATATTAAATAAAAAGTGTAAATGAATTAATGCAACGTTGCATTAAATCGACTCACCCTCTACCGGCCGAACATTATTCAAGCGAACCACATAGAGTTATGTCCCTTGGAGCGCTCTTTATGAATATCCTATAAATCATTTCAGCTTGAAACCAGTTCGAAAACACCACCAACACCACGCGCGACAGTTTTCGATGTACGGAGCAATTGTTTACATTTCAAATATGGCAAGTGTTCTCTGTTTGGAAACTGTTCGCCTCGAAGCTTCAATTATCGATTTCAGGCAATACAAGTCGCAAGTGATAATACGCCTTTTGGTGCATCAATAGGAAGCTAAAGTGAGTGCATATGCCCCAATATATATAGGCCAAAACATTATCGAAAATATGTGACATTGTGCCTTTAAACATCAATAAAACAAAGAAGCTGTTACTCTGTTACTATGTGGTTAAGACTACCAAAACATCAGGCATTATGAGGGGCGGTGGGGTATCCTAGTGGTTAAAGCGTTGGCTCGTCACGCCGAAGACCCGGGTTCGACTCCCCTCATGGGCACAATGTGTTAAGCCCATTTCTGGTGTCCCCCGCCGTGATATTGCTGGAATATTGCTAAAAGCGGCGTAAAACCAAACTCAGTCAGTCAGTCAGGGATTATGATCATGCACAACTATCCCGTGTGTCTTATTTGTCTTATAACGGCCATGATACAACCTTCGAACCTACCTAGAGCTGGTACAAGCTGTTTGATGTCCTTGGCTAATTCACCAAGACCGTAGTTGCTGATCCCAGAGGGCTTGTCAGACTCCCCATATCCACGGAGATCGATGGCAACAACTCTGGACAGAAAATACAGTTCTTTTGGGATATGTTAATGTTCGGCCGTGACTTGCCGTGTTCAGCCTAATGTAGCTGACAGTACAAGATACCCATACATTTATCATACCGTAACTTCTACAAACATTACTTTCTGCGTTGAGTTGGGTTGGAGTGAGTGAGTATGGTTTTACGCCGCTTTTAGCAATATTCCAGCAATATCTAGGCGGGGAACATCAGAAATGGGCTAAACACATTGTATCCATGTGGGGAATCGAACCCCGGCTTTCGGCGTGACGAGCGAACGCTTTTACCACTAGGCTACCCCACCGCCCCGAGTTGGGTTGGAATTCAAGTTGATTTGGATTACGTCGGTGTTTGTATCGATAATAACAAGGATTAGGCTGCGTGTGTTTCTGTCGTTTTCTGGGACACCTACCTGTAGTATTTCTTAAATTCTCTTATCTGACAACGCCATGAAAACCAGAATTCAGGGAGGCCGTGTATCATCAACATCAACGGCTTGTCCTCGTCCCCGGCAGCAACATAGTGGAGGCGGACGTGCTGTTAGGGGAGATAACTCTCAGAGATTATATTGTCAGGTGCATTCAAATGTAACAAATCATCGACTGTGGGTGAAACATTTATCCGGCTCCAAGTGGTAACATAAATAAGTTGGTGTTCTGTCATCACATCATGGAGAATGGCTATTATGGAATCTAGACTTGTTCTGTACCATTGAAAATACTGTCGGTTTTAAAACTGTTTTACCGGCTACTAGATAAATAGTGATGTTTTATACCCTACAGCAAGAACGCTCATACAAAATGCCTTGTATTACAGGAAAACCTATGCTGTATTTTTCTGACACACAAATGTTCAAAGAATACAATGAAACGATTGGCTATTTTGCCTATTTTAAAAAAAAAAAAAACAAAAACAAACTTTATTCAACACATGTTGGAAATTATTTCAAGTCTATAATGAGCTGGCCTATTGTTGTAAGATGAAAGATGGGTGTTCTTTAGTTCTGTTGAGAAGTATACATGGAGCTGTCTAATTGATTGTACAGTTACAGAATACACTGCACTGGATCAAGGTCGCGTTATTGGAAAATAACTTTTCTAATACAGAATACGAGGATACCGTTCGTTATTTTTGCATTAATTGCAAAACATAAATGAGCACAGGTTGGAAAAATGAATTGAAGTCAGTTTCATTAATAAACTCTGTCAAAAAAGAAACGCAACCCCTGTCCTCAGATATGAAAAATTCGTTTGAATGAAGTTATTGCTTCCAAACTAAATTTTATTCGAATGTATTGAAATTATACACGTAATTAATGAAGATTACCATCCAAAGAACTGCATTTGTACGCATAAGTGTATTTTATTGCTTATTCCGTCACAACGCATGAAATGACCCTCATGGTGACTTCGCACAAAAACACATGCAAATCATGAAAATGGCAGTTAATGTAGGGGTGTATAAAGCCCATGTGCTTTCGTATTATATTCATTCATTTGTCGCCGAAAAGCTGTGTTAAAATGACACGATTGAGTGCTGCCGACCGAAATATCGCCATTGGTCGTGTTCAAGCCGGAGAAAGTTTTGGAACTGTTGCACGGCACCTAAATGTTCACAAAACAACGATATCCCGACTTTGGAGCCGCTACAACAACTTCAATTTGACCAACGATCGCCCGAGAAGTGGAAGGCCAAGAATCACGACCCCCCTTCAAGATCGGTACATCCGGGTCCATCACCTGCGTAATCGGCATGCCCTACCAACCGTGACTGCCACACAAATACCAGGTTTGAGGAGAGTGTCAGCTCAAACGATTAGGAACCGTCTGAAAGAAGCGGGTTTACGTGCCTGTAGACCAGTTGTTGGACCTGTACTACGCCCCCTACATCCAACAGCTACGCCCCTGCGTCCGACAGGGGGACAGATTTGGCGGAGAAAGCGTTATGGTTTGGGGATCCATCTCATACAACCAGAAATCAGACTTGGTGATCGTTGAAGGGAACCTGACAGCCCAACGTTACATCAACCACGTATTACAGCCTCACCTTCTCCCGATTATTGACCAACAGACACAGATTTTTCAACCAGACAACGCCCGGCCTCATACTGCACGTGCAACAATGAACTTTCTGCAGAATTCCAACGTCAATGTCTTGCCATAGCCCTCTAAATCACCAGTAGACTAACAACTAGTCTCTGAAATGAACATATTTTACTGAAAAAAGTTCATAGTAAAAAAAATAAAATATAATGAAAAGGAGCCCTGAGACTTTCTTCATTTTCAGAGACTAAACAAATCTGCAGAGGGATAATTTCTTGGAATTTCACAACACATGCAAAGATTCTTATCACCCATTACTGCTTTAATTGTGTGTGACAGGAATATTTACTGCCCCCACCACCTCCAGGTCCTACTGCCAGTTGTGTGGGCCGATTTGGGGTAATGAGTATCAAGTGTCGCCAAATCTATTTTGAGAGCAGGCAGGGATACCAGCTAAGGGTAGCATCTCTTGATATTCCTATGGCTGGACAACTGGATCTCAAAAAAAAATAATCCAAAGTTATTTATATTCTCCAAAATCCAAAGGTTGTGACTGCACTATATGTGGAAATTTAATTGATGTCGCATATATATAATGTAACAAGCAGAAAGTGTCATCAATATCCCCCGCAGCATCCTCATAGCCACAGCCTCCATGAAAAGTTACGTTTCCACGGAAACCGGAAAAATAAAATTCATATCTTGGTCTAAACCCCAAAAGGCACATCTATGGATCATACTTGACATATGTTCCAAGTTTGATGAAGCTTGCATGTATAGTTTGGAAGATCTGCTCCGGACAAGATGACTGACTGAGTTGGTTTTACGCCGCTTTTAGCAATATTCCAGCAACATCACGGCGGGGGGACACCCGAAATGGGCTTCACACATTGTACCCATGTGGGGATTCGAACCCGGGTCTTCGGCGTGACGAGCCAACGCTTTAACCATTAGGCTACCCTACTGCCCCCCCGGACAAGATGACATCCTCATGGTCACAACAGCCTAAGTCACGTTTCCATGGAAACCACAAAAAATAAAATTCATATCTGGGTCTTACCATCACATGGCACATTTATGGATCGTGCTTGATATGTGTACCAAGTTTGATGAAGCTAGCATGTATAATTTAGGAGCTTTGCTTCGGACAAGATGACATTCTCATAGTCACAGCCTAAGTCATGTTTCCATGGAAACAACAAAAAAATAACATTCATATTTGGGTCAAACCCAAAAGGCACATGTAGGGATCATGGTTGACATGTGTACCAAGTTTGGTTAAGCTATCACGAATAGTTTAGGAGATATGCTTCGGACAAAACGTGACGGACGCACGGACGGACGGAACTCGTTTCTATATTCCCGCAAATTCGTTGTTGCGGAGGATAACAATATGCCATCAGATCCCCATGACAATGTCTTTTTAAAGTTTATGGATAAAGTCACAAATGCCTACATTGTTGAGGTACACTGCTTTGAGCCTAATGATTTATATTTCTCTGTTTGTCTCTTCATCATGCAAATCAAGGATGACACAAAAACAACAGTAGCATGGCTTGTATTTTCTACTGACTTGTCTGAATTGGGAGAATTTCGAATGTCCTGGATGGAGAACAAAACAACACATCTTCACCACTTAAGTACTTTTCAATCATTGTATTCTGATTTGGACGAATGCTGTGTATATTTGCTTTCATCCTCATCAAAGTTCCAATTCATTTTTACCCTGAGATGGAAAACTTTTCGAAATGATCCCCTCTCCTCGCCAGTGTAAAATGAAACAGTTAAAGAAAATACTCAGATTTTATAAGTCATCAGGTCTCTAGTGTAATCACACATGTTGTTTGTCTGGGGTGAGAGGACAGGCAGAAGCAGGAGGTCTTGGCTCAGTGTGGGGTCTTGGGGAGAGGTGGGGGAGGCTCCCCATGAGTTAATATTAAACACTAGTGACAGCTAGAGATCAACTGATAATTACAAGCCATATTCTGGCTTGTGAATTCAGCAGATTGGTACAGACCCTGAAGCTGAGGAAATCTAGACTTGCCACATTTTCTAGACTTGTGTGGGCTTTCTTGGATATATTTGCTTCAGGGTCTGTACGAGTGTCGTACTTCTTCCATGATATCCTCAACCCAGATTTCACAATAACATAAATCATACGTATTACCTGGAAGATTGACAGGACGAATCCTATCGATAGGGTAACGGCAGTCTGGACATACTCCTTCAGCCCCATGCCGTACTGTGATAGACTCTGACACCCTGATAACCAACTGTTCACGCCGCAATCGCGTAGGCTACGTTGTCTGGTGTCGCTGCACGGAGCTGTTTTATACTGCATGTTGTATGGGACGACCCCATGTTTGCACCGGGTGGGTTTGAAAAGGGGAACTCATGTTATTATTGGCTACCTATTCTGTTATCGTCCACCATACCTCCATATTACAACACGCGCCAACACGACATGAATGAACGATGACAATGCACAAACGTGCACAACAACTTACTGTTTTTGACTCGTAATAGTTGCATAGCATTTTGTAACATGTTTATTGCTTTGGTCGAGGTTAGGTTTTCGATGCTGTTGCCGTTGATGCCGTTGTTGCAAGGCGACGTTTTGCTGAGTTATTGTTTCAGCCTGGTTCCCTGGGTATGCTGAGCTGGCGCTTCTGTGAAGCGTGGGGCTGATGATTCACTATATCGACAAACTGGATAAAAACTTCTCACATTTTTAGATACTTTCTTTCGACACACATTCTTGTGCCGTTGTCGAGAATCCGTTCCTAAACGTCCCACTCACGAAATGAAATAAGTTGTATCCATACAGTTTGTCGATATTTTACTTTCTAACTTCTAAAATACCACTCCGAGAGATGATGAAGCACTGTACAAAAAGTGAAGGGTTTATCTATGGTCTTTAAAATAAGTAGAGGATATTAAATAAAAAGGTGTCACGACTATTGATATGTTATATCTTTCACGAAATATCAGGGACCTCTGACTGAGAGTTGCATTAGTCGTGGTGTAGTGGGTAGAGTGTCCGCCCGGAGAGCGGAAGGTCGCGGGTTCGATCCCCGGTTGCGTCATACCAAAAGACGTTAAAATATGGTACTTGTTGGTCCCTGTCTGGCGCTCGGCATTAATGGGTACAACAAGGACTGGTCGGCTCGGAGTCAGTATAATGTGTCTGAGTGGGGTATTCATGCTTAACTGCGGCATGGTATCTCAGTGGGCTAGCACTATAAAACCAGCTTAAGACTGGGCTAGTACAAGCAGCCACACATACACATACACACGCATGCACGTCGTCATATGAGCGAAATATTCTTAAGAGCGACGTTAAACACCATTTCACCTCACCTCACCTCACCATTGAACGTCAGAAGAGCATAGGTTTTCGGTGATTGGCCAAAGCGCCTTACTGTTCCATCAAACGTCAAACTCATTTATATCACGTGAATCAGCCTCTATTCTCAAGCCCATCCAGGAATAGACGAGGCATACTCCTAATCAAACTTCGTTCATTCTATGATCATTCTATGATCCCATTCTTCCTGCAGGGAAGTTTGTTGAGAGTGGTCGGTGGTTGTTGACGGTGACGTTTGCAAGGACGTTGTCCAAGACGTGTTCGATGAGTGCCGGTCGTGGTAAGGCGGTTATGTTCTCCTGTTGGAGGTACTTAGTAACAATGCGTGTAGTGTGTCGGCCCGTCAGTCATAGAACATGTGGACATTGAGCGTGCGGGCTCCTTCTGTGTAATCGATTACGAATAGTCTGTCTACTCACTCTATCACCTGTAGCTTTATGGCTCATCTCCAAGTTGAGTAGTTTGGTAAATGGAAGCGACAAAACCCTTTCCACATCCAGAAGAAATCTCTGGTAAAAGCAGAGTCGATGGTACAATTGTGACTATATCATGAGTATATATTTGTTTCAGCAGTATTACAGCTGTACGATGTTGTTCGTAAACAAATCGAGTCTGGACCAGACAATCCAGTGATTGTCACCATGCAATACGATGACAGAGCATGTATTTATGAATCACTATGAAATAGTGATGATACCAGGTGTTCGCGAAATGGTGAGCGTACCCTGTCCCATCGGTGGCATCCGTCATAAACATAAGCTAAGTCTGGTCAGTTGTTCACCTGAAATAATTCAGGAACAGATGGCAAAAGTCAAAATAGGGAATTGCATCATTTTTGTTATCTATTAATTTGGACATTTCCTACATATGTCTATGGCCGGCGCCAGTTGTCGTGCGTGATCGACCAGATCGACCTATGCAATTAACGTTATGTGTCGATGGCGATTATTTATCGATGTAATCTGCTAATTAATGACTGTGAAACTTTGAGAGCTCTTGCCGCAGTGCTCTGTCTTGTTCCAACTTTCAACATGTCAATTGTCACGTAGCCATTCCTGACAGAAGCCGCATGTAAACAACGTTCAGTTAACTTTAAACGATATCGGAACACATTTCAGTCCGGTTTTGTCACTGGTATCAATATACAGCAACACACTGGCATGTTTCACTGTAAATTTCGATTTTTACCTGGACGTCCACGTGTTTGCACGAAATTCATAACAGGTTGTGAATGGAATAATCGTGTTCATAATCCTGACACAATCTTGGGTCCCAAATATTATCGCCACAAAATAGAATATCCCAAACTATATTGGATATTCTTGAATCCTACTCAATTCCTTAAGCAACAATATACTTCCGGAGTGTCCTTCAGAAATAAATTGAACAAACTATGCACGTACCCTTATACGATTCAGCAATTAAGTTTAGTATTATCTGCACGCCCAGCCCAGCATGACTTCTGATTGCCTCACTTATGAGCAAGGGTTAAGAACGAGATTATATACACGCTTCTTCCAAACAATATGTTCAAACATGTGAAGACGTTGTTCAAACATGTGAAGACGCTGTTCAAACATGTGAAGACGTTGTTCAAACATTTGAAGACGTTGTTCAAACATGTGAAGACGCTGTTCATACATGTATCAGCATAACATGGAACCATACTTCTGATGATGGTATATGGGACATTAGTCAGATGGTAACAGGTCTGGCTATTAAAACATGGAGAAAAAAATCACTCAGAAATAACTATAGCCAACAAATTGATCGCAAAAGGGGTATGATAAATGGTAATAAGCAAGAAACACATATTTGAACGCAACAGTCCTTTAAGTTTGATCAAGTCATTTAACACTTCTGTGTGTTTTACAAACAAACGCAACGAGTCATACAGATTTAGACAATGTCTCAGCTACTCTTAGGATATTAATGATATTAATGTTAATGACTTGTTTTGGTATTGTGAACATGTGCAAGCTCATGGGAAATGTTTTCTAGAATTATTGAATGATAAATGTCAACATGTTCACAACATGAAACTGGACCTGCAACTTACTGTGTTTGGAATGAGAACAAATATACTGATGATGTGTTTGATTTAATATTGTTGTTAGCTAAATTCTTCATATATAAATGTAAGGTATTAAAAACTACTCTTAGTTTTAAACATTTTAGACATTATTTACAAGATAGGTATTTTATTGAAAAGAATATATCCTTCAGTAAAAGTGAACGAGATAGGTTTTATAAAAAGTGGATGTTATATCATGATTTTGCAAATGTTAAATGATTTTCTGAATTATTTCTTCTTGTTCCCTAATGAAAAATATAGGCTGAATGGACTTAAACTTAAACTTACTGTAAATATTTGAAGCTTGTAAGTGTGATTGGTGAGTGAATGTGTTGTGGTGTCTGGTGTTCTCGTTTTGTGCTTCGTTAGAAAACAAATCCTGTTTTTCCTGTGATCAATGAACCTTCTTGCAAAGGACCTTAGAGTTCCTTGGCTCTACGGCCTTTTCTGTAACATGGGAAGCAGGAAATAAAAATTATCAATTATAAAAAAAAAAATATTAATGATACAATTAGGAGTTGTATGACAGAAGTCTGGAAATGATAAAGTGTCTGGACCATACAAACCAGTGATGGGTATTATGTTAGCAAAGACAAAGGTTGAAGTAAAAGTATATGAAGTCTACGTGGTAACCGAGTTTGACCACCTGATCCCCTGGATCTCCTCTAGTAGTTGCTGGGAAACAATTCTAACAGTGAATCATCACAAGGGCTATGAGCAATTATAGATACTGGTGCAGTCACAAAGTTTTGTCATCTCTATGGTATAATCAGGGGTAATTCCTTCATGTATCGATGAATGGATACATTGGTGGACTATCCTCTGTGGTATAATCAGGGGTAATTCTTCCATGTATCAATGGATGCATTGGTGGACTATCCTCTGTGGTATAATCAGGGGTAATTCTTCCATGTATCAATGGATGCATTGGTGGACTATCCTCTATGGTATAATCAGGGGTAATTCTTTCATGTATCAATGGATACATTGGTGGACTATCCTCTATGGTATAATCAGGGGTAATTCTTTCATGTATCAATGGATGCATTGGTGGGCTATCCTCTATGGTATAATCAGGGGTAATTCTTTCATGTATCAATGGATGCATTGGTGGACTATCCTCTATGGTATAATCAGGGGTAATTCTTCCATGTATCAATGGATACATTGGTGGACTATCCTCTATGGTATAATCAGGGGTAATTCTTCCATGTATCAATGGATACATTGGTGGACTATCCTCTATGGTTTAATCAGGGGTAATTCTGTCATGTATCGATGAATGGATGCATTGGTGGACTATCCTCTGTGGTATAATCAGGGGTAATTCCTTCATGTATCGGTGAATGGATGCATTGGTGGACTATCCTCTGTGGTATAATCAGGGGTTATTCCTTCATGTATCGATGAATGGATGCATTGGTGGACTATCCTCTATGGTATAATCAGGGGTAATTCCTTCATGTATCGATGAATGGATGCATTGGTAGGCTATCCTCTATGGTATAATCAGGGGTAATTCTTATATGTATCGATGAATGGATGCATTGGTGGACTATCCTCTATGGTTTAATCAGGGGTAATTCCTTCATGTATCGATGAATGGATGCATTGGTGGACTATCCTCTGTGGTATAATCAGGGGTAATTCCTTCATGTATCGATGAATGGATGCATTGGTGGGCTATCCTCTATGGTTTAATCAGGGGTAATTCCTTCATGTATCGATGAATGGATGCATTGGTGGGCTATCCTCTATGGTATAATCAGGGTAATTCATGTATCGGGAATCATTCTTTCATGGTATAATCAGGGGTAATGCTTTCATGTAACAATGGATGCATTGGTGGGCTATCATCTATGGTATATGGGGATGGTGCCCCATGTGTGTCTCTTGCGATGAGGTTTTCACCATCAAGCATATTCTGCTTGACTGTGTGGACTTATCGTCTGCAAGGGACTCACACTATGATGCAACAAATCTGAAAGATCTGTTCTCCCGCTTGAGTGATAGTGAACTACCTGAGGGAAGTTGATCTGTATAATAAATTGTAACTGTGTAATGTCACTAACAAATTGCTTGCCTTTAAAGTTAGTGCTATGCCTTTTTCTGTCTTTAAATGACAATGTAATGAATATATGTTTTGGAAATAAAACTCATTTTGACTCTGTACCTACAATGATTATTAATGCAGACTTGTTCTCGTCACTATATGGCTGGAACAATGCCGATGTGACGTAAAGCCCAACTCAACTCAACTCAACTCTATGATATAATCAGGGGTAATTCTTTCATGTATCAATGGATGCATTGGTAGGCTATCCTCTATGGTATAATCAGGGATAATTATTTCATGTATCAATGAATGCATGCATTTGTGGGCTATCCTCTACGGTATAATCAGGGATAATTCTTTCATGTATCAATGGATGCATTGGTGGGCTATCATCTATGGTATAATCAGGGGTAATTCTTCCATGTATCAATGAATGCATTGGTGGGCTATCCTCTATGGTATAATCAGGGATAATTCTTTCATGTATCAATGGATGCATTGGTGGGCTATCATCTATGGTATAATCAGGGGTAATTCTTTCATGTATCAATGGATGCATTGGTGGGCTATCCTCTATGGTATAATCAGGGATAATTCTTTCATGCATCAATGGATGCATTGGTGGGCCATCCTCTGTGGTATAATCAGGGGTAATTTTGTCATGTATCAATGAATGCATGCATTTGTGGGCTATCCTCTACGGTATAATCAGGGATAATTCTTTCATGTATCAATGGATGCATTGGTGGGCTATCATCTATGGAATAATCAGGGGTAATTCTTCCATGTATCAATGAATGCATTGGTGGGCTATCCTCTATGGTATAATCAGGGATAATTATTTCATGTATCAATGGATGCATTGGTGGGCTATCCTCTACGGTATAATCAGGGATAATTATTTCATGTATCAATGGATGCATCGGTGGGCTATCATCTATGGTATAATCAGGGATAATTCTTCCATCATGTATCAATCGATGCATTGGTGGGCCATCCTCTATGGTATAATCAGGGGTAATTCTTTCATGTATTAATGGATGCATTGGTGGGCTATCCTCTATGGTATAATCAGGGATAATTCTTTCATGTATCAATGGATGCATTGGTGGGCCATCCTCTGTGGTATAATCAGGGGTAATTTTGTCATGTATCAATGAATGCATGCATTGATGGGCTAACCTCCATCGTAGAATCAAGAGTAATCTTTGTCAAGAATCGATGCATCTGATGTTCCTAGTGGATACTGTCCCTAATATTTTTCTTTGTCTTTCGAAGGATTATGTCCAGACACCGCTGATCTGTGGCATACGCGATTTTGACAAATTTGACTACTGTCAGGAGTGTAGCTACGGAAACAGTGCATCATGTTAGTGAGGAAATAGGCACTTTGTTTATGCAAATATGAAATTCGACATACATTTAGATGCCCCAAACAAGCTGATTCAAGACCTGGCCAGGTAATCAATTTCCAATACAATTAATATTCCCATGTCATATATTAAATTTAAGCTTTCTTTAATACCTTTCTAGAACTGTTTTCTTTGTACAATCCGGTAACTGTGTAGAAAGGTACAGTTTGGTGAAAAGAACAATAGTGTCATACAACAAACATTCATCCGTGGATCCATTGATTCCTACAAACACCAAGCAGGCAATCACACCCAATATTGCTCTGAATCCTGGTTACTGCGTTGTGGGAGAGCGGAAGGTCGCGGGTTCGATCCCCGACCGCGTCATACCAAAAAGACGTTAAAATATGGTACTTGTTGGTCCCTGCCTGGCGCTCGGCATTAATGGGTACAACAAGGACTGGTCAGCTCTGAGTCAGTATAATGTGTCTGAGTGGGGTATTCATGCTTCACTGCGGCATGGTATCTCAGTGGGCTAGCACTATAAAACCAGCTTAAGTCTGGGCTAGTACAAGCAGCCGCACATACACATACACATGCATGCACTTCGTCATATGAGCGAAATATTCTCAAGCACGACGTAAAACCCAATTTCACCTCACCTCATCCACTGCGTTGTGTGTAACTAAAATCGAATCAGTAACATTGCATTATTCATTTGATCAATATTTTCATGGATGTTACTTAATATGCTCACATGTCACCTGCGTTAGCCCCCCCTCCGAGTACAGGTGATTACAATCAGTCGTCATGTGCCAGGCCATTCACCTCCCCTCTCCCTGGTCGTCTATTCTCACCACCAATGAGCATATAAAGCCTAAAGATTGAATATAATTTGATTCCGATAACGAAAACGCTGCATTTAGTGAATGCGTCTGCTTTATATTTATTGGACATGTTCTTTGCTACTGGCTGGATTCATTTGAACTAGGTTCCTATCCATGAGAAGGTTCAAAGTGAAAAGTACTGTTAAACTGCACAGTCAGCAATTTTTTACAGCTCACAGCTGCCTACGTCAATAATCCAGTCCTGACCAGAACCAATTACTGATATCACTGGCTTCAAGTTCGAGCACAAGAAAAAATGAAAATTCAATATAACTTAAGTCTTTCGTGTTCTACAACGATATATTTGTAAAGGAAGCTTCATGGGTGAACGTCTGTACACTGCATAAGGTGAAAATCTGACATGTGAACTCAAGAACGGAAATGATTACGTGACATGGTATCCGGACGTAGCATGCCACTACCCATGCTGTCATGTATGTAGTGTGTCTGGTTTGTCGACTATATCTATGCTGTTGTCAGATACCTGGACCAAGGACATTACTCTTGGCAATAACATGTATAGTATCCTTAGTGGGCATCGGTTACAGCGTCTGAAACACAAACTGAACCTTGATGCTGAAAGAATGTGAGGTGAGGTGAAATTGGGTTTAACGTCGTGCTTGAGAATATTACGCTCATATGACGACGTGCGTGCGTGTGTATGTGTATGTGCGGCTGCTTGCACTAGCCCAGACTTAGGCTGGTTTTATAGAGCTAGCCAACTGAGATACCATGTCGCAGTGAAGCATGAATATCCCACTCAGACACATTATACTGACTCCGAGCCGACCAGTCCTTGTTGTACCCATTAATGCCGAGCGCCAGGCAGGGACCAACAAGTACCATATTTTAACGTATTTTGGTATGACGCGGTCGGGGATCGAACCCGCGACCTTCCGCTCTCCGGGCGGACGCGCTAACCACTACACCACGGAGGCGGTCCTGAAAGAATGTAATTTGATTTATTCGAGACACTGTTGAATAGATGTGCACTTGAATCAGTGACTATGCAGTCAGTACTTGTGTAAGATGTTCCAAGACATGGTGAAATATACTACTCACACTTTGCTAAGGATCACACAAATTCACAACTTTACTTAAACGTAGATTAATAATTTGTAATTGTATCCATTTTAAACTGGATAAATAATAATATCGTAACCCCTCTTTAGGCAAACATCAACTTTAATCTAACCTTATGCACTTAATACATGAGTAACCATAAAAATGTTTTTCATGGCACCAAACAACCATTTTGCAGATCATGGAACGAGTCATTGACAAATAGACAATACATGTCAATAGCAGGTATGAGATCCACAAGGTGCTGTGACATACTGAAACATAGGACCCATGCTTACAATAAGCTTAGGTATTTAAACCAAATTTGACCCCCACATAATAGTTTTCTGTTGAATCTATGATTTGATCCTTAGCATATACATGCCTTAGCTGTGGGCTCCTCATGGCAACAGTGGAACAACGAGCATCTAGATGAAGAATATGTGAGTATGGTTTTACGCCGCTTTAGCAATGTTCCAGCAATATCACGGCGGGGGACACCAGGAACGGGCTGTACACAGTGTACCCATGTGGGGAATCGAACCCTCTCTGCTAGCCCTCATTTAACTGCGCTGGACACGTCATGGAGTGGATCAGAAACTAGTCATACATGAATAGAGAACTAACAATTCACTTGGGGGTCCCTCTATCGCAGCAGTCAGACAAAAATATATTACTGCTATTTGTGTTCTGCTATATGCATGTAGCAATATTGCTGAGTGCGGCGTAAAACTCAACTCACTCACTCACTCTCTATATGCATGTAAACAAACAGCATGAAGCGATATAAGCTTTATTAATAATATAAAACACATACAGAAGTCAATAATACTTTTTATAAAAATATATGTTTGGAACTGTAATAAAGATGATTACATCAAAGTATGGGAACCACTCAACTGAAATAAATTAATGTAAAGATACAATAGTCAGAAAGTATAAATGGTATTACCTATTATGTCATGATCAATTGTAATGATAAACAAACCTGATCAACAATACTGCATTAATATTAGTTCCTCGCGTTAGTACTTATAAGTACTTGTTGTGGTACTAAACAAACCATGGCTTCTGAAGTCCTGGGCCCCGTTCCTCGTTATACGTGAATTCTCTGTACAATTGATATATTAATCAATGGCTAAATTTACATCGTGTTCATCATACATTCGAACACAGTTCTGTTCGAAACCGGTTCACACTAGATTGCGCTGCCAATTGGGTGTAACTCAGACATCCCTCAATGAAAGATTATTATATACCAGGTTCGTTTCACCCCGTATGTTTACGAAGCAATGTTTAAGAAGTCCCTCATATGGGCGTTGACGACATCTGGACAATCCATCTGCACCCAGTGACTGGCGTCCTCCACATACTTGATGGTCAGAGAGTCCGTGTACTTCTCTGCCAGTGGGGCAAGACCTCTCTCTAACGCCCCGTCCTTGCACCCCCAGATCAGAAGGGTAGGGGCAGATATCTTCTTCTGGCGTGGTGGCATAGTGCGTGTGATCGCCCGGATGTAGTTGATGGGACCGGTAAAGCTGCCTGAAAGTGATAAACGTCAATGCGTTCATAATGAATCATAATATAAGGTTTGTTTGTTGCTATATGACGTCTCTAAATTATCGAATCTGGACCAGACAACCCAGTGATTGACATCATGAGCATCGATCTACACAATCTCACATGCATCAACCAACTAATGTTTGTAAGTGACATATCATCTACAACCTAAAGAGAGCACGATGAAAGAAACTTTAATGTTAGGTGTGAAATTTGGATCAACGACTCGTGCAATGGTGCGGTAAAACTTTGTTCTGGACTGGCCTAACGCGACCTTCCAAGAAGGTTTCAGAAAGGATCCTATCGGAGTAAAGATCTGACCTAAATGAAAAGTTGGTGTGTTTATTATCTTGGATTGTAACAACTGCCTCTCACCTAACGTCGGAAAGGCAAACTTATAAGCCTTGATTTCATCCGGCGATAACTTCGTACAGTGAACTCCCATGACGCTGCTGGTGAGAGCGACTTCCAACATCTTCCGGTCCCGCATACAGAAGTACAGCTCCGGCAACAGGGGGACATAGAAGAAGAACATGTACCTACGGGAGGGAAGAAGACTCAGCATATACGGGAAGAGTGAGTGAGTGTGTTTAGTTTTACGCCGCTTTTAGCAATATTCCAGCAATATCACGGCGGGGACACCAGAAATGGGCTTTACACATTGTACCCAAGTAAGGGTAAACATGGGGAATTGGAGTGTTTATCCAGCAGTCTATATGTGATGGAATCAACAGAATTATGCCAAGTATTCAGCTGTATACATTCTTCTGGAGTCAACCTACTTCAAGCTACAAAGGGATATAATTCTAGGATTTATCTATGTTTCGCCAGAGAACTCGACATATTATGAAGGAAAAGACAAAGATAGCATTGATATTCTCGAAGAAACACTATGTGAGTTGAACAACAAATATGATGCAGACATATTACTGATGGGAGATTTTAATTGCAGAAGAGGGATGGAGGAAGATTTCATTAGTGATGACAGTGCTGACTTCTTACCTGTGAGTGAATGGTATGACAGTGATGTATTCTGTATACCTCGTAGAAACAAAGATAAAGAAGTCAACAATTTTGGAAGAAGATTGCTTGAGATTTGTAGCTTACACTGTGTTCATTTGCTCAATGGCAGATTCCCAGGAGATAGGGAAGGTAATATTACATGTACAGCAAATAATGGACGTAGCACAGTTGACTACATGTTGGCGACTTCACAGCTGTTCGATCAGATAATTGACTTTGAGGTTCTAACACTGGACGAATCTGATCACTTTCCTATCATGTGTGAATTAAACATAAACACTAAATGCAGTGACTCAACAAATGAGATACCAATTCAACCTTATACAAAGTTTGTGTGGAATGATATCTTTCGGGAGAATTTTGAAAAACTTATTGCTGATGATGTTTCTAAGTCAATGATAGAGGATATTAACAATTTGTTGTGTGTTGATATTGATAGTGCTGTCGATATGATCTCGAGTCTCTATGCGCGGGCTGCAGATGGGATGAGCAGACGACACGGGTCACGTGACTCGACCGAGCGTCAGCCTGCCTGGTGGGACAAGCAGTGTGAGTCAGCGAAGCGGGACAAGTACCGGGCTCTCGACAAGTTCAGATTGACAGACGCTTCAATGGATTTTCGAAAATACCAACAAATGAAACGTGTCTTTAAATCAACATGCAGACTTAAGAAATCCTCTCATCAGTTACATATTAAAGAGAAGTTCCATAACATTCGTGACAACCCTGAGGAATTGTGGAAAGCTATTAAATCAATTAAAGCTACTTCTTCGTCTACCAACAAAATCAGTGGCACCGAGTGGTTTTACCTATTTCGAACACTTGCTAAACTCTGTAACAACGGATTCAACCATTATTGATGGCATAACAAACGACCTATCAGATCATGACTCACATTGTAATGATTGTAACCAACTATTTCTTTATCAACTCAACGACGAAATAACACTGCGTGAAGTCACAGATACTATACGGAATCTTAAATGCCGAAAAGCGCCAGGCTGGGATGGTCTTTCATCAGAGTTATTGAAACATTCTGTCAATTACATTTCAGCTAGTCTGACATACCTTTTTAATGAAATATTGGCAACTGGCAATTTCCCAATGACATGGTGCAAAGCTATTATCTGTCCACTACACAAGAATGGTTCCTTATCCGATCCAAATAATTACAGAGGAATCTCGCTCCTGCCGGTAATTGGAAAGATTTTCACTAAAATATTAAATCAACGACTTCAACAATGGATCACAGAAAACAACATCATTCATGAGAATCAGTCAGGTTTTAGGAAAGGGTATAGTACAGTTGACAACATGTTCTCTCTCTACGGTATGATCGCGAAATACTTGTCTAAATCAACTGGAGGGAGAATGTACGTCTTCTTTATTGACTTCTCTAAGGCTTTCGATAGCGTCAATCATACATTACTGTGGCATCGGCTTATCAAATATGGAATACATGGGAACATCTTGAAAGTTTTAAGGAATATGTACTCTAAGCTTCAGTCGTGTCCGTACAGATAAAGGGCTTACGGATTTTTTCAGTGCTGTATTGGTACACGCCAAGGTTGCATGGTCAGTCCACTGTTGTTCATTTTATACATCAACGAACTAGTCACTGAGATGTCAACGTCTAACTGTAAAGGAATATTTATATCAGAGGAATTCCCTAATGTATGTTCATTGCTCTACGCCGATGATGTGTTGCTAACGCCGCGGACTCTGCCGGAAAACTACAGGACCAAATCAATTGTGTCAGTAATTTTTGTACAAAATGGGGATTGACGTTGAATATGCAGAAATCCAAAATCGTTGTATTCCGAAAAAGGTGGATATTTACGTTCATATGAAAAATGGTACTACATAGGATCCCAAATAGAAACTGTCTCGTATTATAAGTATCTCGGACTTCATTTTACACCCAAACTAGTGTGGACACAAGATCGAGACAGGTGTTAGCACAGCAGGCGGAGAAAGTATGTCTACACATATACAGACTTCACTATATGTGTGGCGAATTACAGATCACCACTGCAATGAGGATTTTCGACAGTATGGTCATTCCAATACTTACATACGGCGCCGAGCTCTGGGGATATGAGGTGGTAGAACAAATTGAGAGGGTACAGACAAAGGTTCATTAAACGAATTTACATCTGCCCTTGACAACCTGCAATGATGCGGTGCTCGGCGAAATAAGTGGACGACCTCTATTATATGTTTCTTATGTAAATAAATGTGTTAAATATTGGGCAAAAATAATCAACATGAATAACGACAGATTACCGAAGCAAACCTATCTTATGCTATATGGATTAGACAACGTCAACAGATCTTCTTGGGCCACAAAAATCAAACATATTCTATTCCAGTTTGGATTCGGGTACGCTTGGGTTATGCAAGATATTGGACATATTGATATTTTCATGTCTGAGTTCAAACAAAGAGTGTCTGACTACAACATTCAACGATGGCAGGCTTCAATAGCATCTAACTCCAAGTTGACAGCTTATTCATCTTACAAAACAGTTCTGCATGCGGAATCCTATCTCTCACAAATCAGTTCCCCGCCATTGAAGCAAGCGTTAACTAGATTCAGATGTGGCTGCCACCAGCTAATGATCGAAATGGGGAGACGTTTGGGCATAGACATCGAGAACCGTTTATGTAGATACTGCCTTCGATATAACATCCAGCTTGTCGAAAACGAGTACCATTTTATCCTTGTCTGCTGTGCCTTCACCGACTTAAGAAAGCAGTATATTGAGTACAAATACTACAGTAACCCCTCATTTGAAACATTTGTTCGACTTATGTCCTCAAATCATCAACTTACTTCTGTGAATTTGTCTAAATACATATATTTTGCTTTGAAATTGTATGAATCACTCCATTTGTAATCACAATATTGAAATGTTTTGTACTGTGGGCCTGTGGCCTAAAAACGTAAATAAAATAAAACTCTAGAAAAATGAGGGGAATCAAACCCAGGTCTTCGGCGTGTACAGCGAACGCTTTAACCACTAGGCTACCCCACCGCCCCATGTACGGGAAGAAGACAGCGTACCTTCGTGTACAGTAGAAGAATGTATACCCACGGGAAGAAGTATGTACAGGAGGAAGAACGAGCACTAACCGGAATAGAAAAAAACGGACACAAGCTCTTTGACATTTCTGGGAGAAATAGAAACATCTTTACAACCAACATAGTGACCCAAACTGTAAGAATATTCTTGTTAGGCATATCAGTGCATGCAGCAGGTTAACGCGCAGCAAGTTAACGCATACCACACGCAAAACGTACCAAGACTTCTTGAACTGGGCCATGTGTGTGGCGACGTATTTCCTGAAGGACAGTGGGTGCGGGCAGTTCATGATGATCAGCTTTTCCACCAGCTCAGGGTAGAGTCCGGCCACAGTCCACGCTGCAGCTCCACCCCAGTCATGGCCCACCAACACACACGACTTGTAGCCTGCAGTTACAAATCAAAATACAAGATCCTGGTGACCAGTTACGGACTTTCAGAAGTCAATGAAGTAGATAGTCCGCTTGGTCTATTTCACGCAAGTATCGAAGGGACATAACAATAGCACACGATGACCCAAGAAATAGGTCTTCGTCAATACTTCCCAGGCTCTGTATGTACTAGTATCCTTCATTTCCAGTGAAGAAATTGGACAGATATGCAGTGTAGTTGCTATTCCCAAAGAAGCAAATGCAAACTTGATCGTAGGCCAGACAAGTAAAGTCAAGTGTCAAAGAGGAGTTGGGTATAACACGCTTTTAAAAGTACTTCATTCATATCAGGGGTATCAATTTACTGTGTTGTCTGATATCCACGATGATATAGGCTTCTTAAGCAAAGGACGCGATTCTTTAAGTAAAATGTGGCACCTATAATGATTGGGACACCAATGTCCTTCAATTCTACCATTTACAGCAATGGCCTAGATACAACCTTTTACCTACCTAGAGCTGGTACGAGCTGTTTGATGTCATTAGCCAATTCACCAACGTTGTAGCTGTTGACACCAGAGGGCGCATCCGACTCCGAATACCCACGTTGGTCGATGGCAACCACTCTAGGTAGGAAATAGTTAAAATATTTTAGCGAGAGAGAAAATATCGCAAACATAGCTAATATTTCAGTTAGGCAGTGACTTGCTACCATCGCGATGCTACTTAAAGAATCGGCGAGTGGCGTAGACGAGTGGTGAAACAATGTTGCGTGCAACATTCAGAGACGTTTCAAGAAAAGTAAACAAAGGAATTTAACCAAACAACAGCATTCATTGTAGTCTCTCGTACATACCCTGAAGTAAAAGAAAGCACGCAAGTCTAGGAAGAAAGTGTTTTTCATTATATTTTTTTTTTACTATGAACAACAGTAAAATATGTTCATTTCAGAGACTAGTTGTTAGTCTACATTCATTGTAGAATGTTGAGAGCCAGTGCTAGTAATAAGATATCAAAACTAAAGAGGTTTCATGCTAGCAGCGTACAAAATAACCATAAGCATTTTTTTATATAAATATGGTAAGTAAAAAAGCATAACATTGTGCGTGAGATGAGTTGAGATGAAAGATGATTTGGTTTTAAGAATGTCTGTTTGAATCCGGTGATTGCATCGATATAAAAATTCTTTGGTTAGTTTCTGTTCTGTTTTGTGGAACCAACCTGTAGTATTTCTTGAATTCTTTTATCTGATAACGCCACGAAAACCAGAATTCGGGAAATCCGTGTATCATCAACATCAACGGCTTGTCCTCATCCCCGGCAGCAACATAGTGGAGGCGGACGTGCTGTTAGGGGAGATAACTAGTAGTAGTTCGAAATTTGTCCAGCCCAATGAGTTTCGGCCAGACCACGTATCCACCCATTTTACAATTTTTGACTTTCGTTCGTCTTTCACAGAGCCTCGATCAATATCAAAACACAACCCCTGAAGTGTATTTTCTATTTGTTGACAAATCAAAATTTCCTTCTTTGCACATCTTATATCTTGTTCTCTTTATAGAATAATTTTGCTTAGTCCACATTTACCCTTAATCGGAAACCAACTAAACCATTATACAGTTCTGCCTAGCAGGGCCCCAGATAAGGGCCGTATCGGCGTTAGTACCGATAAAAAGTATGCACAATACGGTAGCAAATAATTTAGAAAACGTAGCAGGTACGCACCACAGCAATAGTGTACGGTCTTAGAATCATTTACAGACGTATTTATCTGAAGAAAACTATTGGTTTATTGTTTATTGACCTGCTTACACAAGACTATCAATGCTGTGGTGCATATATGAAACGAAACAATAATGTACTCTTAAGGTTTTCCAGTACTCCTGTAGTGAAAAAATGTGGAGTACGTACCCATGATGTTGAAAAATTGTCTGGAGCCCTGGTCTAGTGTAAGCGTTATGTCATTGGCGAATTGGGTTAATGAAAATGCTAATTTCCCTAATCAATTCGCTTTTTGTATTTTTCAGCATCATTATATCTAAAAAATTTACACAAAGTAAAAACATGTAAGGAGCTATGAGGTCACCTTGACGGCATCCTTGTCCTGTTATCAAAGATCATGAGGCAAATCCATTGCCAAACACCCTCTATTCTATGTCACTGTGGAATGTTTCTATCCAATGAAAAGTGTTTGGTCCGAAACTGACTAAAGTCAATCTTTTTTTGTTAAATATTTGTGTATGTTCAGAATCGGAAGTCATTCAATACTAGTTAGCCATGTGTCCGTATGTTCCATCAAGTCTTTGGTATCTTTACTTAGTAGATATCTTTAGACGCCAATACACCTACATTTTAGTCTTCGCTTATTATACTAGGGAATATATAAATATGGTCTCTGATAAAAGGAAGGCTGCAAAATGTCAAGTTTGAACTTGCTTAAAATTGGGCGTGGGTATAGACCACAACAGACGACGGGTGCTGCGATTTTCGAATAATCCCCTGCGGTTCTTTATAACCGAACAAGTCTGTCGTAAACACACCGGGCCGGCTCATTGTTACGACAACCCGCAACTGAAGCATGCACTCACCTCGAGATGTGCGTAGTTGTGAGTCCCCAAAGCTGGGTCACGCAGGCAGTCCGGCATGTCATGTCTTTTCCATGATACCCTCCCCCGAGATTTCAGGATGACTATAACCATCCGTATCAACACGAAAATTGACAGGAAGCATCCAATCGAAAAGGCGATGGCAGTTCTGATGCACTCCTTCGCGCCCATGTTTTCCCTCTATCATTGACTCTGACCCCTCTTCCTCGATGAATGTTACTGTAACCTGAACCGGATTTCACGCCGAAATAGGATTACATCGTGAGATATCGCTCAGGGATCACCGTTATCAGGCATGTGCTGGCCATTCACTTGTCAGCTGGACTAATGCTCAAAGGTGAAACAATGAGATAGTACATGCTCTTCTCCCGATAGAACAATGTGACCAACCTTGTCAATTAGGCGGGTTTAATATCTGTTTAATATCTGTATATGCCCGGATTGATACGTGTGTAGTTCTATTAATCGTTTCTGAACAGGAAACAGATGTTTCTTTCGAACCATGTTATTTTGGACTCAAGATACAATTTTCGTGTGCCGAGCAGAATAATGAGATTTCATACATTTGGTGAGAGTGACCAACAGACTGCTACAATGTTGGATCTGACAAAGAAGTCATATTGTTAAGAGCTGTATGATAGAATGGGGTCTGGATATAACAAACCAGTCATAATGTTAAGAGCTGTATGATAGAATGGGGTCTGGATCTAAAAAAACAATCATAATGATAAGACCTGTATGATAGAATGGGGTCTGGCCCAGATAAACCAGTCTTAAGGTTAAGAGCTGTATGACAGAATGGGGTCTGGCCCAGATAAACCAGTCTTAAGGTTAAGAGCTGTATGACAGAATGGGGTCTGGCCCAGATAAACCAGTCTTAAGGTTAAGAGCTGTATGACAGAATGGGGTCTGGCCCAGATAAACCAGTCTTAAGGTTAAGAGCTGTATGACAGAATGGGGTCTGGCCCAGATAAACCAGTCTTAAGGTTAAGAGCTGTATGACAGAATGGTGTCTGGTCCAGATAAACCAGTCTTAAGGTTAAGAGCTGTATGACAGAATGGTGTCTGGTCCAGATAAACCAGTCTTAAGGTTAAGAGCTGTATGACAGAATGGGGTCTGGCCCAGATAAACCAGTCTTAAGCTGTATGGCAGAGCTGTATGGCAGAATGTATGGGCCTGGGGTCTGATAAAAACCAGTCATAAGGTTAAGAGCTGTATGATAGAATGGGGTCTGGCCCAGATAAACCAGTCATAATGTTAAGAGCTGTATGACAGAATGGAGTCTGGCCCAGATAAACCAGTCATAATGTTAAGAGCTGTATGACAGAATGGGGTCTGGATCTTACAAACCAGTCATAAGGTTAAGAGCTGTATGATAGAATGGGGTCTGGATCTAACAAACCAGTCATAAGGTTAAGAGCTGTATGATAGAATGGGGTTTGGATCTAACCCAGATAAACCAATGATAAGCTGAATAAGAATGGAGTCTGGATCTAGAGCCAGTATGATAGAGCTGGGGTCTGGGGTCTGGCCCAGATAAACCAGTCATAATGTTAAGAGCTGAATGGGGTCTGATAGAATGGGGTCTGGATCTAACAAACCATTTCATAATGTTAATATTCCAGCAAGTCTGGATCATAATGTTAAGAGCTGTATGATAGAATGGAGTCTGGCCCAGATAAGAGCTGTATAGTCATAATGTTAAGAGCTGGATCTACAGAATGGTCATAATCTTAAGAGCTGTATGAAAATGGGGTCTGATGTCATGGATCTAAAGAGCTGTTAAGAGCTGTGATAGAATGGAGTCTGATCTGACAAAACCAGTCATAATGTTAAGAGCTGTATGAATGAAAAAATAAATAGAATGGCTGCATGACAGAATCTGGATCTAACAAACCAGTCATAATGCTGTATGACAGAGCTGTCATGATAGAATGGGGGGTCTAAATCTGATCTAATCAAACCAGTCATAATGTTAAGAGCTGTCTGATAGAAATGGGAGCTGTATGATCTAAAATAAATAAATACAGTCTTAAGGTTAAGAGCTGTATGACAGAATGGGGTGTGGATCTAATAAATAAAAAATACAGTCATAATGTTAAGAGCTGTATGACAGAATGGGGTGTGGATCTAATAAATAAAAAATACAGTCATAATGTTAAGAGCTGTATGACAGAATGGGGTGGATCTCTAAAATAAAAAATACAGTCTTAACGTTAAGAGCTGTATGACAGAATGGGGTCTGGCCTAGACAAACCAGTCATAATGTTAAGAGCTGTATGATAGAATGGGTCTGGATCTGGATCTACAAACCAGTCATAATGTTAAGAGTTGAATGTTAGAATGGGTTTGTCTAAATCAGACAAATAGTCACAATCTTAAGAGCTGTTTGATAGAATGGGAATGGATCTAACAAACCAGTCATAATGTTAAGAGCTGTATGATAGAATGGGGTCTGGATCTAACAAACCAGTCATAATGAAAGTTAAGAGCTGTATGATAGAATCTGGGATCTGGATCTGATAGATCAGTGACTGATATTATCTTAGCAATTTCACATAATGTTAAGGCTGTACAATAGCATGCAATCTACAAGTTTGACGACACGATCCAATGAGCTGTGACAAAGGACGAGAATTAGTTGGTGGGGATCTGTTCTAACCAAAAATCCCCACAAATTGTTGACATGTAATACATAATTTTATCAAGGTTGTCTAAATATTCCTACCCACATATCAATACATATCACAAGCCCTGAAGTAACCATTCTTTCACTGACAGGTCCAATAAGAATGGAGGCCCCAGCAATCTGTATGTTGGCTGTTGTGACTACAACTGATCAAGGTCCCCACCTCCCCAGCACAACTTACCGCTAAGTGCTTAAGTGTGTATCACACGGTGCATCAGTTTCTCTGGTGGTTATTAAGTTTTTTTAGCAGTATTTAAATCTTCCATAAGTAGTATATTTTTACATACTTTTAGAAAAACTGAAACTTTCTCAGGCTGGAGGATATAAGTAATGTCTTCAGACATTGTTCCCAGGCACCAAGGATGCAAACCTAGGACTGAGTGCATGTGCTTGATCCACTACCCTAGTACACATTCATAAATAACACACACAGTTTTCAGCATGTTTGATTTTTATTTTTCTTCAATGCAACAAAACAATATTATGTTACTTGTACAATCATTAGTTGTCTTGTAGGACCACTCAAGAAGCCTAGCTGAACAGCTGTAGACACAATGGTACAACTGTAGACGATGTAGAACAACATACACACCAGTGACAACAATATGTGAAGAATTACTGACCTACATCCCAAGAACTTTACAACTGACCTTACCATGCACCACCATTATCACCTTGGGTCACTGCACTGAAATATTCATAACTAAAATTCAATAAGGTCCCTTTTAAAAATGTCTGGCTTCAAACTCAATATTGAACATTGAATCAATTTGTATATTCAATGAATAAGGGGCATCGCAATATCTTAACGCAGAATTTTATTACATGTCTTGAATTTCTTCCAGTAGTTATTTTCATGCTGTCATAATAATTATGATGCGAATTAAAGGTCAAAGGCAAACTGGAGAGGTGACAAATTCTCAGATCCCGAAAATTTAAAATAAATTAAAGAACATGTCTACAGACAACTGAGAAATAGTCTTTTACTGGTCCAGTTACGGATGTGATCAAGCACATGGCTAAAGGGACAGAGTTTTACATTCTTCTGGGGAAAAAATGGTTGTTTCATCTCATTTTGGTACCAATATCTGGGGTAAAGACTTGCTCATGTGCATATTATGTAAAAACATAACATAAAAATCCTGAAAAACACCTAAAATAGGAGTCTAGACACCTGGCATTTTTCTGCATTCCAAAATGTGCAATTGTTGAAGACACATTAACTTCAAAATTTGCTGATCTGGCAAATGGTGCCAAAAGAGGCTTGTTGGCTCTTGTACAACACATCCATTGTAATATAAACCGTTATGTTTATCAATAGCATTGTGTTGATGATGCTGGACCTTTCCCTCAGTATAACTGACAGTGTTGGCTTATCACAGATAACAAAAGAATCATGTTGGCCATTTCAGAGTTGGTCTTAACAAACGAAGACAGAATGTAGTGAAACACAAAGCTAATAAAAAGTACAAACCCTAAAAACCAAAAAAAGCATTTATTGGTACTTTGATGTTTCTTTAATTCAATACAAACCTTAAAATCGTTGGCATTAATTATATACATCAGTGCTAAGGAATTATCTAGGCCTACAAATCCTATTCAAGTTTAATGAAGTATTTGAGTTGATTCAGACTCTTTGTGATCTACCGGATAGCACCAACAAATGTAAAAATCTGTATTCTGCAAGGATACATTTGAAATAAGCAATCACCAATAGCTACTGCTCAGGCTTTCAAAACAAACATATAACAAGACAAACAAAAAATTAAATTAGAACAGAAAGTTGCTTAGGTATTACCAACAAATCTGTTACAAAATAAAATTATCACATAAGCATATATTGAAGTGTATTATTACAGTGCACCGAACTTATTTTACTTTACATAAGACAAACTTTCAAAGGTTGGACAAGCCATAGATTAAAAATTGATCAAAGTTACATGAAGTGGTCTTGAAAAGCAAACTTGCCATGTGATGCCATGTGGTAAAGTTCTAAACATATAAAGCTGGACTTTGATGTACCTAGTCTATTTATGATAGTAGCCCAGTTTGGACAGTGCCCAGCATGACTGCAAGACCTTTGACAAACTCACGGAATGGTGTAAGTCTATTAACAAGGATCTCATTCAAATTCCATGGGTTCTGTTCCTGTCCAAAGTAGGGAAAACAATTAACAGGACATCTGAAACTAAACAAAACTATACAACATAAAAACAACATCCATTAAAATTTATATAAAATTCATTGATAGCACTGTTTACACTTACCAGCTTACAGAGGTCAGTCTTTGGCTATGCTGTGAAACCCCATAAATCTGGGTGGTACTCTCTCCAGTAAAATTATCCACATTAAAAATTTCTGAATTAACTAAATCATCAGAACGAAGAAATATCATCATCCTCTCCATGTAATCACCCAAAAGGATAAGTTTCCATACAGGTAGACTCATGAATAACTATATTTCAGTGTATTCACTATCCAATTCAAAATTAAACAGACAAACTAAAAACAAAAACATTTGAAAGAAAGTCTATTTTAAAACATATTCAAGCTTCAGTTAAATATTCTGCTGCTTTCAGATCAAAGATCCTTTTATTCAAGAAGGATTGATTATGGCAGAACCCAATGAAATTAGTTGAACAATGAGTGGTGCTCAGCCTATGGAGTCATAGACTATAGCGCCATGTCGGGTCACTGGATCCAGGGCGTACATCGTTGAAAGTGTCTACCACACTGCAGCAGCCACTGCAGCACTATCGTCTCACTGGTCAACACACACAAGCTCCTTGTGTTGACCTTTCTCTGTTCAACAGGGAACACACATTGGGATTACCATTGCACATACTCATAATATGCAACACATCCTGTCACTGAACACACTTTATCCAATCACGGCCATTGTTTCATCAGCCAATCAGATTTGGATTTCACTATCCAATGAAAGTGTCTGGAGAAAGGTTAGAGAATGATAACACTGCAATATCAGTTTCTCCACTAAATACCCGCTGATCACAGAGTATTATGACCTCAATGTAATGAAATCAACAACATCCAAACGTCAGTCACTTCTCCACAGTGGGCTAGTCTTGTCATTCAAAATATCAAACATAACAAAAGACAATCTATTTTGTGTAGATGTAGAACTGACTGTGACAATGGTGAAATGGGAATCACAATTATCTACAATATGCAACAATTGTCCAACTTGTCTATCATGGTATCTGACAGCTGTCAAGCAAATCGTGTCACCATACTGATTGACCAATCAGAACAGAGCAGGACAAGCCCCGCCCATTGAGCACTTCTCACATGTTTCAAACATCAGATGTCAACACTGAACGTTATCTTCGGCTGATTCTTCTTATTGTGGGTTTCTGAGACTTGTCTCTGCGATGCTTTCCACACGTACGACAACACTTGGCGCGTACATATGCCTTGTCACAGTGCTTTAGCTTCTTCAACATTTTGCACACTCGATAGCTCATTTCATTGGATTCACAGGTAATTGAATAGGCTGAAACAAAATAAAGAAATGCTGTATAGAATCTTTAATAACAGTTTCCTGTCATGTTACATATCTGTTTAATCATTTCTATATTTCCACATGTCATTGGTAGTTTTGTTTCTTTAATACCACACTCAGCAATATTTCAGCTAATTGATGGCTGCCTGTAAATGTTCATATGATGAAACACTATCATTGAAGAACCGAGCCAGACCTACATCCATGAAGCTGCCTCTTACTACAGGCCCAGTTTGCTCATATCTCAGGAGGGGCGGATAGTGAGAGTTGGAAATGAGGGAAAGGTAGAGAGTTAAAGATGGGGAGAAGTAGATGGTGAGTAAGGCAAGAGTTGAGAAGTGAAGGTGAGGGAGTGGAGGGAAGATAAGGAGAAGAAGTGGAGAGAAGATAATTGGAAGAAGTGGAGGGTGAGAGATGAGGAGAAGTGGAGAGACGATAATGAGAAGTGGAGAGAAGATAAGTGGAGAGACGATAATGAGAAGTGGAGAGAAGATAATTAGAAGTGGAGGGTGAGAGATGAGGAGAAGTGGAGAGACGATAATGAGAAGTGGAGAGAAGATAAGAAGTGGAGAGACGATAATGAGAAGTGGAGAGAAGATAATTAGAAGAAGTGGAGGGTGAGAGATGAGGAGAAGTGGAGAGAAGAGAAGGAGAAGAAGTGAAGGGTGTGAGATGACAGAATGGGTAGGGGGATGATTGGAGGCCCACTCTCTAAACATTTCCTGAAGTAAAATTCTAGCTGCTTTCCTACCAGCATTCTGCACCGGGCAGGAGTCTGTGTTGCAGGATTCCTGTTGTTTAGGTTTTAGACTAGCATGGCATCCATGTGCAGACTGCTGGGATGTGAGGTTGACGCACTGTACCAGGCGCACCTGCTGTCCTCCACCACACGTCTGTGAACACTGCAATACAAGTACACCTAACTTCAACCTGTGCTTAGTAACAACAGATCAGGATGGTCACAACACTTCCATAACAAGTTCTATTGGTGGTCCTGAGAATTAATCCTGAAATGTCTAGTCATTGAGCTGTGATGTCTGCCAATGTCGAGAATTAAAGGTCCTTTCTCCTGCAGAATTTAAATAAAGGGAAAACCAACTCTTTAATTTTCTGAATTACTGCAATGACAGAACCCCTTGGCTTTGATGTTTGGTGTCAAACACTGCATTTAATTAGATTTCAAAGTCACCAAAATCTTACCAACCCACGCTTCATTACCTCTCACAATAACAGATCAGTCAATACTTTGACCCGACTCTAACCCAAGTCTTATTCAGTTCCGGTTTAATATCCCATGATGCACCAGTGTCATTACTGATAACAAAGACTATATTGTGTAATATTCTTATAACAAGTTTAACTGTAAATCATTCATGATTATACCCTCATTCTTCTGCATAATAATAGTTATATTCTTTCTAACAATTAAGGACTGGATAAACAAAATACCTTCAAATCACCTGCTTTAGGGTAAGAATGTACTAAATGACTTACAAACAGCACATTGCATCACTTACCACACTCCAGTCTCCATTGACCCAGGAAATACAAGCCTGAAGTTTACACTCGCGAGTTTTGGGGGGCTTCTCTCGGGGATCACACTTGTTGGGTGTGTTACAATACACATGACGGCTCTGGATGGCATAGCCACAGGTCGCTGAACACTGTCAGAAAATAAAAGTATGTTGACATTAAGCAATTGTTTATAATTTGTGTTATAAAAGTAACATCAGTACTCAACAATGCTCAAAAACAAAAGTAACTGATTCACCAATGTTTGCGTTAATTCAAAAACCTGCATGTTTCATGCAAATAAATCTACATTTCACGCGCAATATTTTCTACCTACGTGTTCTGCATGTAAAGCATTTTGTGTTCTGGGAACAAGTAACCGAAAAATGTATTTTGCCCAAGGAAACAACAAAATAAAATAAAGTTTCTCTGAGCTAATTTGACTTGCGAATGATGACAACATGCTCTAAAATAGAAGGAGAATTAACACGCAAACTTCTTTGGGCTGTGCATTTTAGAAACGCAAAGCTTTTTTTCCTATCACAAACCTTGATCAATGATATTGTCTAAGCACATATTTTAAATACCTTTCAAAAGACGTTAAAATATGGTACTTGTTGGTCCCTGCCTGGCGCTTGGCATTAATGGGTACAGCAAGGACTGGTCGGCTCGGAGTCAGTATAATGTGTCTGAGTGGGGTATTCATGTTTCACTGCAGATGGTATCTCAGTGGGCTAGCCCTATAAAACCAGCTTAAGTCTGGGCTAGTACAAGCAGCTGCACCTACACATACACACACATGCACGTCGTCATATGAGTGAAATATTCTCAAGCACGACATTAAACCCAATTTCACCTCACATCACCTTAAATACCTTTTTCTTATTCTCTCAAGATTTACAGTGGACTGGTCAATAACTGAGCAAAAGAAGGGCCCTATCTTTTCAAGATTTGGGGTTTTAATTACATATGTTTGTGAACAAAACATGTAAAAATTTAGATTCTGCCAAGCACTTTATATACATTATACACAGGTTTAATAAGCCTTCAATAGTATATGTAGAACTGGACAGTGATACCAGTACAACGGTACACAGCAGTACACTTTTTAAATGTTAGATACTGCTATATTTTTTCTGAGAATGGTTATATTTGTCAGAGAAGTGTAACAGGCTTTGTGATATCTCCCTATAGATTAATTGGACATCTACTTTCATTCTCAATCCCCTTTCACAAAACAGAATATGTTACATACTAAAAATTGTATAAAAATGGAAGAAAGAATCCCTTACTATCAAACCTATCAGAATGCTATAATATATTTTAAGGGCCCAATTGTGTAGAAAATAGTATTTACATGTACAGTTGGTGTTACTCACTGTCAAACACATCACCCCCCAGTATACCATATTGTTTATTGCAGTTGTTCAGAGACAATACAATATGGTTGCCAATGACAACCATATTCAGTCATCATTTGTCCTGGTCTGTCTTGACATTGGATTGTTGTGTCAACAGCTTTACTGAATGCCAACAGAGACCATATAATAGATATTATATGGTCTCTGATGCCAATCAATAGCATCATATTTAACAATAAATATATAGGAAACTCTCTATTGTTTTTAATCACTGACTGATAATAAAGAATGCCATAGCACATGTATTTTATAAATTGAAGAAAACTTGTTGTGGCATGTGATAAACACTGTCACTTCCCACCTGATTCCACTGTGTGGTCTGCCACTTGAGACATGGCATACGGTGACAGTCCTCGATATCTGTAGGTTTCATGGTCTTATCGCAATACGCTGCTGGTATTTCTCTGCCTGTTCTAACCTCCACGCAGTACACTTTCCTCATCTTGGTGCCACCTCCACAGTGACGGGAACACTGCAACACAAGTTAGATCTTGTCTAAACACAGCAGACATGTGAGTGGACTGTGTCCTGTGCAACTTTCAACAGTATTCTAGTGGTATGTGTACTTATTAGCTTCATGTGGAAGGAAAGCCTTAGATGGAAAAGAGTCTTCGACATTATCACTTTGGTGAAACCCATGGTGCTGACAAACCCAGACACAACATGTCCAGTTTCAGATTGGACCTATAAACATGGGTAAAGGGAGGCAACTCTGTCAATTACCTTGTGCCCCTTACAGTCAACAAGGTGAGAGTCATACATATTCCGGGAAAGCAGGGTATTTAATTTAGACTGCTAATATACTGACACACCTGTGTTGCCTTACTCCATTTGCCTACTGACATCTACAACATCTTGCTCCAGTCACTCTGACTTGCCTTGTGACACTCACTCACCCACTGACTCACCTTGCTCCACCCACTGGCTCACCTTGCTCCACCCACTGGCTCACCTTGCTCCACCCACTCACTCACCTTGTTCCACCGACCCACTCACTCACCTTGCTCCACCCTCTGACTTACCTTGCTCCACCTACAAACTCACCTTGCTCCACCCACTGACTCACCTTACCCCACCAACTGACTAATCTTGCCCCACCAACTGACTTGCCTTGCCCCACATACTGACTCGCCTTGCTCCACTCACCCACTGACTCACCTTGCCCCACATACTGACTCGCCTTGCTCCACTCACTCACCTTGCCCCACATACTGACTCGCCTTGCCCCACCCACTGACTCACCTTGCTCCACCCACTGACTCACCTTGCTCCACTCTCTGGTCTGCCACCAATACATCACAGTCTTCTCCTTCTGTTTTGTTCCCTGCTCCTCTGGCTTGTCACTGGGAGTTGCTGTTACAGAGTTATCTTCCCCTATTGTGCTCATTTCAAAATTAATTGGAGTGTTGCTTGTTGATTTTGTGAGAGTTTTATGAGTCGGTGAGAGAGTATTAAACTTGCTAGTCTTTCCAACTAACACGTCATTCTCAGACTGCTTGTTATTTATGACAATATTTTTATTTTTATGATGCTTCCGATGATTATGATTATGGCGATGTTTATGAGGTACATCCACGTTGCTTTCAGGAATCAAAATAGTATTATCTTCCCCATTTAAATCAATACTAGACTCTCCCAGTTTTATTTCATTTGATTTTGTTTTAATTTCTCCACCTATAGCAGTATTAGTGCTTCCTATAGATATTGTATTGGTTGACATCTTCAAGTTGGTTACTTGTGACGACTGGTTGCTACTGGATACCGTTGGTTGAGAATCTAGTATTGTAGATTTGAAATTATGATCAGTAGTTGGGGCAACAGTATTAACATCTGACGTTGTTTCATCTGTGTTCATATCAATGGTGGCAATGCTGTTGTCAAATGTTGTTTCTATATCTGGTTCCTGTGTTGTTGTTTCAGGCAATGGACATTCCTGGACCAGACAAATCTTCTCTGATATAGGTTCAAGGTCAGGGTCACATTTATCGCCACCTTCACACTTGACATTACGGTACTTAACACCATCACCACAAGTCTGGCTACACTGAAAAATAGAATTCAAAAGTGATTATTTTTTAGCATAAGAGAACATCTCCAATTTACTCAATAAGAGTCTTAAAGACTCTTCTTGAAAATACGTACTGAATAATAGCACTTCGCCTCTAAAAACACATTTGCTGTCAACTAATCCTATGTGATGAATGATAAAGGATTTTATCCAACCCCCGACAGCAAACAATACCCATTTAATCACACAATGAAAGTCTAAAACTTTCAGGATCCAGCGGACACAAGTACCTATGTAACAATTCCAAGCCCTAGCATACTTGTCAACTGTTTGTGATATCCAAAACTCCACTGACCAAAAAAGCACAGGTTATATATTTATCATATTCTAGCAAATTGCAGTAGATGAGATTAATTTGAATGAACTCACATCTGACCATTTCTCCACCTCCCACTTGCCACATGTAAAATTGCTGCATGGTCTCTGTGACTGTGGTTTGGAGTCCGGGTCACACTTGATCTCCCCGTCCCCAGCACTACACCACACCCGCCTGGTCTGCAGGGCACATGGGTTGCTGGTACACTGTAACACACAGGTATTATCACGGTTAGCACTGCTGATGGTACCTATATATCTTTGTATCAAAGCATTGGATACAGGCTCACAGGTTAATTCTGGATCTATTTTCAAATTTTTGATGAGGACTTACATTAATGTAACAACTACTCAGGTAGCTTCACCTTATTGACGGTCATGAAACTTATTTCTATGTCTTATTTCACACTACTAAAAGTTGAAGCTGAAAGCTGAAATTGAACAGTCATGAACTTGTTGATAGCTACAATCTCTGGTGAGTCAGATAGTACTGAAAGTGATGAAATTCAGACAAAAACAACACTAATGCAGGATCACAATACATACTATCTGTGGCAGATTTTTATTCAACAAGGACTTAGTGTATCAAGCCTGGGAGTCATAAAACCAAAACGGTTTTGTTCAAGATCATTATTTCACATGGGATGAAATGCGAGAACTGAATCTCAAAAATCAAATCTGCAGTCACTGTCAACTTATGCTTTTAGGTATTTCACTGGGATCCTGTGAAGGTACGGGTTAGAATGTTGATCTTCAGTAACCCATGCTTGTCGTAAAAGGCGACTAACAGGATCGGGTGGTCAGGGTCGCTGACATGTCATCGGTTCCCAGATCGATGCACATGCTGTTGATCACTGGATTGTCTGGTCCAGACTCGATTATTTACAGACCGCCGCCATATAGCTGTAATATTGCTGAGTGTGGCGTAAAACTAAACTCACTCACTCACTAAACTCACTTTCACTGAGATCAATTTCATTTCATTGAAATTCTTCCCTCACTCACCTTGGACCACTCTGAATGCAGCCAGTCCACATCGCCTGGGCAAGGCTCCTTGTGTCGGCAGGGCTCAACCTCTGTTGGTTTGTTCAACCCTTTACACGGCTCATCCTCCAGAGCAATCTGCTCATCAGGGCCCAGACTCCGCACACAAATCACAGTACGACGATGGATGCCATTCTTTCCACATGTCACAGAACAGTGCTGCCAAGGACCTGTCCACCATCTTGAAAAAAGAATTGAACATTGAAGTATACAATAGGTATGCTCAGGTACAAGAGCAGCTCATGTTATTTGAATCTTATAATTGAATCCAGGTGGTTTTAAAATGTTTATGATCCATCTGCCTGGCAGAAGAAAGTTACACCCAAATATTCACAATTCAGTTATAACCTCATTACCTGTTGTGTGATGAGATACTATATAATACTCAGTGTTTCATTCTCCCACCTCAGATACGCCTCTTACTCGGTTAGGGACCTTTCATTATGGCAAGGGGGGTGATAATGATTTTTATGGAGAAGCATGTACAATGTGACTGACACCCCCTAAAATCTATGTACAAAGTCAGTGACCCCCCTGCATGTCATGTACAAAATCAATGACCCCACTCCCCCTTCCCATATTTTTTAAGCATAATTTTTTTTTATTTTTGTGTACAAAATTGCTGACACCCCCTAGTACATGTGTACAAAGTTAAATATCCCCCTACCTCCCAAGAACAAAATGGGTGACACCCCCTTAAAATCATCATCAGCCCCCTAGCCATAAATTATGAACGGTCCCTTACCTGTTGAGGATACACATGACCAACATTACATGCTGGTTAAAACAGCCACCTAAGAAGAATCAGACTGTTGAACTGAATGACTAGGCTGGATACACAGATTGTTGCTATGCTTTGAATCACTGGTTTGTCTGGTCCAGATTCAACCTCACCAGGTGTTGTGATATGGCTGTTACAGTGCTGGTATCAGCATCAAACAACATTCACTCCCTCACTCACTTACCTGGCTGGACACAGGTGACCGTTACAGCTGCGGAGCTTGTCATCTGGCTTAGACGAGGCATTACAGTACATCTCGTCAACAACACCTGCCTCCTTCTCTACACACACCACCATGGAACGCTTGGTACCTGCAAACAACATAGTGGAAACATTCATTTTCTGTATCAGATTCAACCAACTAGATCCAAAAGTCACTATAAATTAATGTGATTTTTTTTTGTCTGACAAATGAAAATTTGAAAAATACTAACAATGAAAATACCTAATTCGAGTAAATTTAAGTAAATTTTTCAAATTAATCAAACTATTGTGTGAAATATGTTACTGTAAAATTATATAACATTTTGTACGTTACATATTATTGACATTTAAACTGACCAATGAATATCATGGAAAGTGTGGCCATCATTCAACCAAGCTATCATTCAATGGGGATTGTCCCTTAGGTACAGCAGAAAACTATGATGATGGGTTTGAATGAGTGAGTGAAACCGATGACATGTGTAAACCAAGTCAGCGAGCCTGACCCCCCAATCCCATTAGTCGCCTCTTACGACAAGCATGGGTTACTGAAGATCAATATTCTAACCCCGGACCTTCACGGTTTGGTTTGAATGAAGATTCAGCTCAACAATGATGTCGGTTTATCACCACAACACCCTTCATCTGTCATCCTACATCAACCTGACATGCTGTGATAAAACTGGAATATAGTCTCAAGCAACATGAATCTCACTCACTCAATCACTCACTCATTCACTCTCTTTAAATCAGATATATGATGATGTTTGTAATGGTTTCACAGACATGAATCCTCCTAAGCACTAAATGGTCCAGGCATCTCAAAATGGCATCTGATGTGTGATGTGATGTGATTGGTCCCTACCTCCACCACAAGACACAGTGCAATGCGACCAATCAGAGAACTCCCAGCGGAACTCTGGTGAGCGAGTATCTGTAGCGTTCTCCTTGGGCACTGTGTACTCATAGACCACACCTGGGTTTGTCGTCTGTAGCAGAAGCTGGGGGGTAAACAGAAAACTATTACCATGGCAAACATAGATATATCTTTGTGAAAAGGAGTGAGTTTAGTTTTACGCCGCACTCAGCAATATTCCAGCAATATGGCAGAGGTCTGTAAATAATCGAGTCTGGACCAGGCAATCCAGTGATCAACAACATGAGCATCGATCTGCGCCATTGGGAACCAATGACATGTGTCATCCAAGTCAGCGAGCCTGACCACCCGATCCCGTTAGTCGCCTCTTACGACAAGCATGGCCACCCGATCCCGTTAGTCGCCTCTTACGACAAGCATGGTTTACTGAAGGTTCATTCTAACCCAGGCCTTCACGGGTCTTGTGAAAAGGAGGTGTGCATTTCCACCAACTGACCCATAGTGTTGTTAAACATGTATTTTATGTACTCCTGATTACCTACGAACATAATATAAAATCCATGTTCACAGATGATTAGTGATCTTAAAAAAGAAAATGTGCATGTATGCAGTAACCTAACATCGTACAAATTTTCCAATTGTTTCACAAAAAGTACAGTAAGATCTTAATGACGTTAAAAAAGTATAATGTCCTCATAAAAAGAATCACATTCAGAATGCATTCAGAAAGGAAAACCCACACGGAATTTCACCTGACATATTGTGAAATACAAATTTCAGGAAGAGTCAGTTTCAAAATGGACATCACACAATGTAAAAATGTTCCCAGAAACCAGTTCCCCTTCCTGAGTGTCCATGCCTACCATTATGTGTAGTGGTTCCTTGAGTGGCCCCGCTGCCTTGAAGTGTTCCTTGTTTCCCTTCCTGCGGTACTGGATGATGGTGCCAGCGGCCTCGTAGTCCCCGCTCCACTGGATGAACCAGTGTCCGTTGAGGAAGTACTTCCCCTGCTGGTCCTTCAGGGCCAAGAAGTTGTTGGCGGCAGCTACTTCCTCCACTCGGATGTTACGGGCACCGACTGGAATCACCGTGCTTCCACGTAGCCTGGAGTTAATTAATAAAACATCACATCATGTGCTGCAATGGTGCACTTCTTCAGGAACATAATACATGTCTTGATATTAAGGATCCAATATTTGCCATGTTAAGGAAACGTGTTCCATCAATAAGTGCAATGAATTGCATCATCAAGGGCTGCCCAAATCTTTTACCAGATTTGAGTCAATTAATAAAAGTTTAGTAAGACTTAATGTACATACCATCAGAATGAGGATTCCATTTTTCATATTAAACTTATATATACCTATACATGTATAGCTCAACTTGATAACACTAAAACCTGTCATTAAACATGTTTGCCATCATGTGGAATGTCTGGGTTCAGATCCCCACATAGAATCAAACATCAGCTGTATTGTCACTAGGGCTGCGCAATATAACCGGTTTACCGGTATTTACCGGTTCAGACATGAAAACGATACGTACTGCAATAAGCTGATCAAGAACCAGTATTTTGACATGCATTCAGAAACTTCGTAACACTCGGAAATCTTCTGATATTTCCTTGTTTCATTTGTGCCAAATGTTATTTAGGTTTTATTTTGCCAAATGTTAAAGGTTTTATTTTTAAAGCTTATTCAAGCACAGTGATTTTGACGTCTTTTTGCTTTATAAATCAAGCATTTACTCGATGATAATTAGTTTTTAGTTAAAAAAACCTTCTTGCAATATATTGCAATACATATCGCAATATATGCTTTCGCATTGCAATATATCGGAATATGAAAAATCTCCGCAATACCCACCCCTAATTGTCACTAGTAGATTTGGCTAAATATGGAATCAGCTATATTTTAATGTTCAGTCTAAGTAAACTTAGGCTCAGTATTATTCGTTACACTGCTATACTGAGTCTAACAAAACCTTGTGGAAGGTCGCATCAGATAACCTTTTCAACTGACCAATCAGAACACAGCTTACCAAATCGCAAAAGTTGACATTCGCACATACCTTTTGAACTTTTACCTCCCAAAAAGTTTGTACCGAACTATTCCAAATGCTATAGAAGCCCCATTGTGTATACTACTGCTATTTTCCGTACGGTCGGTTCCTTGTGAGGCACGCCACAGCAGTGAGTAAGCAGTCGCAAAAAAATAGCATTTTGTCAGTATTCAAGCATGTCAGCTTGCTGAAATATTAGCTAATGACAGCCATGTCAACAGAAACCCCAAAGCGTATATACCGCAGGTCAAATAGCTGTGTTTTATGCAATGTTCATTTGTTGGGAGATCAGTGTTGGCAAACGAGGAAGGGAAAACCCATTTTGTAAGTCCTGCCCAAACCTAAATAGTAGCTGTAGTCTGATTTGCTAAATCAGTTCGTCCGTCTCGCATTTGATTGGACGGTCATAGGTCGCTCAAAGGTTACCTGACGCGACCTTCCACAAGGTTTTGTTAGACTCAGTATAGCTGTGTAACGAATAATACTGAGTCTAAGTTTACTTAGACTGTGTTAATGTTTTGCTAATTCATCTTTGAATCATGATATGCAGAAATGTTCTGCTCATGTAAATGACTGAACACAATGTAGTAATGTGTTTGATTATTGAGAATCTCACTTCTATGATTTAACTAGATATGTGGAATTCAAACAAAAAAGACATAACAGCACAGCCAAACATTTTTTGCTGATATTTCTGCTACATATTTACCTAATTTATCTGTTTCATTGAACTGTTTCTTGACAGTCTTGCAGGTGGATCCATCACCATAGCAGACCCCACATCGGTCCTCCACAGCGCTGGAGTCAATGATCCAATCACAGCCTACATGCTGAAGGACCAACACATCATCATATGTAGTCAAACTATTACCAACTGAATACATTTCCATTGGGCTACTTTGACCATTCTTTATATTTATATATTCACTTCACCTCTGATGTGAGTTTAAACTAAAACACAGCCTAGGAAACTGTACATGAAACAACTGGTTCAGTATTATTAAGCATTGAAGTTATTGCATTGTTATTGGTACAATAATGGGTACTGGGTATCTAATTTGTCCTGGGTTTCTTACAAGGAAGCAAATTTAGGGTACTAGGGATCTAACCTGTCTTGGAAATGCTACAAGAAAACAAATACTGGGAACTGAGTATCAATTTGTTTTTGGATTCCTACAAGGAGCAAATGTAGGGTACTAGAGATCTAACCTTTGTTGGAAATTTTACAAGAAAACAAATATTGGGAACTGAGTATCTGTCCTGGAATCCCTATGCTGTGTCATCGGATGACACCTACCCGACAACGCCCACTGATACACATGTTCCGACCACCAGGGATGCAGGGAGTGCCATCAGTAAGCATGTCCTTCAGCATGACCGAGAAGAACTTGTCTACAGGTTTACAATGCAGTTGGCAGGGGAGTGTCTGAAACAATATATTACCTCTGTTTAAAATATACTTCTTAGTTAAAAACTTTAGGAACAAGAAGTAACAAAAACCTTCAGAAAACTGTTACTGTAAACATTATCCCCTAAATGTTTTGAACAGCATTCAAAATAGATCAGCATGGTAAAATCTACAAGCATTGGAACACAGGCCCCCACTGCGGGTCAGAAAAACGATAAACTAGGCCCCGGTTTAGTATCAACACCCCCTACTATTTTGGTCAGAAAATCGATAAACTAGGCCCCGGTTTAGTATCAACACCCGCTACTATTTTGGTCAGAAAATCGATAAACTAGGCCCCAGTTTAGTATCAACACCCCCTACTGACCCGCAGTGGGGGCCTGTGCATTGGAATAGTGCTGAACAAGGATCTTTAACATAAGGTGACTGCAATCTGTTTCTATTTATTTTTTTACCCATCAGTCACAAACTGTTAAAATACCATTGAATTTAATAACCTTCTTCCATTGGCATAAAATATTAAACACATTGGTGTTTTGGTTTCTTTAATTTCAATCTTTAGTCTGACCCACACAACTGTCAGAGCCCAATTACAAACTTTAAATGATATTTTATGGCAGCTTCTTTCAATATCCCATAAAGTTTCACACCAGTGCTGAGGCAGCACCAAGATGTTCTTGAAAGGGAAAGAGTGGGTGGTACATAATCTGGGGATAATCTACAGGTACATACGTGGTGTCAGTACTGGCTCCCATTCATGCAGGCCTTCCTTGTAGGGGATGCGGTTGAACTCTGAACACTGTACATGTCGGAAACTGGGAGTATCATCCGGGCAGGGCTGTTACAGACAGACATACAGAGCTGTAGACAAGCTGCGTATTTGCGTATAATACGCTATAGAAAAGATTAAATACACAAGACAAATATAAGTGTGTGAAAAAACACTAAACAATTATGTTTACGCTATGTCAAAATAACAAAACGTATTTACGCAATACATCAACATCATGTTGCGTATTGTATCAATTCAAGCCAATCAAACTTAAAGTTTTTCCATCTCTAAATATTCGCAACTAAAAGAATTTTGTATAATTCTAAATGCAATTAAAATATGCAACACAGACAGAATACCAATCATGGTTTGTTAACCCTTCACTGATAAGCGTTCACTAATAGCCATCTTGGTATCGTGTTTTCCACCAAAACGAATGTAGACTAAGGCACATTGTATTTCTTACAGCACAAGTAGATAAAGCTCTATTAGCTATAATTTAGCATTGTTAGAAGGATTTTGTCTAATTTAATTTTTGAATAAAAAAATGTTGCACCTCATATGCTTATTTGAAATGAATACCCGGATTTTGAAATGATGGTGGGTATCTAAGAGTATAGATACCCTCTTAAGCATTCATTAAATATTTTCCAGCTTTCATCACCAGCTTTGAATAGCGCTGTGGTGATGAAAACTGGAAAATAATAAAGGAACGCTTGAATTTTCCTGTGATCCTTTATTTGTTTGTCTCAGTATATGATTAGAGATTATAAGAATAATTATTCTGAAATAACCTGTTGTAAGGAATAAACAAGCCAATGTGTTCTTAATACTTACATCAGTCTTGCAAATACGATAACGTTTCCTCTCTCCAATACAGTATCTCCCACCATGGGAAGGCCTTGAAATTAGACAAACATAAATTAATCTTAGCTCCAGTAACAAAGGAAGATGTTATTGAAGGTCAGATGTTAAGATATTTCCCAGTAAATGTGCTAAGAGCAAAGTATAGAATAAGGTAATGAACCTTCTTAAATATTTGAGCACTTGGTAACCCTTCTATTGTGAAACACAACATTGAGGGCTATTAAAAAGGTGTTGTTGAATGGTAAATGTCATGCTGACTTGAGGCACTCAACAAACTTGATCCTGCTGGTGTTCTTTATTACAGAGTGGTTGGTTACTTGAGTTTTCAGATTTTAGATTGTTTCATATTACTTAAATTTGAATGAGATGTGAAGCATTTTATTCAAGATAAGAGGCTTAAATGATTCACCCAAACACTACATTTGGTGTTCCACCCTAACACTTTGTGATGTATACATCCCTGGATTTCAGACTTGTATACACAATCATATAATGATCTCAGCATAATTTTTCAGCCAATGAATACACTTGAATACCCTTAACAGGAGTCAGTGAGTTTGGTTTTATGCCAGTTTCAGCAATTTTACACATTGATGAAAAAGTGAGGAATCAAACACTGACATTTTGTGATAAGCCACAGCTTTAACCACTTGGTTACTCCTCCGCTACCAATACCCATCTTGATAGATATTCATGTTAAATTTGCAAGACTAACAGATAAAATATGAATGCAGTTAAAATGGGTGTACAACCAGATGATCTGACTGTGCATAAGGTAGGACCTACGGTGGGTTATCACAGTGCCGCTGAGAGTAGGAGATGCCTGCCCCACAGGACCGGGTGCATTCCGTCCATCCAGCCCACTGACCCCACTCCCCATTGATGGCCTGGGGTCGTTCACCAATCTCCACACACTGGCCACCGTAACACCACTGAAAGCAAACAGAAGTAATGTCACATTTCATATCATTTCCAATAAATTTAATTTTACCAAGAAAAGTAATGCTGTTTCCTTATACATTACAACTCATCAAGGTCCGGGTTAGAATTGGTCTTCAGCAACCCATGCTTGTTGTAAGAGGCGACTAATGGGATTGGATGGTCAGACTCGCTGACTTGGTTGACACATGTTATTGTATCCCAGTTGTGTAGATTGATGGTCATGCTGTTGATCACTGGAATGTCTGGTTCAGACTCCATTACTTACAGACTGCCACCGTATGGCTGGAATATTGCTGAGTGCGGCGTTAAACAACACACCAACAACATTACAAAACATAATGTATTGTATTATATTTCTGCTTATATCTTCTCACATTTGTCTTTGCTCATTATAACAGCATTTTTCAGGTGATGTTTTTATCAAAAGTCACAACTGCAGTTCGTAAAAACAATTTAACCATATTTTCTTCTGAATGCATGGTTCATCTGCATATAAACCTTCCCTTCCTGTGTGTAAGAAAAATGGTTTACTGTCATAAATTAACATACATTAACCTATTTACATTACCAAATCTATTCTCCTGATTCTGGGCTAGAGAATACAAGATCATGTTATTGAGTACCTAAATGAATATCGAAATTTGGAGATTAATGTTTCATAGTTCATTTACATGTCTCTCAAGAAATTTCAACCCAATTTTAGACCCATTGGTTACACAAAGCAGGAGTTTATTCACTTTGTGAATCTGTTTGACCGATCTTATTGAAGAAGGCATGTTATTTGGTGGTAGGTATTTGTCGGAACCTAAAACCTAGTTAATAAACTAAATAGGAGTCCTACTCAAGTCTAGAATGATTTGGCAATTCTAAAAATATGGCTTATCCTGTGCTCCATTTGGATTTGCTTTGTAGATCAATCTATTTCTATCAGAATCAAAAAAAGATAAAGTTTATTTCTGGGACTACATGTCAGTCCAGGTAGGTATCTCAACAATCCTCTGTGTCTCACCATGTCTTTCCCACATAAGGTGCCCTCTGCGGCTGCCTGCAGTTTGGTGGAGCACTTGTTGTCAACTCGGCACCACAGGGTGTTGCACACATTCTGGAAACATCAAACATGGTTACATTAACGCAATACATACACAGAAAACTGAGTCACTTTCTCATCTAACTTTACAAATAAATTGTCATAATTAACATCATTATTGAAAAAGAACTTAAATTAATGCTTGATTGAAACATTCTAAACTTAATTTTGTCATTTCATCTGCAGCATACAGTCTAACACTGCTGATGCAAATTTTTGGGGATAAGGATGTAGTTGTATAGTATAACCAGACATTATTGAGAATTTTAAGAATATGTTTAATTGGATTTCTAGTATAAACAACCTTGACCAGCTATCAAGTGCTTGGTTTCATTCAAGAGAGACAACTCCGTTAATCCTTTTTCATTAGTTTGTGAAGAGTTATCCCCCTTTGTTTACTTGCTAGCAGACGACATTTTCAGTGATCCTCAGTATGGATGATTTAGAGAAGAGGAAGTTGATTTTAGAGTATTATAACAAGGACATCAGATCAGCTAAAGTGATTTCACTTAGAACAGGCATCCCTTTGTCCACTGTTTATCGTTTTTTGAAAAATATTGCAAATGGATATGGCATTGAGCACCAGGGAGGCGCAGGTAGGCCCAGAAAATTGACTGTTGGTGACAGGAGGCGGCTTGGTATTCTTGTTTCTAAAAACAAACAAAGGCCTGGTTTCGGACCCAAAATATGACATTATTAGATTGGCCAAGCTATAGCCCTGACCTAAATCCAATAGAAAATGTTTGGGGACTTATGAAGGAAAGTGTCAATAAGAAAAATCTGACAAAAATTGCTGAAATGAAAGAAGAGGTGGTCCGATATTGGGACAGCATGGACCACGACTTTCTAACTTCTTTGATCAGTAGTATGCCCCGCCCCATTGAAGCTTGCATTGCTGCCCATGGTGACTTGACAAAATGCTAACTGTTCACCTGTCTTTGAATCTGGAGTTATGTTCTGCTAATATTCACATTTAATACGTGAGTAATGAGTGAATTTTTTTTTTAAAATTACAATCTTTAAATTCTCAATAATTTCTGGTTGTACTGTACAGAACAATCTTGTGCTATGACTCTCATTGGTTTAGGTTTAGGAACATGAGCTACGATCACCTTGGCACTTACATCACTTTGTACAACCACACCCAAGAATATAGTTCTCTTATTTCCTCTTATCCAGACTTCAACACATCCAACTCGACCTTATTACATATGACTTATCAGTATCACACAAGATGGTAAAGAGTACAACAGTTCAGGGAGAACAGAAAGGTTACCTACCTCGATGACCTCAATCCCTTCACACAGTGCAGCATGGCTTCCATACTGCAGTCGGCACTGATGGTCAGTGTCGTACATGATGCCTGCTGGCTGCAACGGGAACTTGAAATCAGGGTGATGTCCAGGCTCATCGTCCAGGCAGTAACCCCACTGACGGCTGACAAACAGAGGAGTATTAAACATCAATGCCAGAAAATAACAGTCTTGGTTATCCCCAGACTGATCGTCCAGGCAGTAAACCCACTGACAACTGACAAACAGAGGAGTATTAAACATCAATGCCAGAAAATAACCAGTCTAGATTATCCCCAGGCTAATCTAATGCCCGAAGTCATACAAATCTAGTTCTGCCATGCAAGGATGACCTGCTATCCAACCAGACAATCAAGTGATTGATGGGCAAAAACTCAAGTGACTCCAGCTTTGATTGGTTTCCTTGTTGTCAGGGGGTACATTCATCTGTATTCCAAACTGTTTTGTAGTTGTTGTTTAATCGCCCACTCCGCCATTATGGACCAGACAGTCCAGTGACTGACAGTCTGAGCGAAAATCCATGTGTTCAGAGTATGATGCCACAATATCAATGAGTAGTCAGTCTGTCACAGTCCCTGAACCACATTATTTTCCCTCCCTTGAGCCCTGAATGAAGCAAGTCTACATTTCCTCAGGTTCAGGAATCACACATATCACTGGGGATCCTTTTCAATTTAAATGGGATTTTTTGTTACTATCAAAATCATATATATTCAGAGACTAAGCGTTAGTATGATGGGAAGTGTACAGGTGGAGATCTACCGGTATTAGATCCAGCATCACTTACCCCCTACAGGGTACAGTGTGTGAAGTGGATGTCTGGAGTTGGATTGATGATTGGACATTGTTTAACGCCGCACTCAGCAATATTCCAGCTATATGGTGGTGGTCTGTAAATAATCGAGTCTAGACCAGACAATCCAGTGATCAACAGCATGAGAATCAATCTACCAGTACGCAACTGGGATACGATGACATGTGTCAACCAAGTCAACAATCCTGACGATCCGATCCCATTAGCTGCCTCTTACGACAAGCATGGATTGCTGAAGATCAATTCTAACCCGGATCTTCATGGGTCCTGATGTTGGAACAGTGAAATACAAACTTATATAATTACTCACTCACTCATAAACAGAACTGGGATGAAGAAAATAGAACTACTGTAACTTAGACGGCTGCTTGTGAGAAACAGAACACATGCTTTTCTCACACATGTGGATGTTAGAAGGGGATGGGTGTAATCTTTGTTCATTTCCTAAATGGGAGTTGGCTTCTAAACCTGACAAGGCTTCTACTCACACAGTAACAATACATATACACTGCTGACTGAAGTAAAACGTGATATGTTCCACTGTCATAATTGGTCGCAGCACCACATTAAAACAAACTATTTCCACAATATGTTAAGTCATTAGACATTACTTCCTCTTTGAGTTATTTTTCCTGATGTAGTGGAATGTGTGGATTATTCAAAACAAATTTGCCTGAAAAGGGCTTTGAAAAGAATGTGATCAATATTAGTAAAGTGTTACCAGAAGAGTAATCATATGTTGGAAAATGTGGGTATGTATTATGACTTAAATATTGAAAGGAAATGCATCTGGAAGAATGAAATTATTCTGATCGACTCCTTCAACAGATCAATGGAAATCAGCTGAATCAATACAAGCAGCAACACCCTACCATAGTTGATAATAATCACTGATGTAAATATCCCATATCGAAAGTCAAAGGTCAAGGCCATATGTACTCCCATTGATGAGAATGGGTATGAGTGAAAAAACAGGAAAAAAAGCCTGGGGTTAGATCCAAGGTGGATGATTCATAAGAATGACCCAGCGCGATCAAATCCGCAGATCCATGGGAAACTCTCATCCCTGTACTGGTCCAGGAGTTCACACCCATGGATTACTGAGGGTATCAACTGGACCATAGGGGACAACGGTAAAAGGATCCATAACAGAACAAAGAAGCAGTCATCCTTAAAGGTATCGTCCGTTTACAGTTGCACCATGCTAGACACCTGGGAAACTACCCCGACTATTTGCTATCTACATGACTCACTCCAGGAACTGTGTGATGGACTGGCGGCTACAGTTGGACCAGCTCATGGGGGTGGAATCGGCTATGAGATGCGGCGCCATCACAAACTGTTTTCCCTTGGGTGCTTCACACTTGTTGTGAATACCATCATGCTTCATGCCAAAACTGGAACAATAAATGTATGCTTAAAATCTTTGGTAAATAAATTTCTTCATTAAAAGTAGAATAGCTGAAAATGCTTGACTAAATTGACTGAATTATGTTTTTCTGCTATAGCCACAGATTGGATGATTTGGCCACAATATGAAAAGGCTTGAAACCTGAGTGATCATGTAGATTTAGTTAATTGTCAGTTTCAATCTGATACACCCCAAAATCAAACCACACATACGATATTTTCCTATCTCAATATATGAGTATCCACCAAGGATCAATTACTGGTCTAACTACAAAAATTCCTATCCATCCATTTTATCCCTATCCTTCCAAATCCATATACTGGTAACTGTTGCCAAAACAACAACATTTTTGTGATGGCCTTATCGCCTTAATCAAACTGAAGTATGATATGCTGTTTACTTATGGCCAAGCTCGTGTGCGATGGTGAAGGCGAGAGCCAGTCCGGTATCTTCGTTGACACTGCAGGTGCGATGAGGTTGACACATGCCTGCAACCTGGGCCAGACCAAGTGTACTGCATGGCTCGTTCATTCGGGAACAGATGTTGTGTCTGAAATATCACATTTTACTACCTGTAGACTTGCATGAACTGTTAGAAAACTGGTAACAGGATGAACTTGAGTTTCTCTGCTACAGTATTTGAATGCAGGGATCCCCTGAAGCTTTAGCTATAGATACTGACAAGGAAGAAATGACTCTTGTGTTGGTTCAATGAGACAGTCAGAAATATTTCAGCTTTATAACGACAACCTCTAAAATATTTGATTCTTGACCAAAGAGTCCTGTCACTGATGCTGCGAGCAACGACCCACATGTGGCAGAAGGATGGCGCACAATCAACAACATCATGAGTCTGAACAACCATTTGATTTGGTCAGCACTTACAACCATTACAGAAGGATGCAGAAGAATAAGACTTTTTGGACTCTTCTGCAAACAAAAAGCTAAATATAACCATACTTATAAAACAGGAAAAAGATTAACCTTTGGTTTCAGAACTTAGATTTTGTTCAAGATGCAAGTGGCTTAGTAGATGGGGCTGTTCTGTTTATTATCAAGATACACAAAAGTTTACCTGGTGAGAAGAATGGCAACATCATGATGGTTGGGATGGTCATCGTCACGGAAGTTCATCTTCTTCTGCCACTGACAGAAACTACGGAGGGTCTTGTCAGCATGATGCATGATGGTTAAGTCCTCCTGTAGCAAACAAATCATTTACATTGTTATGAAGACAAGGCCCCCCCCTCGTCATAAAGATTAAGACTGTCTGTACATCATCTCTTTCCAGGTAATCTCTGGACATTCTATAGACTGGGGCATCTTTGACGTCATTTAGACTTGGTCAACACTGATCATCATGTTGATGATAGGGAGCGTCTTGTCATTGTATTGATCCTTTTTAACAGAATAACATAGTCCCAAACAAGTTTGTAATACTTTCAGAAAACTTGAGGAGTGAGTTTAGTTTTATGCCACATACAGCAATATTCCAGCTATATGGCAGCAGACTTTAAGTAATCAAGTCTCGACCAGACAATCCTGTGATCAACAGTATGAGCATTGATCTACGCAATTGGGATACGATGACATGTGTCAACCAGGTCAGAGAGCCTGTCCACCCGATCCCATTAGTTGCCTGTTACGACAAACATGGGTTACTGAAGATCAAATCTAACCCGGATCTTCACGGGTGGAAAACTTAGGATGGTGCTATACTTTTCAGACATAACATTGCTTTAAATGAGTTAATTCATAATGCTGATAACTGATGTAACAAAAATGAAAGAAAATATATAGCGAAAAGGCAAGCCTGATTCACCTAAACCTCAAGTTGTTGGTTTATTGTTGTATTTTCTTCAGCTCCAGCATGGCAAGGAATACCAGTGGAATCTTAGTGTCTCAAGAATTGATAAAAACTGGACCAATGAACCAACATGTGCTGTTATCTGTGAGCTGGTACTTGTAACACAAGTGTTCTGACTTGTTATCTGAGAGTGACTACTTGTTATCTTAGTGTCTGTACATGTTATCTTCTGTCTACTGGGAAACACAGACACTGTAATGTCTTCAAACTTGTCACAACTCCAAACCAAGTGCACTTTCACAAGCAACAATGTTCTCCCCAAATCTCCTCAAGTACATTCATCCTGTCTCAGAACACAAGTAAAGTACAACTGAAAAATGATGAATTAGGAAGGAATATGCAGGACTAAACTCTTACCACGAGAAAACTGTAACTTGGACAAACCAAAGTTTCTCACAACAGTGTTTAACTGTTTAATAATAGTCTCTCTGTATAGATGATTAGAAGCTTTACCAAGATGTATCACATACTTCACACCCTAGTGGGGAATTTGCTTTACTTACTTCACAGACTATGGGGAAAATGCTCTACATGCTACTGTCTGTCTGTCCCATCCGTCCATCCGTCCGTCCATCTGTCTATCTTTTTGCCTGTCTGTTTGCCTGTCTGTCTGTCTGTCCGTCCATCCGTCTGTTTGTCTGTCTGTCTGATACATGTACTTACAATGAACCATGCAGGGTGACCAATCCATGGTACACCACGACTGTCCAGTACAGACTGAGTGTCATGGTGCCACCTACCTGGGGCTCCTCCAGCAGGATGATCCTGACAATCACAATATTGATGGCGTTGCCGATGGTAGCATCATGGAACATTGTTGCAACCTGCAAATATGAAACATCTCTGTGAATATACCAGGGGGAGACTCCACAAGTCACATCAACTAGACTTCAACTCATACTGGATATGTGGTTTACCTTAAAAAAAAATAGATCTTTGGACAAAAAACAACTATTTCTAACTACACACTAGTGGTTGTATATGTATCCAGCATACTCTGTGATTATACTGGGAGAAATACAGGTTGACAAAATGGCAGAGTAACCACAGAAGTACATCCTGAGTATAACCAAGTCATTTGAGTGCTGTGGACACAGTGGAACATACCCCTCTTTCATAGAGTTCTACCCGTTGTTACAACTCATTACTCAGTGATAGAAGAAACACGGTCAGTTCTTAACTGTATGGTGCAGTTTGGACAATCCCTTACTTTCAAGAAGCTGGAATCACAATGAAGAATATCATGTGGCCAACTGTAAGTCTCGTTGTGCCAAGAAGAAAGGGAAACAACTCTTACAACCATGTTGAATATTTTCCTATGATCTTACATGCATTCATGGTGTATGGGAGACTTCCACTTTGTCTATATGTCATAATATTTGATGTTTAAACATTACTTTTCTAAAAACGTTTGTGGAAGTAGGAAGTAGCTGGGAGTTAAAGCGTTCACTCATTTTGCTGAACGTCTGGGTTCAAGTTTCCACATGGGTGCAACATGTAATACCATTTCTAGTGATGTTGCTCAGATATTATCTAGCTATTTATTTAGATATTTATCCACCAATGTAAAACTGTGATTACAGGTACCAATTTAACCATCAAAGACAACTACATAAGAACCATCTACAGTTCTATAGTCCTCTAATGGAGTGCATGATATTCCATTACCCGAGGCAGACAGACACCCACGTTATGTCTTGAGGAAGCACTTAACACACATGTCATGTGCTATAGGGGGTATCAACCAGACATTGTAACCATGCATGTGCAAAAAAAGATAACCCTCCACACATGCATGTTATGTTGTCTTCACCCACCCACTGTGTTAATTTTCACCCTCCCATGAATGGATAATTATCTAATTAGGTTAATCAGGAAATTAAACAAACAATAATCATTTTCACCGCAAGTGTTCGGTAATTTCATGTCCCACCCAAAAATCTCTTACTGAGCTCTCCATTTTTGGGTTCCCCTCCAAATTCTCTCCAGCCCCTTATTCCTCCCTATACAATATGTGACAGGCCCTTAATATAAAAGATGGCAAACAACCAATCACAACCATCAGTGGAATGCAAGATCGCTTCTGCATTTTTGCCAATTATAGAACACTCGCATACACTAAATCTCAAAATGTGTAATGACGACAAGTATTTGGGCGTGACTACTTGTATGCATTCAAACAGTAATTTTCACCTCTATTTTCCGACCGAGCTGTTCTCCATATTGGCAGCCCTGGCCTATTGCCATACCCTACAATGTGATTAGGCTGTTAGATCCCTCTATGTTTTCTCTGGAAACTAATCTGTTTACGGCTGCGGCAAACCTTGATGTACAGTGGCTGTGGACTAGCTCTTCTGTCAAAAAGTTATGATTATGCATCATGTTCGATATGCTACATTATTACAGACTTGATAGATATGTATCGCTTTTTTGGAATCAGATATGAATGAACGAGACAACTATCATAATAAATATGCCACAAATTTAAAAATATTGTCTGATCAGTTTTTAGATATTCGCCGCACATTCATAACAGGATTATATGTCATATGTCGCACGGAATTGATCGCTTGAACAAAACATAGCTAACAATTTCCTCCACAACTGGAGGAATAATATTACCTTGTTCCACAGATAATATCGGTCCTGAATGTGTGAGTAAGTGGTTGTCTGGGTGTAATGCTATTTTAAACAGTTTTCCAGTCATATTCAGACAGCTTAATATGGAAGAAATCCCAAATGGATGCAGATTGTAAATGCATACCACTTTCATATCACCACATGTATTATACGTTTGAGACAACCAGGACCAAATTCAAAAGGATTTTGGACTCAAGCCATGGTACAGCATCATGTGAACACAACTCTGTACAGTTAATTTCTTCACCTTAGACCACAGACAGACCTGATTATGACATAGCATGTTGATGGTAGGTACCATTTGAAATTGTTCTTCCTCACGACATATATGCAGTTTTCAGCAAATTAGTGACAGGCCATACAGTGAGTGAGTGAGTGAGTTTAGTTTTACGCCGCACTCAGCAATATTCCGGCTATATGGCGGTGGTCTGTAAATAATCAAGTCTGGACCAGAAAATCCAGTGATCAACAGCATGAGCATCGATCTGCGCAATTGGGAACCGATGACATGTGTCAACCAAGTCAGCGAGCCCAACCACTCGACCCCCGTTAGTCGCCTCTTACGACAAAGATGGGTTACTGAAGATCAATATTCTAACCCGGACCTTCAGGGGTCGACTAATATGTGAAGAAAGTCAGTTCATTATAGCAACATAGTTTACTGTTTTGATTTGCCAACACAAGAAAATACAGAAATTTGAAATCTGCAAAAGAAATACAATGTAACTTATTTGATGCCCTAAGACTATAAGGTTATAGTCTTAGTCTTCTTGAGAGGAGTGGTGGGGTAGCCTTGTGGTTAAAGTGTTGGCTCATCACGTCGAAGACCCGGGTTCAATTCCCCACATGGCTACCATTTCTGGTGTCCCCTACTGTTATATTGCTGGAATATTGCTGAAAGTGGCGTAAAAATAACTCACTCACTCATTCTTCCTGAGAGTTCAGGTAATCAGTGAAAACACCCCCTCCAAGCCACATCAATTATAACTACTTTTACATCAGTGGCAAGTTTTTAATTCCATTTTGGATTTTTTTACTGCAATTTGCAGCCAACTGTGGGCTAAGTTTGAACCTGGGATCAGTCATAGATGAATCCCTGACCAGTATATCGGAGTCTCACAACACAGAGCTACAGTCTCACAACATCTCAATTGGGTATCCTAATTTTCCTTTGAGTAACCAAACAAATTGTACTCACCTCACTCAAAATCAATTGGGTATTTTGCCTTTTCCCATTAAATGTTAAAATATAATAAAGTTTAAATGTTAGTGTTTGTTATTTATATTTGATCTGTAATAATACGAAACGATATGAAAGACTGCTAGGTGAGTGTTCATGTGCGAGGAAATAGAACTTCTAAATATACCTCAGTTGCTTTTATCTATCCACTGGTCGCAAGCTAAGATTTGATAGTTTTCTGTGTACGCATGTACAATCTGACCAACAACTGGATGTCTGGGGACCAGTTCTGACACAGAATCATTATAGAAGTGCTGAGCTCGGCATTAACTACATCAAATGAAACCATCCAAGGCAACACGATAATGGCTTATACACGACTTTGTTACATGATATTCTACACTAAAGCTTAGTCTCTGAATATATATAATTTTAATTGTAACAAGTAAACCCATATAAATTGAAAAGGAACCCCAAGGAGACCAGAGATTCAGAACCTGGGTTAATCTAGACTTGTTTCATTTAGAGCTTTAGCATTGCAGGGAAGACAAGGTTGTAGGGAAAATAATATGGATCAGGGACTGTGAGACAGACTACATCATATTCCACCACTGTTTGGTGCTCAGGTCTCATGTGTTAAGATTGTTTCCGTTGAAATAAAAAATAAAAATATGTATATTGCTTTCTTAAAGTGATGAAACCTGCCCAATACACTCACAAAACAGTAACCTTCTTCTGTAAATAAAAATATAGCATTCACACACAATACTTTGTGTATGTAGTATACCTCTACAGCACTAACATTTACATAATTTGAACCTATGTATTCTTCCAATCTATAACAAATGCAATTGTACATGTACATACAGATATACAAACAGTTCAAGTACTTGGGTACTGAAAGTCCACCTCCCTGTTTCTACTCAGTGATGAATCTAGATACACAACATGACGTATGTAGACAACACATCTCAAAATGTCAACAGCACATATCGTACAACACATCTTCAAAATATTCAACACACCGACTCTCCTGACATTTTTTGAGATATAAAGATTTCTGTGTATGAATTCTTGGCACTGGGTCATCCCTGTTAAAGAGGCAGCGTCTGTCAATCGGTAAACTCTGGCATGCAAGAATGGCACGGATCTCATCCCATATGTTGCATATTACCGTGCATATCCTGCACTGACATCTGACATACAATGTGCATGCCAGCACCAACACATGCTCCAGGTCTTGTTGCAGCAGCATCTGAAGGTCAATCTGTACTTCCTGTCCACTGATCGAGGCCAAGTGTATGGGTCTATATTCAGAATTGAGCACCATGTATGAGATGACGGTTTGAGAATACTTGTTTCGATTTAGTGAGTTTGATTTAATACCACTGCATGGCTTTAACTTGCATATGTGATACATGTGGTCTGTCTAAGGCAAGTGAGTTTGTTCAAAATTGCCTCTGTTCACCTAGCACAAAATGGGTACCCGGTGGGATAAGTCATGTGACTATTAACCTTGTAGCACATCACACGCAGGTTGGGTTATCTGGGGTAATAATGAGCTGTGCTGTGATTGTTAGCCCTATGAGCATTCAACTAGTAAATGGCGTTTAGCACATTATAAATGAACTTATTATCATTATCACTATCATTATTTACCTTGACTACAAAACTTCCGGTCGGGAGGACCTACATATTCTTACTGCATGGGTCTTTACAGGAAATAGAAAGAGTGAGTAAGTTTAGTTTTATGCTGCTTTCAGCAATATTTCAACAATATCATGGTGGGGGGCACCAGAGACGGGCTCCACACATTGTAACCAAGTGGAGAACTGAACCCAGGTCTTTGACATGACATGCTTTAACCACCAGGCTACCCTACTGCCCCTTTGCAGTAAATATGAGGGTCTGATAAAGTATTGAAATGGTGTAGTGTACTAAACCATAAGATTAACTAATTATATATTAACAGGAACTTCATATTCCTTGTAAGGAATTTGGTACAATAAATATTATTGTGCATCCCTTGGGATGCAATACATATTTCCTCTGCATCCATCCACATATTTGTACGTACTGAACATACATTTTTGCATTGCATAAAACCACTGTAAACATAGTATTACATCGTGGTATGTCAACTTGACATTTGACAACACAATGGACACCCTCTCACAGATCCCCAGACAAACGGACACCCTCTCACAGATCCGCAGACAAATGGACACCCTCTCACAGATCTCACAACAAATGAACACCCTCTCACAGATCCCCAGACAAATAAACACCCTATCACAGATCCCCAGACAAACGGACACCCTCTAACAGATCCCCAAACAAATAGACACCCTCTCACAGATCCCCAGACAAATGAATACCCTCTCACAGATCCACAGACAAATGAACACCCTCTCACAGATCCACAGACAAATGAACACCCTCTCACAGATCCACAGACAAACGGACACCCTCTCACAAATCCACAGACAAATGGACACCCTATCACAGATCCCCAGACAAACGGACACTTTCACAGATCCCCAGACAAACGGACACCCTCTCTAGGATCCCCAGACAAACGGACACCCTCTCACAGATCCCCAGACAAATGGACACCCTCTCACAGATAACCAGACAAATGGACACTCTTTCACAGATCCCCAGACAAATGGACACCCTCTCACAGATCCCCACACAAATGGACAACCTTTCACAGATCCCCAGAAAAATGGACACCCTCTCACACATCTCCAGACAAATGGACACCCTCTCACAGATCCCTAGACAAATGAACACCCTATCACAGATCCCCAGACAAACAGACACTCTTTCACAGATCCCCAGACAAATGGACACCCTCTCACAGATCCCTAGACAAATGGACACCCTATCACAGATCCCCAGACAAATGGACACCCTATCACAGATCCCCAGACAAATGGACACCCTATCACAGATCTCCAGACAAATGGACACCCTATCACAGATCCCCAGACAAACAGACGCTCTTTCACAGATCCCCAGACAAATGGACACCCTCTCACAGATATCCAGGCAAATGGACACCCTCTCACAGATCCCTAGACAAATGAACACCCTATCACAGATCCCCAGACAAACAGACACTCTTTCACAATCCCCAGACAAATGGACATCCTCTCATAGATCCCCAGACAAATGGCCACCCTTTCACAGATCCCTAAACTAATGGACACCCATCACAGATCCTTAGAAAAATGGACACCATATCACAGATCCCAAGACAAACGGACACACTTTCACAGATCCCCAGACAAACGGATGCCCTTTCACAAATCCCCAGACAAATGGACACCCTTTCACAGATTCCCACACAAATCAACACCCTCTCACAGATCTCCATACAAATGGACACCCTCTCACAGATCCCCAGACAAATGAACACCCTCTCATGAATTTGAACCTGACGAAATCTGGACTTCTTCATTTGGGGCTTCAGCACTGCAGAAAATGTTGGGCAGACTACCAAGAATATAACAAGTCAAGAAAAGGATTCATAACTTGTCACTGTTGGTTCATCAAGTTTAACAACAACAGAATATCATAGAAAAACAGAATTGTTTTTTTCATGAAGATAAGACTGAATGAAACAAGTCATAGTTGTAATCATCCATGAGGTTTCCTGGTGCATTTTTAACCTTGTAACACATTGCAGAGTTGCCTTATCTCAATACTGATCATCAGGAGAAATAAGACTAGTTCATCCTCAAGCATGTTCTGTTTTCCCAGCCTCTTGGAATAGATGATAACATGAATCTAACACACTAATATTCGCCATACACACACTGAGAGTTTGGAGGGGGTTGCAGGGATGGCACCTCTAACAGTTGAAAACACCATGGATGCATATACATTCTGGAAATTTGTAATGACAGGGTGAAATATAAGTAAACATATAACAAAACAAATTATATATACTGAAATTTTTACATCACAAGACAGACCCCTCTTTTGTCAGATATCTGTACCCATGCTTTATCACTCTGTCCGTCTACCCAAGGCACGTCAGCGAAATACTTAAGCAAGATGATCCCTCAGGATATGGGTCAATCGGTAGATAAAACACTACTTTAATACTAGCCTTGATGAGTTTCCTTGTCAACTAGCCACACAAGTCAGACAAATTTCAGGGTTGTTTGATGTGTTGCCAAGTCGATCAGAAACACCCATTTTTATTTTTGCTCAATTAAGATTTTCAAATCTTTGTAGAAGAGCTATGTTATGCAGAGTTCTAGATTATGTTATTGTTGGCCCTTGAATATGTGTATTATTTACATAGGTGGCTTATGGGTGCCACAGAAGCCAAACATCCCCCTTACTGGGCAGCTTGTGTGTCTAATGGCTTTACCATCAGGTACACAGACCTGAAGCAGGAACAAACAGCTGTCAATCAACTGCTGGCACACAACTTAATTGTGACATTTAAAACCAAACTTTCCTCCTAGAGCAGGCAGAGTAATTGTAAATTACTTGTTTGTTTCAAGAACAGTTTGACAGTCAAATACATGTTGAATTTTCATATTTACAATAGCATTGTTTGACACCCTTCATTCATCACTGGAATGTGTGTATGATCAGGATATAAGGCTGTTTGACTTTCAGCCATGCTGCGGAAACAACATTGTCAGACTACAAATATTCATGCTGGGAATATTTGCACCGAGCAGTCATGACAAATTGACATAGATGTGTTCTGCAGGATAAACGTTTATGTTCGTGATAAGAAGTCATGGTTTACTGATGTCATAAAGGAAGTCATCTTTTTGGGAAAGCTTCCTTTCACATGAGTGTTAAATCATGGAGAAAACAGTTTACATGTAACATTTTCATGACATCTGCAATTGCATACTATACAATTATGACATCCACATGGGCACCTCAGATGTCATGTCATCCACACTGGCACCTCAGATGTCATGTCATCCACACTGGCACCTCAGATGTCATGTCATCCACACTGGCACCACAGATGTCATGTCATCCATACTGGCACCACACAGATGTCATGTCATCCACATTTGCACCACAGATGTCATGCCATCCACACTGGCACCACGGATGTCATGTCATCCACACCGGCACCACAGATGTCATGTCATCCACACTGGCACCTCAGATGTCATGTCATCCACACTGGCACCTCAGATGTCATCCACACTGGCACCACAGATGTCATGTCATCCACACTGGCACCACAGATGTCATGTCATCCACACTGGCACCACAGATGTCATGTCATCCACACTGGCACCTCAGATGTCATGTCATCCATAATGGCACCACAGATGTCATGTCATCCACACTGGCACCTCAGATGTCATGTCATACACACTGGCACCACAGTTGTCATGTCATCCACACTGGCACCACAGATGTCATGTCATCCACACTGGCACCTCAGATGTCATGTCATCCACACTGGCACCACAGATGTCATGTCATCCACACTGGCACCACAGATGTCATGTCATCCACACTGGCACCACAGATGTCATGTCATCCACACTGGCACCACAGATGTCATGTCATCCACATTTGTAACCTTAGAGATCATAATATCCCCATTTTCACAATAAAAGACCATAACAATTTAACTTGCACCTTACGGGTCATGACATCCAGACTTTTACCCTATAACATCCATGTTTGCCCCACATAAGAACAATTATCCCTCCATGACAACAAAGGGTTTTGACAATGGATAGCTGTCTGCTCATAATCCTTAAATGTTACAGCCATTAGCGATAGCTTCAGCATTAGATTAATGGCTTCACACACATAACAGTGATGTTTTATCTCTGTATGAACCGAAGCATAATATAAGCATCTTTGTTGAATTACCACATAATGTCGGGTAACCCACAGCATGGTGCCTGCAGGTTATATGTCTTTATTTCTAGTTCATATAAGAGACTGTGGGGTAGCCTAGTGGCTTAAGCAATAACTAGTCGCACCAAAAGGTCTGGCTTAGATTCCCCACATGGTTACAATGTGTGGAACCTATTTCTGGTTTTCCCCACTGTGATATTGCAAGAAATCAGCTAAAAACTGTGTAAAACCACACTCACTCCCACCAGTTCTGATAATAAAGAATCAATTAACATGGACAGGCCTTGATGATGCAAAGGTACGGAACTGTATCTAATGGCTAAACGCATGTGATATACCTGAATGTGATACTCACCATGTTTATGACAGTAAGGACGTAGTTGTTGATGTCCTCGTCCTCGTAGTGCTTAACCATCTGGGGGTCCACAACCACCATGGTTTCTACATGTTTCTCCACAGATATTGACCTCTTCTTTCGGTGCTTCCTCTTCTTCTCCACATGCTGGTTGTGTTTCTCCCATCTTGCTCTCTGTTTGAATGGCTTGTCCAAATTTTCTGTAACACAGGAAGACATCAAATATATTATTAAAGAAGCAGTTAAGCTGAAAATTGAGATTCCAAACAATTGTACCATTTTTAGATATGTCAGTGTAAAACCATATGTGCACCACAATGATAAATAATCTGGTTCAATCCCTAATAGTGTGCCCATGTGGCACAAGATACTGCTAAACAGTGGCTTGAAACATCTAAAATTGACTGAACCATTAGAGGCACAGATATCCCCATCATTTGTGACACCTCAGTTTTCTGTGCAGAGTTGAATCAGTGGACACTCCAGAAACCTATGGTTCATGGGTTCAATCCTGGTTTCCCTGGTTACAGTTCCAGGTCTGTCACCACAGAAGTGGTCGGAGACCTGCATCCCTGTCTTCCCACATTCAGCTGACACAGTTAAACAAATGGAATACAGTTCAAAGTGGAAACAAACCCAGCTCACTCACTCACACACTCACTTACTCATACATGCACAGTATCAACAAATGATGATAACACCTCTCACAGGTTGAAGTAGCCTTGCTCCAAGGCTGTACTGAATGCTGAGCCAACAGATGTACAGTAATTCTATCCTTCAAAGAGGCAAGTCTAAACAAGCGGACAGTACCCCCAGTCTGTTATTTATTATTTTTTTAGAAATTATCTTTTAACTATTATTTTTAACTTAGAGACTTGTGCAAGCCTAAGGTTCAAGCTGCTCTTACCTTCATATCACATCCATTATTCCAACATAAACAGTAATTATATTTTCTTTGGGTAAAGTCTCTCACTAACATATGGTAATGATTTGTTTTGGAACACTATTATTATCATCAAATAACATCCCTGTAGCATGAGTGAGTAACTCAGATCACAGCAAATATCACATCAATATCACTGGGGAAAACCAGCACCGAGCTCCACACATCAGCCTACATGTAGCCAAGTGGTCCAAGGCCATCAAAAATTGGTAGGAATTCAAGATAATTAACCTTGATCTGTCACCATCATATCATAAATACAAACATATTGCACCTGCATTATGATGGTTTTTCCCCACCACAAAGCTCACAAGTAATGATATAACTGAAACGCTGTTGATAGCAGACTTGAAATCAATTCCCTGAGATGATGAGTTGATGAAAGCTATGGGAAATGTGAAGCAAGGAACAAATATACACTGGTAAATACAAGACCTTCAGTATTATTTCTGGTAAACCATAACAGTATCAGGTATCACCTTGCTGGTCAGGTACCTTGTTGACTGTAGACACGCACTCATCATTTACAGGCAGACACTGCTTCCAGTGAGACACTGCTGGGTGGGTGGGTGAGTGAGTGAGTGAGTGAGTGAGTGAGTGAGTGAGGAGTGGAGTGAGTGTGAGTGAGTGAGTGAGTTGAGTGAGTGATGTGAGGAGTGATGAGTGAGTGGATGCTGTTTTATGTAGGAATTCAGTAAAAAATAAAACAGTGTCTCCACTGAGTGAGGGGTGGTGGATTAGTCTTGTGGTTAAAGCATTCGCTCAAGGGAGTGAGTGAATGAGAGTGCAAGCACATGTTGTTTTACGGTATAATTCAGAAAATACCACCACTCATGTATGACATTTATAATCAACATCAGTAAGAAGAGACTTAACTAACTAATGTCTTGATGACATTTCCCCTAATTGAGGAAGTAGTTTTTCGCTGAAGTGAGTTTATTTTGGTTGTCAGTCAGTCTGGTTCTCTGCTAGTATGCTGAAATAACATGGATGTAGAATCTGAATGGACTTATGTTGCAGACTCCTGCATTCCAGTAGAAGTTTGCATGTTACATCATCAGAAGTAATTCGGCCAGGAAGTTAAAATTAACTGCCAGGTGAAAGAACATCCATGTTTGAATGTGGCGAGCAAGCTGGAAATGGATATTCGGTGATCATGTATTTGATTCGGGAATTATAGTTGTGTTCTGAAACTTGCATTTGCAGAGCTTGTAACTGTTTTCAGTCAAGTAACATTTTCATAACATAAGTATGTTTCTTGTCAAATCCAATTTTCAAGTATATTCATTCTCCTGCCTGTCAGTATGTCTACTCCCGGTAAGTGTCAAGTCCACTTCACAGTTTGGAATATAGGGTGAGTGAGTTAAGTTTGCTGTTTTTAGCAATATTTCAGCAACATCATGGCAGGGGACACCCAAAATGGGCTTGACACGCATTACACCCATGTGGGGAATCGAACCTGGATCTCTGTGTGACAAGCAAACACTTTAACCACAAGGCTACCCCACCGCCCCTTTTGGAATACACATGGAGTTGGATAGCTATAAACATATGTCAAGGTCAAGATGAATTCATCAAAAGTATAATTGCTGGACACACAATCTACAAATCCCCTCTTCTCTTCAGTTTATTGCCCATTTTACTGATTGAAACATGACAATATGCACACACCAGGCTAAAGATTCAGACTGACTGACTGACTGAGTTTGGTTTTACGCCGCTTTTAGCAATATTCCAGCAACATCACGGTGGGGACACCAGAAATGGGTTTCACACATTGTGCCCATGTGGGGATTCGAACCCGGGTCTTCGGCGTGACGAGCCAACGCTTTAACCACTAGGCTACCCCACCGCCCCTAACGATTCAGAACTCTGTTCAGAACTGTGTTTGTCCGTTTGTCACAGAAAAAAACAGCTATCCCACTGAAACTGTAAAAGATATTGTTAACCCTCTCCATCACCAGAATGATTACACCGGGTGGAAAAGATATTTCCAGTCAACATATCAGTCAACACAGTCTTTATTCTTCATTCCCAGAAACTGAGATTGAGTATGAGACACCTGTATACAACACCTGTACATCACACCTGTACATCACACCTGTATGGCACACCTGTGTGAGGAGTTGGGTAATATCTGGGTCGCATTAGGGAGACATGGGATATTACAGGATTAAAATGTGCAGCTCATATTTGGCTGTTGCAGAAACTATTTGCCTGAAGTTCTACACAATGAACATCTTTGGTGACCTGCACACACAGTTCCTTGTAAGTGGTGGTTAATGACCCACTCAGCAATCAATTCCCTTGTAGCTTATATTTATCATCCAAAACTGTGTTCCACAGGAGATATCGCTTGTGTGAGATCAAACGATATCTCCTAGGAGATATCGTTTTGACAGTAGATTTTGTACAATGCCCTGACAATGCTATGACGTCATGTACTTGATGACGTCACAATGCTATGACACCGCTGCACTGCAAGTCTAATGGCAGTACCATGTTCAGAGATGTACAATTTTCATTGAAAATTAATGAAGAGTGATTTTGGATGATAAATAGAATCTCACACTCGTTGATAAAGTAAAAATATCCTCGGCAAGCCTCGGATATTTGTAACTTTATCAACTCATGTTGATATAATTGATATCAGAAGACACTTGGGTGAGATTCTCTATGTATCAGGCTAAGTATCTGCAGATGTTTGGTCAAACACTCAGTTTCTTAGATTTCTTTTATAATATCATGTTTCAAATTTATAGGCAGAATTCCACTAACACTGTACACTGTTGGTGACTATTGAGGGGGAAGCAACTATTGTGATAGGGATAGTCTATGGGGACATATTATTGCGATAGCGAGAGTCTATTAGACCAACTATTCAATACTACTACTGCAATGTCTCAGTTTTTTCCCCTGTATAGTTTATAGAAAGTCATTTCCCAAATGAATGTATAGTTTATATGAAATAAAAACAAGTTGAAGTAGTTTCAGTCTCTTTTAATAACTAACAAGAAACTTGAAACGCAGATCAAGTAAACATAAACTTATTGTTATTCACAATTTCAAACTCAGAGTTGCATGCTGTGTTTGCCGCCATGTTAGTTTAAGAGGTAACAGGGGTAGATAACTCTAAATCAAAACGAACTTCCTGTATATTGCGCTGCACATTTATCAATGGAAGTCAATACTATCGACAGTCACACATACTATCAATAGTTTTTCATTTCCACCATCATTTAACTGCTGTGAAAGACGCAACAATTGCAATCCTTTGATAGTTCAATGCAATGTTACATCACTACAGTACACTACAATCAAGTGAGTGAGTGACATTTGTGGACTTGGTGAAAAGCGTGGGCAGTGGGCACACACACACACACACACACACACACACACACACACACACACACACACACTGCAAAGAGGATCATCACTATTTATAATGACTATTTTAATTATATTTCAACATACTGAATTTGGATAGTGTTAAATACATAAGAATATTCAGTTCAATATTTTTGGCAAGCCAGCAAGTATTTTTGTCACCTCATTCCTTACAGTAAATATATAATGTAAGTTTACTTTCAGGAAAAAACTGATTACAACAGCTCACTTCTGTTTCTCAGTCTCAATGCCAGAGGCAGGTTATTTGCATTATTTGTTTGTGGCTTAATGTCGCACTCAGCAATGTTCCGTCTATGTAATGGCAGTCTGTAAATAATTGTCACACTAGACAATACAGTGACTGACATCATGAGCACCGATCTATGGAAGTAGGGGAGTAGGACAATTACCACCCGGACAATTGCCACCTATACAACTGCCACCAAACAATTGCCACCCATACATCTGCCACCTGACAAGTGCCACCCATACAACTGCCACCGGACAATTACCACCCATACAACTGCCACCGGACAATTGCCACCTATACAACTGCCACCGGACAATTGCCACCCATACATCTGCCACCTGACAAGTGCCACCCATACAACTGCCACCTGACAAGTGCCACCCATACATTTACAACTGCCACCCATACAACTGCCACCTATACAATGCCACCACGGACAATTGCCACCCATACAACTGCCACTGGACAATTGCCACCACCTGACAAGTGCCACAATTGCCACATCCAGTTACAATTTACTATGCCAATACATACGGAAAATTGCCACCAAGGACAAGTGCCATCCAGTTATTTTATGTAATTTTGGCACTTGCCACCCAGAATTTTTATGTAATTTTGGCAATTGTCATCGGTGGAAATTGTCCTAGGCCCCCACAACATCATCGCATTAAACAATTGCATCAAACAAGTCAGCAAATTCGATCACCCTCTATAAATCACCATGCAACAAGCATTGGTTGCTGAACACCGATTCTGACCCGGATCTGACAGGGCCAGTAGTAAGTACCAGTTGACAGTCTTCAATCAGCAATATCACCTTCCATTACGATCCAGCAACCCGAGGACACCATCATAGACATGTGTCAATGAGTAATTCTCACAGACCATTTAACATGACAGCCATCTAGGATATTATTTCCTAATCCTTTAACTGCCTTCAATTTCCCAAGTGAGATCTGTAAATGACATTATTACATCTGTTGACTAAGAACCATCAAGTGCACATTATCTGTATAATTGCCAGTATCATGTACACATTACCCCCACCTAACCCCAACCTTAAATGTTGTCAGGTCAACCATATGTGAACATGTGCCACTACCTTGTAATGGGATTCACAAATGAAATGGACATGTTTTTCATAATATATTTTACATATATTTGAATTTATTTACCATTTTTGTTACTAGTTTTAAATTAGTTTTTTAATGCAATGTAACTAATAATCACAATATCTAATGTTTCATCATTATTGGATTTAATTTTGTGAAATCAGATTTTTTGGTGAATGCACCTTGTATGGACATGTTTCATACCTTATTTAAAAAGGTTCATGAATGACTTGAAATAGTGCTCACAACTCATGCTATAAGTCATGATGCATCCCAGTATTTATAGATCCAGGTTAGAATTGGTCTTCAGCAACCCATGCTTGTCATAAGAGGTGACCAACAGGATCGGGTTGTGACAGGCTTGCTGACTTGGTTGACATATGTCATTGTATCCCAATGTGTAGATTGATGCTCATGCTGTTGATCACTGGATTGTCTGGTCCAGACTTGATTATTTACAGACAGCAGTCATATAGCTGACATATTGCTGAGTGTACATGTGATGTTAAACAACCACCAAACCAAACCCCAATATTTCTAGTCTAAATGTAAACCAGGGATGACAGAAACGTTTAGTTAGTTTAATCTCTTGGACGAAAAGTTGAAACCCTGCATGACTCTCAGAGTTGTGTTCATGACTCACACAGTTAGTCATGATGACTCTCCAATGTTCTTAAATGTAACCCAACATAGCTTAAACTTAAACAAGGGATTACAGAGAGTTTATACAGTATAACAAATTCGGTGGTTGAGCATTATACTTAATCTAAATCCAAGCACATTTTCATGTACCATCATTTCCAATTTGAAAATATATAGAAATATTTTTAACATTTCTAAGAAAACTCTTCTCTGAATGAATACATTTTCAAATTAAAACCACACAACTATGTACTTGAAAATGTACATAAACTTAATTAGCATGATTATAAAACTCATTAACTAAGACATGATCAAAAAGAGTCTTACAGCCTGAAGTGGTATTTGTGGATGTTAATCAGCTGATGATGACAGTTCATGACATGAGCAAATTCCATGATGATATCTAAAAGTAGGTATCTTATGTTATCTACAATACAGGCCTTGAATTTGGGCTACCCAACATGCATGGGAACCTTTTTATCACCTTAATTGACAAATAAATGAAAAGAAAGGCAAGCTGCAAGTATCCAAACATTCCATCTTCTGTAAGTGTCCATTAAATTCTTTTAAAAACAAGGTACCCTGAATCAAATGTTTTAAACGGACACATGTCAACAAAAAACACCTGTACCATCCATCAACTTGACAGCCCCAACAAAGGGAGACCCACCGACAGCTAACCATGCCCGACTGAAAAACTTTTAAACTGTCATGAATTAGGACCAGGGCAGTCGCTGCTGTTATACAGTTATTCATCCTAGTTAGTTCCGATAAAAAGCAACACATTATGGGACAACCCAGCCATCTAATGAAATAAATGATGCCTGTATGTCTAAACCCACTCTCATACCTCTTTCATCCGCTTGAAAAACTGCCTTTGAACAAAATACCATAGCTGAGGGTAAAACACTCTGTATGTGACTGTAGGCACATTGTAGCCAGACTGTAGGACAAGCATGTAGAGGGGTGGGTGGTAGTGGGCTCATCATTTAACTTGACACATTGTTAGAATTCTTCAAATCTCACAGCTTTACCTGTACATTTGCTGTCAAAATGATTGTCATTTTGAAACCTTAACAAATATGCAGGCTAATTGACCCTTTCCTCCATGTATTTTTTTAAAGGAAATTTAATCAGTTGCAAAATACTTGAGTTAATTCTCAAATAAAAAACACATTTTCCATAATCATGAGAAACCCCTATTGATTCAGAATCCTTTGTATGATATTGTCTATATCATATGCATGTGTTTATTAATTGCTAATTAAAAATGATGTAAATACCACATGTTGGCTAAGGGGAGCATAAGCTAACACACACAAAGGCATGTAAATCATCAAAACAATTGCATCACATAAATTTGGCAGCAAATTATTCATTTTACATATCAGCACTGGACTAAATCTAACACTATGGCTATCATTCAGGCAAGTTTGTGATCCAAATGGTAAATACTATGTTACATAAACTATTAAAAGAAAGAATGTGATCTATTTAGATATATGTGAAGTAATTTTCACACTATTAACAAAAAGATGACTTGTTTACTATTCCCCTACTTATTTACTGTAACATATGTATCTGGTTTGAGGATCTGAAGATACTTGGATTACTTCCCAAATATCATTCCAAATATAATACATCATTCTCTGACAAACACTTTAGAATCTACTTATCTCATCATGTGATTTCTTATTCTTTTAGCAATATTCTAGCAATACCATCAGACGCGAGAAATGGTCTTCACATATCATACCAAAATCAGGAATGAATCTGGACATTCAGTGTGATGAGCAAACGCTTTACCCACTAAGCCAGAGAGTCCAATTGTTTTACAGACTACCATACGTCACAAGCTAGACGATACCTTCTTTGAGAGAAGTGATGTGATATCACTTGCTTGATAACGGTGTTAGTACCTACACCGAAAAGTCTCACTCATTGCAATAAAGAATTCGAAGTTGACTATCCATAGAAGTTGGTTTTCCTAGATGATTCCTCTACCATGATACATATATTCAAATGATCCAATACTTCAGATTCTCCATTGCAAATAATAAACTGAAATATGTTTACTTAACACATTCACAGAACATATAAATGCAGGGAAGAGTTTTAAGTGATGCAGAAATGATGTGCATGTACAAATGTATGGAATGGATGCAGAAAAAAATATGCACCCTGGCCCATACCCCAGACTGTTCCAAATTCTTGACAAATAATATAAAGTTTGTTGCAATCGAAATAATGGGTTCATCTAATGGTTTAGTACATCACACCATTTCAATACTTTACTGGACCATCATATATTTCAGGCTAAAAATTGAACTGGGTAGAAGAACAAGACCACCTACACCTTTGGAGGACCGTCTCTGTGATCAATGCTCTGTCCTTGAGGATGAAGAACACCATTTTATGTGTTGTACTAAATATTCAGACGCAAGAAACTCCTTATTTAACTCCCTTTCCTCTAAAATTAATAACTTTCTCAGCCTTACTACCACAGAAAAATTTAACCTCCTTTTTAGAAATAATGATCCAAATAGTATAGAAATAATTTGCTACCACATGTACCACTTTAAAGAAATATAGAAGATCTCCAGATTGTCCGAGGCAATTATTATACACATTTGTACTATTATATGTTTTGTTACTCATCATATATATATAAGATTCATTATATACCTTGTTTAGGCCAGACCAATTTTATTTTTTTGTTTTCAGGATCCGCCGGTCGTATTTTTTCAAGAATAAGAAAAAAAATACAAATGAATTTTCCAAAATATAAAATCTTAATGTTTTTATTGGTCAAAAATGTAAACTTACAAGACATTCTTTCTAGACTGCTTTTTGACTCATATACACTTCATAAATTGCCAAAAGTAAAATAGTTTTAGTATTTAAAAGGAATATCACTTTGACTGGTGATTTTTATTTTTTTTTATTTTGACTTATGCCTTTAGGTTTTTTTAGATCAAAAATCCGTAAAACAAGAAATATAATTGGTCTGGCCTTATGTAGTTTATAAAATAGTGTCACTGTTACTGCATGGAACGTTTGCACAATAAAATATCTTAACTTATCTTATCTTATCTTATCTTTTCTTTCCTCTAAGGACCCTTGAAATTTGTAAGTGCTGGTCCCACCAAGCCCATGTCTTGTGAGTCCCACAGGACATATGTCACTTTCAAAAGGGTTGATTCCACATCTTAAAAATTGTTAAACTAGATTTTCAAGATACAGTAAGCAGCACTTGGGAATGATGCCACTACTCATCAGTAGTAATACCAGGATTCGATGCCAGAAAGTCATCAGAGAACATTAAATAAATATAAACTGAAATTGAGACAGGTTATTAGTTCTCTCCCCTACCAATTATAGAGAGTGTATTTTCAGGGATATCTTACATAACATAAACACGTTCATGCATGATCAAAGCATTAAGGATCATGTATCATCTCATATTTCACTCAAGGTGTAATAACAGCTGTTTAACACGTTCCATGATATGAGTGGCAACTGCAGAGCGGCAATTCAGTTGGTCATGTTCCTCGATAAACATCTCAAGCAAAGGTCCAACACTTTAAAAATAATCTCCATAACTGATCTACACCTCTGAAATGCTCCTCATTTCAACTAATACTGGTCAAATTCACTATATTTGAAATTTAGATGCTTGTAATTAGATTTGGGATCATGTTCTAATGTGTACATTTCAAATTATAGTTTATCAGTGATGAAAGACATGGTTTACTCTAGCAGACAGCAGTGTTTATATCAGTTTCAAGCAAGTGAGATTGTAGTGCATGACATGTTTATTTCTTACAACAACAATCGGTGCACATTTCCCCTTCAACCACATCTAACAGTTTATCACCAAACACCTGTCAATATTTTACTTGCACTTTGTAAATATTTCAAAGATCGTGAAAAAACACATTTTTAACTGAGTATGAGAATGGTGTCAGTGCAGTTGTCAGCCTCAGTAAAATAAAATACAAAACATGATTCCAATTTTCATGTGATCAACCATATTCAATTTCGCCAGCTAGCTTAGGAATGTTTGTAATATCAACTGTTACCAAGTACAGAAAAGGTACCCAGAAATCTCCTATCATATCAACGCCCATGGTGTCAGAACTTATCGTAGCGCCACTCCATCCTGGATGAAGAGTCGTTAATGACTGGTGGTAACGAAGGGCTTACTAGGTGCATCGGTTTGGGGTTTAATGCCCCACTCGGCTATATTCCAGTTATATGACATTGACATGTAAATAAATATGTTTCGACCAGATAATTCAGTAATTGATATTATGAACAACGAAACGCCATTCGTTTTTACGATGACTTGCAATGAACCAACTCACTGAGCCTCACCCCTGTTTCTCATTATGAGCAAAGATTTTTGGGTAATAATTCTAACCTGGAATCCCAACAGGGAAAGAATTTTGTTACTGAGAATGAAAAACATGCAATGTATTTCATGAAGTACCAGGGGCGGTGGAGTAGCCTAGTGGTTAAAGCGTTCGCTCGTCACGCCGAAGACCCGGGTTCGAATCCCCACATGGGTAAAATGTGTGAAGCCCATTTCTGGTGTCCCCAGCCGTGATATTGCTGGAATATTGCTAGCGGCTTACTCACTCACTCACTCACTCACTCATGAAGTACCAACGATGAAATCAACTGGGCAGTTAGTCTGTCATACAGACACCAAAAGAAATATATCCAAGAAAGGCCACGCAATTCTAGAATATGTGGCAAGTCTGAAAAATGAAGAAAGTCTCTGGGCTCCTTTTCATTATATTTTATGATTTTTTTATGAACAGTTGTTGGGTTTTTTTTTGTAAAATATGTTCATTTCAGAGACTAGGTGTTAGTCTACTTGGTGGTCTAAATTTGACTTTACCTGAAACTCAATACCCTACTGATATAGACATGCCATGCCTTTCTACTTGGACAAGATGCAACAATTGTCTGGTGCTAGGATAACGGGAATGAATAATAGACCCCTTTTCACAATGACCTGACAGATGTCCTTGACCTTTGACATAAAAAACATTGATATACAAATGTATGTTGTTAGAAGTCTCAGACACAAATGATTACAATGATATGATCATATTTTTTTTAAAAACCCAGTATAATGACATTGACCTTTGTCCTTGGTCTTAACCTTGACCTAGGCTTCTCAAAGTGTTTGCCAGGTAGGTCTATGCTACATAATTTATACACTTTGAGAAAGCCTAACCACATCTCGGTGCCGAAGTTATTTTTACCATCTTGCAACATTGACCCATAACTTGTGAAAATACAATCCACTTGTTCCATGAGGAATAAGATCTAATCAAAGATCATTAAACCGCAACCATAATTTCAACTACAACTTTACTTCAAGAAGAAATATCATAACATTTGCACTATGTGTTGTAGCATATAAATTTCCCTAAGTACTTAATTTATGTTTAAGTGAGCATAAAAGTTAGGAAACCCAAATCTTTACACCCCTAGAGAAAACACAGGATTACTTTCTGATAACAACTGATGGATATTAAATGAATATATATTAAGGTCACAGAAGTATATTCATTTTATCATGCACCATGTCTACATAAAAGATATAACATAGTATATAAAATATTTGCAAAAACACCCCAACAATGACTCCAGTACACTTTAAATGTTATCAGAACTGTTACAGACAGTTTTGTCATCAATATGATCAGTCCTGCCCTGTTTCACTTTATTGAGTTCCAATCAACATGCTCATCATGACTGCCTTTTTTGCTAAGTTTGATGATGATTTGATGAAAATATAATCTAGATTAACAATCCCAATGGCTTAATTTGCAGATCAACAGGTACAAAACTGTTACAAGATTAATGCTAAAACTTGCTTACACATCCTGGTAAGAGTTTCACACAGTGCATGCTACACCTAGTACCTGATTAATCAAGAAATACACTTTCATTCATACAGTCAAAGTTTGGAATTCATTTTATATGATAAAGTTCGGAAAACAATTCAGAACTACCGGTAGTTATATTTGGGAAAAAGTATCTCTTTTGAATCTTCTTTCATGTTTGAGTCCATGGTTCCTTATTCAGTTTTATAACACAACGAAACTTGTAATCATGGCAATACATAGCAAATTACCTTTATCATGAAATATACCTGATGAAAATGAAAAGGTCGTTAAAAATACCATTTACTTATTGATGAGAGAACTGAGTTCAGTCTTTACAGACTTTGTCACGATATGGCTGAGATATTGCCGATGTGACATTAAATATTAACTCACTCACTCACTTTACAGAATTTAGTCTTATTGATGGAGTACATATAGAACAACTTTTCATAATATTTAAATGATGTCATGACTTGTCTGTCTAATGGAGGAGAGTCAAGGATGATTCAGGTTGTACCCAGTTGCTGGGCATGTGATTCACGCTGAGAGACCAAGGACCAAGTCAGAACTGGGACTAAAAATACCCATGTAGTTTTCTGTTTTCAGGATGATGTAATGCCATGTTGAATGTGTTCCTTCATCTACAGTTCATCTCTTGGTTCAGTCCAGCTTGCCCCTTCGTTCAGTCCAGTTCGCCACTTTGGAGCAAAACCTGAGGCCTTTGCACTCAGTGTCTACATATCTGGCTATGGTATACACAAGGTGTACAATTCAGTGCTTGACATGTTCATCATGGCACACTCCCACCAGCGCCACCAGCTGGCACACAGTATCAGAACAGAAGAATCAAATACCTGCTCCTACCTGAAACTCCACAAGATTGTTCTGACTGATGCTCCTTGTCCTCAAGGTGAGCCTTGGCAATATCCAGACTAGCAGGCAATGCTGATCTCTTGTAAATAATGTGTGGATGCTCCGGGCTGTGGCTACTGTTGTGGCCCTTCACAGGCTCAATGAAATACTCCTCTCCATTGCTGTGAACAAATCCCATCTGAAACAAGAGCATGAGAGTGAGTGAGGGATATGTAAGCGATATACTCAAACTTTCCAAGGTGTGTCAGTCATTATCCTGTGACATGGGGCCTCCAAGGCTTCACCACTTGACCAAACCAACAAATCCCTCAGAAATACATGGCCATTACATTTGACACCTGGTCTTAAAAACATTAAGGTATTCTGCAGGCATAATCACATGATCTTGCTGCCTGAAGGACACACTTCAAAATCATATTTTAACACAACCTTGTGACAACATTTATTATAAAAGTCAGAGACCTCTGCACATAAAAACCTGCTGCCCATGGGCAGTGATTAACATGAGGACATGCATTAATGAATAGAATGATTTACACAATACATTTGTGTACTCAAAAATGAGAGTGAGTGTGAATGGTTTTACGCTGCTTTCAGCAACATTTCAGCAATACCACGACAGGGGACACCAGAAATGGGCTTCACACATTGTACGCATGTGGGGAATCGAACCAGGGTCTTCAGTGCGACGGGCAGCACTTTAACCACTAGTCTACCCAAAAACCCCACTCAAAAATGAAAATGTATATTATCAATCTCAAAGAAACTCAGGGCAACTTTCCAATTTACAACAGCTTTTTATTAACCCTTTATAAATGATAGATTGAAACCTTTCTCTTAGTTGGCACACTTGAGGAAACTGTACATTTCTATCCCTGTAATTATCAGCAACATGTCAACACTGTGATATATAACCTGCTGTATGGTGCACACTTGTATCTCCATGTACATGGACCCTGTCAGCAGTAGACACACAAACCATTGTGTAGTTGTTCCTGACTCTGACAAGGTAACACACCGGTGGTAACCACAATACTAAACACACATGACTTGTGTGCCTATCTGACACCCAGACACCCCACAAACATAACCCCCACACTCTAATCATATATACTTCAACTAACAAAGAGATACTACTTTCTTACCACAATAAATAAACTATTTTCTGTACAACTAGTTTGACATATGCTACTCGCCACATTCATCAGTCTGATATGATGTGTTGATTCGGTATGTCAGAAACTCCAGTGTTGAGTTTGTCTTTTTCTGGTCTGAATGAGCGGAAACCAGCAAATACATCAGCTGCAGATATTGTGACAGTGTATTTACACAGAGGTTGTCATAGACACAAGTCCTGCCGGACTTTGATATTAGTTAAACATTACTGACAAGTAATGGTTGCTTCATCAATCATCTCTTGTATGTTACATTAAGATAAGGTCTTTTTAAACATTTTCTGTTTCCATCACTAAGACTTTTTACTTGATTGCACAATAATACTGCAGGGAATAGACACCTCCGGCCATGGAAACATGTCAATTACATCTTTATGTCTCCTGTGAGACTACTTATTGACAATTCTAAGAAACAGTAATTCATATATAAATACAATGATAAATGACTATGCTTATGGTTGGTCATCAGCAACTTGAGTATTGATATGGGGCAGTGGGTAGCTTAGTGGTTAAAGCATTTGCTCATGTCACTTGGAAGACCTGGGTTCATTTCCCTACATGGTTACAATGTGTGAAGCACATTCCTGATGTCTCTCATCATGATATTGCTAGAATATTGCAAAAACAGCATAAATCCTTGCTCACTCACTCACTCACTCACCACTCACTCACTCGCTACCAGTATTGATGAAGGGCAGGGCATGCTTACTCTTTTTGGTGTCATCGGTAATTTTCAGTCATCCACTCATAACATTTTCACCTCTGTTTCACTTTTTGGCCCAACAAAGTCTGTTTTGTGGACTGTTTATTCTCTGCCATTCCCATTAAATATTTACTTATCCACAAATAACATTTTGTAACTTGTCACACCCACTTTAAGTATGAAACTGACAACCCCAAACAGATATATCATGGAAATCTGAAATAGTTTACTCTTCATCTGTTCCTGTTAAAACAATAATCTTCATTCCTTTGAAAACAGGTCACTTTTTAAGAAGGCAAATGTTCGAAATGTCAAACACAATGCAAGATGCTTAGAAGCAAACCACAATGCATAGTGTACATTTCAATTTGTTGAAAGAATCATTATTTTACCCCAGCTAACATTTCGTGTCAACTACAAATTTCAAAAACACGCCCCTAATGTATGTTTATAGGGATTCTGTCTCTCACTTCACCATAAACATCAGCCAACCAGACAGCAAAGGAAGAAAACAACCCAGGCTATGGTCTAGTCAGGTTATACAGTACAACCCTGATTACATCACAAAATGACATTCGGAGACTTTAGAAATTTCACATTTCTCCCCAAAAACAACTTTCTACAGTAATAAATATAACTGCTGACACAGAGAGTTCCAAATGTTCCTTGTTATCAGATTCCTTTCCCTGCCACCCTACATCAGCCTTTGAAGATAGGATATGTATGTTATATTGACTCGCCACAGATTCTTAATCATGGTGTTTCTATCACACTCTGGGGAGCTATGAGATAAAGTCGATATTCTCATGATTAATCTGATTTAAATCAGGTAGCAAATTCCTTCTTGTGTAACTGGAAGGTGTAAATTGGGAAACAAGCTTGCCAGATCAGCATAAATCAAAGTTAATGGGTGAAAGAGGCGTGACTCTGGCAGTTAACTCATTTCTCAGGGCTCTGGAAACACTATAGCAGGAATTGTATGAGGTAAACAAGGTCTTTATTAAATCATAACCCAATTTCTTTTGAACATTCATTCTTTCAGATATTGATTCTTGATGTATTACCTGTATGTTACAACTGGATTATGTTGAATACATAACATGCATAATATAATCTGTGATACATTCAACCAGATCTTTGATAAACAACTGCATATATATCTATATGAGACATTCAATCATTAGATTTACTAGAGCAACCTTATCTAAATGTATTAGCTACACATTGCAGTATGAGATTAAAAAATCCAAGAGCATATTTCATACATTGAATCAACAACTTAATCAGATTCAATCAAAACTATTTTCAATAAATTTTCATTCTCCAAGTTTCCATATTTTTAATAAAAAGATCTGTATTATGTCATCATATAATTATTTTTCAATTGTGAAAAGAATTCCATGCAATTCTTTTTGCTTTTTGTTGATTGTAATTTGTCTTTTACAACCTACAAGAAAAAGGTCGCTTAAAAAGGTCGAGAATGAGGTCCAGAGGTCGAGAAAATTCTAGCCCCTATAAGGACAACTAGTGCATGCCTCATTCACCAACAGTTGACACTTCTTGAAATTGGTATGTGAACATTCTTTTAGTATGACCTAAATTTGTCCTTTTAGTTCTAGTTATGTCAATAACCACAAACACAATGGCATAATATATAACTGACAGAATTCTACTTGAACAATTAGTATAACATTGACCTCAAACTGTGCATGACCTGTGTTTTATTGACCTACAAACTACTGCTTGACCTTGACTCAGAACTAAAGTAATGACAATCCACAAAAAAGTTCCGTTTTCAAAAAGTCCTGTTTTCAAAGGGGATACTCATGAAACCATTTCCAAAGGATGTCAAAACATCTCTTGGTTTCAAAAACAAAACTACACTGTTGCAGCAGTAGCAGCAAGACAACTTTCATCAAAACCTTAAAGCAGCCAGGTCATTGCCCAATTCATTGAGTTGGGAAAGGAAATTCCCTCCATGACAGACTGTCACCTACTACATGTATGGAGGAACAGATCTACATTATGCATCAATGTCGCTTGCAGAAATGACGACCACAAGGACATATCTGTCTGTCATTGCAGGTACTTGAGAGACATGTGTCTTGCAGTACATGGCCAATGAATGCCTGCTGGGATCGACAAGCGTTTCTATTACAAGGTCCATAGGACACTTCTCCCTCTGTCTATTGCTGACTTGAAGCAGAACAAGGGCATTAATGGACATATTGTAATGTCCCCAAACAGGTAACTCACGACATGATACACATCGGCTTCTCAAGTCTGAGTTCTTCTATGCACATATCAGACAGACAGGTAGTGTCGTTTCTATCCACTGATTTCAAATCGAACATTTATACCTATTTATCAATCGGAAGAATAATCAAACTGTACATTATTGAGAATCTTACACAATCAGAGGGAACTTCGGGGTAGACTTGGCTCTTGTGACCACATACTTGAGACTAAATAGTTTATGAAAATAAGTCAACTAACAAGAGAAAAGTTCTTCAGTAACATAAAGTTTTAACACCATATCTAGCATTAAATATTGCTACACACGATTGTCTTTTCAGTAGTTTAAATGTTGATGCAAGGCAGAGCATCTGGTAATTGGCAAAGAAAGGTTTCCATACATCTCACTAAGAGGGTACGAAGTATATACCGTTAGGCACAAAGGGTTATATCAGATGCTGTATCTCGAAACAAAGTGAATGGGAAGGTGACTTGTGTAAAAGAGATACTGAGTACGTTGTAAGTACATGGTAGTACAGACAACGGAAGGCTCTCACTATCAGTACCAGTGTTTTACATGTACTGCCCTTACAAACAATGTCTTGCGTCTGAAGAAGGTTAAGGGAACACTAGTTGGGTAAAGGGAACACTAGTTGGGTAAAGGGAACACTAGTTGGGTTAAGGGAACACTAGTTGGGTTAAGGGAACACTAGTTGGGTAAAGGGAACACTAGTTGGGTTAAGGGAACACTAGTTGGGTTAAGGGAACACTAGTTGGGTAAAGGGAACACTAGTTGGGAACACTAGTTGGGTTAAGGGAACACTAGTTGGGTAAAGGGAACACTAGTTGGGTTAAGGGAACACTAGTTGGGTTAAGGGAACACTAGTTGGGTAAAGGGAACACTAGTTGGGAACACTAGTTGGGTTAAGGGAACACTAGTTGGGTAACGGGAACACTAGTTGGGTAACGGGAACACTAGTTGGGTTAAGGGAACACTAGTTGGGTAAAGGGAACACTAGTTGGGAACACTAGTTGGGTTAAGGAACACTAGTTGGATAACGGGAACACTAGTTGGGTTAAGGGGAACACTAGTTGGGTTAAGGGAACACTAGTTGGGTAAAGGGAACACTAGTTGGGTTAAGGGAACACTAGTTGGGTAACGGGAACACTAGTTGGGTTAAGGGAACACTAGTTGGGTTAAGGGAACACTAGTTGGGTAAAGGGAACACTAGTTGGGAACACTAGTTGGGTTAAGGGAACACTAGTTGGGTTAAGGGAACACTAGTTGGGTTAAGGGAACACTAGTTGGGTTAAGGGAACACTAGTTGGGTAAAGGGAACACTAGTTGGGTTAAGGGGACACTAGTTGGGTTAAGGGAACACTAGTTGGGTAAAGGGAACACTAGTTGGGTTAAGGGAACACTAGTTGGGTTAAGGGAACACTAGTTGGGTAAAGGAACACTAGGGTAAAGGGAACACTAGTTGGGTTAAGGGAACACTAGTTGGGTAAAGGGAATGAATGAGAAAGAATCTGGTCTTGCTAATGACATTATTCTTCAATGAAGCTCAACACACAGAAATGGAGGACAGCTACGTATCCATGCCTAATCTTACAAATGTTGTGTCTGAGAGAGTTATAGTTTTGTTTAACTCTGAAACTGAAATGTGTACTTTAAGATCGATCAGAAACAACCACACAGTGCTTTTACAAAGAGTACACGTATTCCTTATCATAATGACAGTGTCAATAGTTCTGTAAGAGCTAAAGTCTAAAGGGTTTATGGATGTTAAAAGGAATACTGGAAATGCGATTCCAATAACCCAAGCCAAGAATGTCATACTCTCTGTTGATGTTTGCTCTTCCTGAACGTGATACAGCCATCACGAACATGCGTGCTTTAATTGATTGGTTTGCCTACATGTACAGCTCTATTCGTGTATTTTATGCTTCGTATCAAATGTTAAAAGCAGTTGCCATGTCTTGCTTCAGGAAACAATCTACTGTTGTTCAGAGACATAATGTTATTCCTGAAAGCACACACAGTGATCCGCTGTGACGCCAGTGACGTTTATCAAAGACAGCAAACCTCATCAATCCCATTGTCAAAATAGTAATAATTACGTGAAGGAGATTACTGGAGTGCACAGCCCACACAGAACATGGCATTTAATATATGGTGATAATTGTTGGATACAGGCGACCACCCAAGTGAGCACCACCACCATTTGGAAACACACACATACAGTATACATGTCTGTGCACAATTCAATACCAGACAAAATACACAGAGGGTAGAATATCAGACAAGGGGCTCTTTTATACCGTTTAGTATTGATACTGTTCCCCATTAATGTCCATTAAACACTTTCATACTGGAACCCAACCACACCATCTTTAGATGGGCATAAACAGTATGCTCTCAACAAGTTCAAGAAAACATTGATTTAAATCTTCAGAATCCGTTTTCGGTCCTAAAATGGAAAAGGAATTCTGCCACTTCAACTCCCTGTCAATTTTCACAGATACAATGTATGGTATTTAAACTTAATATAATTAAAATACAATATATGGTATTTAAACTTAATTATAACATAATTATAATACAGGCGCGTTGCGGATATATGTACAATACTATAGTGATATTTCTAGGGTATAATTGGATCACTTCAGGTTGAATTTCTCTTTATCCACGGCAACCAACAACATACGAAATACTATAAGTATGTGTGTACGTCATTTGTCCGTTTCGGTCACTGTAACGCGCTCCGCACAAGCACGAAACCGTCTACTGTTCTCAACTATAATGTGTATAACGCTAAGGAGCATATACACTTCAAAGGCAGCTCTGGAATACCTCATACCTCAGTGTTACCAACACTTGCAGGAGGGAAGTCACTTTTCATACAACATCTGTACCCATTTGTAGGTGACTCCGGGCTGTTAGGACACATTATGAACAACCTGTCGGTGGAGTTATGTTAGCATGAGACAGCTACTCTAATTGGAGCTGATAGTAGACAGTGAAATTAATGTTTCAAACAACCAACACCATGGCGAAACATGAACTTCACAGCAAAAGGCGTGAACGAACAAGACGTGACCCATGTTCCCGCGTCACCTAACATTGGGATAGCCTTCTGTCATCTTTTCATTCTTTTCTATTTTTTGTTTGTTTTATTCATTTATTTTTTTAAAACTTTCTGATAACTTAAGACGATTTAACGTAGGTCCAAAACAGGCGGGAAGCAAACTTGTGGCTAGTCTGTCATACAGACCCTGAAACAAATATATCCTAGAATCCCCATGTAAATCTAGAATATGTGGCAAGTCTAGAATATGTGGCAAGTCTAGATTTCCACAGTTTCACAAAATGAAGAAAGTCTCTGGGCTCCTTTTCATATTTTATGATTGTATTTCATGATGTTTTTCTGTAAATTTACATGAACAGTGTTTTCTCTCCCACCCCAACCCCACACTCACACCCTTGAAGGGGTGACAACCATTAAAATATGTTCATCACAGAGACTAGACGTGAGTCTAACTTGTGGCAAACGTAAAGTAATAAATATTCTTGGGCATATCGTTGAAGTAAGACTCCTTTCATCCAATCATGCACCCATCAAGCCTTTGTTCGTTAGTTCTATTGTATATCTTTGTTTAGGGTCATCAGAGCAATCTGGCCTGTCTCCCTAGAAATAGTTCATACTGTATCAATGTCTACTCATATTCAAACAGATATACAAATACAAGGCATATTTATTGAACATATTAAAACTGTTATCTTTTACGTTTATTATATTACTTATACGAGGAATTCAATTGAGACATGAATTTCTAGATGAACAATGCAAATACGCGGACAAAGACAGGTGAGTCGCATACAATGTCTCATTTATTACATGCCCATCCCCATAATGTGCCAAGGACAGAATACAGTCCATCTGTTGTCACAAGCAACACGAGTAGGTAAGAATGACGACGAAACGTATTTGTTGAAGACGGGGACAGGTTGACTGAACACATGTGTACCGTCTAAATGTACCCACTGTGATGTGATTAGTTGGTTTGCTGTCTACAAGTCACATACCTGGTAATCCAGCGGCCCGTCTGAACAAGGCAAACCTGTGATTACAATGACCCACCAAGTTTGATAAGTTTGACAACGTAGTCGCCTCTTGAAGTCAAGCATAGGTCACACTGAGCCTATTCAAACCCGAATCCCCAAGCACACGCTATCAACGATTTGTTTATGGCAAAACCTTCTATATGGCGGAGGTTTGTAAATAATCAAGTCCGGACCAGACAATCCAGTGATCAACAGCATGCATGAGTATCGAGTTATACAATTACGAGATACGATGACACGTTTCAACCAAGTTAGCGAGTCTGACCAACCGATCCCGTTAGTCGCTTTACTGAAGGTGAATTCTAACCCGGATCTTCACGGGTGTCTTTGTCGTGATTCGTTAGGTTTTTCTTTCACATAATCATTGAAAACATCGCAATATTTACGAACATGATGGTTTAGTGAGAATAGCAATTGGTATTCCTACCATAGGTACATACAGAGGTAAATATACACGCATTCACCCCAACTACTATGTGCACAATACACATGAATATATGCATAAAGCACTGATTGCCTTTGTGTTCATACCCCTCTAAAATATAATCTTCAATACAAATATCGAACTCACGTATTAGTGAATCGAATTATTCTACACCATGCGAAAGTTGATATGCCATCAAAAAGTACAGTTTAAATAGGAATAATAAATGTAAGTGGGAGTTTTTATTTTGTGTTTGTATAGTTGCTCCGTGTCAGTGAACCGTGTTGTACGAAACTGTCTGTGAGATGGCGAATTCTGGTGACTCAATCAATCTCGAGTTGCAGCGGCAGATACCGTGTTTCATGAAGAAAGCACCTGCTGTCTACTCTCTCCACGTGCCGTTATAACAGCAGCCTTGGATATAACAGTGAACATTGAATCACTGTTGCATGGTATTGTATACACATCAGAACAGCGTATTCCATCACAGAAGTGCCGTGCTCATTCTGGAACATTATACATCGCGCACCGGGATGCAAGCTCTTTATTCGACATGTACGTCGACACAATACATTACTGTTTCCATTTTGGTAGATCCCCAGATGGATGAAATTAAGATGTACATGTATCATTTGCCAGTTGTGCCACGCCATGCCCAACCTTCGTTGAGATCCTGAATATCTGTCAGAATGTAATTGATGTCTCGCTGCAGGGCACATTAAACAGTGACGTCCGATTTTATGTCTGAAAAACTCTTAAAATAGCTAAAGGAATATAGGAGGAAACCCAATACGTGCACCACCTCGTCCTCTGATTTATAAAGTGGTTGTGAAGCCCATTTCTGGTGTACCTCGCCGTGATATTGCTGGAATATTACTAAAAGCGGCGTAAAACCATACTCACTCACTCACTTATACAGCAGCAGGATGTTTCTTAACACAAAAGTACTGTAAGGCAACACTTTACGACAGGTATAGACACACTTGCGAATTCGTTTCGAGAACACCTGGTGTCACTGCTTCGATTATTAATTACTGTTTTGTGTTTTAATTTTGTGTATTTGCTCTGTTCCTGCACAGCTGCATTGGTGTTATCTAATATAGAAAACATGAGTTAATCACAACCTTTGTTCTACAATCCCATCCTCTACACACGGAACGTCCCCGAAGTTCCCAATGGCTCAAATAGTCACATAATCAAAATAGGTGTTCAGAAATTTCGTTCAGAAGCTTGTCCGAGACCTGAAACGTACCTCCGTACAACCATGGGCCCCGTTTCACAAATCTATCGTAGCGCTACGACTGTCGTGCCTCATATATACTATCCAAAAAAAGAAACGCATAGGCCAGAAATCTGTTGCGAAAATGCTGTATTTTCAAACATGTATAACTCGTCCACAAATAAACTTAAGTACATGAATTTATACATCGGTATAGAAGCGGGAAATGTTAATACAACCAAGAGGATCATTTTAGGTAACGGAGACGTTGAGCGACATGGTGACGACGTAGCACGGTCCCGACGTCGGGTCTCCTGGCTCTCAGTCCAATCTCTCTCAACCTGTTCCGTACAGTTTGACCGGATATCCTCCGAAGTTCAGGCACCCTGGCTGCTGTACTCTCACCCGTGGCAGTACGATCACGCAAATGTAGTACCCGATGTACCGATCTTGGGCTGCAGTGGTGACTCGAGCTCTGCCCGTACGAGGACGGTCATTTGTTATACCTGTTTGGTTGTAACGAGCTGCAAGCCGTGATATCGTGCTCAGACTAACATTCAGACGCCTGGCAACAGAAGATTGGTAATCTCCAGCGTGCATACTTTCAATGGTGATGTTCCGTGTTGCAGAGTCAAGACGTAGCGTAGTGATTTGACCTTGAAACTCCTTCAAAACGAATGCCGATTTCCGAAAGTAATCTGGATTTTTATAGCCAGACAGTGCATGCTCTTTGCTGCACAATTTCAACTGGAAGGTGATTTCGGTTGCCTTGTGGCGATGCGTTTTCAATCCTTGCAAGAAATCTCATCAAAATCAACATTTTCAAGTAAAGTCGATTTGTCCAATTGTGTAAAATCATGTTATCGACACTTTTGTTACATATTTTGACGATTGTTTGAACACAAAAGGTAATTAATAGATTTTAAAAATACAAAACGCATATGCGTTCCCTTTTTTCGACAGTATACATAGACTTACGACAGTCGTATCGCTACGACAGCTTTGAGAACGGCGCCCAGGTGGACGTTAGGAGCAGCTCAGTATGCCGGAGCCTTTGACATAAACCATACGGTACCTCCCGGCGGCCCAGGTGGAAGTACACCTAACACCCGATCACCTGTGATGCAAACACAGACTAACTACCTGCAAACACCAATCTGATCTCGCTGACACACCAGTCAGACAGCTTTTGTCGTGCTAGATGAGTTTAACACAGATATCACATGAATAATACAGGGGTTAACAAGCACGGCGGGAATTGGCGGTATTAAATGACAATAGCCTACATGCATTTACCGTAAGAAAATATCTCCGGAAAAATTCTTTCAAATTACATGTTAAAAAGAATGAATAAAGCAAAAACTTCATGACATATAATATCTTTCATCACATGCTGGTAGAGTGCGACATAAGCGATTAAAGAGACCCAAAAGGATGACCACTTGCCTTGTTTGATGATCAATACACACATATATTTTTGTGTTTTTGTTACAAAATTTCGGATTGAAAATAATTTCAGCGAGTGAGTGTCAAATCTACTATATATGCATCAGTATTTACCTGTTATTCAAAACAAGTACAACCAATTATAATGGAAGTGATTTCAGTTGAATTATTTTGGAATTTATTGCAAACGAATCCCCAAAACCAAAATATGCATGTATGACTCATTCTATACTGACGTACAAAAGAAAGTACACACCTGGTGTTTTGGGATTATTTGAAAAGAGTTGTGAGTTTGACTGGCAACTTCGCAATTGGGCACGATATCTGTGGTGGTTTGGCAACATATTAGGAAAGTCTGTGACATATATCACTGTAAAAACTTTTCAAAACATTTACGTCGCTCTTTGGAAAGTAAACCAAAAGCACCAGGTGTGTACTTTCTTTTGTACGTCAGTTTATACTGCGTAGCTTGGGATATGTTGTTTATGGGAAAAACACCCAGTACTGCTTCTTCAGCGGTCTGTGAATGGAACACTTGAAATCAGTGCCCTGCTTATACGGCAATACACGTGACGTAATCATTTTTCAGTGTTTTTCATCATAGGGTCGATGACGTCATGACAGACTGAAAAATGCGCACTATAGTCTGTTTGCAGAGAAAACGTACCGATGAATGTCACTTTAAACCAAAAAGTAAATCGAATAAAGTGAAATTAAGACTGCGAATCTTCATAATTTTACCTTGCTAATTGAACATTTAAATCTCAGAATTTTATTCAACTTAGGGTAAAAGTTGTTTAACAAACGATCATAGTTTTACATCGCTATCATTAGTTTTTATTACAAGGGGGGTATGCACATCAAATGAAACACCGAGAACAAGCAGGGATGGTCTAAGTCAACGCTCATCACGTACCGCACGTGCATTTGTTTCACTGTTCCAACTACTGCGCTTACCCCTTCTCATTCAACACAGCCTTCGAGTAAGTTTATGTGTACCTTTCAAAGTATAAGAGAACTGACCTGCTAATGAAGAGATTCTACGACGCCACTTACACCTAATTATGTTTTCCACCGCGAACGCAGTAAATTAAGAGAGGATATGCACCTTCTGAAACTGATATAGCCATAGTTTCACAAACCAGAATACCATTAACCAACGTTACATGTAATATATTCAGCATATGTTTGACACTCATTACCCACAACCATTCAGCGATCTACATAACAGGAACTGGACGTGTAAATAGCTGTCATCAGCAACTTCCTTAAATATCAAGGTGGGACCTTGGTGCCGTTGTTCAAAGGGATTCTAACGCTATGGACATCGCAAATCCCATACCTTAACATAGACTTACGACAGTCGTAACACTAAAGTGATCGTAACTCCCATACCTTAACATAGACTTACGACAGTCGTAACACTAAGGTGATCGTAACTCCCATACCTTAACATAGACTTACGACAGTCACTAAGGTGATCGTAACTCCCATACCTTAACATAGACTTACGACAGTCGTAACACTAAGTTGATCGTAACTCCCATACCTTAACATAGACTTACGACAGTCGTAACACTAAGTTGATCGTAACTCCCATACCTTAACATAGACTTACGACAGTCGTAACACTAAGGTGATCGTAACTCCCATACCTTAACATAGACTTACGACAGTCGTATCACTAAGGTGATCGTAACTCCCATACCTTAACATAGACTTACGACAGTCGTAACACTAAGGTGATCGTAACTCCCATACTTTAACATAGACTTACGACAGTCGTAACACTAAGTTGATCGTAACTCCCATACCTTAACACAGACTTACGACAGTCGTTTCACTAAGGTGATCGTAACTCCCATACCTTAACATAGACTTACGACAGTCGTAACACTAAGGTGATCGTAACTCCCATACCTTAACACAGACTTACGACAGTCGTTACACTTAAGGTGATCGTAACTCCCATACCTTAACATAGACTTACGACAGTCGTTACACTAAGGTTGTTGTGCAAAGGTTCGCCCAGGGCTCCGCTCCACAAGGCAATCGATTGTCGCAGTCCTATGTTGAAGTGAGTGAGTGAGTGAGTTTAGTTTTACGCCGCTTTTACGCCCAAAAGTGACCCCAGGGTCAAAATGTTAAGAGTGGAACACTGAATATTTCTAATGACCCCAGGTGTTGACAAAGGCTAAGCACGTCCTGTCCAGTGAGTGAGGATGGTTTTATAACGTTTTCAGCAATATTCCATCGCTATCACGGCGGGGGACACCAGAAATGGGCTTCACACTTAGAACCCATGTGGGGAATTGAACCCGGGTCTTCGGGTCGACGAACGAACGCTTTATCCACAAGGCTACTCCACCGCCCCGCCTTTGTTTAGGGACCTATAGGATAATCATAGCGCTAAGTTTAGTGGAACATGGCACCGGACTATAAATAAGTGCTTACATTCTGCTCCCTCCAGTACCACGCGGTATGTCATGCAAGGTGTTGCCAGTATCGGCCCACATCAGCCGACTTGTGTCAGGATGGACTGACTCGACCGCAGCGCCAACAACACGCCGGTGGAAATAAACAGTCTAGTGAAAACAGAAATAATTCCTCAACACATATATTTTATATTCTTCAAGATTGCAAGGGTTTTACTCGACACATCAGCCGTAACTTGTCCTTAAGAAGGTATATCACGTAACGCCTATCTATCACGTTAACACATAAATGTCTGATTTCAAGGGCAGCGGAAATATTTTATCCATGAGTGTAGTAGATACATCAAACTCTCCCACTGGATGCCATATGGTTAGGTGGACCTCACTAAACGCTTTCCCCATTATTCACGACCCTTCTTCTGTTGTTCGTTGTCAGTGAGTACTGTTTGTGCCGATTTCAGCAGCAGTGATGCAATATAACGGCTAGGGATACCAATGGGTGCCTTTATACATCTCGCAGGTCGGGTTAACATTAGCTACAATATGCCAAGAGCATTCTTACATATTTGTTCCTACTGACTGACCTGGATGTTTCTCATTTGTTACTATCAAAAATAGATATATTCAGGGATTATGCGTCAGTCTAGGGTACAATGCGTGAAGCCCATTTCGGGTGTCCACCGCCGTGATATTGCTGGAATATTGCTAAAAGCGGCGTAAAACTAAACTCACTCACTGGTATAGGAACGGTGGATTGATCTAAATGGATCGCCACAAACACGCTGAAGGGCGTCTCCACAGAATAGTCTCCATATCTGGAAACCGGTAAGGATGATAATCGTTGTAACAGACTCGCAATGTCCTCGAACGGCACTGAACCTTTCAGTATACTGTCCAACGTGAATACCGGACCTCCAAAGCGCCATCTTTATTTCCATGTTAGTAACCAAACTTCTAAAGTTAAGAAGTTCCTTTCAACCGAGGTCTAGACTCCCTAATCTCTTCAGGTCGGGTTTTATCACCACTTCCTTTCACGAATCTTCCGACTTTCATTAATAACGATATCACGCTGAATAAATCAGACTATCATTACTTGGTAAGTGTAAACCCCCTCCAGCCCTAAATGCTCACGTCAGTCTAATGTCCGATTTAATTCCTATTCAAGGCCTTACACTTGCTGTTCTGTGTTAACGTGTTCAAATAACATTCAGATCGAGGTGAGAAACAGATGTATGTGGCGTTGTCAACGATAACGGTGAATTTTTACATTTATCTTATATTTGATTTAGGTTAAAGTGTTTCCGCAATAGGAAGTTTTGAACGGGGCTTGAAAGGATTTTGGTGCAGATCTTTTTAAATTACACATTTATTGCGTGGGAACTATGAAACTGTTAGAGGAATCGAAAGGTTATTAACATTGATCTGTCATGACCGTCTCCTTATTGCAAACACATCCATTGAGCTTACGTGCAATGACATAAACTAAAACCGTTGAAACAGACTTGAAATCAATTCCCTGAGATGATGAAAGCCATAGGAAATGTGAAGCAATAAACAAATATACACTGGTAAATACAAGACCTTCAGTATTATTTCTGGTAAACCATAACAGTGGGTGACTGAGTGATTGCCACAACACATATGTGCATCTTGTTGCCAGCTTTCTACGTTGAAAACATTTAGAAAAATTTAAATGTCACTAACCTCACACAGAAAAAATGTATAAATCTAATTTGAGAATGTCGCCAGCCCTATGTAATTGACGCCAAGTGTTATATAAAGCTCTGAAATGAAAGGGCAAGTTTTAAATGTGACCAGATACTGCCACGGTTCATCAGATATTACAAGCTGATCACAATATCTAATGCCCATTTAACATGTAAGTGTTTCAATTGTGAAATTCAAAGTAGAAATGTCGAAAGTCGGGGCAAAGGGCCTGCGTGTTCGTTCCATAACTCCATCGTTCTGTTCTTTGTGACATGGTAATAGGCCGGCATTTGCTCTCGGCATATTATATGTGTTTACCTTTGTTTCTTGTAGGAGTTAAATGGTCAGTTATACAAATATGAGTGGGTGTCATTTTCTACGTTCATGGCTAATGTCACTTCCTACACATTTACACACCTTAAAATAATTACGCCGCTGACGCCACAGAGATAAACCATTTGTCCAGTCCAATACTTATACTGAAATACAGGAACAATGAAATTCGATTCTATTAATGTTTTATGATAATTAAACCTCTCCCCGAATCCCTCTCAATCTTTATGATTGTCGACATTTTTTCAGTTAGCTTCCCCAGATCCTTAGTTCTCTGTTCAAGCCTCCCGTGTCTTTGGGTATTTTTCATGAGCAACAACGTTCCATACTTGACCTCAACTTCGACAGCCAAGAGCTAACTCAACGCAAACAAATAATTTCCTTCATGTCAATCTGAATAAATATTATGGGAGGTGCAAGGCAATTGTAAAAGCTAGGTTATGGAACACAAGTCTCATTGTTGCAAAAAACACTACTTGTGCGTTTGGAACAGCATGTGTTAAAGGAATGGAAGTCTCTAGGACGAGGTGAGGAGGGGCGACTACTTTGTCTGTTTAGCTCCTGGATTAATCATAGAAAATATCCTTGGGAAGGTGTCGAAATTGAATCTGGCAAGGGTGAAGGTTAAGCGACTTGGAGACATAATGGGGGATGGTGTCCCTGGATGATAGGTCTTGGGGTTAATCATGAAAGAGGCAGTTAAAGGGTTGTAAATGAAACTGTTTGCTTGAGTTCATCAACCACCTTCATGTCTGTTTTCAGAGAGTCGCTAGGGGCAAATTAGGAAGCCATGGAGCCTCTGATACAGACACCGTAACATTCACCGTGCCATGCTTTAGTCCGATCGACGCAACAGAGGAGCCATGGTATTGTCCCTCTCTCCTTACTGATGATATACCACCAACTGACGTACGTGACCATGGTGGAATTTACACACACATAATGACTATAAACTATATTATTTGTAAATACTTGTGCGACATATTCTTCAGGAAGATACCATACATTTTCCTCAGTGCCTTCCAGACCTTTCCCCCGATACTAATTATGCATAAGTACCACACGCTTCGTCACGAGGCGATGAAAGGTGTTCTATCCGTTTGTACGGTATCTGATGGCAAAGTTATTTAGCACAGGAATGCAAGGAGTTAGTTTTCCAGGCTCCATCGTGTACCGGGATTCGAACCACGGTCACATGTTTCTGGCGTGCAAAAGGGACGCAAGGCCCGTGCCCCAAAGGATACAGAAGTGGATATGAATAAGTACATCCTTCTAACATTTAACATTCTTCTATAACCTAGATGCACATGTTATAAGCATATCTATTATCTCATACTGGCTTCCCATTTCCATGACTAAATATGCGAAAGGTGTGCAATAAAGGCTCGGAGTGTTCTGTATTCTGTTTCATCGTTCCGATTCGTGCTTATACGGTAATAGTGTTATTGTGCAAGAACCTCAAGAACGTTATGGACCTCAGTTTTTCTGGTTGCCAAGGTAATTGGTAGAGATATCAAAGGAATATAACGAAAACACGAAGAGGAAAGAAACAACTCCCTTTCTGAAGGATGTTCCAGAATTATCAGAGGAAAACCTTCTCTCCCTTTTACGTTGGTGGAATTCCTGTTTTTATGTTGCTCTATTCATACTTCGGTTTACACCAACTTCTACACCTGATATCAAACAAATAATCAGCCATGTTTCTCTGATACCACCATCGCCAGTTCTGGAAGGCCAAACTCAACCCTCGAGAGCGATTTCATCCCCGACTCTGAGAACTCCACCCTCTGTGGGCCAATGTCTATGGTCAATAATAGGTACTTATTTGTTTGTGTGTAAATATTTATCTTCCAACCTATCTGCCAAAACTGAACAAGAAAGCAGAATACTGTAAACAAGTAGTATTCTAATTCGTGCCAAGAGGGGAGTATTTTGCAGGAGGGTCGAATGTCGGCTGGGCTCTATCGTCCTGCGTCACCGGCTTGTAGATGGGCACCTGCTACACCGGCATGCAGACGGCACCTGCTGCAAGAGGCACGAGAGTAGTCCAACTGAAAGATGCAACGTCTTCCCAAGACTTCATCTTTTTCGTTGGATGACTCTGGTATCACAGCAGTCGCAGTTTTCAAACCAAAACAATACTGAAATGAGCAGTCACGTTAAAGCTGAGGCCATTTTTGGGAGAAAGGAAAGTCCTCCGCTTTCAGTCAAGAGATGCTATGTTAGGTTACCTCTTATTTTACAAGCCATTGCAACGCCTATCTCCTAAACATCAACATCACATCCAACCCTTGATAATTGTTACCATCAGAGAAGAACACACTTGCCTTGTTTCGCATTACAGCTGTAAATATGTTTAAAACTAAACAGTCTAAATACCATTGTTTCTCGAGAACAATATAAGCAGTCTTCAGTTAAGTAAATATCCTACAATCATTTACGGAAGTGTAAATTAATGAATAAATATTTCAACCGGATGCGTATGTACTGACAGATTAGACGCCTATCCATCCTTTACGTCAATGGTTCCATTCAGTTTAACGTTACGGTACAATACGCCAATATGCATTTAATTTTTCATTCCAGAAAGAATTTGAATGTTAAAAGGACTATGACGTATTAAAGGTGTTTTCACACATATTTCCTGTTTATACATTTGCTTTCGTCACACAAAAGAGGCATAATGCATCTGCGGAAGGTTATTTCATCAATACAGTGTGTGAGTGTACGACTCGTATATCAGCTTTCTTCATACGCTGCTCGTTATTTTGCTTATCGAAAACCAGGCGTTAATTTCGCACAAAACCAACCAACGATTTCGCGCGTGAGCCCCGCCCTGATATTGCTGAAATATTACTAACATATAAGCCTTAAAAAATACAATCTTAGCTTTCAATACATCTTGTTGGCATCTCAATGTCATCCCAAACATAAAAACAGAACGACGGACGTCATTAGTTTGAGGTTTATAATGTGTTGAATGTCTATGTCCGTCCCGTAGGCCGGGGCAGCTTCTTACAAAGGTCATCTATTTCCATTATCACTACTTTACATTGGACACAAGAAGCGGCGTAAAACTGGAGACTGCGACACAATATCAAACACTGGCGCCTTTAAGCAAGCACTATAAACTTTGACCTCAATATCTGATTTACATTCAGTCAATCGGTCCCGAATTTAAGATGGTTTCCATTACTGCTCCTGTGCTAGAATTAAGGATCTGATAAGCATATATTGAGGATAACGAATAAGACCGGAGTCGGCAACATCTATATCCGTTGACCTGTAAATAAACAAGTCCGACCTTACAAGCCAGTGATTGCTTTAACGAGCGCTGTTTCACGTCATGGAGGTAAGATGACGTTCAATGAGGCCCCAGACCATCCATCCAGATTAAAGTTCTTACGAACAAACATTGGATCACTTAGGATTTACTCTAAGCAGCGCAATAACCTAAGTCTCCTATCCAGAAGTTCGTTCCACAGATCTTTGTTTTCAGATGACCGTAGCTTCCCATCCGTGAAGATCCGGGTTAGAATTGGTATTCGGTAACCCATGCTTGTCGTAAGAGGCGACTAACGGGATCAGGTGGTCAGGCTCGCTGACTTGGATGACACATGTCATCGTATCCCTATTGCGTAGATGTGATGCTCATGCTGTTGATCACCGGATCGGTCCAGACTCGATTGTTTATAGACCATATACATGTAGCTGTAATATTGCTGAGTGCAGCGTAAAACAACACACAAACCATATCGTAGCTTCCCATACTTTACCATTTACGTACGACAACCGTAGCTTTGAGGAACAAGGCGTACAGACCGTCGAGCAGTCCAGGGTCCCGTTTCACAAAGCTCTCGTAAGCCTAAAATCTCGTAACTTTTCTCATAGCATTAGTACTTCCCATACTATAACACAGGAACTTCGAATGCTACGAGGAAAGTTACGAAATCTTAGGCTTACGAGAGCTTTGTGAAACAGCGCCCAGATTAAAGTTCTTACGACAAACATAGGATCACTTAGGACTTACGTTAACCTGAATCCCGCATGGTAATAAAGTAAAGGCACCATGCAGGGTCTTCGTGACACACCGTGATGTATCTACCAGACAGCCCTTACCGTTAACAGTCAGCCGCTGTACATGTAGTTGCAGAATCGTGTACATCAGCATTAATTGATTGTATATTTTTCTTTCTTCAAAACACACTCAACAAACGGAGGCCCACACGCGTGCATGTACATACACACGCACGCTCGTCACAATCAAATAATAATCACGTGAATGTACAATTCATCCCGTGTTCTTTGCGCTGTCTACAAGTTTTCAGATTTAATAGCAAAACCGCCTTCAAACCGCAAAAGGGAGTCAACACCTACGCCCCTGCTTTTCATCAATGCACATAAAGGCAATGTTATAGATTTTCTCGCAAAGTGACGGACAATCTCGAGGTTATCCGACTGCCAACTGCCACCGTTCCTTCAGTAACGTAAGACTGATTACGAACTCGCAAGACACCTACACAACGTCAAAGTCTACTGGATCCAGTTTCTACAATAGACGTTTCTTGTACATGCAATGTAAAGACCTGACAACACATTAACATTCAGCACCTGCATGTCTAGTCATAGTGGCATGTCGGCATCAGTATCTCGGAAAGACGATGGAGGGCAGTAGGCTCGATCTGTTATATATGCATGCAGTATGCGCATCTATATAGGTTAGGTCAAAATGACCTTACATGTTCTTTTGGAAAAACACCGGCAACGTTATCAAGATCTTATTGTTAAAACCCTATTCTAAGGTTGTCACACCAACGAACATGTTCCTTTAAGCGTTAACTTGTCTGACGTTCAAGAATCCATTTCTGCTTTTCGACTATTATTTCAGGATGGTAAAGTAAGCAATTTCTTTAGTCTCTCCGGCAACGTTCCAACATTACAAATTAATCGCTTTCTGCTTAAGAAGCAAAGTACTCATAGCTGGCTTGATAATCACGAAAAGGAGAGACTAGATAATGGTCCGATCCACCTCTGAAATCAAGGCGATATACAAGCATAACGTATGGTTCTTAACTCAATATACACTATATGATCACTCTTTACCCACTCTTCAACACGCCCATGTGGGTGCGAAGGTTCTGCAAGCCAACATGAAAGTGATATTACTGTATGTTAGGTTACCAAGTCATGTACTCCTATGATACAAAACGCGATGTTAGTATACAGCCTATTTACCCACCAGAGACATTCGGTTGTGCTTTGGTTAATGAGATTACAAAACATTGAGTGTCAGTATGTCCAACAACAAGATCCTCTCCAAAGATAACAGTTCTAGCAAGGCGTCGTTCCCCGCCTTCAGGCGATGGTGCACAGCTGAGTGTGCAAATAGAAACGGTTGTATTACTAACACATTTTCTACGACCTTTACTTCCCGTACGGATCGGAAAGAGAGAATACGTGAAGATTTCTTTAATTCGCAAACTAATATTTTCTTGAATATACACTGAAATCAATTTTACACATTCATTCAGTAATACTAGCATACACACACGAAGTAATATTTCATGGTATTAAACGAAAGTAACATGTTGCAGTAAAATGGGCGTGTAAGCCGCCATGTACTTTCACAAGGCTACGAATGGTCATGAATCACCGAGATGAGCTCCACGCCATTTCAGGGGATGTGGTTAGTTTAATGATTACAGCCCTTGTTCTTCACGTGAAAACCCGTTTTCGAGTCCCCACGTGTCCACAGTGCTTAGAGCCCATTTTAAGTGTCCCCTGCTCGATAAGGCTAAAGGAACATGTAAAACCCAACGTCCCTCTCTTACTCCGTTTCGAACTAACGACATGAACGAGTCAGCTTGCCAAAGTGAGGTAGACATACCAGAAGCAGGGATATTGTCTTGACAAACAATGGCTCATAATCTGGACGAGTACAGGGTGCTGTTTTCTAACCATAGTTCATCATTTCCAGTTCCAATACATAACACTAAGTGTGGATTTCAGGTGACCATTCGTCGTATCAACTTATGTTGGTCTATGTTCATCTGCGCTGTCTTATGTTGGTCTACGCTGGTCTATGTTGGTCTGTGCTGGTTTATACTGGTCAAATACATGCTGGTCTTTGGTCCATGTTGGTCCTATGTTGGTTTATGCTAATGCTGGTCTATACTGGTATATGTTATGCCACGACTCACTTACCACCACATGTGGATTTCGGGTTACAATAGGGCCTATCAACCTATGCTGGTCGTACGGTGAGATGTAAGGGTCGGATGGTCAGGGCCCCGTTCCTTAAAGCGATCGTAGCGCTAAGATGATCGTAACTCCCATACTTTAACATGGACTTACGACAGTCGTAGCTGTACGATCGCTTTGAGGAACGGGACCCAGCTCGGTAACGTGATTGATTGCGAGTCATGCTACCTCGACGACGGCCATGTTGCCCATAACATCACTGGTTTGTCTGACGTTGAATCAAATATTGACATACCGACCTAGAACACCTATAACTGAGTACGGCAACAAGCAACAACCGTTCGTATCACAGTCCGCATCACTTGACACATACCGACATATTTCTCTGTACAAGTACTAGTAATGTTTGAAAACAATACGACAACAGGCGATTATTCTTTCCAAGAATCTGTAAACAAAAAACTATTCCGTGTAAACAAAAAACTATTCCGAAGTAGAAATCGCGCTTCTTTTCAACAAAATCCCAGAACAGGTTTATTCATGGAAAAAGGGGAAAGAATACTACTGTTTCAGGTTTCAAACAAGGTGTCACAGTTTACCGTGACATGTGGAATACTTACATTGTGATCTGGGATGGGACGGGATAGCTACGTAATAAATAGCCTTTATACCTTCTCTGACGTGCAGGCTTACAAAGGGGTATTATAGCAGACATCCTTCTCGTTCGCGATGTTACAAAAACAGTCATACAGCCTCGGACAAAACAGGAAGACAGAACTCCGACCTTGGATCAATAGTTTTTCTGTTTTCATTATTTGTCAATACGTCTTTACAATTTATACAAAGCGTTTTACCAAATTAGGAATGCCAAAGGCGAAGGGTATTAATATTTGTATCTAAGGCACTATAGAGCTTAGAAAAAGGGAACACTGTATATTTGTTTCGAATATTATATAATCATGGCATAGTCCTTCACAACTATGCGATCCTTGATATACTTATCACAGGCTACCCCACCGCCCCTTGATACACTTATCACACACAAGTAATACTTATTGTAAACAAATGCATTGGCTTTCATTCAAAAGAGCAAACTTACAGAAATACTGTATTAAAAGAGAGTAGACAATTCATTAATCACACATTCTACCTATCTAAGTAAGAGGGTGTAGTGCTTGCCAAAACTACCATCACCAAACCGGCAGACGCTATGTAATAATATGTAACGTGGTTCCGTAAGGTACTATGCACATTAAGTATTTAATTCCTCCTTCATCCCAAGCACTGCTGAAGATCGATGATGTACAGGGGGTCCACCCACCAGTCTGGGACTGCTGCTTGCCAGTGCCAACACCGGAGTGTGCAGCACATGGGGATCCTGAACACCTACTGGTGGTATTTATAACTGTGCTAGACTGGTCGTATTCCTAGCCTCACACGTCCATGTCATAGAGCTGTGCTGGTAGGATGCTAATCTTCACATTGCACCGTGGGGGTAATACGGTTAACGAACGGTAACACTCGTGACCCCCATGCATATTGTTGGAGTCGGGGGTTCTCAGGAGGTCGCTGATTTTTATGGAGTGAATTAGCGAGTGAGTTGGGTTTACTGTGAAGAGAATTTCAGTTTCATATTGACGAGTAAAGTTAATGCTGGAGAACAGTTATTCAGGTCTTTGACGTTTCCCATGTTGGTAATGGCATAAGGTGGATTCGAACCCAACGATCAAAGGTTTATGTTGCACCTATGGAGCGCTTTGTACGAACTGCACCGCCTTAGGCGACTTGGAAACCCTGCTCTCTTATTAAGTGAGTGAGTATGGTTTTACGCCGCTTTTAGCAATATTCCAGCAATATCGCGGCGGGGGACACCAGAAATGAGCTTCACACATTGTACCCATGTGGGGAATCGAACCCGGGTCTTCGGCGTGACGAGCGAACGCTTTGACCACTAGGCTACCTCACCGTCCCTCTTTTTATTGAGAGATGAAGGCTGGTCCTGGATTTTGTTTAACAGAGTACAGTGAATGAAAATGTGAAGTTAGCTTGTTGAACAATATTGCATCAGTGACACTTCAGAGGACATTTACCAGTTTAAGGGATCGAATAGGGTCTGCGGAGTGACAAGCGAATGCTATGTCTACTTGGCTTTGCGACATGATATGAGCCATAAAATAGGAAAGAGGAGAGTATGGAACTGAGTCTTCTGTGGACGCTATATAGTAACAGGAGTGAGTGAGTGAGTGGGTGAGTGAGTGAGTGAGTGTTTCACTAGTATCACGGCTAACAGCTTAATGCTGGCGCAGTATACGTCATAGACTTTTACCTCGATTACAAAACCAGGGTGCCGTTGTACAAAACAATCTTAGCGCTAAGACTACCTTAAGTCTATGTTAAGGTATGGGAGTTACGGTCACCTTAGCGCTGAGATCGCTTTGTACAACGGCACCCTGGAATTCAAACCAACGATAGCCTATCTTTTTCACGACGCCTTGCAACAACTCTGCCGGGAATTGCTGCGCTTCTATCCACAGGACCTCCGGTACCCACGAGGAACCTAGTGGCGATATGTGTGGTGAATGGGGACGTTACTAACATGTGGCTTATAAAACTGATGAGGTGAGGTGAGGTGAAATGGGTTTTAACGTCGCACTTGAGAATATTTCGCTCATGCGTGTGTATGTGTGGCTGTTGGCACTAGCCCAGACTTAAGCTGGATTTATAGTGCTGGCCCATGATGAGATACCATGCCACAGTTAAGCATGAATACCCCACTCAGACACATTTTATTGATTCCGAGCCGACCAGTCCTTGTTGTACCCATTAATGCCGAGCGCCAGGCAGCGATCAACAAGCACCATATTTTAACGTCTTTTGGTATGACGCGGCCGGGGATCGAACCTGCGACCTTCCGCTCTCCGGGCGGACGCTCTATGCACTACACCACGGAGGCGGTCTGAATGCTGATGAGAGAATTTGTATTTGTGATGTTTCAACCCAATGACTTATAAGACCCATCTAACCATATATTCAGGACTATATATGTATTCTTGCATTATGCTGAATCAAAACAACAATTCACCGTATGACTGACGACTCTCCCATTAAGGCAACACAGACTTGTCCACAGTGAAAGATGCTGTAGAGAGCCGCTACATCGTCCTCACACAGGTTTCAGCGTATCGTCTCCCCAGGGAGTCGGATCACGTGCCGCTCTGAGCCGGGAGTAAACAGCTCGTGGCTAAATAACGACCGTGTTTGCTCAATTCATTCAGGCTTTACTCTGGCCATTCACAGTCTACACCACAAGCCGCCATTCACAAGCTGAACATTGTATTAAAGCAATCCTGGTTAATTTGCCAAATCCTTCCTTTGTGTGTGCACTCTGTGGTCACAGGCTCTTTGCAAAGATCCAAGGGATAGACAGTGTTTAGTGTCTCAGGAAAGAAAATATGTGAGACTTTTCGACTGGCATAAAATTGTTAGGCTTCAGACATCACGAAAACTGCGAATACAGCCATGGGTTAGATTTTGATTCATAGTTCCAGATTGACACTCCAGGCAGCTATATACATATATGCATCACTCCGATGGTATTTGTGGATGTGGGTTCAAGTTATATAACGCATAGGCCTATACCTGATCTCAGGTAACCATACGATAATCAAGGATTTCTGTAACATCACAAGAGGATACGACAACTGAATGCTAGCTCGGCTAGTCTGTCTCACAGTCCCTGAAACACATTATTTTCCCTACTGCTTAGCCCTCCCTGCAGTGCTAAAGCCCTCAATGTAGACTAACAACTAGTCTCTGAAATGAACATATTTTACAGAAAAAAAGTTCATAGCAAACAAATATAATGAAAAGGAGCCCTGAGATTTTCTTCATTTTCAGACTAGCCCTCAATGAAGCAAGTCTAGATTTCCCTGGTCCCAACTCACTGGGGCATCTTATTAATTCAATGGGTTTATTTGTCACTATCAATATCATATATTCAGGGACTAAGCGTTAGTCTACAGCTCGGCAAGCATGGCTGTGTGTGTGTGGACCTCTGTTTCGGCAGGCCTACAGGTATTCAGGTTGAAGAAAAAAACACCGTAGGTCTGGGTGTTATAATTTATAAAAGATATACACTACCCGCGATACTGCACTATAAATTTGAATTCTATCTAAGGGGCCCGTGTAGTGTTTATCAGTCACGGAAGATGACACTTTAATGAGTGCTGTGGGTATCGCGTCATCTGCATAGTCAAGTTGAGCTGTCAGAGCATGACCTCCTCACAGGAAAGGTGAACACACAGCACTTTGGTTCGTTGTAAGTGTGACGAACGAGGACCGATACATGTGTCGCTGTATTTAAGCGTTAGCCGCTATACCGTAACACCTGAAACGATCAAACAGTGGCTCCCTCAACAAAGCAATGGTATTGTTCCAGCAACCTTTATGCTAGCCGTTTCAAAGACCCCTGAGAAGAAGTATATTTATGAAAAAGAACCAACTCAAGTCTATGGTTCTGGGTTCATTTGGATGTTATTTATATATTTATGTATGATGTATTTTAAACTAAGACAACTTATTTCTGTGATTAAATGTTAGTCTGCCTTTATGCGTATTGTTCTTGCCTCTAAGAACAGACCTTGGGTGACAACCCATAAAGCGTTCGTGATGTTAAGAGTTATTGCAAACTTCATAGTTTGTCGGGGTAGCCTTGTGGTTAAGACGTTCACTCGTCACGCCGAAGACTTGGGTTCGATTCCCCACATGGGTACAATGTGTGAAGCCAATTTCTGGTGTCCACCGCCGTGATATTGCTGGGATATTGGCTTCACACTCACTCACTCATAATTTGTCATAGGATTACGAATATCGTAGTGGTACGAACACCTTGTGGATGGGGACCCTGGAAACCTATACTACATGTATACCCCAAGCCTTCCAATATTTGAGTTGTCCTCTTTATGCCTAGCGTCAGGCAAGGTAAAAACAAATACAATTTTCCAATATATTTTGGTATGACGCGACCCGGGATCAACCCCCGATCTTTCGCTTTATTGGACAGACGCTCTTTGATTTATCCCCTTAATGCCACACCGTACTATACTTTGATACTATATACTTTACTACACTTTACTATACTTAACTATACTTCAATACACTTTACGGGGCGGTGGGGTAGCCTAGTGGTTAAAGCGTTGGCTCGTCACGCCGAAGACCCGGGTTCGAATCCCCACATGGGTACAATTTGTGAAGCCCATTTCTGGTGTCCCCCGCCGTGATGTTGCTGGAATATTGCTAAAAGCGGCGTAAAACCAAATTCAGTCAGTCAGTCAGTCAATATGGGGCGCGGTGTGCGAGCTGGCTAAGGTGCCAGGCTAGTGATCCAGCGAGCTTGAGGTGTCGGGATCGAGCCCACCTGTGACCGGGTGTAAAAACCTCGGAGTCAACTTTGTGTGCAGACTCTTTCAGTGTTGTCACAACCCCTAGTGTACAGTACACATCCCTGGGCACTTAAAAGAACCCATGAATCCGTTGGTATATGACCAGATGGTGGCCACATGAATACGTGCAAACACCAAGTTGCGGGTACAGCAACGTGCAGTGAACTTGGACAAAGTACTGTGACTATGTGTCCCAGTCCACCCAGCTGTGAATGGGTACCTCGTTAGGATGAGAAGGCCACAATAACTCGGTGCGCCTAGTGGCTGCAAGAGTTGTATGATCCCCAGGGAGTTGAGATTGATAACACGATGTGCCGTTGAGACTGACATCCAATGATCGAGGGAAAAAATACCAGCGCCTTGAGCAAGCACTAGTTGCCAGGATATGTGCGCTATATAAATATCATATAATAATAATGATACACTTTACAATGTTTTACTTTTCTAGACTATCTGGCCGCTACCTATAAACCCTCCGACTTGATGATACACCTTTAAGACGTAGACGCTAAACAATCCACTCTTTGTTAGCTGGAGAAGGTCTAAAAGCCTCAAGCGATTACTACACCGTGTGCACCCGGCATGCAGTCAAGGATAATAGAATATGTAACCAGCGGAATTACTTCAAACATTTACAATTCAGATATACTAGATTGAAAATGACTAGACATGCATGGCGAAGTTTCCATTGATGACACAAGTAATGAAAATCGAGCCAGAGAATTGATGGGTCAGCATTAATGGTAAAAGACGGAACAATGCTCTAGCATACATTCAATTTCAAAATGCTGCGGGACATTACTGAATATATTCACGTGTATTGTACGAGATAATTTGAATGAATTACATATGCAGCGTCCTTGTTTAATGGTACGGGCCTGTTAAAGTGACGATGGAGGATTGAGGTTATTTATTCATTGTCTAAGATTGGTTGGGTAGTTACGAAAGGACTGCTGAATACACTAAATAGAGAGACATCACTCGTGGTTGAACTATGAACACTTTCCTCAATTTGTACGTACACCATGAATGGACGATGTGATGAATTGAGCTTATACCGTGACTTGATTGTGACAGCACTGAAGCAAGAAGCCCTACAGAGATTATATACTACTCAACCTTGAATAGGGATACCTAGATATTTCAAATACATCTATATGTACATTGGTATGGTACTTATTCTAAAGGACCGCCTACGTCCGCCCGGATTGGGGTATGGTACGACGTTATTCTTGTTGGTCCCTGCCTGGCGCTCGGCAAATTGATACAACAAGGACTGGTCGGCTCGGAGTCAGTATAATGTGTCTATTCATGCTTCACTGCAGCATGGTATCTCAGTAGCTTCATCCGGGCTAACAAGCAGCTGCACATACATATCAGCACGTCGTCATATGAAAATATTCTCAAGCACGACGTTAAACAATTCCACCACCACCACTTATTCTAAAGCAGTGTGTTTATAGATGAATTGAAAATATCAGAAAAAACAATACATCTCTAGCAAAATTTGAGTAGTGTTAGAAACTATGACTGTGAGTGAGTGTGACTTGACGCCGGTATGGCGTATATTTCAGTTATATCACGTCTCCATACTTAATTTGATGGACGGAAATCCAGGTTTGAAGCGATTGAAGCACCTCCGTCTCCAGATTCCCCATTATCATAGGTTTGAGTACCACCATGGGTTACAGCGCTGTCAAACAAAGAATCAGTTATAAATAATTTAAGTGAAATGATAAACTTCTGCCGACGATCATAGGTTTCACAGATACGTGTAAGTGACCCAACTCTACCGCGAATTGAAGCACCTTACATTGGGATATCCGTGCCTACCAATATAAGATTCGAACCCATTATCATAGCTTTGGGATACGTTACAGTTCGACCCATTATCATAGGTTTGAGATAAGTCCCAACTCTACCGCGAATTGAAGCACCTTACATTGGGATATCCGTGCCTATCAGTATAACTGAGACTTACACTGGGACAGCCAGAAAGTTTGTGGAACATTTTTCTGTACTTAACACTCTTCGTGTTCCAGAACCATGGTGCGAAAACAGAGAATAAATGTTTGGAAAACACCGCTATCAGAAGGCTGAATTGGTTTAATTTCAATCTGCAAGAGATTACCAACATCCTTACTATCCCAACCTTGTGGCGGTGGTGGTGGTTGAATTGGGTTTAACGTCGTGCTTGAGAATATCTCGCTCATATGACGACGTCCAGGCGGACGCTATAACCACTACACCACGGAGGCGGTCCCCAACCTTGTGTGCTCCTGAGTAGCCCTTGCTGTTTGCAAGGGTAAATGGAAATTGTACAATCAACAACGTTCGTATTTAAAAGTATAAAGGTTCTCCTTGACACACTAAGTGTAGATAAAGATAACACAAAAGGTTATATAAACCACTGCGGTGCCATTCAGTACACCTGCAGCAGCGGAGACGAAACGATAACTATGACACTGATCTGCAGCACAAAGGATAAGATCCATGGTGTATCATACCACATTGTATCATAAACGCACTTCTAAAGCTATTGAACGATCAAAACTGACATTTAATAACCTGGGAAGTGTATTTATTATACGGGTACATTGTTGGATCAGTGAATACTCTTTCTGTAGCAGTTTGTTAAATCAAATATTGGCATAGCATACATCAAGCTTCTTAACTCTATATGTGTCATTTCATTCATAACTTGAAATTGTTCAATGTCCCGTTTGATTGGTGTCTGTCAAACATAATCTCATTTTAACACTGTGATTGAAAACCGAGTTGAGAGTACCAGAGGTAAATGATTCTGTATTGAAGAAGGCTGTCATTGTGTGACCTCTGTTCAATGGTATACACGGAGGGGTTTGACAAGAGGCTTCACACCGTGCACAGGGCGATAGTCATTACACATCAAAGCGCTGGAACATGAGCGGAGCATATCCTTCTAATGGTAACAAGTCTCCCCCTTACCTGTAACAAACTCTCAGCACAGGTGCAGACTGGTGTCACCTCACCTGCTTAAAGGTGGGTCGGAGAATTAATTTATCAGCGTACCTGAAGGTGAGCTGGGTTTAGATTATTGCACATACACAGAGAGGCGTACGCACGAGAGTATAAGTGCCATGGATACAAACTCCGGGCATCCAATCTTTGATATAGCCCCTTAATTAATGCCTAGCCTCAGGCAAGGTAACAATAAATACAATTTTCTAAAGTATGTTGGTATGACTCGACCCTGAATCAACCCCAGATCTTTCTCTGTCTGGACAGATGCGCTGTCCACTTGACCATTACGCGGACACTTAAGGAGTAGTCCCGGTTCTCAGTTCCACAAAGCTAAGGCAGGTGCGGCCATGCATATCCCCGTCGGACATCGAGATTACGCAGATATCGTGAAACGTTCAAAATTGAATGCTTCCAATTTATTTGTAACGATGTCTCAAGAAAACTGGTGTAATCACTACTTTCAAGTTATAATGCATTTTCTTAACATTGTGGCTCATATTTCCAAATTGCCACCCGTGAAGGTCCGGGTTAGAATATTGATCTAACGGGATCGGGTGATCAGACTCTCTGACTTGGTTGACACATGTCATCGGTTCCCACTTGCGCAGATTGATGCTCATGCTGCTGATCACTGGATTGTCTGGTCCAGACTCGATTATTTACAGACCGCTGCCATATAGCTGGAATATTGCTGAGTGCGGTGTAAAACTAAACGCATTCACTCACTCACTCCATATTGCCGATACCTGTAAGGCCTGACGTGCCTAAGTGACGTTCCTCTGTTGGGGGAAATTCGTCGATCTCACATTTTTTTTCAGGTGACTGACTGACTGACTGAATTTGGTTTTACGCCGCTTTTAGCAATATTCCAGCAACATCACGGCGGGGGACACCAGAAATGGGCTTCACACATTGTGCCCATGTGGGGATTCGAACCCGGGTCTTCGGCGTGACGAGCCAACGCTTTAACCATTAGGCTACCCCATCGCCCCTTTTATCAGGTGATCAGCTGACATGGTCACATCCATAATGATTCATAAACACAAACTAACATGTACAATATATTCATACAATGAACTCCGCGTTTAGCTAAGCTAAAAAATGAGTATAAAATGATTCGTTGCTTGGGTTTTAAGGTAGTTTCTTCACGCGTTCCCCTCTGAATACAGTCGGTGGAATATCTGATTCGTGAAAATGAGTGTAAACCCCATTAAGATGAATATCACAGCTATGTAGAGATTGGACAAAAGCATGGCAAGGTATGCACGAGGAGGGTGGAACATGGGATTCTGAAGACATAGTGCAACAACTGCAATATAGGACTTCCAAATCACCGTCATCACTTTCACAAACCTTTTTTCTAACATTTCTGACATGACGAAAGATTGAATTACCAATGCACGAAGTAGCCTTTCAGGGACATTGCGGGAAACGGGGTTTTTTTCGTGGTGAGTGTTTTTAAGAAAAACAAAATTTAACCGCAAAACGCACAAATCAACCATCAAACACTTTATTCTTATTTTCTTAACGTTTATCAGCACGAATATGCAAATTCTGGTTGAAAAAATCCATTTGTCGTTTAATTGTATTTGGTTAAATCACGTTCCCTTCATGGGGGGTGTATCTATCAATATTTAACCATCAGAGATGTTTTCTGTCTCTTCCAATGTTGTTGTGTCGAGGTTATGGTCCGCACTTTCATCCCTTCTAGAGTTTCAGCAACTCACACGCGATCATCTCTCGGACCACATGCAAACTAATGGGAATTTGCTTGAACTAATATTTATTAAACTTGTTAAAGTAGTGGCGCCATGTTCCAACACGAATAAATTTAAAGATTTGTTTTAGCGACAGAGGGACATGGGTATTTAATTCTTGCCTCACACATCTGGTGTTTGCAGACCCGTGTCGCACCTTGTTGACTCAGGTTAAATGTTTGATGTCGATAAACTCTGATATGAAATAGACAACGTCGTGGAAATGATTTTACAAATGACTTTACTCGTGTTTGCTTATAAGATTTGGCAGATGTTCCAATACGGTGAGTCATATCTACGTGTTCAGTCGCATATGTCACAGGAGATCATATCGATTAAAATCTTTCGCCATGATAAGTCACACATATCAACATGCTGAATGGATTCATTTAACATGATAATGTTCTTGTCATCGGAAAAAAAATCATTGGATTAACTTTTCTTGCAAACCAAACACTGTGAGTCACTGCAATATACGTTTATTTGTCGGCATTTGAAGAGATTATTTACGGTATTCTTTTTTCCGATTGAAGGGCTCTTCGATAATCCGTGTCGCTTGGCACACGAAACTTATGAATGAGCGCATTGTGAGATCTGACCCAGTTTGGACGTGAATGGGTCCTCGCCTTGTCGTTGAAAGGTAGACAGATACTTGAAAATGTATGAGTTTCACTGTGGTGTATATTATACAGTGGTTAAACACTTGCTCCCTACCATGAAACCAAAAGTAGATGTTAGATATAAACTTGTCATGATGTTGAAGAAAGTTTTAATGTGTTTCACATGCAATGTATGGAGACACATTTAAAACACTGTGTATGAACTCGGACAAAATCCCTTAACACTACGAGAATATGGCGAGGTTCATTAATAGACTTGTAGCTCACGGGTGAAATCAAAATTGTACTTTTAAACTCGGGAATGAGTGAGGTTTTAAGGGTTTTAATGCGGCTTTAGCAATATTCTAACAATATCATGGAAGAGGTCAACCGAATTGAGATGTATACACTGTACCTGTGGGGAATCAACCCCTGGTCTTCAGCGTGACGAGCGCTGTTACTACTAAGCCACTTGACACCCCTCTTGCTCGAAAACCCAAAACTATCGCATTACATCTGAAGGGACGTACGTATTAGACAGATTGTAACCGCTTATATGCGTCTTATTTGCACTGTCTGGTTTCACAGAACGTCATTAGCGTACAGTGCATGGTTCCATAATATATTGGGTGACGCACATTTGTTCCTCAAGGTAATATGAATGTACAATGAGTGCTTCAACGAAACAATGTTAACGTACAATCAGTGGTTCCACAAAATTGTGTTAACCTACAACACGCGGTTTAACAAAACAATCTTAAGGTACAATCAGTGTTTCCACAAAGTTATATGTTAACCTACAACACATGGTTCAACAAAACAATGTTAAGGTACAATCAGTGTTTCCACAAAGTTATGTTAACCTACAACACGCGGTTTAACAAAACAATATTAAGGTACAATCAGTGTTTCCACAAAGTTATATGTTAACCTACAACACATGGTTCAACAAAACAATGTTAAGGTACAATCAGTGTTTCCACAAAGTTATGTTAACCTACAACACGCGGTTTAACAAAACAATCTTAAGGTACAATCAGTGTTTCCACAAAGTTATATGTTAACCTACAACACATGGTTCAACAAACCAATCTTAAGGTACAATCAGTGTTTCCACAAACTTACGTTATGTTTCAATGACTTGTTCCACAGAGTTATGTTAACGTACAACGCATGATTCCACAAAGCAATGTTACCAACGTCAGATCTTCCCACCGTTGACGCAGTCGTAGCGTTTCTCAGGACGAGACCCTGACATCAAACTGGTCGGTCGTAGCATAGGCCACTTTAACCGTTATCGTATTAAGTTTTACGACATTACGTTCCCGAGTTTACTTGGATGAAGCATTAGACAGAATCCTTCAGAACCCAAATCATGTTGACAATGTTGTTTTATGTTTCCAACAAAAAGGGCTTTTCACTCGATGCATCAAAGGGAACCAAATTTATGATGTATAATTAACCCAGATATGAAATTGAAGTATACCTCCTGAGCGGATGGGAAGAATACAGTCTATATTACATTAACTGACAAATATATATAGACTCCTTACAATTCCCTTTGTTGATATAACACTAGAACAACTCAAATGGTTTTGTTTCCTGTTAACCATTTAACCACTAAGGGGTTGGCTTTCCGCAAACTATGTAAGATGGTCAAGTATGCGCCTGGTCATGCGTTTCAGTAGTCCAAGGCATTGATAGTATACTCATGCCAATAATGGTTGTCACCCCCTTCAATTTTTTTAATTGGAGAGGGGGTGGGGTTGTGAGGTGTGGGGGGGTTTGGGTTTGGGGTTTTTTGACAACCATTATTGGCATGAGTATACGTAAGTGGCATATATACTACCGGAATAAAGTAACTGTGCATTATTTGATGTTATGCACAGTTACTTTTTTCACCAGTATACATTCCACGAAAGGGATACTGTGTTGGGAGGCAATACGTCAACCGTTCACATTTGTTAGTGTTACGTTTCTAGTGTATAATGTCAGTAGATATATGGGTACTGTTAGTTGCGGTTGTCTGGGGTGCGGTCAGTTCGGTACGCTGACCTTGGGTTCGACGTCCCAATCATGATCCACAAAGTTTCAGTACTACAGGTACTGACGTGGTAACCAGGACATAAGGTATTGGATTCTTCCCAACGTGTTGACATGCTGATCAAAATCTAAACAATCAAAGAAAGTTAATTTCGGCATTTACCTACAAAGAATCATGTGACAATGAAGCATGCCACAGTGAAATGGTAGTTTCTGATTTGCCACACTACTGATACAGAAAAGCTCGGCTATATTTGTATCATATTCAGCGAGCCTGACCACCCGATCCCAATAGTCGCCTCTTACGACAAGCATGGGTTACTGATAGGGCAAGGACGGGTTACCCGGATACCAGACGGGTGGGTTCATAAGTTGGACCCGGGTACCCGTCTCAATACCCGGACCCGTCATTATCATGTGACTAATAGATTAAACAATGTAATATGTTATTCTTTCATGATTAAAAGGTTGCATTGTCTTTGACGATTTAGACATAATTTACAGTCACTTCATTTGAATATAATACATGGTTAAGATATTGAAAAACCCGAAATTTTAGTCCTCGAGCTGAAGAATAATTTGCCATTTCTTGCAAATTTGATGTCAGGAATTAACATAACGGGTATCCAGGTAGGGTAGGGTAATAGGGGGTGGGGTACCCGGGTAGAAAATTTGGACCCGTCCCAGCGCTAGTTACTGAAGACCAATTCCAACCCGCATCTTCAAGGGTATTATATCGAACTGAACGGATATATAGAACTGTACGTTTTCTCCATTCCCTTGCCTCACATTTCAGCTGAAAGGCATATAACGAAGAGACATTTGTGGTTCACTTACTTAAATATGATATCGTTTTGTTGGGTTGGAAAACATGAATGAATTACCATAAAAATGAATTACCATGTGGAAATAGTTTCAAGAATTATGGATCTAACATATATATTCCAATTACCGAATTTGAGGTGTTTCCTTTCTAAAACATTTAGTCGTGCCTCTTCTAAAAGCTTTAACTTGTATCTGTCCTAAACCATACATACCGAGTGAACTCAAACATTCTGCACTGGATTAAAATCTAACCTTCAAGTGTTGAAAAACATCGCCTTAAAGTCCCTAACATATTCATGCAAAGACAGAACAACAGCCCAGAGATACTTTTTACAAAGAGTATCATTCACAATGCCCGACTCAACATATGTCATGGAGAAAATACTACTTTGATGTCCGACTTGAAAGTAAAACGACACCCTTGTCTAAAGAATGAGTATTATCTAACCGCGCACTTCTTCTTCATCGCTCAAAGAAGAGTGGAGATACCGCTCCCGGTACTGTGCTCTGTGATTAAAAGATGAGGCCCCTGTATAAAAGTCATCTACGTTTATTTGTACATGATGCACGTAGACACCCGGAATAGCTAGTTAAGATTGCATCTCTGCTGGAGATTACACACCGAGTTGCCCGTCTTGCGATCCTGTAATAGGTAATTCAACCTCTCTTGTTTCTGATTGGCACGATTGTTGACTAATGTGTACAGCCCTGTTCAGATTATGTGGTCGGCTGAGGGCTGGTCTGCTGGTACAGCTGAGTTTAAGCCAACAGTGATGGCGTTACTCAACATTCAGTCATCGCCCACTATTACAAATGGTGATTTAGGGATTTGCGGATCCATTTGCAGGTTTTAATGGTGATTTATATCCTAATTGTTAATGCAACTGAATAGCAGAGTATTAATTGGAATTCGGTTAAGGAATGTTATTACAGGAATAACTTCCAATCGTAAACCTACTTTTCGAAAAAAACAAGTCCAGCACCTTTTTAAAGCCTTGGTACTGGCGGAGTTTCATTGAGATTTGAAGTTTGTTTAAGAATTAACGTTATTAGGTTTGTCATAAGCCTTTCTGTATCTTTTAATCATTGGTATACAGAGTGCGAAATACGTGTTCTGTCACTACCCAGAGTCAGTCTGAAATGGAGTCTGCTGCAAATGGTGTTTTATTTCGTTTTTGTAGCTTGATCATACAGGTTTTGATCATACAGATTGAAGCGCTGCAGAGTTGCGCCCCCTCCGAGCGCGGATCCGCTGATCGTGGTTCGAATTCAAGATTCCCTCTTATACTGATCCATGGCTTGTTAGCACCACACCTATACTCACTCTTTCACCAAAGGTGTCACTTGAGCCTTTCAGTGCACATTTGCAGTAAAAGCACACAATGACACTTAAAACAGTCAAACGTTACGCAGAAAAACACTGTGTAAATAAACCGTTTTTAGCATGCTCTACTGCTGGTTCATGGGAAATGCGCAATGATGAGAATGTAACTGACAAGCGAAAACACTCCAGATGCCAACTCTGCCCTCTTCTTTCATTACCTAAGGCTGAAATATCCGACTGCAGCATGGCACATTAAAGGCTTGTCTTGGAGACATCACGCATTCTATGGTCCTAGGTGAAACGAATGCTAATTACCCCCTTTTGTTAAATGGAATAATGGGACATTAAAATAACGTTACCTCAGCAACACACCAGAGACAACAATGCCTCGCTGTAGATTGTAGACTCTGTACAGATATTACTCGGGACGTTTATTTTTATTGCAGAATTTTAGACATTCTTTGAAGTGTTTTCCGTAAACACGATAATGCATGCAGCTAGACTTGTATTCTGCTGTCAAGAAATAACGTAGCGAAAAAAAGGTATGTTCACGTTCCTGGTAAAATGCTCTCCAATGTCACTGATCCTGTTAACGGGGATGCCAAGGATGGACCCCCTTGTACACACCCGACTAAAATGAGTATCGGATGGCCACAATGGGTTATCTAAAAACTTATCTTGCTGAAGTTTTGTCGTTAATCATCTGGTGTGGACCATTAGGCATGCGGTCAAGTTGGTCTCGTCTCAACCACGTCATCTATTTTGAGTTTTTGACATCTGATTTGGCCCACAAGAGCACAATGTATGAAAACCATTTCCCATTTTACTGCCAGAAGTGACGTAAAGTCAGCTCATTCACACACTCATTCTAGGTGGGCTTACATCTGAAGTAACAACCCTTTCATCTAGTTGGGAGAACAGCTCTAGTCTCAACCCTGACATCTGGCTGGAGTAAAGCCCAGGTCTCAGTCACGTCTTTTTGGGAGAACAGCTCTGGGCTCAACCCTCACATCTGACTGGAGTCCAGCTCAGGTCTCAGTCACGTCGTCTGGTTGGAAGAACAGCTCTAGTCTCAACCCTGACATCTTGTTGGAGTCCAGCTCAGGTCTCAGTCACGTCTAGTTGGGAGAACAGCTCTAGTCTCAACCCTGACATCTGGTTGGAGTCCAGCTCATGTCTCAGTCACGTCGTCTGGTTGGAAGAACAGCTCTAGTCTCAACCCTGACATCTGGTTGGAGTCCAGCTCAGGTCTCAGTCACGTCGTCTGGTTGGAAGAACAGCTCTAGTCTCAACCCTGACATCTGGCTGGAGTAAAGCCCAGGTCTCAGTCACGGCTAGTTGGGAGAACAGCTCTAGTCTCAACCCTGCCATCTGGCTGGAGTAAAGCCCAGGTCTCAGTCACGGCTAGTTGGGAGAACAGCTCTAGTCTCAACCCTGCCATCTGGCTGGAGTAAAGCCTAGGCCTCAGTCACGGCTAGTTGAAAGAACAGCTCTAGTCAGTCATGTAGTCTCAACCATGGCATGTATTTTGGTAAATAGCTCGAATCCCAACCTATCACCAGGTTAGGAATATAGCTGTAGCTTCTGTCATGGAGCCGAGAATACACTTCTGGTGGTAAGGCTATCCTTATCAAAACACGGTGTTGTATAAATATGCGCAAGACCCACCGCCTATATTGACATACACATCTACACTCTCTTTACATACTGACATTCAAATGTTATCAACATATCCTGTACTTACCATGTTCATTGACATGTCATAAATACAGACTATTAATCGGAACGTAAAGGACATAGCCCTTCTATTTAAACAAAGTCAAGTAGTTATAGTTACCTCGAGACGAAGCAAAGACGTATGGGTTGGGTGGGGGCGTTAAGTATTCCAATCATATCAGCGCCTTTCAATATAGTGTGGGAGGACAGTAACATATGAGCGTGTACCCATTTCGCCAAACCCTGTGGTTTGGGGCATGGTTTAGACAAAGAATCATAATCACGAAACGTAATCATAAGTGGCAAAACAAGAAGACAAAGTCATCAATATCCCCCGCAATGGCAAAATACTCTTCATGATTATGTCTACGAGTTATGATTATGTCAAATATTTATGTGTGTATATAGAAAAGTGGAAGGAGAGTATTGAAAGGTTTTGAAAGTTCTGCTCCAGAAAGGAGCACTGTCACCAATTTCAGTCTAAGTCAAACTTGTTGCCATGGAAACGCCAAAAATATTTTATTCAGAATTCCAAAACTACCAAAAGGCACCAGTACACCACCAGATCCATCTTGGGCCAAGTTTGGTGAAGAAATAGTGAACAGTTTTAGAGTTCAGCTCCGGAAAAGAGCACAACCACAATTTCAGGCTAAGTGAAAATTGTTGCCATGGAAACGCCAAAAATATTTTATTCAGAATTCCAAAACTATCAAAAGGCACAAGTACACCACCAGATCTATCTATGTGCCAAGTTTGGTGATGAAATAGTGAACGGTTTTAGAGTTCTGCTCCGGAAAAGAGCACTACCACCAATTTCAGTCAAAGTCGACCTTTTTGCCATGGAAACGCCAAAAATATTTAATTCAGAATTCCAAAACTACCAAAAGGCACCAGTACACCACCAGATCCATGTATGTGCCAAGTTTGGTGAAGAAATATTGAACGGTTTTAGAGTTCTGCTCCGGAAAAGACAAATGTGCACGGACGGACGGACGGACAGACGGATGGACGGACGGAGTCCATTTTAATACCCCCGCAAAACGCGTTGCGGGGGATAACAAGAAGTCGAACTCAGGAATAGAGGATCCTGCTCGCTAGGAAACTCATCTCTTCACTGATCATTATGACCTCTTAGACCAATGAGTCACTCACTACGTCACTGAAGATAACAAATCTACTCTATTCATAGAATAAACAGGCAACAAAAATTACCCTTGATAAATATGACTCTTTGATGTATAACTCCAGTCATTGTAATATTTGTACGGGAAACTTTTTTCCTCCACTACAATAGTTGGGTTTATCTCCAAATCTCCTTTTATCAGCCACTGTAATATCTTAGGGTTTTTCTTTGTGTGGTTGGCAGACTAGATCGTAGGTTATGAATGTCCTATTGTCCCCTCTTTTGACCCACGAAACAAGGTAGGTTGCTTGTTATTGGTTCAGTGACCATACAGAATATAATATACATTTATTACTGAGGAAGCATCCTGTTCAGTAGGTCAGCTGAAATTAACATAGGGTGTTACTGTTGGTAAACTAGGTAAATGCTCACACTACAGCATGACACAGACACTCATCCTCTTCGACTGGATTACACACTGAACGTATATTTATGAATGGCATTGAAACCGCGGTCAGTGAATCTAACGGCGTGGCAGGAGACAGCGTGGTCCAGTTGCTTAAATCCGTTGAGCAGATTTCTCCCAGCCTGCTGCATCTTCTGTGACGGTTCAAATAAGATTTGCCCCGTATTAAGTCCGTGGTCTGAAAGCACCATCCCCGCTACCTTTTTGTTTTCAGACAGTGATGAAAGTATCTACGATCTAAGCAACCTTTGGCGGATCTTCCAACATACACGCACAAGCACACGAAATGGTAACGATTATTCTTGACAAAAATACAACATCTGTATCACAGTTTGCACCGCACCTCTCCTTCCGACAAAGAAGCTGTTGTCCAAATATGAAAACAATCCAACCAATACTTTTCAAGCTATTTGTTGAACAAATGTTTTAAAGCTCAAGTATTTTTTAATTCTTTAAAAACTTAAAACATCATAATCAAAATTTGCATTGCACCCCTCCTTTACACAAAGGAGGAGGTCCCCAAACATTCCAAACATAGGTTTGAACAGTATGTCTTCAAACCGACGGACGGACGATATTCCTTGGTATAACTATATACCCCGAACTAAAAAAGACTGGGTATAATATAACATTGACTTACTTGTCAGTGTTAATACCGAACAAGCAAAATGACCAATGTTACAAATAATACACCGTGTACACCGTTGGAGTTGGTCACTTGGAAAAATATCCTCCCCGATTATGTAAATTCAGAACGTGAACCCTACCTGTAGCGACTGGCCGTATATCACTCTAACGTATTCTGTACCACCGGTGGGAGGTGGCTGATTTCACGGACCAGTTGTCCAGGTTTGTAGTGTCACATACATGTCGTCAAGTTCATGCAGGGGGTTACTAAAATCAGTACGACCTAATCCAAGAATAAAGTAAACTGTTACATTTATATATACAATTAAGTATACAACGCTAGATCTGGCAGAGCCAAATATATTCTTGTAAGCCGTATGTCGTATTGTTCACTTCAGTTCAAACATGGACATGGCTGCATGGACTAAACGTCCCTGCCAGGCTCAAGGGCCGAATGGGATAACGCTGACATTCGCGGTGTTGAGCTTCTACCATGGAGTCAGGATCCGCTGGACATTGAATCCGAGATTCACCCTGATTATGATTCTGGTTAAGCAGCATAACATTGTCATAAGGGACATAACCAGTAAGAATGTGAGATTTGAACCCATGATGACGGGCTTCTCGAATGTTAAGGGATGTCTAATGCTGGGCCACCAAAGCCCAGGGATACAAGGTTTGCGTAAATGTCTTGGGATTGTTGTATCATACCTCGTCATATTATCGGAGCAGCAAGTTTACTTCAAAGGCGACAGTGAACGTCCAATGTACTTCCGAATTGCAGATAATACCCTTACACCTTCTCATACCTATCTCATTACACTGTGGAGGATTATAGTAGCGAATATACGCCTTTGTTGTCAAAATGATATTATCCCTGACAGTAAAAACTCTGACCCCAGTTAGGCCGGGTTTACACAGAATGACCCCTCAGTATAGATATATATTGTATCAGCTGAACCAATGTTTCTGAAGCGTATGAAATACTAGCACGAACGTTTTGCTGCACGCCTCGTAAGCTTATTACTTACGTTCTACCTGTCGGCAAAGTGGACAATGAAAGGAAGCACACCTAAACGGACATCCTTGTACTGCCTATGTCTCAACGGATTAAGATGAAATTTGATATGCGACTCTCGCCTTGTTCCCCTAAGGTAGGTTGGTTTTACTACCTGTCTTCTCATCACCCAATAAAGCCTCAATCTCAGGTCCCTGCTGTCCTAACTGACAAAGACACCCTTATACTTCAGTTTTGCGCTATGCCCTGGGTGGCAGGGCGATACAAAGACATAATGAACTGAATCCCTTAAAGACATTCACTTTAATCGCAATGTCACTTGTTATATTCCTAGGCAAAGACCAAGAACAAAGACTTCTAGGTCATTGAATCAGAAGTGCTGGGCAACTTGTGGGGCCAAATCTTCCGTAAAGGGTGCTTCAACATTATTACAATTTCTTAACAAACCATTTTTATTTGAGGATTATTCAGTGATGAAAGATTTAAAATAATGTGCCCAGTGTTCATTCATCAAGCAACGTATCTGACAATCTTGGCTATCCTATTACAGTCTGTTCAGATTATTTTCCTATACTATCTTTCCCAATCTCAGAGTTCGTAGAGTTATTCATACAGATCGCTGCAGTAGGTGTGAAACCGAGAGATAGCTAATGTAAATACAGCAAATATGAATGAAAGTAACACCAACATAAGACCCAGTGTTGAAGATAAAGCACATGAGGCATCGGAGCCATTGGGTGGCGTTGGGGCTTTGAGAGATTCTAATTTGAACGAGGTGTGCTTTCTCTCCAGTGCCTTTTCTGCTGGGGCATGACCACCCAACATGAATCTGGACAACATTTATTTAATATAGGCAAAGTTATACAGGTATTTTCACGTAGATTCATTACTCTGACCTATATTAATGATTGAGGTATGTTGGCACATGATAATTTGAAAGAACAGTCCTTTCACTCCAGTGCCTATTCTGTTACCGCACGCCTAAAATCTGAATGTAGACAGCATATATTCAGTATAGGTTTGCTATACGTGTATTTTCAATAATAAATACTATAGATTAATAACTCCGACATATATTTATCCTTATCGAGCGAGGTATTCTGGTCTTGCACTATATTTACGTATCAAACTCTGCTTCAACGTGAATTACTTTGTAAAAGGTGATAGGAATCTCTCACTTAAAAGAACTATAAGAAACGAATGTCCTCAAAATCATCTAATTCCTCTCTGTAACAGTTTTTTTCAGCTTAGGGATTTCCTCTCAGACATACATGTGATCTCGAGAAAGACATATCTATGTGCCTAATACTGACAATTTCATCAACGACTCAACCAGGGCTTTCTATAAACAATTTCAGTGAGACATTGGTTAGAAATGAGCCAGGGATTGATCGAGTTTCTTGAGGGCCTATCTGGGGTTCTAGAGCCTGGTATTGGCGGAACCAGAGACACGGGACACCGTATTGACTACATTCTCCAGGATGCCTGCCTCGGGATATAGAGGTACTTGTCGGGATTCACCCGAAGAAACCTACAGCCGTGCTAATCACATGGCAGTTAGGTCTTCCAGTGAGACACCTTATAACAAAACCCCCACTGCCTCTTGTCCCAGACGCGCGCTGCTCCAAATAATGCCTAATACAAACGTAGAACAATTTTCAACACTTCTAGGGTTTCGACTAGGAGCCAAATTAAATCCCTTTATCCCTTCAGCTTAATGTGTGCTTTTAAACCACAGGGGATGTTATATATCCTATTTAGTCCTCTCCCTAGAGAGAAGATTGTTACCAACTGAAAACCTGTGTATTGTGCAACGTGCCATCATTACTTACGAAGGACATGTCTGTCGGTACGAAAGAATTGGGCCATTAAAAGATTTATCGCTTCGTGATGCTTTTCCCCAGTTTAATAGACTTTGTAAATCTTCCCTTGCGTCAGGAATTGAATATCACGGCTTGCATTGTGGGGCGATATTGTATTAAGGGCCCTGTAGTATTAACGTCGGTAGGATCGGTTAAGAAACAAATACATCCGTGAAAAGATGTGTTTATATTGCTATATATCCTTAAAGGGTGTTATCAAAGATGATTTCGTTTTAATTTTATTACCAACCTCCTCCGTGGTCTGGTGAATACAGAATATATCCGAAGAGTGGAAGGCTGGTGGTTCGACGTTAAACAGATGGCAGTTGTTGTTACTCTGGCTAGGAAGGGGATAATGCAAGTAGGACCTGTCGACTTGGAGTATATACTGTCTAAATGACGTATCCTGGTTACAATGTGACAGAATATCTGTGAGCTATGACTTAGACTTGCACAAATGTCTAAGGTAATAGTTAATAGTTTGAATGAAAATTTCTTTAAAAAATATATAACAGACTGGCGTCCTTGTAGTGTCCGCTTATCTAGACTTGCCTCTTTAAAGGATGGAATTACTATACATCCATGGACTTTGCAGTCAGTACAGCTAGCTATGACCATGCTATGGGCATTAGTATGAAATAGTGCAAGAAGGGACACGCACGCACACGCAGATACCATGCCTTTGAGCACATGAAGCACTGTTTGAGAGTCAGAAGGAATGTGCAGCTCGGACCCGGTTCCCGGAAGAAAAATATATCAAGAGTAAACAATTCATGATTTGGCGATCCTTCTTGCATTAGTCAGAACAGAATGGCATGTTATCATCTGTGGTTTAATTTTGTTTCATGCAAGAAAATTCAAATAATCTGTAAGAAATACGTTATTTTAGCGATGTATAAAGTGTGTGGGCCAGTCCTGGCGCTAAGGTCGTTCTATGGTTCAAGGCCTGACACCTATTACTCAACTTCAAAGCCAAAATCACCCGAGTTGTAAAGCTTCCAAAATAGCAAAATTGTGCTCTACGTTTACATATGTACTTGCCGCAGATATTTTATCTGATTTGGAAAGTTTTCAAACGAACTCAACAGTGCCCTTCTCGTTTTCAGGCACAAAGCTTAGACTAAGCTTCCCTGACTCACTTGAGCACTCCGTTTAGTGCTGGAAGAACTTGTAATGTTTCGTCAAATAACCAGCAGCATCGCTGCACGAGCCGGAGCATATTAAAGTAACTAGGGAACTGTCCATAAAAGACGGCCACTTTGAGACTCTACTTGGCGTCGGCAGATTTAAATGTCCTTTTCATGCTCCCATTACTGAGAACACATTGAGCATTCTGGCAGAGGCTAACACAAAAATGAAATCTGTTTTGCTCGGCGAGTGATGAACAGCTTAATAAGGCAGAAGGACTCGGGGATTAGTTCGGTGGCAGGGTCTGATGAGGTTGTACCATCGCATCCTCATCTTGCATCATTTGACTAGCAACTTCCAACCCTATTTTGGGTTGGTCTGGAACCAGATCTAAGAACCCAGCCTTAACCTTTAAACCATTAGGTACGAGGTGATGGGTCGATAGGTGAAGACGCTATTGGCTACCTGCTGAATATAATCTGTTCCTTTAATATATTCTGATAAACGTCGACACACTGGCTGACCAAAAGTCAGGGTAAGGGACATAAATCGAATCTGACTTTATTTTCAGACGTCCACCTGTCATTAATATTTCCTTCATCTGTTTCAGGTGTTCCATAAAAAGAGAAATGGAATCATGCTCCTCTACCGACCTGTTTAGTGTAAAATATTTTACCACATTTGTTGGTGGTTCCTTCGCATGGACATCACACGCCTATAAGATCGTTAGATGCCACATTGATGACAGTATCCAGAGGTGAAGTGGTGCCAAATCTTGACTGATTGCAGAATCTTACTTATGAACGATACCAGGCGGGAACAACGCCATCGGTGATCAGCACTATGTCGAAGAGGGATAAAATGGAGTTGATGTTTGTTTTATTGAGACACTTTATATGACAACCATTAGATACAAAGCTGTAAACATATACCTTTATCTGCTGATAACTAAACTAACTCTCCTCTAACAGTTGGAAAATAATGAACTCTGTGTTGAATATGTAGGCTGGTGACATCCGAGTCTCCGCTAAAGATGAAGAGATCCTGTTCTCATGAGATCCTGTTATAGCCATTCTCTGTTTAATCACCCAATCTGTATCCTAGAGCCAGTGTCTGAGTCAGGAGCCGCCGTCTCAATCCGCTAATATCAAATTATACACACAATACGTCCTTCTTACATGCTACGATCCTACAGGCCACACACTATGTGCCTCTCAGGTCTGTTAAGCTGTACCAGCGTTACGGGTCTTAAGACCGGAGAGCCCGTGCAAGTATCCGCTATTACGACTCGGCTCGAGTGCGTGTGGTAGGTGTATACAAAATACATCACATCCACCCTTTCCAACATCAATAGACCTTAAATTGTACTCCCAGCACGATACGTCCCTTTTTAAAAACCCTACCCACGGCAGAAATCTGGTGTCTGAAACCGGGTCGTGATCCCTACCCTTGCCGCATAATCAGTAATAAGTGGAGTCTCTCGTAGCTTGGTATAAAGTTTGAGGAATTTTGTATACTCTGTCGTTAAAGATTTAGGTTTCAAGTTAAAGTTTTAATCTACTGGAGTACGTTGGCAGCTCAGTCTTGAGGTCACTGAAGGTCAAAGGACAGTGACACCACTCGTGCTCCCAGCTGGGGACACAATGGGGTACTGGGTATGAAGACGGGGGTAAGAGGTACCTCTTGAAACCATACACAGCTCCAGTACACCTAACAATGTGGACACCCGGTTGGGGGTAGTCAACACTGTACACTGTTACACGTGATTCATCTACCCGAATCTATAGCTGACGACACATAACATTAATTGTGTTGAAAATTATGTCTTGTCTTGGCAGGTGCTTGTTATATGTGCTCACTGCTGTCGATTATAATCATACAAATACTTATTTTGAAGGTAGCGATCTTCCAACGTGAAAGAGCCGAAACACTACACGTTCTAAATTGAACACACATACACCGTTCACAAGTGACGCTTACAGTGAATAAAACCCTAAAGTATTTTGAAGATATTGTATCGAAATATATTAATGTCGGTTAATACTAGAGGGATTCGGTGTTATTACTCATCCAACAGTTAAACAATGAAATGCACATTTTAAGGGATTTGCGAATTGTATTGGATTAAAAAATCAAACGAATGTCTATATGGCATGACGCTTAACTGATGGGCTACCTCTTCACTCCCTAAGATGGCTAATTAAGTTGGTTTTGCTTTGTTTCTCTGTTTGTGCCACAATAGGCTGTAATGAAGCTATATAAACGTGGCCTGGTAGCGATCGAGTCATGGCTGGAGAGTGAGTGAGTGAGTGAGTGAGCTTGGTTTCACGCTGCTTTTGGCAATATTCCAGCAATATCACGGCGGGGGACACCAGAAATGGGCTTCACACATTGTACCCATGTGGGGAATCGAACCTGGGTCTTCGACTTGACGAGCGAACGCTTTACCCGCTGGGCTCACACACACACACACACACACACACACACACACACACACACCATGTCAAGAGGAACCCCTGGTTCAGCCATCATACAATTCAGCGAGACAATAACATCGTCGCCTCCTTTAGCAAGCAAAATACTTAGGTGACTACGATATGACTGTTCTACATAGTAGTTAACTAAAGTACAGGGGCGGGGGGTAGCCTAGTGGTTAAAGCGTTCGCTCGTTACGCCGAATACCTGGGTTCGATTCCTCACATGGGTACAATGAGTGAAGCCCTTTTCTGGTGTCCCCCGCCGTTATATTGCTGGAATATTGCTAAAAGCAGCGTAAAACCAAAGTCACTCACTCACTCACTAAAGTACATGTATGTCCTCACATCAGCTACAGCCTAAAGCATGAGTGAGTGAGTTGGTTTGTAACATCCCGGCAATACCACGGCGGTGGGCACACAAAATATGGGCGTCACAGATGGTGCCAGTGAGATAGCGAACGAGTTAGAATACCGCATAGTCTTTGAATATACCTAATATTGACAGAAGCAAATGATTTCTTTTAAATTGAAAAGGAGCCCCAGCGACATGGGAGTTTCCTGAACCTGAGCAAATCTAGACTTGCTTCATTGAGGGCTTTAGCATTGCAAGAAGGGCTGGGCGGAAGGGGAAATAAAGCGGTTGATGGTCTCTGAAACTAGTGACGACTGTGGGCTTTGACAAGAGTTTATCCCTCCGTCCCTGTAAAAGCTGAATGTTCTTCAATAATGACGGTGCTGAATCTGGTTGATGGTACCCAACTGTACGATGTCATGTCGAACAACACGATTGTGTTACTGGCAATGAGTGCAGAAAACATTACATTGCTTACTTTAGAGTCATCCAAAGACCGGATGTCATAGAGCAGTAACGTTAGATCATATTCCTCATTATACGAGCTATCCAAGGGTTTGAGTGTGTTGTTATGTTACGTTGAAAGTACATGTAATGATATATATCATATCAGTATACCCGTGTCATAGTTCAGACGTGGCTAGCATTATCAATTACATCTTTGTAGGGGCTCCCTGTGGAGAGATAGATCGTCATTGGGTCTAATTTCCCACTATATGCGTCCACGGAGTCGAATATATCAGTAGAGAGCGTATTCCCCACGAGGTCGAATACTGTATATACATTAGAGGGTCTATGATTTTGCCCCATTCACCTTATACAAAAGCATGGGCGATAGTGTGAAGTGGTCTCCTTGTAAGGCGGCGTAAAGGGCACTTCACGTGTTACAGTATGGCTACCACATGCCAGACTTCTACATCAAGTATAATGTATTGGTTCCTTCAAAAAGTTGAAATCTGAAGTATTTTCAGAGTTACTTAAACGAATCTTGATCTGGAATCTTCAGTATCTTTAAAAGAAGGCTCGTCGAAGTAGAATTCACAGCATGTAACAGTAGTATATTTCATTCATGTTTCTTTTATTTCAAATTAACAAGCTACTTTTATTCATGAGCGTACATGTTAAGTCACCTAGAGACAAGTGTTGTGTTTTGTCTATTCGTACCAGCTTGGGATTCTGGGTTAGATTTAAGATCTACAGCAACCTATGATGGTCGAAAGACTCGGTTGACAGCGTGTACCATCGTTCCAGCGTTGATCGACGTTCCTGTATAGGCTGATTAACACAGGATTATTTCCAGATCGCCGTCATATTGATGGAAACGTGCTGAGTGCAGCGTTACTGCACACAAGCCGTCTTCTCACCCCCGTTGTTCTTTGTCAGTGTTGTCTAGCTCCAGAACGTATGTGTTGAGTGTGAAAACGTCCACACAAATTTGTCGAAATATCTTGCCAGCAGTTTAGTCAAAAACCAAGAAACCTGGCAAGTTAGTGTTAGCAGAATGATCAAAAGAGGTAAGAGGAATTTCAGAATAATCTCCAAGAAAAACTGCCTGTCTCAATAAAATTCACTCTGCAGCTCTCATTCATCAAACGCCTACATCCGAGTTACGTGAATTATCACGGGTGTATTTTCCCCTACATGTTTAGGCAAGAAGATCATTCTTCACTCGTGTGTAGAGAGATGTTACGTGGCCAGTGAGACAGGCAACGATTGATGGGATACAGTAGCCACACTAGGCTGCCCCATGTGTGGGCCTTGTGCTTCGTGTATCCACATATCGTTGGTTTACTGTGGGACGATGTACAGTGTACGGTTGTCTAATGGATCCATTTACTCGTCATTTGCTATAGTTGTGTGTTAACGTTATACATTTACGTTGTCATATAATAAAGATATAATAACTGTAAATGGTCTCAGAGTATTCTGCAGGTAATATTATATACAGAGGTATATCATATTATCATATTATTATAAACGTAATATCGCATATGTAATACATGTATAGCACACATCTATACCGATGGTGTCATAATGTCATACATGTATAGATAGCCAAAAGGTCATACTGGAATTCATATTTAGGTGCACTAGATGTATTATTACTTACTCAGCAAAAATACAAAATTTTATTAATTCTTGCATGGTTATATTATCAAAGAAGCTACACTTGTGTGCGGATTCCAGTAAGTTAGAACAGCTCGACAGCAACTTCAGCTTGCTACTGATGGGACCTCGGTGACCATATTTACGAGCCGTAATTGATCATAATATCACTTGTTTTGCTCCAGACTAGTTTCCTGGGTACTATCATAGAGCTGGAATATCGCTGCGAGCGGCGTTAAACAATATCAAACAGATGTGTACAATATAACGCAACATGTTTCATTCGGGATTATACCCGTGAAGATCCCGGTTAGAATTGGTCTTCAGCAACCCATGCTTTTCATAAGAGGCGACTAACGGGATCGGGTAGTCAGGCTGGCTGGCCTGATTGTCACATGTCATCATATCCTAAGTATGTAGACCGATGCTCATGCTGTTGATAACTGGTTTGTCTGGTCCAGACTCGATTATTTACAGACCTCAGCCATATAGCTGAAATATTGCTGAGTGTGGCGTTAAAAAACAAACAAAAAACATTTAGGATTATACTTTCTCATTAAAGTACTGATACTAGTAGACCCGTGAAGATCCGGGGTAGAATAGGTCTTCAGCAACCCATGCTTGCCACAAAAGGCGACTATGCTTGTCGTAAGAGGCGACTAACGGGATCGGGTGGTCAGGCTCGCTGACTTGGTTGACACATGTCATCGGTTCCCAATTGCGCAGATCGATGCTCATGCTGTTAATCACTGGATTGTCTGGTCCAGACTCAATTATTTACAGACCGCCGCCATATAGCTGGAATATTGCTGAGTGCGGCGTAAAACTAAACTCACTCACTCACTGATACTAGTAAGTATTTGGTTTGAGTCTCATCCGGGATTCTAAATGACACTGCGTATTAGTGCAAAAATAAACCATTGTATCATGAATTCGTATGTGTGACCACACATATTGTATGCAGCCGCGCCACCCTAGATGTTATTTCTCCGTCATAGGCATCAACAGCAACGTTACATCTGTCTTGCTGCTCAGCTGATTAACACTACAGGTGTATAATGTACAGGTACTGGGAGGAGATTAAACCGGCGGCAGCAGAGAGAGGAGGTGTGTCGTAACTGAGAGCTAGTTACAAGAATTCCTGGTCTGGAACTACAGCCGAGGTCGCCATGAACTCAACGCTGTTCCCTCCGTGGCAGCTCTCCACTGCATGTACCTCTAAAAGCGAGAAGTCTGGGAAAACTGAGATGTCGGTGAAAATAAGTGTGTGAAGCAGGAAAACACGTGTCAGGTAAATAGGTGTGGTAAGTTTAGTGGAACTGTACCGAACTGTTCATGGCCGTCACTCATACAAGGGATGATAGTTACTGCAAGAAACAACATCATATATTTTTAACGTTGATGATGAAAATTCAAAAATCTGATAAAATAATCGTCAAAAAACATTACCTCCTTGTCCGTGTTGTGACGTGAAGTGTAAATATTTTGTGGAGTAAAGTCTGGAGTAAGATATAACGTTATTTCGAGCGCCCTTTAAATAGAAGTTAAATGTATATTAATTTAAGAGCCGAAAGTTTATCAACATTTACATTAATGCGGTTTTAGTTCCCTGATTATATACTACCAACGTACATTCCTTGCAAATTGGGTGGGTAATCAAATCCTCCCTTACAGAGTCAGATCTGTTGTCCATCGCCCTTTATGTGGTCCCCTGAAGTATATACGTACACATCTCAAAAGAACCTTTTGTTGTTCGGTGACATCTTTATGTTAAACAGCCCGAGTTTCCACATAAAACAGATTCCCCTTTCGCGGTCAACGATCTCCATCAAGTTAATTCTCAGAGTAACAGTAGAGGAATTACCTTGTAAAATGCCTCCAGTCCTACCACACGTGTTATGTGTTTCGAGCACTAACTCGGCCTTTGATGTCGCCTAATTCCATCGTAACAGTCGCTAAGTCATCTCAAAGGATAACCAGGAATCACCTGCTCTCCGCCACGATGTTGTAATTTGAACATTTCGTTTACACCCAAGCCGAGACAGAGTACGCCATCTTGTCATATAAAGAGACAGGCTACTGTGAATCCCTTTTCTAATGGTTCTTTAGTTGAAGCCTCGGGATAGCCTGTGCTTTCGCCTGACAAACTGAAATACGAAGTTAGTGGTCTAACTCAGCAATGAGGTTTACTGACGGTGCGTCAGTGAGGTCGTCTTAAAGTCTTATTGTAGTGGCAGATTAAAACGTTGGGGCCCAGGGCCCCGTTCCTCAAAGCGATCGTAGCGCTACGACAGTCGTAAGTCTATGTTAAAGTATGGGAGTTACGATCATCTTAGCGCTACGATCGCTATGAGGAACGGGGCACTGGAGAGCAGCGATGCAGGCCTAAGACCTTCACCAGTTTAGTATAGCCAACGAACATAGGTATGGTGCCGACAAACCAAGGATCAGAACCACGACCCGTAACTGCTGTCCCACTGTGCCACCCCTTGCCAGAAACAGCATTATCATACGATCTTTAAGTTACTTCGTTTCCGTATTGAGTCACTTACAGGAACGACGTAAAGCGTCACGAATCTGAAGCTGCTCTGATTGTGAGTGAGTGAGTTTATTTATACGCCGCTTTTAGCAATATTCCATCAATATCAGGGCGGGGAGACGCCAGAAATGGGCTTCACACATTGTGCCCATGTGGGGAATCGAACCAAGGTCTTCGGCGTGACGAGCAAACGAATTCAAGAATTTAAAGAGTTAAGATGTGAGGTTGCAAGCTCATCAAACAGTCAGTATATGTGACTTATTTCTAAAGATTTGATTGTTTCGATGACCTCCTAGCCCCGATAGCCAAGTGGCTCCAGTCATTCTTGGGTCCATCGCCAATATTGCTCGAACTTTGCAGAAAGTGCAGTCAAACATTAGTTGCTCCCGACAGATTGTTAGACGAGTAAAAATAATCATGATTCTTTCAGATAAACTTTATGCAGTATCATTTTTCACATATGTACATACAATGAAATTCATTTACGGAGTCCAACGGGATGACATTGCTGGAGCGTTGCTAAGAGCGGCGTAAAACCATATCACTCACTCCTACTAATGTTGCTGCCCACAACACATGTAAGACAAGACAGAGACAGATGTACCACACTAACCCTTCCGACAATCGCCGCACGGCCAGCCACGGGAGATACGTCATCCTATCAGAGAGCTACACTGGTCAAATGACAGAGACGGAACACGTGCTTGTTCATTGTACGTGTTTGTCTTGGTTTATTGCAGAAGTAGTCGAGTTTCTATATTCGACTGATTTATCCTTGGGTTAACAGTTAATGTACCTTTCAGTTTTATGTCCCTTAGTGTTTCGTTTAATTAGTTCCCATTTGTATGTAAGTACTGTTTTATCTTGTCCGTGGTATGTTGAAATCTGTGTCAAGACAACACAACGGGTTGGTGCTTAGCTTGGAACGCTTACTCCTTAAAACGTGCACAGAGCTCCAGATCAGATTTAGCTCATGTGGGTACTGTACCTACTGTATTGTTTGGAGTGGGTATTATGAATGTTGAGTGGGTATTTCATTTTCTGTTACCCACTGCTTTGAAATATGTGAGTATTTCAGTCATTTTACACACCTAATTATAAGTATTATGTCATTGAGTAAGTTTACTAAGCAGGTATGTTCTGCTTTATGTCATACCTAATCAAAACCAACTTAAATATAATGGAAATGATTTCATAAAAAATCACTCATCCTATACTGACAGTACAACATGATAGCAATCGATGTCTTTTTCATTACGCAAGCGATTTTTATAAATATATTCCATACGCGTTTGTTTTAAACTTTTTGCGTATCTAACATTTTAAATGCGTAATTGGTACGCAACAATTATTTTTCAATGCGTAATTTACCCGGATACGCAGCTTATCTGGGCCACTGAGTGCATTTAGTTCTTGCCTCCACCGGCCGTAGGTGCGCAGGGTCCCATGTTCAGTGCTGAACCAGACTGAAAGTCAGATCGGTTGACAACAATGACTTGGGGTCCGATCCACAAATTATTCGTACGAGATATCGTAACTATACACTTTATCATAGACTTACGAATACCTTAGCGCTACGAACGCTCTGCGGATGGGATCCCTGGATTATTGCTTGTGAACCTACTCAACAGTAGAGTTGGTATTTACAGGTAATTGTACCACGAATAGACCTGGTGTGGCCTGAGACAACATTCACTTGCTCATTCGTTCATCTGTATGAAACATCCGACACAAATGTAAACATGAATATGTAATGATCTCAAATGATAATTTTACACACAGACAGTCAGCAAAGGATTAATAGTAATAGTTATAGTCCGCTTATATGGCGCTTATATCCAGGCACATTGCCTGCTCACGGCGCTACGTACATTACTATCCCCGGTCATAGGACACTATCGTACTTTCCGATACTTTTTCAACTCCCTGGGGATCATACAGACAGATAATAGACATGTTGAATTTGTTTGGGCGTCACTGTTTATGCAAACTACCTGAGTAGCCACAGGTAGAGCTAGGTAGACATGGTAACTATCCTTGCGAATACATGACGCCTTTTTACTGGTTTTCATTTACCCATCCTTTAACGTTATATTACCGATTTGCCTTGTACTCATGTTTCGAGCGTTGACGTATATAATTTTACATTTTCCGTACCAAGTAGTAACTACGCACCGAGTGTACACATTCCCAAGAACGTACGTGCGTCAGGACGGAATCAAGTTCCGAGTATCCCATGACTTTGTGCCGCTTCAAAGGTGGCGGTGCTCATGCTCGGTGACATGGCGAGCATCGTTTCTCAAGCTTGCAATCGCTGGTTCGTCAAGGCTCGATTATTTACCGTTGTAGTTGGAACATTGCTTACTAAGGCGTTAAACCACATGAACTATTCCGTGCCCTGTATTCAACAGTATTTCAACATATCTGACTTGGTCTTCCCGTGTGTACTGTAGCAAGCCCGCTACTAGGGTGCAACACGGAACATACCAAGAAAACTGATACTTACAACACATAAGGTTTATGCTTCAGATCAGTGTTATGTTTCATCATCCAGGTATATCTACAATGAAACCATCATGGGGTAGACAAAGCTCACCGGGGCATGTCATGCTCCATTCAACAAATGTGATGGATAATCGGTTGTGATATTTCAGTTCAAGGCTGTTTCATGCGCCAATTGTTCCTGGCTCACGACCCCGTGAGTGGAACAGATGAATAAGAACACAGCGCCTCACCCAATGCATCGTTCTCGCGTGCTGCAAGGGATTCATCATTATATTTCAATGGAGGTGTCGGAGACAAATGTTTCTGCTTGTTTTACCACGTGCTATATATTCGCCAATGACCTAGAATACACAGCACTCTCCTTATATTACAAAACCATGCTTACAAGTTTATTTTATTAAAAAATACCGAAAAGTATTTTCCGGGTTTTTTTCTTATTTTAAATAGAGGATTTCCAGTGTACGAGTTTGATATATATCAGTCCATACAATTATATAACATATCCTGCCGTCATTCACAAAGTACGAAGCGGCGCTGATTTGAACTACTTATGTTTACGGTACCGGGTTGTGTTACGATAACCCAGTTATATTATGTTGAGGTCATAAATCTGTGTCAAAAACATTTGCCAGCTTTGCTGCACTCACTCAACCAAGATCTTGTCTTGGACAATGATTATCCATTTATGTAACCACCATACAGGTTCTACATGAATCGTAGTTTTAAGCAAACGTCGAAAACTAACTTCAAGGCAAGGTTGAGCTTAACCAATAATATTTCTAGAAATAAAAAAAGTCCAGTGCTGCCTTAGAATGTCATACACGGCCAACAGCTTTGTCTTTTCCTGCGATTCCAAACTTTCGCGAAGAAACCAGGTGATATGAAAAGTGTGTACTGAACCAAGATCTGCATTTCTATCACATATAATATTAAACACACGTTGAGTTCAACGCATTTCTAGATTTGCCTTGTATTTAAATCGTCAATCAAATTAGCAACAAACTCAAATTAGCATATACATCAAACCGGGAATCGTGAGCATAGACACGCGCCAAGGTCATAGCCATGAACAAGGGCAGATAACTCATGTTGCAAGACATACAACCTCCCATCCGAAGTATTTCATTCATGCTTCCTTCGTTTACCTTCAAGACATCAGTGAAACACGAACCATCCATCAAGGGATAGGATGCAACCACGAAGACTGTAGACACGTCTTTATCATCACAGAGAGTTACCTCCCTTGTCACTAAGCTCCATTCATTACCACTCCTAGGAGCTTCTGGGCGTGAATATTTCCCCACCTATCTGGGTCTGGTTCCACCGAAATATCTCACATACCTGAACACTAAAAAGCTTAGCATGCACCAGTTAGAATATTCTATGTAAACCTACGCATAGCCTATAAAAAAGAACACCTTATAAGTTGTATAACGACTGTTTCAAAGCCAGGAACAGATGCAGCCTTTGGCAACGTCTGTCAGTCTTGTGAAAGGTATCTACATGTGTTGAGCATGTTGTCTTGGCGGCTGTTGCAACTAAAACATTGTTCTCTTTACACGCCGTCCATGACGCCGCCATGACCGACTGCATACTTGACGTCGATATCACCATCGTTGCCACATGGCGAACGTTGCGTTCTGGGCCTCTCCATCCAGCTTTAATCACGTGCGGTTTATCATCCCCGGAAAGCATTTAGAATATGTCTTTGAAACCTGAACCGACGTTTAAACATCGTGAAATGTATTACACCCACTGACTGAAAAAAAGCTAGGTCAAAGTTGGTTTCGGATTCAACAATCAGGCCCAGTACAGAAAAGGGTTTTGAGATCTACATTCGCTCCCTGGCATAATCTCAAAGATAAAGTTGGAACATTACCTACCCTGATCTACACATGTGTGAAATGTACATATAAGTATAAATTCATACTTGTCAGACGAACCATTTTACACACGCAGGGATATCTTATCAAGGAGAAAAAGATCTAGCCAAATGGCATGCAATTTGTCAAAATAATGTAACGTATATTGCAACTGCGCGCACATGTAATGTTTATAATGTGCACGATGGAGTATAAACTTTCCACAGGAATGGGTCATTGGTCTGAGATCAGATGAGAGGGTGTCATCGTTTTGACTGTTTTCGGAAAGGCCAGAAAATAAACAATGCATATTATGCAGCGCTTTCGAGGCAGGTCTGGGATGGCAGCTTGGAAAAGATGTGCTATTCCATTAAGACAAATGCGCCAGTGCACAAATCAGTCATTACCTTGTATTTCGATCCCTGTTGTGTTTTGAAACTCCTTCGGAACCTAGAAGGGGTAAGATCCATCCAACACCGTTGGCAAGGGTGTAGCAGTGTGGAAGAGCATTTCGTTGAAACCTAAATGAACCCAGAATGTATCACTCACCCCCGTATGGATTCAAAGTCGTATATCCACACGTGGTATTCTCCAGATGTTGAAGTGGCGTATTGTACTTTTTCATATCGGATCCTAACTGTTGAACGGCACGACATGGGTACATAGAGTCGGCAACATCCATCCGTTTTCCAAAAGCAATTTTAAAGTGCTGTTCTCATTTTTATTGAAACGTCCTTTTATTCGACTCTAAAATATCATACATATAAGTATGAATATCCCTTGTTCACTGAAGCATTCCAAATCAAATAGCATAATTATAATAAATATAATATGCTGTGGTTAACATATTCGGTCCATACGCCAAAAGAACAAGCACTACTGAACTAGAAAATACAATGTGTAGAGGCCATTTCATGTGTCCCGCTGTAATATTGTTGTATAATCACAGAAAGCGGCGACAAATCATATTCACTTACTCTCTCGCTCCTACTATCACTGTCGTTATTAGCGAGTATATTCGTGGTATGCCTTATGTGCATCATATTCTTCCTGCAGTCAATTCTACGTCATAACGCAGATCGATGCTCATCCTGTTGATCATTGGATTGTCTGGTCCAGACTCGATTATTTACAGACCGCCGCCATATAGCTGGAATATTGCTGAGTGCGGCGTAAAACTAAACTCACTCACTCATTCTACGTCATAACTCAATTTATGACTGAAATCAAAATCTCCTTAACCCAACAAGTCTCTCATTCTCCAACAAAGTACGACATTGTTCCTGAAACCCACTATCCACCGTCTACATCCAAGGAGTCTGCTACCAACATTTGGTGTAAGAAGTGGGGCATACATTTGTTTTCCTTCCTCTAATATCCGCCAATAAATACCGAGCATGCAAGAAACAATCCAGACAATTCTTAGCGGGGCAAGTGGGTATGAGTATATCATGGACGGCCAGGTGAATACAATATATATACCACACACATACCAACTGTTCGTGGTGGAACATACTTTGGTAGTAAGCGCTCTAACGCTCTACCCATAGCCACATTTCATAGTGCTTGGGGCGAAGGAACATTGGAACCGTAATTCCATTACCTCAGTTGGTCCATCGGATACAATAGCTAGAAGATGGCTCTTATGTCAGTCACATGCTATACGAGAGTGCTGATGACGCAGGATTCGTTGCATGTCTCACCTATCGAGTAGCAAGTTAGAAAAAAAACGTTTACAATATTTCTAATTTTACATTTACACAGTGAGTGAGTATGGTTGTACGCCTCTTTTAGCAATATTCCAGCAATATCACGACGGGGGACACCGGAAATGGGCTTCACATATTGTACCCATGTGGGGAATCGAACCCAGGTCTTAGGCCTGACGAGCGAACGCTTTAACCGCTACCCCCACCGCCCCACATTTACACAGCCATCAACTTAACGAAAACGTGTACGTTACACTGAGTTACAATGAATTTTATACTCTGAAAAACGTTTAAGCATTTTATGCCGACATCTGTTTTCATAGACCTTAGTTAATATATATTTATGTATCTGATCTATCTAATATGAAGAGCATTACCATAAAGCATAGAAGAGTGGAGCAGCTCGGTGTTCTATTACGCTCTTCTCTTGTAAAAACAGATCCATTACTCAACGTTATCTGACCGCCAAGATCGACACCTTATTTCACCTAACTTCGTACCAATATCATGTTACAATTCTTACAAAAGTTGACTTTAATAACATATGTATATGTTATTTTTATTGTCAGTTTCAGGTCCATGGAATTTTATGTCACTGATCTTGGAAATCTTCAAAACGTCAGTGAAGCTAGATAGATGTTACACCGTCACAACACAGATATCTTCTCCAGATTGACCTATTAGGCTTATCGCTACAATCAAACACCTGCTATATAGTTAATACGTTCAGAAGCCCAGGACTGATGGACAGGTAACTGTTCCACGGCGTTATGTCTAACGTATGTTATCTTTGCAATCGAGAACCTTACAACGTAAGTAATAGGGACAGATAACGCAGGATGGATACACGCCGACAGTATCATCTTTCCCTACACAAACTCCAAAATATTTTCATATATTACTTTTCTAATATGTATAGATAATGAACTCAAACGGAATAGCCTTTGCCCTTTTGGCAGTCCCAGTACGCTTGAGTCAGATTTCCTTGAAACTAGCATACCTTTTTACCTAAGATTTTACAATCTGTATCAATCTGGATGACATGCTTAATTACACATGTAGAGGATAATGCATTTAAACCGCCAATGCCAGAGTTTAACAAGTCTCTATCATGTTGTAAAAGACAAAATAGTGATGGAAATTATAAATCAGTGCTGAACCCGGTGTTCGCCGCTCTATTAAATGCAATGTTTACACTTTGAATGGAAATGGGCACAAGCTAGGTTGTGAAGCGCACAGGTCTCTTTAATAGCTGTTTCCATCTTACCTGAAACACATGTCAATTACCTTTGCATCAAGCGGAGTTTTACAGGTAGCAAACAAAACGTGATGCAAGTGCACCCTTGTGGAATAAACTACAACACGGTACCCTTCCTCAAGACTAGCCATACTGACTTACAGGTAGAGAAGGAAAAATATCACCTCCCCATAGCATGCTCATTAAAGCTACGATACAGGCGCAAATGATGAGGCCTCCTTGACTCCTGTTAGCGGCTGACCTGCCAGCAAGCACCTGCTGTATCTCACACATCCTCTCACTAATATAGGCTCAACCCGATACATCAATGCCTGACGGACAGGTACAATATGCCTTAACAAGCTAAACGCCTAGCAGTAGACGTGGTTCAATCTGTTAGTCATATCGCAAAGGTGCAGGATGTCACACAAATATTTTGATTGTTCTAAAAACAATTATTACGGATTTTTAAAGATAAAAAGACATATTTCTTAAAAAATACATTGCATTTTCTTACCCTGTCACTTCATACGTACATGGTACAAGTAACAGTTTGAAAGTTCATATATTAGTTTGATTAAACTCTTCTTCATTCATTCTTTCCTTATCATTAATGTTTCAATATAAACACGGCTATAACCTCAATACTACTGACACAGGTCAACACACCTGTCGCTCTCATCTCATTCTTCACTGACACAGTGGCCCGACGCCGATTAGCGTCCCGATCACTCCGCATTCAGGTAAATCACGCGAACGTCTAGAATGGGGTTCATTCCCTATCACTATCTCCCTTGCACTGTCCGCATTCCACTCTCAGCCCCTCGTTCGCCCCGCATTAAGACCACCTGATGCACAGTCACGTATAATGGAAAGGGTTGGCACAAACATTTAAACCAACGTGTTGGAAAACAGCTGATTGCAAGGTGAGGTGAGAGGTCACGTCTATAACGTCACTCACGTGTCGTCCGCCTGTCGGGTTTCTAGAGGTATCACAGGTAGGAGGTCACACAGGGTCGCAGACGCTCGGCGATCATAGTCGTCCATCCCGTCAAGTATTGAAAAATATCGGTCACATATCTCCCCCTGTCTCACTCCCACTATTGTGTCTCTCACAGAATGAACCCTATACGCGTTTACATTTAAATCTTCCTGTAACGACGTATTATATAAAATGTGCACACACTGCTGTAGGGGACAGTAGGTAGTTGGCATACCGTATCATTCACAGAAACAGTATCACTTCAGTTTAATGAGTGTGCCAACATTCTCCTCCCCCATTCCTTCCCCGGCATCCAGCATGTATCTTAATTTGTCTTGACATCCAATGTAAGAAATCTCGAGTCATAAAATTATACCCAGCTGGTTCAAGTAAATTAGAGAGGGAATTCACATATAATGCACAAACACGCCTTTTAGGACTTATGTCCAAGGATCTTATTGATTTGTCACGAAAAATAAATTTAAACATAGAAATAATAAACATAGGAAGTAAAATTTAATGGCATCCAACGTACTGCAGTATGGCGTCCAGAATAGCACAATAGGGTTCGGAATAATCTGTCATAGAGACCCTGAAACAAATACATCCAAGAGAGCCCATGCAAGTCTAGATTTCCACAGTTTAAGAACGTCTCTAGGCTCCATGTCATTATGTTTCATGGTTATAATTTATCAATTGTTTAATCTGTAAAATATATTCATTTCAGAGACTAGTTGTTAGTCTAGGATCGGCATTGAGCATACGGGGAATGGGAGCCGTTTTATTGCCTGCTTTGATATGACAGAGACAGATCCCCAGCTCTATTCCTTCAATTAATCCAGTATGGATTGTTTAGGAGATGAAAAAATTAGGCGCCGAATCTTTACCAGGCATTTAAAAATGGATTGCACAGAAGGACATTGCACTTTTTGTAGATAACTATTTCTTAATTGTTTGTCTCGGCAGTTCAAGGATACTTCTTGCCCCTTCAAGACAAACAGAAACAGAACAGGGAGAAACTGCTTTTTCTTGGATTTAACAATCCACAATTGCAGCTTGTCAAACTGAATCAGGTACAGAGAAAAAAACGTCCACACTATAAATCTATAATTTCAGCATGCCAAAATACAAATTCCCACTCCGGAATCACGATTAGTGAAGAGGTTGTAGAAACATAGCGCCCCCTGGTGTGATCCAGGCGTGAGATAGCGGAGATAACTCAGGCATCTTTGTGTTAGCCACCGTGTTAACGCTATCCCATCGGCAATCTCTATGTCGCTAACATTTACTCCTGGCGAGTCAACACTAAAACAACAGCTAAAGCACGCAGCGATTGAAATGTGAAAACAGTTTCAGTATACATGTATGTTCCTAATTCAGAATCGGGATTCTGACCTGCACACTTAACGCTACCATTTCAAACTGTTATTTTAAGATGAGTCTACACTCCCTCGATTACGCAACCTTGCCAACAAAAATGAAAGCAAATAAGATATTAAAAATGTCCTTCCTAAAAGAAGACCTGAGTATAAAAGGTTTTGACATTACTCACATCAGCATGCTTGGAGTGCGGTGGATCTGGCACGAATGACAATAAGACAACAAAAAAGAGATTTGTCTTAATGTTAAACAGCATGCACACTCACAAATAAGTAAGGTCACGATATTATTGGAGATGTATTTTCAAACTCGCGAGACATGTTCTTCAAGGGCTAAACGTATTGCTGCAGACACAGAAACTGACAGAAATTAAAAAAAGGAATATAAAATCCGCAGGTAGCCCCCAAACACACGCAGTTGCCTCACAACGTACCATTGATGTATCAAGTATTCCCAAGCAGATATGAGTTGACAAAGCCATGTTTTCAAGTTCGTGATGTAGATACAGACATTGACAAAGAGATTGACATTGTTGAAAAAGATATACTCAAAAAGATTCAGATAACAGCTCTTTTGTTGGCTGGCGAAGAGTGAGTAAGTGAGTGAATGAGTTTAGTCCAATATTCCAGCTATATGGCGGCGGTCTGTAAATAGTCTGGACCAGACAATCCAGTGTTCAACAGCATGAGCATCGATCTGCGCAACTGGGAACCGATGACATGTGTCAACCAAGTCAGCGAGCCTGACCACCCGATCGCGTTAGTCGGCTGGCGAAGAAGTCTCCGTTACCTTCTGACGGCGGTTGCTCATATTATAGAAGTTCGACGTAGTCTCACCGCCCCTGAACCACCTTACTGTCCCTTCTGCCCTTGGGCGGTGGGGTAGCCTAGTGGTTACAGCGTCCGCTCGTCACGCTGAAGACCCGGGTTCGACTGTCCATGTGTGAAACCCATTTCTGGTGTCCCTGGTCGTGATATCACTGGAATATCGTTAAACGCGGCGTAAAACCATACTCACTCACTCACCCTTCTGTCCGGAGCTTGCAATACTAAAGCCCTAAATGACGCAACTCTAGATTTAACGCTAGGTTCTTTAGTCAACGAGGAGCTATTACATGTATTCCCTAGTCACAAGAAAGTATGGCTGGCAACTACACAACTAGGGGACCGGTACATGACACTCAGTCAACGTCAGCCATATTTTAACACATCGAGTTCAGTACTAGACTAACGCTTAGTCACTTAAGGTAAATACTGTGATGGAACTAAACAACACCACTTGAACTAAAAAGGAGCCCCTCAGAACCTGAGGAAAATCTGGACTAGCTTAGTTTATGGATTTGCATTTCAGACAGGGCTAGGAGGAAGGTAAAATATTGCGGTTTCACCATATGCTCTGTGAGCCCGCACACTTCAGGATACTGTCCACAGAGGTCTGTATAGGAACAGCTTGTGATGTTACAAAGCAGCTGGACTGACTGACTGACTGACTGAGTTTGGTTTTACGCCGCTTTTAGCAATATTCCAGCAACATCACGGCGGGGGACACCAGAAATGGGCTTCACACATTGTGCCCATGTGGGGATTCGAACCCGGGTCTTCGGCGTGACGAGCCAACGCTTTAAGCATTAGGCTACCCCACCGCCCCCCAAACCAGCTGGAACATTAGACGATGCACTATACGCTTTCAAAACAAAATGTCTCATGGCCATACAATTTTTTTGGACATAGCAAGTTTTGTCACGATATGCCAATCATCGGGACGATTTGTTCAAATTCTTCAATGTTTTTGTTTGATTTTTTAATACGGTTTTTAACGTCGTGATCATGGGGCCTTTGTCGGTATTTTCTTTCCATTTGGTGAGAACATTTCCGTTGAAAGTGATGAAGTAAAGGTATCTTAAGAGGCATTTGAAAATACTGCTGACATACAGATTTCCACTTCCTTATTATGTCCATGCGAAGAGAAAGATCAGTAGCTCACACTGTAGAGTGACATCAACACAAGATCAATTATACAAGTGATAACTGTCAGTCTGTGGTGAGGGGTTATACGTCTGAAAATACAAATAATGAACTCGAGGGATGACCTCGAGGGATGCCCTGGAGGGAAGCCTCCATGGCTTGAACGGGACAAAATCTCGCACTCTTCAAACGTCTGTGCCCTTGGCAACTCGCGGCACATCCTACCTCTGTGAACACACATCCTCTACTTTAACAAATTAACAAGTGCAAATCATACTTGGGGAAATTAATACTCGTTGTTTGACATAACACAGACGTTTTCATATCTAGTCATGGTTGAGTATCAATGTGGCCATTGATATGGACCCGTAATTAGCATGGTAAGTATATCTACTGTATGAGAACTTACAGACATAATTCATGAATCCATGAACGGATCTTGTACATATAAATGTCCACCCTTCCTTCTTTGCAAAGTGTAATCAATGCAAATATTCTACGCAGGGATGAAATATTAGAATTACTGTTTATCTGGCTGATCATTGCCACATTGCCTTTGGCGGTATCACAAAGAGTAACTGATAGTCTAAGGGTGCAAAAGCCTTGCAAGAGTCAAGAAGCAATCGTGACCAATCTTGAAGGTTTTCTCGGATGACATCATGGCCCCAGGATTTCACTGTTTATAAAACGTTAGAAATAATGGGCCAGACATGTGTTTTTATACAGTTTCTAAAATCCAAATATTTATCATGCACCACAAATAGAATACGAGGGAGCAGACGACAATTTCGTGACAGAACGAGAACTGGCGGGAAGTATTGAATGTGCAAGGAGAGTAAATTCACTCAGCGTTTGCCCGAACGTTAGGTCTATCAGGGGAGATAACTGTTTTAATTGTGGTCATCTTTGACAGCACACTGGCAAATCTAGCAACACAGTGCAAGACGCGACATGAGGTTTCAGCGACGTCTGGTGTTAGCACAGAAAGGATGAACCGTCTGGATGTCGATAGATGGACAAAAACAGTGTTATGTGGCCCGTGTTTGCATAATCTGTGAAGGCACATGATATCTGATTGTGAACAAGTTTTGACGTTCAATCTTATCGTTCATAAATAGGACAGGGATCACTTGAATGAACTCGTTTAAAAGTGAGTTGAACTTCAAGTGGTGGGACATTTTGAATTCTATTCTCAAATGTCAAGTGAAGGTGTCAAGATCCATAGCCGTTCTGTATCACGCGTAGGATCATTTACTGGCATCAACCCATCACAACAGGGTCAGGGTCATACGCGAATAATATGTGAATGCCAGAAAATAGGACAATGTGAATCTTTGAAGATTATATAGAGATGGTGTTACTTTAGTAAAGTATATGTTAGTGTTATGCAACAAAGTATATCATGCATGCAATAAAATCGCCATACCCTGAAATATATTAACAAGGCTTAGAACGGCCAAATATGCCAAATAAACGTCACAATAATTCACACAAGGCAACGTCCCTCTTTGAAAGTGGGGTTGCATAGCCAAGATTAATATTTCTATGAAATTTTGGCCCAAATTTACAACGAGTTTGCCTAAATGTACTCGGTCTTTTGACAGCTTGTCAGGAACGTCCACAACGTCGTTTTATCTGAAAACGACATCATAGACATAATATCATAAAAATAGATAAAGACAATTAACAAATGTACTTACCAGTCCCCCACACGCAGATATCGCTGCTCTAGAGTTGTCTTCCCCTGTCACGTGACCAGTAAAATGACATCCTCGGTGATCAAGTGTTTTGAACATAGAATCCGACACGTTCTTATATCTTCCTGTTCTCGTTTCCACGACCGTCGTCGGCGTGAGCAACTTACTGTTGACCTGCAACTTGACTTGTAACGTCCTATCTGATAATGGAATCTGGTAATGGATGACGTCATCAGAAGACGCACCTGCTTCTTCATCTACACTTCTCTTCCATATCTTATGATGTGCGTGTAATGTGTGTGTTAAAAATTCTCCATCTGAACTAACACGGCTTGGAATTACCACTTCGTAATCATCCAGGTTCTGAGCAAAGTTTTCTGGAAAAAAAATGCATTAGAAAATGGCAGATTATTTGGAATGATTGCACATGAATAACTGACAGTGGGACCTCGCTAACTCGAAATACTTTTGAGACGAATAAACAGTACAGGACAGACAGAATCTTTATAAGCGCATTGGAAATCCGCTTTTGTTATTAAGTTTTACAATCAACTCAAAGCTGCATTTTATGGTATCCAATATTACAATATATTTAAATATGCGTAATATCATGCTGGTACATTGGTGAAAAGTGAGCGAGATGGGTTTAACGTCGTTCTGAACAGTATCAGTTGAAAAAAGACTCACAGTAGGAGGAAAGCCAGGCGTAATGCAGGCAATATACGTTTACCACTAATATTGGTATGATTCGGACAAACCAAAACACATAGTGGGGCGAATCTGGGATTCGAACCTACTGTAATATATTTCTGGTACGCCTGAGTGATCACTGCACAGATGCCAATCGTTTCCCTATGTGAAAGTATCGAACAAAGTATCTATTCTTCAGTCATGAGAGGCGGTGGGGTAGCCTAATGGTTAAAGTGTTCGCCCGTCACGCTGAAAACCCGGGTTCGATTCCCCACATGGGCACAATGTTTGAAGCCCATTTCTGGTGTCCCCCGCCGTGATATTGCTGGAATATTGCTAAAAGCGGCGTAAAAACCTCATTCTCTCTTCTGTCATGAGACGTATGTACATCAATGCCGTATCAATTAATATCGTGTTTAATAAGCGTATTTCAACTACGCGATGCACATATTCCTGTTTGTTGAGTACCGAAATATCCCAACTGATAGGTGATCTATGCCGTCCCCGTCGCTTCGTGGGACGTTCGGTTTTCATCATCCCCGAGATACGTGTAGTATTGTACTTAATGTTTGTAACATGACATTCAAATGTCAGGATAAATATGAGGCTGGTATTACAAAACCCCACTCCAGACGCATCTTTTCATAATTGCCTGGGACATATTTCGTGTTTCGTTAAAGGGATAATTAGAACCATTCCCTAATCTCGCAAAATCGTTTCGTATCCTGTCTGTTCTGTGAAACGGGATTCCTGGGTCATAGTTGCCGTATTCCTAGTTCTCTTGTCATAACGTTGCCGTACAGCTAGTTCTCTTCAATTTACGGGCAATCAACGCCCAACATACCGTACAGCTTATACAAGTTCCTTCAATCAATTTACGGGCAATAATTCTAACAGTAGCCGCTTGAAGCATCCAACACGTAGATATTGAAGTATCAACGCCCATCATTACTGTACAGCTTATACAAGTTCCTTCAATCAATTTACGGGCAATAATTCTAACAGTAGCCGCTTGAAGCATCCAACACGTAGATATTGAAGTATCAACGCCCATCATTACTGTACAGCTTATACAAGTTCCTTCAATCAATTTACGGGCAATAATTCTAACAGTAGCCGCTTGAAGCATCAACACGTAGATATTGAAGTATCAACGCCCATCATTACCGTACAGCTTATACAAGTTCCTTCAATCAATTTACGGGCAATAATTCTAACAGTAGCCGCTTGAAGCATCCAACACGTAGATATTGAAGTATCAACGCCCATCATTACCGTACAGCTTATACAAGTTCCTTCAATCAATTTACGGGCAATAATTCTAACAGTAGGCAATAATTCTAACGTAGATATTGAAGTAGCCGCCCATCATTACCGTACAGCATACAAGTTCCTTCACACGTAGAATATTGAAGTATCAACGCCCATCATTACCGTACAGCTTATACAAGTTCCTTCAATCAATTTACGGGCAATAATTCTAACAGTAGCCGCTTGAAGCATCTTACACGTAGATATTGAAGTATCAACGCCCATCATTACCGTACAGCTTATACAAGTTCCTTCAATCAATTTACGGGCAATAATTCTAACAGTAGCCGCTTGAAGCATCTTACACGTAGATATTGAAGTATCAACGCCCATCATTACCGTACAGCTTATACAAGTTCCTTCAATCAATTTACGGGCAATAATTCTAACAGTAGCCGCTTGAAGCATCTTATAACACGTAGATATTGAAGTATCAACGCCCATCATTACCGTACAGCTTATACAAGTTCCTTCAATCAATTTACGGGCAATAATTCTAACAGTAGCCGCTTGAAGCATCTTACACGTAGATATTGAAGTATCAACGCCCATCATTACCGTACAGCTTATACAAGTTCCTTCAATCAATTTACGGGCAATAATTCTAACAGTAGCCGCTTGAAGCATCTTACACGTAGATATTGAAGTATCAACGCCCATCATTACCGTACAGCTTATACAAGCTTATAATAAGTTCCTTCAATCAATTTACGGGCAATAATTCTAACAGTAGCCTTCAATCAATTTACGGGCAATAATTTAACAGTAGCCGCTTGAGCATCCAACACGTAGATATTGAAGTATCAACGCCCATCATTACCGTACAGCTTATACAAGTTCCTTCAATCAATTTACGGGCAATAATTCTAACAGTAGCCGCTTGAAGCATCCAACACGTAGATATTGAAGTATCAACGCCCATCATTACCGTACAGCTTATACAAGTTCCTTCAATCAATTTACGGGCAATAATTCTAACAGTAGCCGCTTGAAGCATCTTACACGTAGATATTGAAGTATCAACGCCCATCATTACCGTACAGCTTATACAAGTTCCTTCAATCAATTTACGGGCAATAATTCTAACAGTAGCCGCTTGAAGCATCCAACACGTAGATATTGAAGTAGCTGCCAACATACCGTACAGCTTATACAAGTTCCTTCAATCAATTTACGGGCAATAATTCTAACAGTAGCCGCTAGAAGCATCCAACACGTAGATATTGAAGTAGCTGCCAACATACAATACACTAAAGCCGTCGACGACGCAACTCAGTGACGCTTTTCAAGTCAGTGTTATGAGCTGTTCATTCGTATCAATCAACAGAAACGCCTATCTTTATCGACAGTAACGTCAAAACACAACACAGCCGTAAAGCATGAGGTATTCGTTCGTATCCGCAAACCAAATTGTATTAGCCATAGTAGTTTACAAGTAATAATTTTTCATATCGTTTCAGACCGTGTCATTACTACTGTCACATTGGGGAGGACTGTAAGGTAAGTTAGTTGTTAAAGCGTTCGCTCCTCAAGCCAACGGCACGAGTTCGATTCCACACAAGGGCAAAATGTGTGAAGCCCAATTTGGGCTGTACAATGCAGGAACATTGCTAATAGCGGCCTAAAACTAGTCCTGTTTGTTCATATATGAGCAAGAGAATGTTGTTCTAAATGTCGGTCAGTACTAATTAAGCTCTTGTGTGCCATTAACCAAATCTGGACAAGGCTGTCCAGTGGGTGACTGCATGAGCACCTATGCACATCCTATGAGTGCGATAATACACGCACACGCACGCACGCACGCACGCACGCACACACACACGTGCGCCTTGTCAAACTTTATAACTAGGATCTTCGCAGTGAGTTTCTAAAACCCCACAACGTAGTACTATAATATAGATTACAAGCTAACGGGTTCCATAGGCTGTAATCTGCAGCTCGTGAGGGGATCCACATACCACTGCATTCAACAGGCAGCAACGGGGGAGGGGCTGTCTATTGGTTAAAGTATTCCCCTGTCACGTAGATAACCCGGGTTCGTACACCCACGAAGCTGCAACCCACATTCATTTCCAGTTTTACGCCGCTTCTAGCAATATTCCAGCAATACCACGGCGGGGGACGCCAGAAATGAGCTTCAAACATTGCACCCATGTGGGGTGTCGAACCGGGGATTTAACCACTATAGCCCTTTCGGAAAGAAGCTCCTGGTGACTCGAAGACTACCGATTAATTCAGTTAATTCGAGTGAATGGAGAGCATGTGACTTGGTAACAAAGAAAGCTGCTGCTCCACGTGAAGGATGCAACGGAAACCAAACAAATTACTATCAATACTGCTATTTGCTAGTAATTGATGCTACGAACACTGACACCCCTTCCAAAGAAAGTGCATGAGAGATCATTAAAACCGTTTCTTTACTATAAAATAGAAACGAAACTAGAATTTCAAGCTTAAGATTACATCAGGTGAGTACTCCATGAGTTGTAACTGTTGTTATCCAAGTGTAACATTTCCCTGTCACATATTACTGTAACTGATTGATGGCATTTATTGGAAGTAATACGCCTATTACTGTAACTGATGGGGAACATTTATCGGAAGTAATACGCCTATTACTGTCACTGATGGGGAACATTTATTGGAAGTAATACGCCTATTACTGTAACTGATTGATGGCATTTATTGGAAGTAATACGCCTATTACTGTAACTGATGGGGAACATTTATTGGAAGTAATACGCCTATTACTGTAACTGATGGGGAACATTTATTGGAAGTAATACGCCTATTACTGTAACTGATGGGGAACATTTATTGGAAGTAATACGCCTATTACTGTAACTGATTGATGGCATTTATTGGAAGTAATACGCCTATTACTGTAACTGATGGATGGCATTTATTGGAAGTAATACGCCTATTACTGTAACTGATGGATGGCATTTATTGGAAGTATTTATTGGAAGTAATACGCCTATTACTGTAACTGATGGATGGCATTTATTGGAAGTAATACGCCTATTACTGTAACTGATGGATGGCATTTATTGGAAGTAATACGCCTATTACTGTAACTGATGGGGCATTTATTGGAAGTAATACGCCTATTACTGTAACTGATTGGAAGTAATACGCCTATGGGATGGCATTTATTGGAAGTAATACGCCTATTACTGTAACTGATGGATGGCATTTATTATTACTGTAACTGATGGATGGCATTTATTGGAGTAATACGCCTATTACTGTAACTGATGGGGGACATTATTGGGAATACGTTTATTGGAAGTAATACGTCTATTACTGTAACTGATGGATTTATTGGGTAATTATTACTGTAACTGATGGGGAACATTTATTGGAAGTAATACGTCTATTACTGTAACTGATGGGAACATTTATTGGAATTATTGGAAGTAATACGCCTATTACTGTAACTGAGTAGATGGCATTTATTGGAAGTATTATACGTCTATTATTACTGTAACTGCGCCTATTACTGTGGATGGCATTTATTGGAAGTAATACGCCTATTACTGTAACTGATGGAAGGAACATTTATTGGAAGTAATACGCCTATTACTGTAACTGATGGGGGGCGTTTATTGGAAGTAATACGTCTATTACTGTAACTGCAGTAGGGCGTTTATTGGAAGTAATACGCATATTACTATAACTGCAGTAGAGCGTTTATTGGAAGTAATACGTCTATTACTGTAACTGCAGTAGAGCGTTTATTGGAAGTAAAACGCATATTACTATAACTGCAGACGGGCGTTTATTGGAAGTAAAACGCCTATTACTGTAACTGCAGTAGACGGCGTTTATTGGAAGTAAAACGTCTATTACTACAACTGCAGTAGAGCGTTTATTGGAAGTAAAACGCATATTACTATAACTGCAGAAGGGCGTTTATTGGAAGTAAAACGTCTATCACTGTAACTGCAGAAGGGCTTTTATCGCAAGCAGCACGTCTATTACGGTAACTACTGTAGGACTTTAATTGGAAGATGCACACCTACCAGGGTCGCAGATGGTGTATTTACAACAAACCATTCAAAACAAACAGAAGGGTGACTAACCTCCTTGGGTGACAACTCCTTTTCTTACGTTTGCTTATGACTAATTGGGCAAGGTAGAGTTACATAACCACGCGGCCACGATGACAGCTCTTGAAGTAACACCACGCGAAGATTTCCACGCCATGACATCACACCATTAAATGTACACATTTCTTTAGTCCATTTCGTTCTTCAGCTGCTAATCACACGGCAAACCGTGACAAGTTTGTACTAAAAGAAATTAACAGGGATTCTTCCGCGGGTGTTTCCAAATAGTTGGACATTGAATTGGCACTGTCAAAGCCTTGAAGTTCGGGAATGTATATCTGTTTGGACGTGTGTAGGTGTATGTGCAGAGTGGTATGTGGGTGAAAGTGTTTCTGTGTAGGTGTTTCTGAATTCAAGGGGCGGTGGGGTAGCCTAGTGGTTAAAGCGTTCGCTCGTCACGCTGAAGACCCGGGTTCAATTCCCACATGGGTACAATGTGTGAAGCCAGTTTCTGGTGATGCCCGCCGTGATATTCCTGGAATATTGCTAAAAGCGGCGTCAAACCATACTCACTCACTCACTCACTCTGAATGTTTCTGTCCATGATTGTGCATTTACGCACCTGTGTCCTATTTGCGTGTGCACGTGTGTTCATATGTGTATGTGTACATGTGAGTGTCTCTGCATACGCGCGAGTGTGTGCATGTCCGAGTGTCTGTATGCACGTGTGTGTACATGGGTATGTACAGGTTCAAACGTAGGCGTATCTTAGGGAGAAATGTAGATACAGAGTATGGTGTAGCTGTAGATGTAGCTGTGAGTATGGTGTAGCTGTAGATGTAGCTGCAGAGTATGGTGTAGCTGTAGATATAGCTGCAGAGTATGGTGTAGCTGTAGATGTAGCTGCGGTATGGTGTAGCTGTAGATGTAGCTGTGAGTATGGTGTAGCTGTAGATGTAGCTGCAGAGTATGGTGTAGCTGTAGATGTAGCTGTGAGTATGGTGTAGCTGTAGATGTAGCTGCAGAGTATGGTGTAGCTGTAGATGTAGCTGCAGAGTATGGTTAGCTGTAGCTGTAGATGTAGCTGCAGAGTATGGTGTAGCTGTAGATGTAGCTGCAGAGTATGGTGTAGCTGTAGATGTAGCTGCAGAGTATGGTGTAGCTGTAGATGCAGCTGCAGAGTATGGTGTAGCTGTAGATGTAGCTGCAGGGTATGGTTTAGCTGTAGATGTAGCTGTGAGTATGGTGTAGCTGTAGATGTAGCTGCAGAGTATGGTGTAGCTGTAGATGTAGCTGTGAGTATGATGTAGCTGTAGATGTAGCTGCAGGGTATGGTGTAGCTGTAGATGTAGCTGTGAGTATGGTGTAGCTGTAGATGTAGCTGCAGAGTATGGTGTAGCTGTAGATGTAGCTGCAGGGTATGGTGTAGCTGTAGATGTAGCTGTGAGTATGGTGTAGCTGTAGATGTAGCTGTGAGTATGGTGTAGCTGTAGATGTAGCTGTGAGTATGGTGTAGCTGTAGATGTAGCTGCAGGGTATGGTGTAGCTGTAGATGTAGCTGTGAGTATGGTGTAGCTGTAGATGTAGCTGCAGAGTATGGTGTAGCTGTAGATGTAGCTGTGAGTATGGTGTAGCTGTAGATGTAGCTGCAGGGTATGGTTTAGCTGTAGATGTAGCTGTGAGTATGGTGTAGCTGTAGATGTAGCTGTGAGTATGGTGTAGCTGTAGATGTAGCTGTGAGTATGGTGTAGCTGTAGATGTAGCTGTGAGTATGGTGTAGCTGTAGATGTAGCTGTGAGTATGGTGTAGCTGTAGATGTAGCTGTGAGTATGGTGTAGCTGTAGATGCAGCTGCAGAGTATGATGTAGCTGTAGATGTAGCTGCAGGGTATGGTTTAGCTGTAGATGTAGCTGCAGAGTATGGTGTAGCTGTAGATGTAGCTGTGAGTATGGTGTAGCTGTAGATGTAGCTGTGAGTATGGTGTAGCTGTAGATGTAGCTGTGAGTATGGTGTAGCTGTAGATGTAGCTGTAGGGTATGGTGTAGCTGTAGCTGTGAGTATGGTGTAGCTGTAGATGTAGCTGTGACTATGGTGTAGCTGTAGCTGTGAGTATGGTGTAGCTGTAGATGTAGCTGTGAGTATGGTGTAGCTGTAGATGTAGCTGCAGGGTATGGTGTAGCTGTAGATGTAGCTGTGAGTATGATGTAGCTGTAGATGTAGCTGTGAGGTATGATGTAGCTGTAGATGTAGCTGCAGGGTATGGTGTAGCTGTAGATGTAGCTGTGAGTATGGTGTAGCTGTAGATGTAGCTGCAGGGTATGGTGTAGCTGTAGATGTAGCTGTGAGTATGGTGTAGCTGTAGATGTAGCTGCAGGGTATGGTTTAGCTGTAGATGTAGCTGCAGAGTATGGTGTAGCTGTAGATGTAGCTGTGAGTATGGTGTAGCTGTAGATATAGCTGCAGGAGTATGAGTGTAGCTGTAGATGTAGATGTGAGTATGGTGTAGCTGTAGATGTAGCTGCAGAGTATGGTGTAGCTGTAGATGTAGCTGTGAGTATGGTGTAGCTGTAGATGTAGCTGTGGGTATGGTGTAGCTGTAGATGTAGCTGCAGAGTATGGTGTAGCTGTAGATGTAGCTGTGAGTATGGTGTAGCTGTAGATGTAGCTGCAGAGTATGGTGTAGCTGTAGATGTAGCTGTGAGTATGGTGTAGCTGTAGATGTAGCTGTGAGTATGGTGTAGCTGTAGATGTAGCTGTGAGTATGGTGTAGCTGTAGATGTAGCTGTGAGTATGGTGTAGCTGTAGATGTAGCTGTGAGTATGGTGTAGCTGTAGATGTAGCTGCAGGAGTATGTGTAGCTGTAGATGTAGCTACAGAGTATGGTGTAGCTGTATATGTAGCTGTGAGTATGGTGTAGCTGTAGATGTAGCTGCAGAGTATGGTGTAGCTGTAGATGTAGCTGTGGAGGTATGATGTAGCTGTAGATGTAGCTGCAGGGTATGAGTGTAGCTGTAGATGTAGCTGTGTGAGTATGGTGTAGCTGTAGATGTAGCTGCAGAGTATGATGTAGCTGTAGATGTAGCTGCAGGGGTATGATGTAGCTGTAGATGTAGCTGTGAGTATGGTGTAGCTGTAGATGTAGCTGCAGAGTATGGTGTAGCTGTAGATGTAGCTGTGAGTATGATGTAGCTGTAGATGTAGCTGCAGAGTATGGTGTAGCTGTAGATGTAGCTGCAGAGTATGGTGTAGCTGTAGATGTAGCTGTGAGTATGGTGTAGCTGTAGATGTAGCTGCAAGGTATGGTGTAGCTAGCTGTAGATGTAGCTGTGAGTATGGTGTAGCTGTAGATGTAGCTGTGAGTATGGTGTAGCTGTAGATGTAGCTGTGAGTATGGTGTAGCTGTAGATGTAGCTGTGACTATGGTGTAGCTGTAGATGTAGCTGTGAGTATGGTGTAGCTGTAGATGTAGCTGTGAGTATGGTGTAGCTGTATATGTAGCTGTGAGTATGGTGTAGCTGTAGATGTAGCTGTGAGTATGGTGTAGCTGTAGATGTAGCTGTGAGTATGGTGTAGCTGTAGATGTAGCTGTGAGTATGGTGTAGCTGTAGATGTAGCTGTGAGTATGGTGTAGATGTGAGTATGAGTATGGCTGTAGCTGTAGCTGTGAGTATGGTGTAGCTGTAGATGTAGCTGCAGGTGAGGGTCAAGGTTTCATGTTATTTATTGTTGAAACTTGGAGACTTGTATTAAGTCTAGTTTTATGTGGATAACCGAGCATGCTGCGAACAACAAAAGCCAACCGTTCTCAAGCAGTGTATTTGTGTTTAACACGAAAAGACAGCAGAAACATCAGAGTATCCGAAAATGAAGTTTTATTTGGTTTGCTATTGATTCTCTTGTGTTCATCTGATTTGAGTCAAGGTAACTTTAAATTATAGAAGGACGGTGGGGCAGGCAGGTGGTTAACGCGTTTGCACATAATGCCGAAACCCGTGGTTGATTCACCGTTGAAGCCGTTATCGGAAATCCTACGTCGTGATATAGCTGGAATACTGTTAAACGCGGCGTAAAACCATATCCACCCCTTCACTTGTATTTTAGCTTGCACTAAGGAAAATTCTCTATTTGGCTCAACAAGAAACTGCAAAACCGACACTCTTAATTTAAAATTAAGCTTGATTTTAATGCAGCAGTGTAATATGAAAACAGCGTCTTGTTGGTCATTTTCGAGTATACCGTGTATTACAAGCTTATCTTTTCTACTGTAATGAATACCTTGGAACCATACGCCACCCCAAATAAGTTGTGAATTCGATTCCACTAAAGAGATGCTACAACTAGCCGTCCAGTCAAACAGCTCTCATTGGCGACAGATATTATGTGCTCGAGGGTGGAGAGATGGAATGGTGTCATTGCTTTCGAAAAAAATCTATGATGGCAAATTGGTATAGCGTGTTTATCATAATACATTGGAGAAATAATACACACGCAAAAGCATGAATGATTGATAGAAAGGGCCAGTGTATCTCCACGATCTCCATACACGTTATGTTCAAGAAAGATGCACAAGACCTGTTCGTTACCAAACGCGTCTCTAAAATTGTCTCAAAGCTATAGTTCGAAATTACACATCGCACATTATATATACATACATATTTCTTCTTTTGGGGGTCTTAGCAAAAATTTCCTCTGAATCCATACCTTCAACTATGGTTCGAAACTGCACATCGAACATCCAGCAATTGGATTTTTGCAGCCTAACAAAAAAACAATTCCATTAAATCTAGATCTGCAACTGCAGCAATAGTTAAAGCGATTCTGACAGTCACGCTTTGAAATTGTAGAAGTAACCCGGCCTAAAATCTAGCCGTATCCGCTGTCAATACAACCTTCCTCCTTGAAACGCCACTGAGGCCTCACAAGAAGAACCAAACTACGTTTTTTCCCCTTTAATCTGATGGAGATGCTCGGGTTTTTATCCTTCCTCAGTCAGTGTACATCTTCCTCTGGGATCCAACTAGAGACCTGAGTTACGCATAATGAAGTGAGTTCACTGCCTATATACACGCCAAGCGCCTCTTGAATAACAGCATCGTTGTCAAGACATCACCTCCTTTCCACAACATCAACACATCACTGGTTTGAGGTATCACGCCCAGGTCCAAAAGACTTCAAACCCTTTTCCTCACCCATCCCGCCATCCGGCGCCTGGCATGAAGGGGCGCTATGAAAACACTTCACAAACACCCTGTTTGGGGCATATTCACCAACTAACAACGGAGTATGGTTTCATGCCGCCTTAAACAATATTCCAGCAATAACACGGCGGGGGACACCAGAAATGGGCTTCATATATTGTACCCATGTGGGGAATCGAACCCGGGTTTTCGGCGTGACGAGCGAACGCTTTAACCACTAGGCTATCCCACCGCCCCCACTAACAATTGAGAAAGGGGACGGAAAATATTCAAATAGTTATGTGACTAGTGGGGTTTTATCATTAATATAACACCTTCTAGAACAGATAGGCGGCGCCGTTATTCCTTCCATTCGTGAAAGGATTAGAACGACTCTTCTATTCCAACTGCAGTCTGTCTCACAGTCCCCAAACCATATCATATTCCCCTCCGTCCAGCCCCTAAAGGGTTGTCATAGACCTGAATGAAGCAAATATAAGTTCTGAAACCCCAATCTCATAAGCTTCTTTTCAACTTACTGCAGTTCTTTGTTTATATCGAAATTATGTTTTCAAAGACCGAGCGTTAGTCTACCTCACAGAGCCGGCTTCGACATCACGCTCAGTACGTGTACCTCCATTGGGAGGAAGGTCAGAAAGCATTCCCCGGTGTTTATAATGAAAATAATCTGTCATCACCGCGATACTAAATAGCAAATAACGTACAGAACAAGGGATAGATTAGCTGGACACTTGTACAGATTCAGGGGAGGGTTAATGGTTACCACCCTCACCACTTCTTGTTTTGGTGGATCGGATAGTGTTACCGCTGCTCACTGTGTTACCATGGCGGTGAACTCTACAGGAAGTTCGCCATCAGGCTAACTGCACCTTAGTGCATCTACGAAGGATATGAGATATGATTACAGTTACTACGTAATTGTTGGGGTTTTTTTTGTTTGGCGGGGATTGGTTAATCTGACATTGGGGATAATTGGGTATATGTGGCATAATATCAGCATCAACAATATCCCGGTGTCGAGAACCATGCATATTGACGATCTACCAGCATCAACGGTATTCATGACTGTGTTGATCAGTACACGGCACATTGACCATCTACCAGCATATACGGTATTCATGACTGTGTTGATCAGTACACGGCACATTGACGATCTATCACAAATACGGTATTCATGACTGTGTTGAGCAGTACACTGCACATTGACCATCTACCAGCATATACGGTATTCATGACTGTGTTGACTAAAATACTGCAAACTGACCAACTAAAATACAACAAGTAGTGATTATGAGGTATCTGTAATCAGTTCCATGCTATTTGCCCAAAGCACGCTGCCATGTCTAACGCATTTAATTGACAGGGTTTTACAAGATACTGCTCGAATCTAAATCGATTCTCATAAGAAATGAACTTTGTTTCGTTGACATATATTTGATTTTTTTTTTCAATAATGCCTGTTTATTCACAAGCGTTTAAAAACAGAATATTTATGAGTTTGTACATCTTTCTCAGTAGTTCTATGTTCCTACATCTATTTCAACCGAAAAATAACCGCCTTACGTTTCAGCTATTTATTACATTGGTATGTCAATATCTTATGATAGACACATGTTGTTAATTTTTAAATCGTTATCTTTAAACATTTCTTGACATACTTTACCTGCACACACTGAGACAAGACACCACACAGGCACCACATTAACATATCGATACTAATTCACAGTGACCCTCCTCCATTCCTGTTCCTAGGGCATGTATATACATAGAGTGTGAAATATCCCTTTCACTGACCTGTCACGTGCGTAACCACTTTGGTGAGACCTCGCGATCACATGTATAGAGCTGACAAACCTAGAAACATAAACGGGGCAAACCGGGGTTCGAAACCACAAACATATGTACCTGGTGCGCCCAAGGGAGGCAACTCTTCGCGTCGCCTTTGACAACTCGGTCACCCGTGCCCCTTTGACGTAGGTGATAACATGTTTGTGACTGACATGTTGACACTCTGGTGGGGAGGGGTGTGGGTAGTCACGGTAGACAACACAACCCACCATGCACCCACCACACACGCACACGCCACCCTGTCTTCCCCTTACCCACCAGTCTATTCTATTCAATCGTCCCGGAGAGCGGGAGGTCGCGGGTACGATCCCCGACCGCGTCATACCAAAAGACGTTAAAATATGGTACTTGTTGGTCCCTGCCTGGCGCTCGGCATTAATGGGTACAAGGACTGGTCGGCTCGGAGTCAGTATAATGTGTCTGAGTGGGGTATCCATGCTTCACAGCGGCATGGTATCTCAGTGGGCTAGCACTATAAAACCAGCTTAAGTCTGGGCTAGTACAAGCAGCCGCACATACACATACACACGCATGCACGTCGTCATGAGCGAAATATTTTCAAGCACGACGTTAAAACAATTTCACCTCACCTCACCTCACCTCACCTCACCTATTCAATCGTCGATCGGTAATGTCAGTGCAACGGGAGGGTAAGCGCGTGTCATCTGAAGTTGACTTAGCCCCATACAGCGCACTTGCCTATCACTACACGTAACCAGTTACAGAAGAAAACATACCCCACGGGAGAGTTTCCATGACTCAGTGATATTTCCCAGTTATCTTATTAATATAACGGGCATTATGTAATTTATACCATGTAATTCAAGCCGGAAAAATTGAGCAGATCGTGTGAAGTTCTTCAGCGAGACAAAACATAGCCTTAACATATGTCAGACTAGACCATTCACAAACAGCCGTCGAGCTGATCAATGGGATAGTTCGTACTTCTCATTGAACAGCACATATAAGTTTATCTCATTGATACGCCACACGGTGTCTACCGTATTAGCATACACTATAGATACAAGTGTAGTTGTGGTCACTAGATAGGTGGGCTGGCTGATATATGGGATGCCATAGCGTCCTGAAATCCCTTGATTTATACGATATTTCAAGAGGTGCATTTCTGAATAGGTTACAAACCGCGTATTAACTGCTTCACAAAATCGTCTTCATGGCCTTCATGCTAAAGGGGGGCGGTGGGGTAGCCTAGTGGTTCAAGCGTTCGCTCGTCACGCCGAAGGCCCGGGTTCGATTCCCCACATGGGTACAATGTGTAAAGTAGCTTAGACGGCAACAGGTTCCGTGGTCCAGTGGATGCAGCATCTGCCCGTAGAGCTGAAGGTTAGCCGTTCGATTCCCTGCAGTTCCATACTAACAAAGGTTAAGAGATCGTACTTGTTGTTACCTAGGGAAAAATACAAAGACTGGTCTCCTCTCAGTACTCTGCGTCTGTATAAGGTATCTATATTGACACTGCGGCATCGTATCACAGTCGGATAGCACTAGAAAAGTAGCATTAGTCAGGACACGTACTAGGAGCCACGCGCAGAGCCACACGGACGCGCACATCGCAATACAAGAGCAGTAATCTTTAATCCAACGTCAACGTCGATTTCACCCACCTTGAATGGGCTGCTGTAATATTGCATTTAAAACGTGTTATCAAAACTGAACGGTATCATTTCCGATCGAGAATCAAGCAGTTCTCAACATGGACATTTACTGTTGGATTGATAACACATTCAACATAGCCCTTAAGTGATCTTAGCACCACGACTATTCCAATGGCTTAACACACGTTACGAAGGTTGGTTCGTGAAACGGGTCCCTGTTTGACATGGAGAGTGAATGCGTTGGTTTTCTCAGTGGCTTCAAACAGTATGTCCCAGCGTCGCTCAGTTGTATGCAGATGGGAAGTCCTAAGTGGCGCAGACCCTACACGTTCACGGTGAAATCAGTGAGTGAGTAAGTACGATTTTACGCCGATTTTAGCACTATTCCAGCAATATCACGGCAGAGGACACCAGAAATGGTCTTCACTCATTGTTCCCATGTGGGGAATCGAACCCGGGTCTTCAGCGTGACGAGCGAACGCTTTAACCACCAGGCTACCCAACCGCCCCGTGCAATCTGTGGAAGGAGTTGGTGGTGACGGCGGCGAATTACAGTACGACGAACTATGATTTTCGCAAATATAACCTGCTCCAAATATCAAGTCCAAACGTACGACTTTCGTTACATTATATTATTCTCTCCGTGACTGAGTTCAAATAACTAATTTCTACCGAAGACGTCCCTTTGAAAAGCAGTTACGGTATATCGCTCTGGTTAAAACACATTAATGTTGGTCTCCATTTGAACACTGGGACATTATTTTCCACACAGTATCATCAAGAAAAAAATAAAACCAGATTTTACTGAATCTGTAGTTTATCAATACAACTATGTCGGTGTATAGTAACATATATTACCTGTGTAAATATCCACAAGCAGTGCAAAAATATTAGATAATGACAAACAGAACAATGGCGATGTGGAGCGGTGTGGCTTAAGTTCAAAGCCAAACAATGCAAGTATTATATTAAGCTCGTACGTAGCCAAAGGTAGATCCAATATCAAACGAGGCATTGCTCAGCTACAAAGTCTGCACAGTTTAGAGCTGCTGAAGAACACAATGTCATTCAAGTTACCATAAACTGTGATTCATTCGAATTAAAATATTCTATTTATATATTGAAACGTTTTTTGTCTAATTTATAGTTTTCCATATCTTGCAATTTTGTATACATTATTCTTGAGTGTGTTTCGTCAGACAATGTGTTCGTACAAAACCTTGAAGCTGTCAACATGTAAAACGAGTTATGCATGTTTCGTACAAGCTCAGGTAGACATTAACTGCCCATGTCGTGTCCTCAAAGTACATTAATGAGATAAACCTATGCCAATGCCCGAAACAGATGTACCTATAAGCTGTCATTAACACAAATGCATTCTTTAAAAATGTTCCAACGTGTCTGCCGGTTTGCAGCAACAATTAAGCGTGTAAAAAAGTAACAATTAAGTTCACCAATGTTTGGAATGCTCCGACAAAGCGAAGCACGACGCAAGCGACGTGAAACTGTATTGAAAGAACAAACATTGCCTGGGAGTTTGGGAAATTCTCGAACCTTATTCCGCGAAGTAACTGGAATGCACCCACTGAAATTGTCCGTCATATCATACAGAGTTCATCGTCCCTACGCTGTTTTAGTACGTGCGTCGGAATTGCGAGAATTTAGCGTGAGTGGAGAGGATGATACGAGTGTGCCAGGATGTAACGAGCAATTTTGTGTATGACAGGCTCTCAATGTGTCTGTGGATCACACATAGCTTGTCGACCGGCAACGTGGGCTGATAAACAGCCCTGTTTAGCCAGGCTGTCGGCCTGTCATTTGACTTTAACTCTTATAATCTTATCGTTTGGGTCAGTTCAGTAATTATGTGTACACTGTCATGTAATCCCGAGGTAAGTTTATTTGGCCCTTGGTTAAACAGGCGTTCGCTTTCATAGCGCATACTTACTGGCACGGGGAAATCTTTCCTCAAAGACGTTTCAGTTCGGCGTAAATCTTAATTTAACAAAGTGGTTCGGGGTCATATTTATTGCCTACAGATTTCATAAATGGGTATTCTACACGCAGGACTCAAATATCAGTATTTGGGTGTGGGTGTCACGTTTAAAGAAACGAGAGTATGGATTTTTATATAATATCTGACTCCACCCAACTCTTAACATATCGCGTGTATCGTAAAAGAGCATTTTAATTTTGTTTCCATTTTCGATATGTTATCATTTCTATGACGACAGTGAGTGTATAGACGTGTAGACGAAATGGTGATGGATTAAATGTGGAGTCGGTGATTGATTACAAGAAACACGTCAGCACTTAATCTACATGTTTGTTGACTTACCTACTGACCTAACACAGAAGTGAGATTGTTTAACAGGTTATTGGCATAGTAATAACACCACGGATGCGATCAGTCTCCCACTATCACTAATTCTGTTAAGACCTGGGACAGGACTGGTCCCAGTTAACCAATGCTGGTCGTAAAAGACAAGTGAGTGAGTGAGTTTGGTTTTAAGCCGCTTTTAGCAATATTCCAGCAATATTGCGGCGGGGGACACCAGAAATGGGCTATACATCGTACCCATGTGGGGAATTGAACCCGGGTCTTTCAGCGTGACGAGCGAACGCCTTAACCACTAGGCTACCCAACCGCCCCTATTAAAAGACAAGAGTGGATCCTTTGGTTAAGTTTGGCTCGGTGTCTTCCATGATTGGGAGTCAAGGGGCAGCGAGGGCCGTTGTCTTCAAGACCAACGTCTGGTTTGTCTGGTCCTGGCTTGATAATTTACAGTCCGCAGTGGTATACCAGGGGCAACGCAGTTTGCGGCTTAAAACAACATTCACCCCCTTACTCAAATACCATACACATATACCTATACACCAACAGAATTTACAAAATGTCGTTACTATGCATAGCAGCTATTATTAACCTTACAGAGCGGGTGAGTAGCTTTGTGGGTTGTTTAAGCGTAGGCTCGTTACGCCGAAGACCCAGGTTCGATTCCCCTCGTAGCTAGGTATGATATGATAATTTGATTTCTGGTGTCCCAAGCAGCGATGTTTCTGGAATATTGCCGAAAATAGCGTAGAAGCATTGTCAGTCAGTATTGGACCTTACAACTGAAGTACTTCAATAATTGAACCGGGTCGTCTCCACGAGTACCCCTCTGGTGATATAATGACGTAGTCTGGGAAATGAAACCGATAGTTACGAAAGATACCCATTAATGATACCGTCTACGACTATAAGTAAACAGCCATGGATAAAAATATGCATTAATGTTATCAGTCAGTAAGTAATTAAAACTTTACCGCATCGGCATTAGTCTGTCTCACACTCCCTGAACCACAGGGGACGGTGGGGTAGCGTCGTGGTTAAAACGTTCGCTCGTCTTGCCGGAGACCTGGGTTTGATTCCCCACATAGACACAATGTGCGAAGCCCATTTCTGGTGTCCCCCGCCGTGACATTGCTGGAATATTGCTAAATGCGGCGTAAAATCATACTCACTCACCCTGAACCACATTATTTCCCTACTGTCCAGCCCTCCGTGCAGTGCTAAAGCCCTAAATGAATCAAGTCTAGATTTCCTCAGGTTCTGAACCTCCCATCTCACCTGGGTTCCTTTTCAATTTACATGGGTTTATTTGTTACTATAAAATATTTAGAGACTAAAGCCGCTTTTACATGCACAAATTTACTTTCAGGAGTATATTTGCTTATGTAAGTAAATCGACCATGTAAACGTCACAAAACGAATTTACTCACGGAAGTATTTTATACTCCTGGAGTAAATTTACACCTGCTCCAGAGGTAAAGTAAAAGTATATTTTCTCCTAGAGTATTTTACTCCAGGAGCAAATTGACCTTGTAAATGGCACTTAAGAGTTAGTCGATCGGCATCATTTCAGTAATATAGTAAACAAGAATCAGAAATCGGGATAAAAAGAATTCATTTATTTAACATCACTGACTTTGTACAAGTTGCTATATACAGTGTGGGAGGGAGTTGCGTTTTACGCAGCTTTTAGCAATATTCCAGCAATATCAGGACCGGGGCATCAGGAATGCACTTCATACATATCGACCAAGTAGGGAATCGAACCCTGACTTAGCCACGACGCGTTAACCACTAGGCTACCCCCACCGCCGTACACACTGGATCATATGTCCGTCGCAAAGGTGTACCATAGTTCAACCAGTACCAACATTAATCACGAAATCCGTCGTGAAAAGAGTCGAAAACTATCAACCCCTCCGTCACAAAGAACGCATTTAAAGAGGTCATTTCTTGATGGATGAGAGGGGAGGGGCAGTCAAATTCGATGTTGGAAATATTTATAGTTTTGATACGAAGAATGTAGTTACCTGTGTCTAAAATACATGTCAAATATAAGGTAACGTGAAGAGAATCTGTAACGCAGCGTTCAGGTTTACTGCACTTATAAAGCAACGTGCATGAATACGCCTGCGTGTGTGAAAACATGCGTATGCGTGTGTCTTCTTGTACTAGATTAAGCCCTTTTGGCGTAGTAAATGCCACAGGTCAACGTAGATACCCCATTCAAACACAGTATATTGACACCGGGAAGACCAGGCCTTGGTTTAGGACTCTTAATGAGTGAGTGGGTTGGGTTTTACGCCGCTTTTAGCAATATTCCAGCAATATCATGGCGGGTGGACACCATAAATGGGCTTCACACACTGTACCCATGTGGGGAATCGAAACCGGTCTTCGGTGTGACGAGCGAACGCTTTAACCACTAGGCTACCCCACCGCACCAACATTAATCACGAAATCCGTCGTGAAAAGAGTCGAAAACTATCAACCCCTCCGTCACAAAGAACGCATTTAAAGAGGTCATTTCTTGATGGATGAGAGGGGAGGGGCAGTCAAATTCGATGTTGGAAATATTTATAGTTTTGATACGAAGAATGTAGTTACCTGTGTCTAAATACATGTCAGATATAAGGTAACGTGAAGAGAATGTGTAACGCAGCGTTCAGGTTTACTGCACTTATAAGGCAACGTGCATGAATACGCCTGCGTGTGTGTAAACATGCGTATGCGTGTGTCTTCTTGTACTAGATTAAGCTCTTTTGGCGTAGTAAATGCCACAGGTCTACGTAGATACTCAATTCAAACACAGTATATTGACACCGGGAAGACCAGGCCTTGGTTTAGGACTCTTAATGAGTGAGTGGGTTGGGTTTTACGCCGCTTTTAGCAATATTTCAGCAATATCACGGCGGGGGACACCATAAATGGGCTTCACACACTGTACGCATGTGGGGAATCGAAACCGGTCTTCGGTGTGACGAGCGAACGCTTTAACCACTAGGCTACCCCACCGCACCAGGACTCTTAATGCAGAACACCTGGAGAGTGTAATAACAAGAGGTGAGCAAGTGAGTATGATTTTACACCGCTTTCAGCAATATTCCAGCAATAACACGCCTAAAATAGGCTTGACAACGGCACTCACTTAGTCAATCGAGCAGGTGCGCGTAACGACCGAACGCCTTCACAACTAGGAAACCCCGCCGCCCCGTAACAACACGCATCATCGTTTAGCCTCATCTTTTTTGGTCTGATGCTGCCGGAGATCGAACCACGAACCACGAACCTTCCGCTCTTCCGTCAGACGTTCTATCAACTAGACCCACAGAGGCGGGCGGGGTCCCCGAATAACCGCACATGAATTGGATTACGACTAAATAATCCTAAATATTACACCGATTTGACTTGTGTTAACCAGCCCGTACATCACCTTCTACATGAATGCACTATAAGCTCATGGATGCAATAAACAGATAGCAGTATTCCAAGCATGAGAACAATTTTCTGTTAAAGGGATTTCTCCACGAGCATACAGAATCCTGCGATGCTTAGAGCACCACGGTGTGACTTCAATACCACCATGCCATTGCCAGTCTTCCGGAAACTGGGTTTATCAAGTGTGTGTATATTCATGTAAACGCTTGGTGATCACATTCAACAAACATACACTCGTAAACTGCAATTTGATTTGTAAGATTTGCCTAGCCCACTCCAGTCGACGTCGTTAGTTAACAATTAACGCGACGCTGTGCCGTGGGCTGTTATCAATGCTAGATATTGAGCGACCTCGGACTGCCTCTACCTTGTGAAGACGGCCCAGCGCGAGCCGCGTGCAGCTCGTGGCTCGTGCGAGGTTAGCTTGTCTGTGACAACAAAGCCAAACTTGACACAATGTAAACAAACAATCGGAAACGCGGAGAATTATTAAACAATATGAAAGTATATCGATACATAAACCACATATGCTTGTTTCACATGACGTCCGGGGTTTGTAAGAACTTTGTAAGCATTTATCACATGTTATTGAAGTTTGATAATATCATCTAACATAACAATGTTTTAGTACAAGAGAACTAAGATTTGTAGTAACAGTCACAAGTTATTGAAGTTTGATAATATCATCTAACATAACAATGTTTTAGTACAAGAGAACTAAGATTTGTAGTAACAGTCACATGTTATTGAAGCTTGATAATATCATCTAACATAACAATGTTTTAGTACAAGGGAACTAAGATTTGTTGTAACAGTCACAAACTACATACAAACATTATCCGTTCCATCTCGACAAGGTGTTTAGCAAACATTTCATATGTATATTTAGACAAAGTTGCAAAAAATTAGCACTTCTAAACGATTATACCGTTGCTCATTTTGACATCACGAAACATCGGTACCTGTATGCAATGAGAGTTGAACTGTTATTAACTTAGATGGAAGTTTAAACAAGTCAACAATATGCAAAACCTATAAAAGTGATGCTATATCAACACATGTAACACGAAATAACTGTTTTCATATATGTACATATCAAATTTCAAATGTACTAACTTTTTTCAGTGTAGACTTTTGCAAAATGTTTTTATCGTAAATACAGATTCCCGAATGCATGACGATTTTCATCGAAGGGGGCCTATATATTTATGAGAGTTTACTTAAACTCCCTTCATCTGATAATGCTGTTGTCAGGTTATTTATTACCCTGTTGTTTTTTAGCCACGTTTCGTGGTTCAGTTGAGATTTCCGATGTCATCAAGAGGAGGCACCGTTGACTATAAATTTGAGACGAAAAGTGGCCAGTGTTCAACCAATTTAAAACTTAAGAAAATATGTGCGGTTGAAATTTTATCAGTGGGAAAATATGGACAGATGAGAAAACAGTCCTGGGAGGGATAGTTCACAGCTCTAGGGGAAAGAGTTTACACAGCAGTTTTAAATCTGGCTTGTTTAACCCAGAAGAAACATTTTGGGGTTATTGAGGGAACGCCGGTTGGTGGGTTTTCACCAGCGGCTTAGAAAGCAGACGATAAGGTGTGGACGCGCTCGAGCGATTTCCGTGCACCTACCTTGGCGTTTATCATAGAACACAGGCGACTGACGTGCAACACTGATCTGCAGCAAGACGATAAATGCTAGAGTTTGAAGAAGCAGCGAACATGTAGAGACTCCAAGTTGTTGTGGCTTCATCACGACACACAGTACTCCTGTCGACAGCCACAATCCAGGCTGAAAAGCTTGCACACAATCACACACAAGATTTCGCTGATTTCTCCAATTTTCACCGGGTTAAAGCCTGTGTCTTCGGCCTGACCATACAACGAGTTAACATTTTAACTGCCTCTGTGATTTGGAGTCTGTCGTCTGCTCGTAGAGCCGACACTTCCGATCGCATGTGAGCCCCAATGAAAGTTCGCGGTTCTGTTTGGACGACACCATTCACGGTGGAGAAAGAGGGAGGTTGATCAAGGGGGGTTATTCGCTGGGCTAGGCGAACGCTGTGTGTCCTCGGCCGACACGGTAAGAATGGGTCGGCGAGATAACAGAGGCTTCTTGTCCAGTTAACGCTCTGTCAGTAGATTTGGAAGGTTGTGTCATTCTATAACGGCGGTGAAGCGTGTATAAGGCACTTTCCACCCTCTGGGAAATGGGAACGCTCTCAAATAACAGTATTACCTATCTGAATGCACGGGGTGCAGGCACACACTCCGTAGCTTAGCTGCTGCTGGGACGAAGCGAACTCGCCTGAACAATTGTTTCTCAACTGATTCGTTGATAGTGCTGGAATTCTGGGGGTAAAAATCAGAGAAAATTTACCAGCTGCTTTTGATTTGAAATTATGGACAGGCTAGTCGTGCAGATATCAGGTCGATAGATGTAGGACGACTCATCTCAGTTACACATGCAGGGATGATAACGGCGAGAGTCGATGGTGTACAAGTGAGGAACAGAGTGGCGCGAGAACAACGGTATATACGTACATTCATACCAGTGTACTTTAACAGCCGTTCTGCTGTCGCTGTAGAAACATGCATGGAAGATAACGAATATGTGACAGACTGTGTTGGTATGGGTAACTGTTTTACGTAAGACTGTTCGTGTTTGGTTGTTTTTCTCGTCTCCCACCCGCCCTGAATTTTCATTTCGACGTGAAACAATAAAAAGGTTTTAATATCTCAATTTTCCCCTCCGCTTCGAAAGCGTTAGCACTTATGGGGTAAAATTTATACTTTTACCCTGCACACACATAAAAAAGAGGTCAGATCTTTTGTATCTAGATGTATTTAAAAAATTGTTTCCGAAGTAAAGTTATTCGATCTACACAATCATATATGTTAAAGACGATCACCAATTTTAAAATCTAAAGTTTAAAATTTCATAAAATAAGTTACACAATTTACGAAATTGTTTTTCGCCCGCCCTCTCTCTTGCTGGTTGAGATTCGAGATCAGAAACATAAAATTAACACGGATGGCCTAATAGTCACATAATTGGTGATATAACTTCATACACTTTGGGGAGAGTGGTCTGCGCGTTGGTGTGGATCTAGGAGGTAACAACATATTTTAATGCAAATGTTTAACATGTATAAAAAAACATTAAAAAACTGTTTACTTTCGAATCTGAGTGTAAGTACGCGTGTGCGAGTGTGAAACGGTGAACAAGATGGATTATCTTTTCTTTGGTGAAGGTCAGATTTTAAGTGCAAGCTTTGATAAATCATCTCTCCCACCCACTCAACCGCCAACATAGGGCTACATGGGTACGCTGAAATACCATACTGACAATGCTGTGACTAGGTAATGTGTCAGAAGAGGCACATCTTCCTATGTTTCTCCATGTTTCATGAGTAAAACTTCCAACTGTCCTTTCTGTCCCCGGTCACAGAAGGTCTGTAATACTGCTGACGGGACAATTTTAACCCTCTCACTGTTTGCACACCACTATCACCCCATGACCCAATCCCCACCCAATCCCCACCCCATCCTATCATCCCGTCCCCATCCTATCATCCCGTTCCCATCCATCCCTACACAATCATCCCACCAACGAATCCCAACTCAACCACCCCTCCCACCCCATGACCCCACCCTACCCATCGCCACCCAACCACTCCTCTCCACCCTATCACCTCCCCTTACCCATCGCCACCCAATCCCTCCGTCCCCACCCTATCACCCCGTCTTACTCATCGCAACCCAATCACTCCGCCCCCCACCCTATCACCCCTCCCATCACAATCACCCTCCCTACCCATCAACTAATGTCCCCCCAATCACGCCGTCCCCCACTCCTGAAACTGGTCATCAGTCCTACATGGGAAGTCCGTATTACGAGACTGTGGAACTGTCCTGATTGACGAATCATGGGCACGATCTGTACCAACATTTAGACTCTTGAAATGAATTCAGGAACTTTGAGTACTCTAACAGTCATCCACGACTGGTGTCATATTTCGGAGATGAAGTTCCAACATTTGTCACTGGTAAGAATGGGCAAATAGTTCCCGAGGACAAGGCAGAGGAACTAGCATATATAGCCTGTGGAAAGACCACTGCCACAACTAAGGACTGACTGACTGACTGAGTTTGGTTTTACGCCGCTTTTAGCAATATTCCAGCAATATCACGGCGGGGGACACCAGAAATGGGCTTCACACATTGTACCCATGTGGGGATTCGAATCCGGGTCTTCGGCGTGACGAGCCAACGCTTTAACCACTAGGCTACCCACCGCCCCTCACAACTAAGGAACATGTCGATATAAGTCATGATAATCATAATGGATACTCAATGACCACCACACATAGCCAATCCAGTAGCAGTGTCTCATGGGAGAGTTCAGCACTTTACATGAATGAACTTGACATGGCAATGGTTTCAGCAGTTCTAAGGATTCTAACTTCTGATTTAAGACACTCTAGGTTAATCATTTCTTGTCAGACTTGGAAGCAGGGGACAGTGACACTGTCATGGATTCCAACGAAAGAAATACATTTGTGGAAACTACCTCCAGAAAGATCAGATCATCAATAGCCAACATCATACTATAGTATGACCAGAAATTATTGAGAATTTTAGGAATATGTTTAATTGGATTTCTAGTATAAACAACCTTGACCAGCTATCAAGTGCGTGGTTTCATTCAAGAGAGACAACTCCGTTAATCCTTTTTCATTAGTTTGTGAAGAGTTATCCCCCTTTGTTTACTTGCGAGCAGACGACATTTTCAGTGATCCTCAGTATGGATGATTTAGAGAAGAGGACGTTGATTTTAGAGTATTATAACAAGGACATCAGATCAGCTAAAGTGATTTCAAGTAGAACAGGCATCCCTTTGTCCACTGTTTATCGTGTTTTGAAAAACATTGCAAATGGATATGGCATTGAGCACCAGGGAGGCGCAGGTAGGCCCAGAAAATTGACTGTCGGTGACAGGAGGCGGCTTGGTATTCTTGTTTCTAAAAACAAACGAAGGAGTTTAGAAAAAGGCTGGATATGATTGATAGAGGAACTGTGGCTATCTGTAAGGAGACAATTAGAACTGAGCTGCATGCAATGGGTTGGCAGACAAGTCGAGGAATTCCATCACCGATCATGAAACTTGAACAAAAGGAGCGAAGGTTGAACTGGTTTCGGACCCAAAATGACATTATTAGATTGGCCAAGCTTTAGCCCTGACCTAAATCCAATAGAAAATGTTTGGGGACTTATGAAGGAAAGTGTCAATTAGAAAAATCTGACAAATATTGCTAAAATGAAAGAAGAGGTGGTCCGATATTGGGACAGCATGGACCACGACTTTCTAACTTCTTTGATCAGTAGTATGCCCCGCCGCATTGAAGCCTGCATTTCTGCCCATGGTGACTTGACAAAATACTAACTGTTCACCTGTCTTTGAATCTGGAGTTATGTTCTGCTAATATTCACATTTAATACGTGAGTAATGAGTGAAAAATAATAAAAAAATTACAATCTTTAAATTCTCAATAATTTCTGGTTGTACTGAAAAACGTCGTGCAAAACTCACTAAAAGTATGTTGTTTTGGCAGGACACACCACCCAAATTCTCTGTCTTGCAAGCATTATTCAAATCAAGATGACGACATTACTTACTTCTGTTGGGGATGTTTTACATAACCATGAGGAAGCCTTCTCTACCAGTGGGATCATTACCACCAGATAGCACTTCCATAGACCCATAGACATACAGACGCACGCACGCACGCACGCACGCACGCACGCATACACACGATTCATGCAATAAACCTATAGCTACCCTAACATGCTTTAAAGGTACCCCCATCATTGGAAAACTCTCCTAACATGTCGCTTTAGTTACCGCTGTCATTCACCTGCAGCAACCCTGACATAACCTTCAATGTCCGTATAATATTCCCATTGCCAAACAAACATAATCATTAGGTACTCCTGCCATGGCCCTTAACTGCACTTATAACCCTTGGGTACCCCTGCTATGGGCCCATAGCTTCACTAACATAACCCTCAGGTACCCTGCCATAGGCCCATAGCTACACTAACATAACCCTCAGGTACCCTGCCATAGGCCCATAGCTACACTAACGTAACCCTCAGGTTACCCTGCCATAGGCCCATAGCTACACTAGCATAACCCTCAGGTACCCCTGCCATAGGCCCATAGCTACACTAACCTAACCCTCAGGTACCCCTGCCATAGGCCCATAGCTACACTATCATGACCCTCAGGTACCCCTGCCATAGGCCCATAGCTACACTAACATGACCATCAGGTACCCCTGCCATAGGCCCATAGCTACACTAACATAACCCTCAGGTACCCCTGCCATGGGCCCATAGCTACACTAACATGACCCTCAGGTATCCCTGCCATAGGCCAATAGCTACACTAACATAACCCTCAGGTACCCCTGCAATGGGCCAATAGCTACACTAACATGACCATCAGGTACCCCTGCTATGGGCCCATACCTACACTAACATGACCCTCAGGTACCCCTGCCATAGGCCCATACCTACACTAACATGACCCTCAGGTACCCCTGCCATAGGCCCATAGCTACACTAACATAACCCTCAGGTACCCCTGCCATGGGCCCATACCTACACTAACATGACCCTCAGGTACCCCTGCCATAGGCCCAAAGCTACCCTAACATAACCCTCAGGTACCCCTGCCACGGGCCCATAGCTACACTAACATGACCCTCAGGTACCCCTGCCATAGGCCCATAGCTACACTAACATAACCCTCAGGTACCCTTGCTATGGGCCCATAGCTACACTAACATAACCCTTGATTATCCTTATCCTGGATCTAAGGCTACACTAACGTAACCTGTAGATGGCCATATCATGCGACGGCAAATGACTTCACATATCGTTTCATAAATCATCTTCAGGAATAGACCTGATACTGTTATGGCAGAAACTTATATTTCTTCAGCGTTCCGTGATTGCTTTAATATTGCTCCAAGTCTCCTGTACTGTGGGCGGCCCTGGTGATTTATTAGATCGCCTGACAGGAAGACGCTCTCGTTCGATTCTAAAGAAGATTAGGAAAATATGGTGGTTAATCAATTTGGCCTTTTTCTGTTTAATGGTTGAGGCAGACACATATGGAAATCACTGAACACTTAATTTAGGACAACTTCATTACATGTAATAAATATCATCCTCTGAGTGATTGAGTGAGGTTAGTTTTACGTCGCACTCAACAATATTCCAGCTATATGGCGGCGATCTGTAAATAATCGAGTCTGAACCAGACAATCCAGTGATCAACAGCATGAGCATCGATCTGCGCAACTGGGAACCGATGACAGGTGTCAACCAAGTCAGCGAGCCTGACCACCCGATCCCGTTAGTCGCCTCTTACGACAAGCGTGGGTTACTGAAGGTTCATTCTAACCCGGACCTTCACGGGTATCCTCTGAACATCGGCTTCATACAACAGTGACCCATGGGCCAGACCCCGTTTATCCGGACTCCTCGACCTGCGGGTGAATATTGATAAGGACAGCAAATATAACATCAAACGGCCATTACGTTGTACATGTGACCTATTTAATCCGGAAATATATTTTTTCCGGACGATATCACTTGGAACGGTGCCGTCCGGATTAACGGGGTTTCACTCTGTAACCCTCTCAAGATCCCTACATGGCGTATGACGCCTGCACTGGAATCAAGTCCAGGGTCTCATTGGTTGGATTGTTTTATGCCGCACTCAGCAATATTCCAGCTATATGGCACGGGCTGTAAATAATCTAGTCTGGAACAGAAAATAAAGTGATCGACAGCATGAGCATCGATCTACTCAATAGGGATGTGATGACAAGTGTCAACAAAGTTCGTCACCCGACCCGTTAGTCAGCTCTTCGACAAAATTACTAAAGACCAATTCCAGGATCTCAACGTGACAGAGGAACAAGATAGGAACTGGGATCTTATACTTTTTTCTGGCTCATATAAAGATTGGATACCGTGAGGAGGTTCTTGGTGAAGATCCATTCACCACAGGCGGTAGGGTAGACAAATATGGCTAAAGCGTTCGCTCGTCACTCAGAAGATCTGGGTTCGATTCCCCACATGGGTACAATGTGTGAAGCTTACTTATGGTGTCCCCCGCAATGATATTTTTGGAATACTGCTAAAAGCGGCGTAAGACTAAACTCACTCACTCACAACGTACCTTCCTGACGATTTGAGCTGTTTACCTGTATCTCTCCAAATCACAACAGCTCAGCTCATGTAGCGAGGGGCGGTGGGGTAGCCTAGCGGTTAAAGCGATGGCTCGTCACGCCGAAGACACGGGTTCGAATCCCCACATGGGTACGATGTGTGAAGCCCACTTCTGGTGTCCCCCGCCGTAATATTGCTGGACTATTGCTTAAAGCGGCGTAAAACCATACTCACTCATGAGGCGCGCGTTTATCCACGTGTAAAACGTGTCTGTGGGTAGTGGCGTCTGCGTCTGGCAGTCATGTTTACAGACAGACTGGAATGTCGTTTCTTCCACTCAAACATATGGCGGCAGAAAACAGTTAACCAGCTATTATTCTCGTGTTGATTTTCAAGTACTTGCTGATCACTTACGGCTGCACCTGCCGATAGAGCGTTTGTTGAAACCGTTTTGACAGCTCTCAAAACTACAGTCTGTGGCTCGACAGAAATAGGAATTGCGAGACGATTCTCCGTGGTTTAGTCTTCACCAGTACTGAATCAAACACAATTTTTCGTGATTTCCTATTTTCCGAAATAGACGACAATGATATGTCTTGTATTCAAATCCGCTGTGCTCATTATGTAAAAGTGAGTCAGTTAAAAGTATACACAAAGAACTTAATTAAGCACCCCCTGTATTTTTGCAATGTTTTCAACACGTACATAAAACTTCTACTGGTGACCACAGTGGATTGAGATTTTCTGACCCGTATGATCCTTTGACTTATAAAAAACGACAAAATGATTGGAATCCATGTTGATTTTATGATGATAATTGCTCATTTTAAAAACACACACTGATTTTCATGCAAAATCATATCCGTTCAAGTATGGCCCTGGAATGTTTAATGTTGAATTTATTGGTGAATGTGAACATTCAACATGTCATTTTGCGTGTCTGACACGATTCAAGGTCAATACCGAGTGTAACCTCCATGTGACTGAACGACAGCCAGCACATCTCCTCCTCATACCCCTGTCAGCCTCCTGATCCGCTGAAGGGGCGGGTTACGCCATTCCTCGTGTAAAGCAGCTTCCAATTGGGCCAGGTCCTGTACAGGAGGGTCCCTTTGTTGCACATGACAACCAATCATGTCCCAGATATGCTCCAAAGGGTTAAGATCGGGGCTCACTCAATCGTGAGATATGTCAGATGGTGCTTAACTAAGTTTTGTGTGTATATATATCGCATTCAGACAAACAGCGATCCTAACAGAGGTTGTCATTGTTATTTTCCTGGGTGTAACTCTTGTTGGATATTTAATGTGTGTTGTTTAACGCCACACTCAGTAGTATTCCAGCTATATGGCGGCGGTCTCTAAATAATTGAGTCAGGGCCAGACAATCCAGTGATCAACACCATGAACATCGATCTGCGCAATTAGGATACGATGACATGTGTCAACCAAGTCAGCGAGCCTGACCATCCGATCCAGTAGTCGCCTCTAACGACAAGCATGGGTTACTGAAGACCAATTCTGACCCGGATCTTCACGGGCTGACTTCATAAGAATCGATCTACGTAATTGGTATACGGTGACCACCCGATCCCGTTAGTTCCTCCTTACGGCAAGCATGGGTTGCTGAAGATCAATTCTAGTCCGGATCTTCTGTGTTCCAGACGCCCTAACTTACATATTGATATGATCATAATTATGTTTCTATCCATACATCCAAAGAGACACCATTCAGTTGTGTGTTACGTATGTGACATGTATATGGTTATAAATATATCTATATTACAAACGTTTTGACTGAAATATGAAAACAGCATTCCACAATTCAGTTTCTGAGGAAACTACAAACAGAAAGAATTGGGTCTGCACGACACAAACAGCATCATTCCACGTCATTCAGGTCGCGTGAAATTAGTGGTGGTCCGATTAATTGAAATAATCGAAGATTGGTCGCAGTGACTAAACGACCAAGCAATCGAACATGTTTTCTCATAATCGAACACGACCAATCTTTGAAAACTTGTTTGCATTAACAATATTTTTCACAAGGCTGGTTTTGTCTGTGTCATTAAATTTACATTTCATAAGCACAACATGTACAAGCTCGTTCCAAGTCATGATTGAATTTATCTTAAAGAATCCAGGAAATATGTGTTCCTAACATACTAATCATCATTTAAATATGCAAAATTTGCAAATGGACTTTATGCAATTGCAAAAAACAACAAATTACTACATGTTTTTTCCTTATATTTGTGTACATTAACACAAATAACAGGAACATTTGATAAATGACGCTAACCAATTATTGTCGATGATTGATCGGTTGTAATAGACCAATCATCAATTATTAGATTTTAACCAATTCCCAACACTACGTGAAATACACAATAATATCCAAAGGGTGTATTTCGGAACATATATGACCTCGTGGTAACCATAACTACTCGATTCGCTTCGTCATAAACATCATCCAAGCCAACCAACATCAATTCGAATTCTCATGAAAAAACGTCATTTCAAATAAAAATGACGTGAAACGCACCAGCACCCTGACATGACGGTAAACATGTCAGCAACCTCCCTCCAGACATCACCGACATGTTGTTTCCACGCAACCTCATCCCAACATGCAAACCAAAACACGGTTACTCAGCGGTGACGCAACCCAGCATTTTCTGAGATCCAAGTCGATGGGTTCATTGAGAGAGCTTGGCTGGAACAGGACTCAATCAGGGTAAGCGCCAACGAGAGATGTCAGTGCGCCTGCAGAAAAGAGAAGGCCATTTAGCAGATGTTGCAGTAAGGTAAACAGGCTTGCTCCACAATGTAGATAAGGCCGTATGTACCTTGCAGTGAGTGAACAAGTGGTGCTTGTGAGATGATTTTCGGTCAAACCGATGCTAGTTTGTATTAAGATATGTTCCCTACGCGAACAAGGTAGCAATGTCCTGAAACAGCTTGAATAACAAAATCTAAACGTCGAATTCTAAAATAGCATGTTATTTTGCGATGGTTTCTTGTTGAAAGGATACGTTCTGTATTGGGTAGTGTCGGAGCCGTGATATTTAAACCTCTTCCCAGCATCCCTCAAGTCTTGGGTTACCTGCCTCAAACGATGCAGTCGGTGATGATGCTCTGTATATGCGCGGCCCCTGCTTCGTGATCTTATACGTTTCTGTTCTATCTAACAAGCGGGCATTATTTCCTGTCCTGGAGAAAATACATTCCCAAATTTTATCACAAACATCAAGTGTGGAATATCTGCAGTTAATGGATTGAAGGTCTCACAATCAGATTAAGATAAAGACATCTAGCCTGAAATATTCTACAAATCAGCATTTGAAAGAAATATTTTTTTCGCAAAATGGGAAATTTCATAGGCTTAATGCTAGTCTTAAAATAATTAAATGCTTTTGATCACGTTTTAGCCATCAATCGCCTGCTTATGTCAGGCCCAAAACTGTACGGTGGACTTTCAGAGGAATTTACTATGGCGTGTTGCTTGTTAACATGAAGCGCGATGCATAGGCCATGCTATGGCATTTACAAGGAGTTTGCCCACCTACTCACTCACTGCACTAACATTTGTAATGGAAATTGTTATGAATTGCCGGCGCTACCGGTAGAGCGGGACATGCTTACCAATTCCGCACCTGGTGCTACCGATGATTCGCTAATTCATTCATAAACCTTAAAGCACTGCTTTGTCTTTTACGGCCTAAACGACCTATGGAATCCGATGTTAAAGAGGAATCTTTTTCTGGCGTAGACCTTTAGAAACAAACTTTAAGGTTTCTTGTAAAATCCACATTCAATGCATCAGAACGATTAAGTTATGGTAAAACTTTCACTGGTGTGAAAATGTTAAATGGAAACGGTCACTTGTTCGCGAACAGTTAGTTTGTATCGCCACTACTTGACTGTGATCCATACTTATCTGCTCCTGAAATAGTTGACTGTGCTCTCAGCAGAGGATTTCTTACAATTCAGGATATGTTTTTGTTGTTCCTATTAAACAGTCACGCCAGGGGCGGATACGGCTTTTTGAGAAGAGGAAGGAGAAGGGGGCACCCTGCACCCCCCTCTGAATGCGCCAATGCATGATCGAACTGAGTGTACATTAATATGTTCACGTGAATTTAGATATGTGCTCATGTTTCGATATTTCGACCATGTCGGTCATGGTGCACGTAGGGATTATGTTGGAAGATTATTTAAAACACGATCAAGGATAATCACATTTGGACTGTGTCTTCAGCATGTATGCAATTGTCATCCAACCTTCCTATTTAAAAGTCATAACGAAAACCTGATTGGCAAAAAAGGTTACAAACATGTGTCTCTGTCCTCACTATAGACTCTTCTGCTACCCATGTTCTGGTGACGAGATCACATACAATGGGCCTCAGTTAAACCTATTATCTGGCTAACGACGGGCGTGTTTAGAATCTGGTCAGCGAAACCTTTCCACACTAAATTACCCATCACTTGTTTGGAGGTTCAGATCCATTAGACGCGGGTCAGGTCTGTTTAGGTTATTATTTCCCGCGTGCTTCTGAATACAGGTCATCACGCGCAGATGCAGACAGTGACACCTAGCGGTTGAAACAGACATAAACATGCCCGGATGTGATGGATCGTGACAACTGCAGACGATGGAAACTGTGGGTGTTCTCAGCGCGTGTGCATTTTTTTCTTTTCTGATATTTTTTGCTGATATTACATATTACACCGACTGCATTTGTGTGTATGAAACACGATCACTTTCTGTCTGTACCGTTCGTGAGGAACAACTGAACCCTGCACCATTTCCTCTCTTATTGGAGTCATTTTCCTAACAAATACACAACACACTTCCCTTGAAGGTGATTTTAAAAGGGGTTTGACGTCACGTTCAAGAATATTGAAACTGAACACCCCCCACCCTCCCCACCGTGAACATCAAGCAGATAACTGCACTGACATTATAGTGAGTGAGTGAGTTTAGTTTTACGCCGCACTCAGCAATATTCCAGCTATATGGCGGCGGTCTGTAAATAATCGAGTCTGGACCAGACAATCCAGTGATCAACAGTATGAGCATCGATCTGCGCAATTGGGAACCGATGACATGTGACTGGCATTATGGAGACATTAGGGTTGTCAAGGTCGACTAAATAGACTTGTCTAACTGCTGAATTGTGTAGCTTGTTCTGTTATTGTGTACACAGCTTGTTCTCTTATTGTGTACACAGAACAAAACCATGTTGTTTGAAGCTATAAACAGACTTTTGACGGGTAAAAGTAATACTTTATTGCAATCGAAACTTTTTCCTTTATAAATAGCCGTCTGTGCCAGATTTTCCCGCCATTCCACAGGTAGCCGTTTCCGACACCATTCAGACAAGCTCGTGTTCTGCCGCGTGGTATTTGTGTAACAGTGTATCTGTAGCCTAGATATCTACTCAGCTCAGCCAGACCTCATCAAACCATTGGCGACGCTTTTATCCACTTGCTATAGTCATGACACGCATGCGCGGTATGAGCGAGAGGATGGCGAGAAATGAACCTCTCTTTCATCATCATCCACACGTGACGTCTGTCTTGCCAATACATGACACGAGCCAATAGATACCGTCCCTCTGATCAACGTTTGCGGTGAATCAGATTACCTTGTACCTTGTTTTTGTTGATGTTAATCGGCGCCATTAAAGGTATATCTAAGTGTAATCACTTTACATACACGGATATATACATGCACATAATACTTAGGTTGAGTAAACAAGATGATGAAGATAATGCACACAAGCTTTTAATGTGTTGCCAAATGTGTGTTTTAGCTCGGATATAGCTTTAGAGAAAGGGAGAGGACCGTCTTGTAATTTGGTATTTTTCTGGTAGATTGTAGCACCAACTGAATTAGTGACTTTCTTTAGGTTGTGATCTTTTTAAATTATAAATTAAATTTAAATGTACTTTTTATTTTACTTTTTATTCACGATGTATACGAGGAATAATGATTAAAATACGTGATGGTCGCGTGGATTTTATTATGTCCGCCCCCCCTTCGACCGAAGACGGTATGATGGTTATAATGCGTGTGTGCGTGTGCGTGCGTGTTTAATTTGTCATAACATATCCGACAGACGAAGGGCCATGTGAGACCGACTGAAGGACATCAGTGCATTGTTAGCGAGCACTGATATTCTATGGTCAGAGGTAGACGCAATCTGATATCCAGTCAACTAGATCGAGAGTTCCCACAGTTCATACAGACAACGGGATTTGTTTCGTGGGGGCTATCAGGTAACGACTGTTTTGGGCAAGTATAGATTTCCGTTTCTTGTAGGTTAATATTTTCCTCTATTGGTGCCGGGGATAAATGTCCCTCTAATTGTTCACTTCCTTTGAATGCAGTCAAAGTGAGGCCACCGGATGTTCAAGTGGGTGATTACAAAATATGGAAGTCCGTCTGAAATGCGTAATCAACGGAACTGATTTGATTGCTTTCATTCAATTCGGGCCGGTGGTTGTGTTTCAGATGAATTATCAAGTTCATTCGAGAACAAGATTCAATGTTTTATGATGTTTTCCTAACGAGACATATCTTTCGCTCAAGTTGAAAACATATTAACATGAAATGATTGACGTACCAAAAAACCACACGATATTCATCTTGACAAAGTCTTTTAACTACAAATGCATTTCCATACGGCGAAAAACAAGTATCCTTTCATTTTCACAATCAAAGGACACTGAATGTACATGAAGAGGACTTTAATCGAGAATTTTGTACTTTGGGTATTTTTTTTTTTTAAAAAAACTTTTTAGATCCGGTCGCTCACTCGCTCAACCCACATCACGCACATGCTACGAGTATGTTTAAAATGTGACGGCAAATAGCTTCTTCTGATCCGGAGGTGGGAAATGGATGATTTACAGCATGGTAGATGCATTTGAATCTGTTAACAATGAGTTGTGTTAGTGACGGTAAATATGTCCGTGTCTGTTTCACTCCTTGCACGCAGAACAAGTGGGTCATGTAAGCTTCTGTACAACGCAAATGTCGGTTCCTGAAGGACGTGGTGTGAAAACCTCCACGCTCTTGTATAGTGTTCAGAACGAGATATTCAGACACAACAAGGCCGACTTGATGAGATTTACAGGAGGCGAAATGATTTTGTTTCATATTTCGTAACAAAAGATGTTGCAAATTGGCAAAAAACGTAAAACGTATCACACAAAAAGTGAGTTTTATTATCGCTAAACTGTTGGTGGTTTAGCTTGGAAATCACTCGTAAGACCCGACTTTAACACCGAGGAAGAAGTAACGAAATTTGAATACCCATGATTGAACTTTAAGTTCTTTGTGTCACGTTTTGTCATGGCTGCAGCTTAGAGGTTTGTGTTCAGATTTCGGAACTACTGGTAAACAACATTGGTCCATCTTTTGCCTTGTATGGGGGTAATGGGTGCCACATTCGAGTTGAGAGTCGAATTTCATTGTGCGAAGGTGCGTCTCTTGCATCGAATACCAGATAACTAATGATTATATACAACCCATCAAAAGTTTAGACTCACTTAAAGCACTCACTATGTGTGTGTGTGTGTGTGTGTGTGTGTGTGTGTGTGGTTACATCGAAGATGAATTTCTCCACTAACTTTGGGGAACCAACTGCAAACATTATGCAGATGAATTGCATGAAGATCATGCATCAGTTTGCTGAAAAGCACGTGCAAATATCGTGCATGTGAACAGCTGCGTTTTCGTGTAAAACTTTTATTAAGAATTCTAAATTTTCACCGAGTTTCATCATTTATTGAACTCATGACAATAATCTTTTCAATATTACGAATTTGTTTTAAAATACATCAGTTCATGTGTAAACAGTACCTTTAAACAGTATGGAATATTTTGCAAAATCGAGTTTAGAACAGTTGACTGAAGCAAGCGGCTACATGTACACTAGTGAGTCTAAACGTTTGATGGGAAGGATATTTCCTCTCTGCACCAGCACGTGTATTGATGTCTGAGACATATCTAACTCCGGATTTTCTCTGCCAAAAAATCCAACAGCCGTGATTTAACTGAAATATTTTCCCAAATCTGATTCGAAACGAACCCGCCGACTAGATCTTCTCTAGATTATTTTAACTGTATTCCGATGCTTGTAAGACTTCATCTGCAGGGGCCCGTTCGTAACACGTATATTATATAGGGGATGACAGATAGTTACGGTTGTCTTAGAGCTGAGATAGCTTTGTGGAACCGGGACTAGGTACCAAAATGTTTCATTTACTACCCATACATATTGCATTATGCATTGTTTTAATTATATTTCATCAACTAGAACTGATTTTCAGATGAAGAAACTCGCTGAACGGTGTTGGGTAAGACAATTAAAAAAACTGACATTAAAAGAGATCTTATCGAACAGCATTTTTCACCCATTGAGTAACAATAGATAGACTGTAAATATCTTTACGTTTCGGGGCGGTTTGGTAGCCTAGTGGTTAAAGCGTTCGCTCGTCACGCCGAAGATCCGAGTTCGATTCCCAACACGGGTGCAATACGTAAAGCCTATTTCTGGTGTCCCTAGCCGTGATATTGCGTAAAACCATACTCACTCACTCACTCACTCACTTTATGTTTCTTTGTCCAATCATACCCATCATAGTTGTTTTTCAACTCACGTAACCATAAATGAATAAACACGAAAAGCATTAGTCTGTCTCACTGTCCCTCAACCACATTATTTTCCCCTACTGCCCAGCCCTCCCTGCAATGCTAAAGCCCTAAATGAAGCAAGTCTAGATTTCCCCTGAATCTCCCAATTCACTGAGACTCCTTTTCAATTTAAATGGGTTGATTTGTTACGATCAATGTGATATATATTCAGGGACTAAGAGTTAGTCTAGAAAAGCATATACAGCTGTAATTTGCAAAAGAGAAACCTTAGACACCGTTCCACACGCACGGCGTAATGTGTGAAAATATTATCTGACCTTATCGTGGCCGCTGTCTGGAGTTTTTCATCGTGGTCTATAAGACGCGCTGATGTGTGTTAGGCATGAATTTAAATAACGATGCAAGCACACATTTTCAACATTTACTTAGATGAAAGGGATGACGTTAACTGTACAGAGCCGGTGGTGTCACGTACTATGATGCGGCATTATCACGGTCTGCATTTCTATTCAATAACACTTCCCCAAAACATTCAGCAATTGTCTTGTTGTGTGAGTAAGACAACTTGAATATGAATACTTTTATAAACTCTACCAGGTTATGGCGGACAGTGACTGATATTCTGGAGTCAACCAGGTCGGGTCTCAGATGGTGGCCGGTGTGATTGAAGCTCGGTTCATTATACCGGGGATTTCAAGACGCTCAGCTTCTTCTTGCGAATCATAAACAGCCACCACCCATACCATCTTCATCCTTCCTCCTCTGAAGAAGCCTATGCTGCCGAAGGGTCCCTTTATTTTTAAGGTTTCAGAATTGTCTTATTTAACCTTATAAATAAAGTGACTACAGACTGTTACGGTGACTAAATTATACAGGGAAGCAAAAGCAACCACACCGTTTTCTTGATTACATTATATTTCTTATTTTCAATTGCTATATCCTAATATTAAGATAACTTACGTTAACGATCATAAACTTTAACAATACGGTACTGATTCTTAGTCAGCATTGAAAGGACGCGTCTAAATAACTTAATTTAAATTCTCAAAAATTATAAAACATATAAAACCTAGCTAATGGAAATCTTAGACATGTCAACTTTGAAGAATAACGAATTTGCTTTTTTCGGCACACATGTACATTTAGAACATGGTAGGGGTTATGTGCTGCAGCTTCATTACATATCCCAGTCTACACTGAACCAGAACACTTTTACAAAACATTATCCAGCCACAGAATTATTTTTATCAAACTGCTGCAGGAATGAGTGATCGTTAAATACACATAATCAATTTAACAACAGTTCTTAGAACTTTTAATGACATAAAAACAAACTCGGTATACTTTCTTCTCCCCCTCAGTCTATGCTGATCCACACGTCGAATACATACAGGCGGTAGGCGAAGTTCCAAATCAGCGCGTGAAATGAATCCAGAACCAGTTGTTTTTTAGAGAGAAAAAAATTCTGTATCTTGATACCAAATATCATTTGGTTCTGGGGTTTACACTCTTTCTTTTCCAGAAACGCAGTTTGGCTGTTTTGGACATCTGCTCGTCTCTTTTGCATCGCCACACGGGGCAAAACGTAAACCTCTTTCAGGCTTTGAGGTTAGACACATAAAATACAGCATGTTCTATATATGTCACATGTCGGATAGCAGTTTTTACTGGTTTCAAAATCGCATTTCTGTACCATTCTGGCGGTGACATGTTATTGGTGGCTGTTCCTTGGACCTGTCGGTTCTGGTCACGGACTGTGTTTAGGGCAGCATTTTTATTTTTTATGTTTCTCATCGCTCGACCGACCATTCTAATTTTATTGCCGACCTCCCCCCAAACTGTGGTATTTTTCATTCCAACTCCGCCGACTCGAACCTAAAACGTACCGCCTCGTCATATAAAATGTTTATCTCATAATCAGTGAGTTTAGTTTTACGCCGCACTCAGCAATATTCCAGCTATATGGCGTCATAATCAGTCGCTGCCACAAGTCCAAAGAATGCGAGAAATTGTAATAAGAATTACAGTAAATGAGAATCACGAACATTATTCAGATAATTTTGTCTTTGTTAAGTTTGTTTCTTCCTTTTTTTTCCGACCGACCGACCGACCAGTGTTCAGAATTTGGTGGCTACGTGAAACACATACAACAAATGATGCCCTTATTAACTTTCTATATGATGGGAGAGGCGAGGGGTGTAGAAATTCAATGTATCTAAATATGATACTGCTTGAAATCCTACATTACAATCCCAGATTCGCCCCGATCGTGATTGGTTCAATTAACTTGGTAAAGGTCCGTCAACATTCACACGGGCTTTCTTCCATGCATTATTTCTTCCAGGCATCATGTGATCTAACCGAAACAGGAAAACAGATTTGACTCACTCACTCAAACAGTCAGACACTCACTCACCCACCCAATCCCACATACGCTGACCATTGAACACATTGACCACTGGCAACACCAAGAACACATTGAGAATCGATACAGCATGTGAAGTTAAACAACACTAACAAACCTAAATGTCATTTAAAACATATTTACAACAATGTGTGATCTTACATAAATACAGGTGATTATCAACATGATCTGAATCAGCAAAGTATGGACTTTGAGTGAGTGAGTGAGTTGTGTTTAACGCCACAGAGTTCCTGTTACATCAGTAAATGTCGGTACAATGTTGGAGAAACTGGCGGGCCCAAGATATGCAACTCAACGGCGAATTACGGCGCCTGAGACTCGCAAATTAAGTCAGCCACATTATTTGGTCTTGCTGGGTTAGTGAGTCAAGTGAGTTTCACAAGTCATGTTAATAATGTCAGTCAGCTGCAGGAAAACTGTGTTAGCCATATTAGTCTTGCTGGGTTAGTGAGTTTCACAAAAGTCGTGTTAATAATGTCAGTCAGGTAAGTGTGTTAGCCATATTAGCCTTGCTGGGTTAGTGAGTCAAGTGAGTTTCTGTGTTAGTCAGTCATAAATTGTGTTAGTCTTGCTGGGTTAGTGAGTCAAGTGAGTTTCACAAAAGTCGTGTTAATAATGTCAGTCAGGTAAATTGTGTTAGCCATATTAGCCTTGCTGGGTTAGTGAGTCAAGTGAGTTTCACAAAAGTCGTGTTAATAATGTCAGTCAGGTAAATTGTGTTAGCCATATTAGCCTTGCTGGGTTAGTGAGTCAAGTGAGTTTCACAAAAGTCCTGTTAATGTCAGTCAGGTAAATTGTGTTAGCCATATTAGTCTTGCTGGGTTAGTGAGTCAAGTGAGTTTCACAAAAGTCGTGTTAATAATGTCAGTCAGGTAAATTGTGTTAGCCATATTAGTCTTGCTGGGTTAGTGAGTCAAGTGAGTTTCACAAATGTTGTGTTAATAATGTCAGTCAGGTAAACTGTGTTAGCCGTATTAGTCTTGCTGGGTTAGTGAGTCAAGTGAGTTTCACAAAAGTCCTGTTAATGTCAGTCAGGTAAATTGTGTTAGCCATATTAGTCTTGCTGGGTTAGTGAGTCAAGTGAGTTTCACAAGTCCTGTTAATGTCAGTCAGGTAAATTGTGTTAACCATATTAGTCTTGCTGGGTTAGTGAGTCAAGTGAGTTTCACAAATGTTGTGTTAATAATGTCAGTCAGGTAAACTGTGTTAGCCGTATTAGTCTTGCTGGGTTAGTGAGTCAAGTGAGTTTCACAAATGTTGTGTTAATAATGTCAGTCAGGTAAACTGTGTTAGCCGTATTAGTCTTGCTGGGTTAGTGAGTCAAGTGAGTTTCACAAATGTTGTGTTAATAATGTCAGTCAGGTAAACTGTGTTAGCCGTATTAGTCTTGCTGGGTTAGTGAGTCAAGTGAGTTTCACAAGTCCTGTTAATGTCAGTCAGGTAAATTGTGTTAGCCATATTAGCCTTGCTGGGTTAGTGAGTCAAGTGAGTTTCACAAGTCCTGTTAATGTCAGTCAGGTAAATTGTGTTAGCCATATTAGTCTTGCTGGGTTAGTGAGTCAAGTGAGTTTCACAAGTCCTGTTAATGTGAGTCAGGTAAATTGTGTTAGCCATATTAGCCTTGCTGGGTTAGTGAGTCAAGTGAGTTTCACAAGTCCTGTTAATGTCAGTCAGGTAAATTGTGTTAGCCATATTAGTCTTGCTGGGTTAGTGAGTCAAGTGAGTTTCACAAGTCCTGTTAATGTCAGTCAGGTAAATTGTGTTAGCCATATTAGCCTTGCTGGGTTAGTGAGTCAAGTGAGTTTCACAAGTCCTGTTAATGTCAGTCAGGTAAATTGTGTTAGCCATATTAGTCTTGCTGGGTTAGTGAGTCAAGTGAGTTTCACAAGTCCTGTTAATGTCAGTCAGGTAAATTGTGTTAGCCATATTAGTTAGACTAATATAAGGGAGCCTCACAGGTGGTGTTTCTAATATTGGTTTGGTGAGTCGCGTTACCCATATTAGTCTTGCTGAATGATTGAACCGCGCGAGACTCGCAAGGCTGTTACAACGGTTGTGTTCGAAATGTTAGTTATTGGACTTGCTTGTTATTTCAGCCAAGTGAAGTTTTAATGACATTTATTTTAATCATGTTATCCTTCATGAAGCTAGTTTGGTTCCATCATAGATATGTCAAGACAGTAGCAAGAGTATTGACATCCTCGATAATCTCCAGGGTATACGTTACGATCACTCTCCACTATACCACTGGATGCATCCACGGCTTGGCCCGATAATTATATTACCTCCCTTGGCTTGATTTTTATCCAATCAGGTGTCTACGCTGGGAAGTTGAGCGAACCAATCACACAACTCACTTTCGCTTCTTAAATTATCTAACGGTTTAAACTTGGCAACACAATTGATGCAGAGGTACTCTGAAAGAGGTAGAAGGAGTTCTTTTATATATTTTTTGATCTGTCAATGTGTCTGTATTATTTCCTCAAAAATCTGAGTGGCACTGCGAACAAACCTTCGCGACTGCGACCGCTATCTTTGTTGACACTGGCCAGCTCTGATGTAACGGCGGCTAAGCTGATTGGCTGCTGTGAGAATGCGTAGCCAGCAAAGGGAGGTAATATATTTATCGGGCCAATCAGTGGATGCATCCAGGGTATAGTGGAGAGTGATCGTAACGTATACCCTGGAGATTATCGAGGATGGAGTATTGAACGCTACAGATTTATTTGCTGAATCTAGAGCTAAAGGCCTCTCTCAGGGGCGGCGGGGTAGCCACTCGTCACGCCGAAGACCCGGGCTCAATTCCCCACATGGGTACAATGTGTGAAACCAACTTCTGGTGTCCCCGGTCGTGAGATATAGCTGGATTATTGCTAAAAGCGGCGTATACTAAACTTAGTCACCTCTCTGAATATACAGTAAGTGTCCTTAAGATTGGTGTCTTGCGCAATAAGGTAATAACTTGGCAGCATGTTCGTTATACAATTGGAAGATAAGCCAACTTTGCTGAGGTGAATTAATGACAAGTTGTTTGAGAGGCGGAAAGGTTGATACAATTTGAAACAAACAGAAATCCTACCTCTCAACCCGATTCTGTGGGCGTGGTAATGTCTTTGATATTTCTTGTACTAGTGAGCCGAAAGTTTAATTATTGTTATCGGAGAACTTCCTTCATGCAATAAAAAAGTAATTTTGCCATTTTATCTACGTGTTATAAATCTTTTGTGACATTACACTCTAAAGAACCTCGAATTTATTTCATTTTTATATTTTATGGTTAACTTGACATTTGAAAACAAATAGCACATACATATCTGTTGTTGAGATTTTGAAAAGAAACTAGTAAAAGAGAATTGGAAAGCACGTGCTCGAAAAACATTGGCAAGCAGGATCTGTGACAAATGAAAACGCCAAGACTCTTAATTCGTTTCCGTGTTAGCTTTTTTACGTTACTGTTTTTTTATAAACCCACAGGAATATTAGCACGACTTGGGCCTCGTGAACACGTAGGCTCCTTACTAAGGTGTCACCCTTTGAGGAAATCAGTTGAGTGTTAATTAGCCAGTGTTGCTCGGTGTAAAGGTAAAGCGGTGCGTGGAGTTTTGATGCTGTATATTTATGTTATGATTAAACTGACGTAACCATTGCTTATAGCTCACATATCCGCTTCAAATTATTACTCGGCTGACGTGTTGTGATGATGTTTACGTTTGAAGTATTAGTTAATACGTTGTATGCATCGCTAATAACGTGTCAATCTTGACAGGTGTTAGATTGGTGATACACTTCTCAACACACGTTCTCCACAAAATTAATTTTATTGCCGAGAGAATCTAGGTGCATTCCATGCTGCAATTCGCTGTGCAGAGTTGCGTCCCTTGAGCACGCAAGGACCCTATGGTCGTGAATTCGAATCCCGGTTCGGTCCCCATTATGTTTCTAGGTTTGTGGTCAACGAGCGATCCACACCGGTACTTGTGGGTCTTACGCAAATGGGGCGGTGGGGTACCCGAAGACCCGGGTTCGATTCCACTCATTCGGTAGTATCACATTACCTTTTGACCAGCTGTGTGCATGCGCAGAGCGTGTAAAAATATCCACTGGCCTAGTTCCGGTTTGGTCGTATGTTTACCGATAATGGAAACACTCTCTAAAGACAACAGTTCATAACTGAGTACATACTTCTATTTGTCTATGGTTTTCAATAATTGATGTCCTATTTTGGTTACTGCTTCAGAGAAGTGTGCCTCGTGCATGCGCACAGCGAGTCAAAGATTAATGTGAAACCACCGAATCGGCGCAATGTGTGAAGCCTATTTCTGGTGTCTCCCGCCATGGATATTGCTGGAATATTGCTAAAAGCGGCGTTAAACTCGCTCACTCACTGGTGGTGAACATCTAAGATCTTCGTCACTTCAGAGTTTCTTCCCATGTTAAGCAAACTGTGATGTAACTGGAATACGTTAAAAAAACCGTTAATTCCAACTCCCTCTAAAGTGCTTTGTTACCACAACTTCTTCTAGTCTTTATAGATTGGTTGGAACCGGTCGCCTAGCATAACGCCGAGGTTCTAAATCCTCCATGTAATACATCACGAAGACATTAAAAACGTTTCAAGAAAAGTGAATGTTAGTGGCAATATCCAGTTACATCTCCGTAGAAAGTAAATATTCATATCTACGTCAGCTAAACCAGTGGTTGACAGACTGAGCATCTTTCCACGGGGGCACGATGGGTCAGGTAACATATAGTAAGAACCCAGTCCTCATCATTCTCTTCCCACAGAGGTTACTTGTCATATCTTCCCACGAACCTCTGTTCTAATACGGCCATATTTCCCGGTTCTCGTAAAATCCCCTAGCGGCAAAAGATCGCAACACGAATTATCTCCCTTCTTTCTATCCAATCAGAACACGTGTTACATCGACTTAGATTCAACTTGACTAACACAAGCAAATGTGGGGTCACAAATATCCCCCCATCTGCCGGGGACTTGTGTTGATGTTACACACAAGACGTTTAATGGCTAGCTTGTCCGTTGTCAACGAGGGCGATGGAGACGCCACTGATCCGCCATAACATGACTGAGTTCTGTGTAGAAGAAACGTTTGCGCATCGCGCAGGGGAAGAAGTTTAGTTTTCTCGAAGCATACGGAAATTACCGAGGCCTTGCGAATGATCACTTTTGAAACAACGTCGCTGATTGCACAACTAAATCTGATTGCCTCCAATCACGAGTCTTGAACGCTCACACCATGAAAGGGCCGTATTAGAACAGAGGTTACGTAGGAAGATATGACAGGAGTAACCTCTGTGGGAAGAGAATGAGTCCTCATATGTTATCTCATAGCAGAAGACATGCCAAAATGAGAATGTGGTACTCATGATGATGGTGGTGGTGAAGCAACCTGAATAATATATAGATAACGAAATCTTTGCTTATGGCACTGGAAAAGGCAATACCCTCGCATATGGAGGATGTTTAGCAACAGTTAATCATTACATTTACTTTGTGCAATCATGTCCAAAAATACTTTTTTATATTCTTTATCCACACCCATGATGATGTTAACAGAGTCATATTCGTATATACACTGCGGGTCAAAAGAAAGTATACATTCATTTGAACTTCTGATAGTGAAGTGATCATGAACCAAAGAAGAAATGGTTGTTGAATTCTGTAACATATCATAGTGGGTTTTGGACTTTAACCTTGCACTGTTTCGGCGCCTGTATTAGCTAAGTACCGTTTGGTTAACTTTTGTAAATTCTGATCAAATATATGCTTTTATGCGCGGCATTTGAGACAAGTACTGGTAATTTTACACAGTTTCTGTCTAGGAAGTAAACCCTAGCTTGAGGGAGACGAGAGACAGTAGTGTGCCATAAAACAATCATTCCTAAAATGCAGTGTGATTTATTGGAATAGTCCTTTCATTCTTGATAATGTAATAGCTCTTTTATAGGTAGCCTGGCCCATATATTCACTGAAATTGTCAGAACCTTCAGTAACCGACCATAGCCGTAGGCAAGGTGAATATGTCTACACCGAGACAGTGTTTCTAATTACTGGGGGTTCCTTGTATGGCGGGGGTATGTGCAGGACAGGGGTTAATAGGGGTATGCTTCCAAACATTTTCACAATCACAGCCCACTTCTGATCTTCTCGGCCTCAAAGCGAAATAACGCCTGCAAATATTTGTGGACTTTTCTCCTACTACAAAGACGTGTTAAGTTTATCCACGCCCTCTCTCTGACATTCGGCGGTGTTACATTGGTGTGAGATTGTCCGACATAGCTGGAACATGAAGTGGGCTCTAGGACGCATGCTGACCATAGTTGGAGGTCACCGGGGCGGTGATCTGGTGCAGCTTATTGGATTTGTTCAAGTGGACTTTGTTACCATTCCTGTTTGTTTGGGGGTTTGGGACATATTCCACTGTGAACAACCATAATATTTCATGTAGAGAATGAATGCTGGTTTATGGCGCAGTATTTATTGCAGTTTCATGTTCCGGTGATTTCTAACCTAAAATTGTAAGACATGACTTTCTTAAGTGATTGAATGCTGCTTTACGCCGCAGTAAATATTGGAGTTTAAGTATATGTTCGGGTGATTTCTATTACAGACATTACCAGACAAGACTTTATGTAGCAATGAATGCTGATTACACCGCCGACTTCATGACAGCTTTAAGTTCCAGCTATTTTCTTCCTGGAGTCTGGCATGGTGGCCGTTGATGATATCCAATCCGATGAAGTCACCACTTGCAATCATCCATCAACTCCTCATCAAAATCTGTTCCTATCACAACAAACCGTGCGATGCAGGGAGCTTACGCTACCCGAAATTACCATGGTTGGAACAATAATGTGTACTAAATAGTGAGTGAGTTTAGTTTTACGCCACACTTAGCAATATCCCAGCTATATGGCGGCGGTCTGTAAATAATCTAGTCTGGACCAGACAATCCAGTGAACAACAGCATGGGCATCAATCTGCGCAATTGGGAACCGATGACATGTGTCAACCAAGCCAGCGAGCCTGACCACCCGATCCCGTTAGTCGCCTCTTACGACAAGCATAGTCGCCTTTTGTGGCAAGCATGGGCTGCTGAAGACATATTCTACCCCGGACCTTCACGGCTCGTGTACTAAATAAACACGGTGAGGGACTATGAATATTTGGGGAAATATTTTCTCATGAAACTGTGTGCTCACAACAAACAATTTTTTTTAATTTGTGAACTTTTTGTTCCACATATATGAATATGTACTGCGTTTAATAAATTGATTGTAGAAGGCAAATATGTTTAGTATTGTTGGTTTGGATCCTAAGCATAGATAAATCCTTTATACCTTTGTTGTAAACCTGAGTAGCCCGTGATAATGTATTTGTGTGTGCAATCAGCCCGCCAAATCGACTTGCTCTGATGAGGTAATGCTAACATTTGGTGACGTCATTAACAATATCGTGATGTCATGCTGTTGCCACTGACCAATCAGCAGCTGAAACAGCCAATAAGCATATATCTGAATATAGATCACCTCGTTCTCGCTACAGTGACAGTTTATATTTTATAATCGTGTCACAGTTTCGTTGACACTCACGTCAAACATTAAGACATTTATGCATGTTATATACAGTGAGACGCACAGTCGACGAGGGACACCTGTACTAACAGTCACCCAGTACACAATGTCGCCTTGGCTTTCAGTTACAACAAACACAGGCAGACAGACAGTGACGTACAACTCACACACTCATGGTTGCATACATACGCGACTGAGACGAAGTAGAAATTTCACGTTTTCATACTATTAGTTATATGCATACACTGATTGAGACACAAAAGTGAGTAAGTTAAGTTTTACGCCACACTCAGCAATATTACAGCTATATGGCGGCGGTCTGTAAATTATCGAGTCTGGACCAGACAATCCAGTGATCAACAGCATGAGCATCGATCTGCGTAATTGGGAACCGATGACATGTGTCAACCAAGTCAGCAAGCCTGACCACCCGATCCCGTTAGTCGCCTCTTACGACAATCATGGGTTACTGAAGATTATTTCTAACCCGGATCTTCACGGGTCAGACAAAATAGTACTTCCGTGTTTTCACATAATCATGATTATACAGATTGAGACAAAGTAAAATACCCATGCTCCCATAATTACACGCATGTACAGACTGAGACAAAGTAAAATACCCATGCTCCCATAGTTACACGCATGTACAGACTGAGACAAAGTGGAATTTACATATTCTCATAGTTACCTGCATACAATGACTGAGACAAGTAAAACTTCCATATTCCCATTGTATACACTGACTGAGTCAGTAGAACTTACATATTCCCATAGGTTCGTGTACACACAAACTGAGACAAAGTAGAACTTCCATGCTTTCATAGTTTCATGTAGATACAGACGAAGTAGAGTTTACGTATTCCAATAGTTACATGCATACACAGACTGAACTAAAGAAGGACTTCAATGCATTTATAGTTTCATGTATATACAGACGAAGTAGAACTTACATATTCCAATAGTTACAAGCATACACAGACTGAACTAAAGTAGGACTTCGATGCATTTATAGTTTCATGCATGTACAGACGAAATAGAACTTACATATTCCAATAGTTGCATGCATACACTGACTGAGGCACTGTTGAAATGTAAATGCATATACATACAATACCAGACACAAACTTTAACTTTTAAACTAGTTTAACTACATGTACTTATACTTATGCATGCATACACGAGGACACAGGAGAACTAACCGATAATCTTAGTTACACGCGTAAATATGTTGACTTGGACAAAGTAGGAGTCACTATAGTCATTGGAACACCCAAATATACTGACGGTAAAGGTATTCCTAAAGCAAATAGATTAGATATGTTTGTTGTCAGAAATAGCTATGTGAATGTGGAGACATTCCATTAACGCCCCCTCGTGTTGGATGAAGGCCTCATATCGATGGTTTCTTAGTGGAACAGATACGTGTAATGAGAGGGGAAGACAATAATAAAATACTAACAGTATTTGACAGTTACAAAGAATAGTAAGGAATTGAAATAAACTGCCATGCAAAAGAAAGTATAATACTTGGATGTGACCAAAAGAAAGTATAATACTTGGATGTGACCAAAAGAATGTATAATACTTGGATGTGACCAAAAGAAAGTATAATACTTGGATGTGACCAAAAGAAAGTATAATACTTGGATGTGACCAAAAGAAAGTATAATACTTGGATGTGACCAAAAGAAAGTGTAATACTTGGATGTGACCAAAAGAAAGTATAATACTTGGATGTGACCAAAAGAAAGTATAATACTTGGATGTGACCAAAAGAAAGTATAATACTTGGATGTGACCAAAAGAAAGTGTAATACTTGATGTGACCAAAAGAAAGTATAACACTTGGATGTGACCAAAAGAAAGTGTAATACTTGGATGTGACCAAAAGAAAGTATAATACTTGGATGTGACCAAAAGAAAGTATAATACTTGGATGTGACCAAAAGAAAGTATAATACTTGGATGTGACCAAAAGAAAGTATAATACTTGGATGTGACCAAAAGTTAGGAAAGTGTTGAGAACATTGGTAGACTGAATGTCGCCGAAACATTGCCAAAACATAAGGTCTAGACTAACATCTAGTCTCTGAAATGACCATATTTTTCCGAGAAAATGTTTATAAAAAATAATCATAAAATATGATGAAAAGGAGCCCAGAGACTTTCTCTATTTCAGAAACTGTGGAAATCTAGCTTTGCCCACATATTCTAGACTTGCATGGGCTTTCTTGGATATATTTGTTTAAAGGTCTGTATGGCAGTCTACATAAGGTCCAGTACACGATCATGATACTATATCAAGTACACCGACACTCAATAACCACTTCTATTCTTGTTTGTATAATTTTGTCCTTCATCATACATGGGTGTACACTTTCCTTTGCCATACAGAAAAAAACCTCCATGTCCATACTGGTCTGCGGGATATACAGTGCATGAGACACTCCCTTTCTTATGATATGGCCAGTTTGTCACATCAGGATTTTGTTCCATTACGTTTCGACAACACTGAGAACCAGATATTCCGTCAAGAAAACGATACCATTTGTAGCTGGGATGCTGGAGTCTGGGAAGTATATTTGTCGAATCAATTACAGAAAGGGAAGACAGTCTTTATCTTGTCTCCTACCACTAACTGCCTCTCTCGATTACTCGGACCGACCGACATATCGACTCAACAAAGAGTTCATTTGAGGCCATCTTCGCTGACCAAGAACAAACAGGAGATGGTCAAGACGGGATTAGTCGCGTGTGTTGTGACCAAGGTCCGAGTTAGGGTGGTACCACAAGGACTTTGATGCACGGGGACATGTGACAGGCATGTTTGCCACCGAATTCCACATGTTGTCTTTGTTGAGGACACTTCGACGGCGGTAATTATCGCCATCTTAAAGGACATTGGGGTGAATCAGACAATGTACTTGGCTCATCCCAAGACCAGGGTGCAAGGGTTCACTGATGCGAAGATTCGTTACTTCAGAGAAACGCCCGTTTGCAGCACCCGTGCGTATGTAATGATTGATAATAATATAATTTACCGGTATTGTCCCAAGGTGTGGACTAGTGTTGCTATTTTTCGTTTGTCTCGAATTTGAATCCAATCAGCTCGATAAAACAAGGTTTTAGTGTATTAACCCGTACTAATACATCAAAAATGTTCGCTTGACAAAAAATATGAAGAACCCGAAGGTTATACAATATAGTATTATATGCTCCATAAATATTTAGCTCCGGTTTCATAATCTATGGAAGGACGGTGGCGTAGTCCAGTGGTTAAAGCGTTCGCGCGTCACCCAAGACCCGGGTTCGATTCCCCACACCCGGGTACAATGAGTACAATCTGCGAAGGCCATTTCTGGTGTCCTTCGTCATAAATATTGCTGGAATATTGCTCAATGCGGCGTACAACCTTAATCACTCACAACTCTTTGGAGGAATCGGAAGGAAATAATTTATGACATCATGTAAATTAGTCGATATACCTGAGACATAAGGTCTCATTTGTCCTCGTTCAGTACCAATGAGTGAGTTGTGTTTTACGCCGCTTTTAGCAATATTCCAGTAATATCACTGCGGGGGACACCAGAAATGGGCTTCATAGATTGTACCCATGTGGGAAACCGAACCCGGAACTTTTTTCTTTTTTTTTAGATTTGCTTTATTTGCTGTTGATTACATGAACTTATGAACTTATAAACTGTACAACAGTATAAGATATCTTGGCACACAAGCTGTGGCGGATTCGAGATACCCATGATCACCTCAATGAACACTAACTGTGCAAAGATGGCATTGGTAATGGTCCTTCAAGGATAGTCAAATGTCCTGTAAAATTGATAATATTTACCAGCTATCATATTTGCAAAATGTCCCCATTACTTTAGAGGCCTTGTTTAGGCAATCTTCCTATGTCCTGTTGAATGTGATAGGAGCCTCTGCCCTTTGAGCACAATGTGGTATATAGTCTTATAGCAAGATCATCCTGCAACACAAACATCTACCAAGCAACACATCATTACTAACACATGGTACGCTCTTCTGGCATTCAATGGACACGATTTAACTACCTATGTGAAATAACATGGTGCTTAAAGTATAAAATTCAGTACACGACAACCTGTATTCACTTCATCAATTAAATACAGTTTACTCCAGATCAGCATTGTGTAACCTAAGAACTTTATAACCATCGCATTAAAACCCCAGAAACTGTATTTAACACAACTTTTAAAAGAAACTAATGCTCAAATGAATGGTTCCATCTACAAATACAACAATATGGATTAGCATTACACTGGACAGTCTTAATTTCTGTCTTCATTCTTCACAGTTGGCAAAGTGATTGACCATGTACTTAGCCTGTTATGTTCACTGACAATTGCAAGGTAACCATGGTAACATGGGTTTTTTTAGTTAATAAATAAGTATATGGAAAAAAATAATATATATATATAAATAAATAAATATAAAAAACTAAAAAACAAACACATATGTAATGAATAAATAAATAAAAGAGAGTAACTAACTTAATAATAATACTTCATTCATTCACACATTCACACCCAAGCATACATACCCAATTACTGAATAGATCATATTTCTCCATTAATTAAGTTTCGATACATGGCCCATTTCCTTTCAAAGTCATTAAGCATAGCTTTTTCACAATGTCTAGCTTTTTCTATCAAATAATAGTATCTTAATTCTTTCTTGAAATGGGAGAGGGTTGGTGATTTCTTTTGCAGCTTGCATCTATATATATGATACTTGGCAAGTAGCAAAATGAGATGAAAGATATCATCAGTTTGGAAAGTGGATGAACTACCAAAAAGGATCAGATCAACCTGGAAATTAATAATTCCTGTGTGTGAGGAGTTTTGTTCAACACTCCACTGAGAAAGCTTTTGCCAAGAATGTTTACTTATTCTACAGTTCCAGAAAAGGTGAAGTATAGATTCAGGCTCACTTTACAGAATGTGCAAAGATTAGTATCAACAATATTCATTTTAATCAAGTATGTATTTACTGGAAATATTCAATGAAGCAACCTATTGCATCCATCATAATTTGGGATCAGGACTTGTCTAGAAGGGTTGTATATAGATATCGCTCCAGTTGATATTAATCAATGTTTCATCTTCCCATTTTTCGATGATCTTCAAATTTTCTTCACCTTCAGTGATTTTAAAATAATAGCTCTTTGATCCTTTTTTACATGAAAAAAGATTGTTCATATTTATGTTTATAAGGTTATCTAACATCACATTTCAGGGTTTTTAAATCCCTGTAGCTTTGAGGTACTTACTGACTGCTTTTACAATTCCATAAAATTCAGTAAAATTTATATATTAAAATTTATGACAAAACTGTACAAGCGTACAAGCGTTACCTTCATCAATCAGTAAACAGTCAATGTCATGTTCTTGAAATGTTTTTCTGTAGAAAGATTTGCCATCTATAATTATGTTTCTGTTATACAAACGGGGTTCCCTAAGAAATTCGTCATAGGTATTTGGTTTATTTTTATAGCTATAATTGGCAAAAGCATTCAGAGTATCTTTCCAGGAAATATTCTGTATAGATTTTGAAAGCTTGTGTTGAAAGTCGCCACCAAACAGTGTAAGGTTTAAATATTGTGGAAGTGTTTCTATCAGTAGTTGTTTCCACTTTCTATCATAGTTTTGTTGTAGTAGTTTTCTAATCCATGTTACCCACCTTCAACAATTGGTCTACGAAGTATTGTTCGTTAAATTTTGTCAGGTTTATTATCCCAGAGAAAACCAAATAGCATACTATTCAACTTTTTAAGAAAAACACCAGGTGGATTGGGCAGAGTAAGGAAAATGAAATTTAATTTGGAAATGAGCAGTGACGTGATAATAGCAAATTTACCTAGAGGGGTTATAGTTCTCGTCATCCATCGTTTAATAATTTCTTCAATTTCATATAGCTTACTTTCATAATTTAGCTTAATCATTACCCGGGACTTAGGCTTGACGAGTGAACGCTTTGACCACAAGGCTACCCAAGCGCCTCTCAGTGTTCCAATCCTGTGTGTAAGCTATAGCCGATCGTATGACATTCAACCTTTCACCACACTGAGAACATACCAGCAAACCGACTACAAATTCACACAGTTTTATTACCTTTCTAGAACATTTACAGGATTACGTATGGCCAGTGTATCTATAACGACCATCTTGGTATTTATAAGCAATTGTAATAATGGGAACCACGACTCATTCGCTGTCGTGTTTCATACGGTCGAAGTTTTTGATGACTATTAAATGAGAAAGAGATAGATTAATCGTTTAAAAGACCATTAACTTTGTAATGTATGTACACGCTTCCGTGACTACGACGACAAATTAATGTCACGTGGTCAATGGAGGTCTCTACACACTCTTCAGCGGCCGCCTTGGGATTCGCGGTGTACGGAGCTTCTTGGTGCAACCACGTTGTACGACGCAAGGTGGAAAGGACCGTTCTTCTTGTGATTAGATGTATAACCATTAAATGGTCATTTTCATTCACTTGACATTTTAGTCGATTCTGTTAGCAACACTGTACAACTCTCGTTATCGATGTATGTTTTAGTCTGAACAGGTTGTCAGTTCAATGCTGTTTGAATGTTTTGGTCATCATCAATGGTTTTATAGCTGATATTTTTTTTTTCGATTTCAGAGCCTACCAATCCAATCGATCATGTTTTGGATCAAAGAGTTGATTGAGTGAATATGGTTTTAATTAACCTGCCTTACTAGTATTCCGTTACATAGAGGGCACAATTACTGGGATTCCTACAGTGCTAGTGTGTCCATGTTGGGAATCGAAGATAAGTCTACGTTTTGACGAGCCGACACTATAACGGCAGTGAGCCAGATAAAGCTGATCTACATGGTTTATGGTAATACTTCAGAGCATACCCCTACTGCACTCACTCAGTCACTCACTCACTCACTCACTCACACACTTACTCACTCAGAGTATCTTCATTAAACACCAACTGAGGTTTTGTATCTCATTCACTTCCTTTCTCAGAGTGTCTTCCTTAAATACTAACTGACATTCGAGAGCATTGTGCCTCACTCACAGTATCTTCCTTACACACCAACTGAGATTGTGAGTGTTTAGTGTCTCTGCTGGGGTTAATGCTCTTGTTTAATGGGGTGTCGCTGATGCCATTAACGTCAATTACCAACTATATAGCTGGACCCAACAAAAGCCTAAGTGACAAATTGATAAAATACCACAAATCACCTCAGCGACAGTGATGTTAGCAGGTGTTTGGAACTTCGTGTGTGGAGGAAGCTACGAATCACCGCCATGACAGAATTAGTGCTACACAGGTGGAAATGCTCCCATCTGGGATGATGCGTTCCAGTTCGGATGACACCTGTAAAGATTCCATAAACGTGGTGGGATACATCTACACAAAAGTGTAGGGACACGTGGCCTCCACCACATATACATACACGTGGTCTCAACTACACACACATACACGGGGTCTCAACTACACAACAGACAGGTGGTCTCAACTACACACACACATGCACGTGGTCTCTACCACACACATACACGTGGTCTCAACTACACACACACATGCACGTAGTCTCTACCACACACACATATACGTGGTCTCAACTACACAACATACAGGTGGTCTCAACTACACACACATGCACGTGGTCTCTACCACACACATACACGTGGTCTCAACTACACACACATACACGTGGTCTCAACTACACAACATACACGTGGTCTCAACTACATACACATGCACGTGGTCTCTACCACACACACATATACGTGGTCTCAACTACATAAGCATACAGATGGTCTCAACTACGCACACATACAGGTGGTCTCAACTACACACATACAGATGGTCTCAACTACACACACATACACGTTGTCTCAACTACACAACATACAGATGGTCTCAAGTACACACACATACAGATGGTCTCAACTAAACACATACAGATGGTCTCAACTACACACACATACATATGGTCTCAAGTACACACATGCACGCAGTCTCTACCACACACATACACGTGGTCTCAGCTACACACACATACACGTGGACTCAACTATACAACATACACGTGGTCTCAACTACACACACATGCACGTGGTCTCCACCACACACACATATCCGTGGTCTCAACTACACAACATACAGATGGTCTCAACTACACACACATACAGATGGTCTCACTTACACAACATACAGATGGTCTCAAGTACACACATGCACGTGGTCTCAACTACACACACATACACGTGTTCTCAAGTACACACATGCACGTGGTCTCCACCAGACACACATCTCGTGGTCTCAACTACACACACATACACGTGGTCTCAACTACACACACATACAGATGGTCTCAACTACACACACATACAGATGGTCTCAACTACACAACATACAGATGGTCTCAACTATACACACATACAGATGTTCTCAAGTACACACATGCACGCAGTCTCTACCACACACATACACGTGGTCTCAACTACACAACATACAGATGGTCTCAACTACACAACATACAGATGGTCTCAACTACACACACATACAGATGTTCTCAAGTACACACATGCACGCAGTCTCTACCACACACATACACGTGGTCTCAACTACACAACATACAGATGGTCTCAACTACACAACATACAGGTGGTCTTCAAGTACACACACATACAGATGGTCTCAAGTACACACATGCACGCAGTCTCTACCACACACATACACGTGGTCTCTACCACACAAATACAGGTGAAAACTTTCATATTCCTCTTTGGCGTGTAATGAATGTACTCGATATACCACTATGGCCATTTTATTTCAGATCGACTCTCAAGCTTTACAACCGTTTCTGTTGTAATGAATATTTCTATACGACACAAGCCTTTATTGTAGAATTTCCGTATTTCCATCGCGATGTCTGCCACTTAGAGCTTCCTTTTTTAGGAGAATGTCACTACTTACTGGGGCCATACATAAAAAAGGCAAAACCCTTTTAAATATTCAAACCAAATCCTGCTATGAGCAGGTGAAAACACGTGAACACATGGTACAACTTACAAAGTGGACTGAGTCCAACATCAAAGCTTTACTAAGGTGTTGAATGTTGTTATACGATGCTTTCTAAAATCTTATCAGAAACAACTTGCTCATGACATGTAGAGCCCAAAGGAACCTTGAACACGGATTCCATACCGGAAACAAACATGGGCTTCACACATTGCACCCATGTGGGGAATCGAACCCGCCTTAACCACAAGGCTACCCCACAGTCCCTTTCCATTTCGAGCTAAAACAATAGGGCCTATAAATAGGTCACGGTACTTCGCGAGACCCTAGTACTCCTGGACCTAGATTTTCGAAGCTCTCTCAGCGCTAAGATAGTGTTAATGTTAATGTATGGCACTTACGACTATCTTAGCGCTAAGAGAGCTTCGAAAATCTAGGCCCTGGTGACAAACACTTGGTCCGGTCTAGTAAAGTCATATTTGGCGGTCGCGCAATTTGGAACCAGAACTGGTTCTTGAACATACGCTTGTCACCGGAAATGTGGTACCGGAAGTAAGCTGGGCCCTGTCTCGCATATCACAAGTTAGCGCGCAAAGGGAGCCGTGAACCAGCTTTGTACCGGGAGTAGAGCCTCGCGAGACCCTATCCTTATCAACATATGAATGATGAAAGACATCATGAGACAAAACCCCTCTCATCTAAATATCTAGTCTTCTTGTTTTTGTTTCTTTTCTGTTTGACCCAAATTTTAAAGCAGTAAGTTGACCCAGTGGCAGACCGGTGGTCATCACCACGTTGTAAGTCAGTGGTATGTAGAACATCACACATGACACAGGTCGCGTGCTTTGCCCAGAACCACTTGACCCTCCACCTTTTCAGTGGCCGTAATATTGCGTGGGACGGGGTCATTAATCACGGATAGAACGTCTTTAGAGATGGATTAGGTCGAGCGATCTCGCCGGACTGTCGCCCTTGACATTGACCCGTATTGGAAACAGCTGATACAGATGAGTTCGTACACGAATGCTAAATCACTGATATCTAACTCAGCCCTGTAACGATATGCGGCACCAAGATTGTGTCTGATAGTACTAATAGAGCTACATTCATGGACGTGGGATATCGTTGTTAGTGTACGCGGTAGTGTGCGTGGGTTGACATCCCTCTCGGTAATATTCCAGCCACAGTGTCGTACTCACCGTGAAGATCCAGGTTGGAATTGATCTTCAGCAACCGTTGCATGTCGTAAGAGGTGCCTGAAGGGATCGGTTGGTCAGGCTGGCTTTGTCGAAGGCTGTATTTTCATTTAATTACGGGGCCTCGAAAGCTGGGTATGACTATAGTGATGTGCTACTGGGCCTCGAAAGGGCCCTCGCTGGGTGTGACTTTAGTGATGTGCTACTGGGCCTCGATAGCTGGGTTTGACTATAGTGATGTGCTACTGGGCCTCGAAAGCTGGGTGTGACTAAAGTGATGTGCTACTGGACCTCTAAAGCTGGGTGTGACTATAGTGATGTGCTACTGGGCCTCGAAAGCTGGGTATAACTATAGTGATGTGCTACTGGGCCTCGAAAGCTGGGTGTGACTAAAGTGATGTGCTACTGGGCCTCGAAAAGCTGGATGTGCTACTGGGCCTCAGCTCGGAAAGCTACTATAGTGATGTGCTACTGGGCCTCGAAAGCTGGGTGTGACTAAAGTGATGTGCTACTGGGCCTCAAAAGCTGGGTGTGACTAAAGTGATGTGCTACTGGGCCCCGAGATGTGCTACTGGGCCTCGAAAGCTGGGTAAAGTGACTATAGTGATGTGCTACTGGGCCTCGAAAGCTGGGTGTGACTAAAGTGATGTGCTACTGGGCCTCCTCGAAAGCTGGGTGTGACTAAAGCTGTGATGTGCTACTGGGCCACGAAAGCTGGGTGTGACTATAGTGATGTGCTACTGGGCCTCGAAAGCTGGGTGTGACTAAAGTGATGTGCTACTGGGCCTCGAAAGCTGGGTGTGACTAAAGTGATGTGCTACTGGGCCTCGAAAGCTGGGTGTGACTATAGTGATGTGCTACTGGGCCTCGAAAGCTGGGTGTGACTTTAGTGATGTGCTACTGGGCCTCGAAAGCTGGGTGTGACTATAGTGATGTGCTACTGGGCCTCGAAAGCTGGGTGTGACTATAGCTACCTAGAACCTTAACCACACTGCTACCACGGGGGCGGTGGGGTAGCCTAGTGGTTAAAGCGTTCGCACGTCACGCTGAAGACCCGGGTTCAATTCTACACATGGGTACAATGTGTGAAGCCTGTTTCTGGTTCCCACGCCGCGATATTGTCGGATTATTGCGAAACATAAAACTCACTCACTCACTGACAATGCTACCCATCGCCTTTGTTAACGTGATCAAACAACAACAGTGTTAAACAAAGTACGACATACGTCATGGTTCAAATACAACCTACATATCATGGTATGCAACGTCAATATCTTTGTCAGTGTAAAACATATTCCAATAAAATATATGTTCCCGTTCGACGTGATCTGCAACCTAACCATTTATCCTTACTTCGGATCGATATATCATGCGATTTACTTAAACGAAATATATATCTCTAATATTTTGTGACGGACACCGCATCTATGTCTCACTGTAAAGTAATGGAATGTAAAGTATCTGTCAAAGATTCCAGACTCATTGGGTCTGAGTTTATCGGTGTCTGACATCCACTGGCTATCCCGCTGACACGATACTATCAGGCATATCAACCTGGACTACCGCCCCGACGACGAGTAATCATGTATTGTTGTAACCCCTTGCCCCACCACAGGGACGTCTCGCGGACGACAGACACTACTGTCGGACCACGCTGCTTGCACGACATCGTAGGGGTGGCGGAGACGGATGGAGGAATTGGTGTCGAGAGTCAGTTTTGACGTTCATTGCCCAGACGTCATGCAACTATTTGCCTTGACATCTTGTTATTTTACCTAAAACATCGAATCACCGGTGGTGTTGGCGGTTGAGGTTGCAGCAGTGGTGTTGTGCCGGTAGCAGGGGCGGTAGGGAGGGGGAGCGCATAAATCATAAAGTGCACATAAATCATAAAGTCCAAAGATTAGGGTGAAATGCTCCCCAGGAAAATCTCTCTCTCCTCTCTCCCTCCCTCCCCCTCCCTCCCTCTCTCTCTCTCTCTCTCTCTCTCTCTCTCTCTCTCTCTCTCTCTCTCTCTCTCTCTCTCTCTCTCTCTCTCTCTCTCTCTCTCTCTCTCTCTCTCTCTCTCTCTCTCTCTCTCTCTCTCTCTCTCTCTCTCTCTCTCTCTCTCTCTCTCTCTCTCTACTGTCTACTTATCTAGACTATCTAGATACTATACATCCATCCAGTACAATCTTGGAGCAAGACTAGCGAGGACGAAGAACATGAAATTCATGTATATCCTCATTCAGACATGTACAATTTAAAATCTGACAACATTCATTACCCAGAAGAGACACATGCTCTGAGATTAGTACCTACCACTTTGGAAGCATGTCAACTTGCGCCACTTCGCCCTTCAGACAATGTGGATTTCTTACACATCCAAAATGATAATTGCTCTCTATCATGGTAACAACCCGTAATGAAGACATAACGTATGTTTTGAAGTCATTAAGTATTACATTCCTCTCCCCTACCACGAAAATAATTATGAAGCTTTTTGTACTTCAGGTATGCCAAATATTTCTATTGATTTTTCGTATGTTTTTCTGCTTGCTCTGTAAAAGTGGTCCTGCATTAACGTTCCCTCATCACAAAACATCATCACGAAGACAACGATATCCCCCTCATTACGACACAGGGGCACGCTCACCGGTAAACACAGTCGTAAATCTGTAAGAGTACAAACGGATCATCATCATCATCATTATCATCATCAGGCAGTGTATGTCGTTAATCGTACCCTTCGTTCTCATCTCGAAAACTTGTATTTTGGCGATAACGTAAATGAAACGTCATCTCCAGCCTGATTACAGACCCATCACTGTAGACAAACAGTACCTGATAGTCTTCTGTGGTGCCGATACCGAAATGGAGCTCTGCAACATTAGTGCCAAGATAACTTCAGGGGGCAATGACGTCATTGACTTTTTGTACATATGAAACAACATCGCTCACATAATGTGAACTCATCTGCGTATGACGTCAGCTGAAAAAATATGTCAATTTCACAGTAGTAATACATGATAGATTTGGGATAATGGTTATGGGTTTTTTTATCCTTTTTTCCAACCTCAACATTTTCAATATATCCAGCTTCAATAAGCCAAGTTTGTTCTAAGGATTTGGCTTCCATCAAGCAATCGGATTCACTCGTCTTACTCTGGTATCCACAGGACTTCTCACCCAAGCAGCAATGGTGAACTACACAACGTCCTTACGCTATAACCTGTAAACTCCAGACCCCGATATAAAAAGTACTTGAATGTATTTAAGGGTGGGTGGTTAAAACAGGTTTTATGACATACATGGGAAGGCAAATAGAAACACATTCAGTGTGGTCACAACCGGAGCTGGATTGTGTTATGTCACGTGCTGGTCTCACGAGTGGATCTTGTTCCAATATGGCTCCAGATCACAATGCTGGTCCAGATGACGTATATGGGTAACAGTGGGATGCTATAGAAGGGTAGTGACAGAAGAGGCTGGACAGTTATCTAGACCACATCCCACTGCTTCCGTACATTAATGCTAGCTTATAGGTTATTGAGGATGGTTAAGAAGGTGGGGAGAGAATAGACTGCTCTCTCATCTATACTGTAGTGTACTTCTCCCTTACACTAACGCTAGCCTGTAGGTTATGATGGATGGTTGAGAAGGTGGTGAGAGAATAGACTGCTCTCTCATCTATACTGTAGTGTACTTCTCCCTTACACTAACGCTAGCCTGTAGGTTATGGTGGATAGTTGAGAAGGTGGTGAGAGAATAGACTGCTCTCTCATCTATACTGTAGTGTACTTCTCCCTTACACTAACGCTAGCCTGTAGGTTATGATGGATGGTTGAGAAGGTGGTGAGAGAATAGACTGCTCTCTCATCTATACTGTAGTGTACTTCTCCCTTACACTAACGCTAGCCTGTAGGTTATGATGGATGGTTGAGAAGGTGGTGAGAGAATAGACTGCTCTCTCATCTATACTGTAGTGTACTTCTCCCTTACACTAACGCTAGCCTGTAGGTTATGATGGATGGTTGAGAAGGTGGTGAGAGAATAGACTGCTCTCTCATCTATACTGTAGTGTACTTCTCCCTTACACTAACGCTAGCCTGTAGGTTATGATGGATGGTTGAGAAGGTGGTGAGAGAATAGACTGCTCTCTCATCTATACTGTAGTGTACTTCTCCCTTACACTAACGCTAGCCTGTAGGTTATGATGGATGGTTGAGAAGGTGGTGAGAGAATAGACTGCTCTCTCATCTATACTGTAGTGTACTTCTCCCTTACACTAACGCTAGCCTGTAGGTTATGATGGATGGTTGAGAAGGTGGTGAGAGAATAGACTGCTCTCTCATCTATACTGTAGTGTACTTCTCCCTTACACTAACGCTAGCCTGTAGGTTATGATGGATGGTTGAGAAGGTGGTGAGAGAATAGACTGCTCTCTCATCTATACTGTAGTGTACTTCTCCCTTACACTAACGCTAGCCTGTAGGTTATGATGGATGGTTGAGAAGGTGGTGAGAGAATAGACTGCTCTCTCATCTATACTGTAGTGTACTTCTCCCTTACACTAACGCTAGCCTGTAGGTTATGATGGATGGTTGAGAAGGTGGTGAGAGAATAGACTGCTCTCTCATCTATACTGTAGTGTACTTCTCCCTTACACTAACGCTAGCCTGTAGTTTATGATGGATGGTTGAGAAGGTGTTAAGAGAATAGACTGCTCTCTCATCTATACTGTAGTGTACTTCTCCCTTACACTAACGCTAGCCTGTAGGTTATGATGGATGGTTGAGAAGGTGGTGAGAGAATAGACTGCTCTCTCATCTATACTGTAGTGTACTTCTCCCTTACACTAACGCTAGCCTGTAGGTTATGATGGATGGTTGAGAAGGTGGTGAGAGAATAGACTGCTCTCTCATCTATACTGTAGTGTACTTCTCCCTTACACTAACGCTAGCCTGTAGGTTATGATGGATGGTTGAGAAGGTGGTGAGAGAATAGACTGCTCTCTCATCTATACTGTAGTGTACTTCTCCTTACACTAACGCTAGCCTGTAGGTTATGATGGATGGTTGAGAAGGTGGTGAGAGAGAATAGACTGCTCTCTCATCTATACTGTAGTGTACTTCTCCCTTACACTAACGCTAGCCTGTAGGTTATGATGGATGGTTGAGAAGGTGGTGAGAGAATAGACTGCTCTCTCATCTATACTGTAGTGTACTTCTCCCTTACACTAACGCTAGCCTGTAGCCTATAGGTTATGATGGATGGTTGAGAAGGTGGTGAGAGAATAGACTGCTCTCTCATCTATACTGTAGTGTACTTCTCCCTTACACTAACGCTAGCCTGTAGGTTATGATGGATGGTTGAGAAGGTGGTGAGAGAATAGACTGCTCTCTCATCTATACTGTAGTGTACTTCTCCCTTACACTAACGCTAGCCTGTAGGTTATGGTGGATGGTTGAGAAGGTGGTGAGAGAATAGACTGCTCTCTCATCTATACTGTAGTGTACTTCTCCCTTACACTAACGCTAGCCTGTAGGTTATGATGGATGGTTGAGAAGGTGGTGAGAGAATAGACTGCTCTCTCATCTATACTGTAGTGTACTTCTCCCTTACACTAACGCTAGCCTGTAGGTTATGATGGATGGTTGAGAAGGTGGTGAGAGAGAATAGACTGCTCTCTCATCTATACTGTAGTGTACTTCTCCCTTACACTAACGCTAGCCTGTAGGTTATGGTGGATAGTTGAGAAGGTGGTGAGAGAATAGACTGCTCTCTCATCTATACTGTAGTGTACTTCTCCCTTACACTAACGCTAGCCTGTAGGTTATGATGGATGGTTGAGAAGGTGGTGAGAGAATAGACTGCTCTCTCATCTATACTGTAGTGTACTTCTCCCTTACACTAACGCTAGCCTGTAGGTTATGGTGGAGGGATAGGAGCCGGAGATGACATAATCCACGAGTAACTGACAGGCAGACCTCCTAGATCAGTTAATACCATTGGTAATATGCTGCCAGTAATAATACCACAACCTGACAACGGGTAATCAATATATAGCGATTGTAATGCCAATAGGAATATACCTATACGATATAGTTACTCGAGATTTGGGCCTAACAACAATTTTAATCGGGTTGTTGTGATAGGGGCTTACAATGCATGAACAATGGGTTAGAAGATTTTCTAAGCCTCCCATGCAACCATTTTTAGGAATATTCGTGGGACACCCTTCAATATCACGTTGAAAACGTGTGGAATCGAAGCTTCGAGCCTGTGTTGTGACTTGACGCTTAATCACTAAGCTATGGAATCCTAGAAGGGACAATGTCCCTGCAAAGATTCCATACTAAGCTACATATCCTCCCCTACCTTGATGAGCGGTCATCAATGATAATCTGGAAGCCACAATGTTTCCACCATATCACACTGTGCCATCCTACGCCAAGGACTTGTCGTATCTCATTCATATTACAGACACGAAATTTATCAGGCTGTCCTGATACTTCTTATTGCGGTGTAAAATAGCATACTCTCATGATTAATATTTGTACGAAGACGACGTCGATTTCTGCTCTAACTATCAAACTATCGTTTAACGGCCTACAGGCCAACGAACTTACAATACAAGTGTAATAATAATGATAGTTGACCATTTCTCTCGCTCACCAGCGAACCATCTAACTCACTCACTTGCACACAAGCTCACAAGCGCACTCGCCCTGAACATATTCCCCGTTACACCTGTTTATTACCAGTTAACATAGGTCTCTCCTGATTTCTACCCAGTGTGGTTAAGCACTGAGACATACCATCAAACACGTTCCACAGTCGTAAGGAAAACACTAGCATCTATACATAATAAGAGCGAGGAACACGAACCAAATAACCCATCATCCCTAGGGTAGGACTCGTATGTATGGAGGTTCTTGATCCGAGGGTGGTTTTCTCTTCTGGTGCCCCCCAGGACTTTTCTCATTGAGAGATGTCGTACACATGCCGTCATCGGCCGCGTGTTGTGATGCTGTTCTCCTCAAAACATGTTTTCGTAGATGAAGCAGCAGCAACGCTGTGCTTTTTACCTGCAATACCAGGTTGGAGTATTTTTTTAGTTCATGCTGCTCTTGTGGTTAAATCACCACCGTGACTGTGGAAGATATATAATTCACTACATCATTCACTTGCAAATACAATCATCGTTTGTGGTCGGAGTTTTTGCACAAGCTCACATTTTTTGTGACATTTTCGCTGACTCGTAAAAATGGGTGAGGTTTGTATCTGAAATTCTCGTCTGCTTCCTCCTGTGTTATCGTCTGCTCCTCTCTCATGTACGTAGTATCGCCTAGTATCGCTAGATAACCACCTGAGAGAAGCACCACTGCAGTTTACTCGACAAGACAAGTCAGCGGGGCCGTCTGATTAATGAAATTCCAACCATAACATGAAATAGCTGAGCCAGTCGTTTTGATTTTATGGGAAATTTACTGAACCAGCTGTTTAGCTGAAGACAGTATCGGCATCTAGATTACTATGTTTGCGGACTACGCCCGTACACTATAGTGCTGGAATATTGCAAAAAGCGGCTTAAATCAATAATCACTCATTGGTCGAATAAGGACCGTAGGGACATGTGATTTCGGGTATTCATCTATGTATATCTACATTGGCCTTTCTTCCTGCCCGACAGCGTCACTTGTGCTACAAAAATGGCCCCTTTATAGTTTGCAATATTTTCCAGAAATATATAAAAGGACAGAACAAAATCTCAGTTAAAATCAGTTTATAGTTCCGACTGTATTTAAGCTCTTATCTATGAACTACTATCAAGTAGTGATACATGGTGTTCAAAAGAAAGTAAGAGTATCCTGCACCATTGATGCTACCTGTCGCAGACGCATGCAAAGCTAAGTCAATTGATCACTTAGCAAAACACAAAGGAATTGGACATCCGTTGGTCACTAGTATGTCCAATATAGATTGTCCTCCACAGACAGACAGACAGACAGATATTTTATTTCAGTGTCACCTCACATAAGATACATATATAAATATACTTATAAAATATAACATATAAGTGAGCCACCCTTTAAACGTTATGGGAGACTAATATGTTAATGCATTATAAACACTAAAATAAATAATGGTATAGTTATAAACAGTATAAAATCTATCCATATAAAATATGTTTTCTTCTTTGCAAGATATAAAAGCAGGTTTTGGCACTGAAATATACATGGTGTTTAAAAAGTAAAACTAATTAATCATCATCACAGAGATCTAAGAAGTTGGGATAGCTAAAACAGACATTTTCATATAAACGTTCATGCAAATCATCATACACGGGGCAATACAACAGAACGTGTCTTTCATCCTCAACACTCTCACTGCACTGACAACATACCCTCTTATTCACATTCACATTTGTACATCTGCCGGTTTCCAAATGCAGAGGAGCAGTACCTGATCTGAATTTGGAGAATGCAGAGCGGTTAGAACGGGGCATACACATACTCACATAACTTTCACAGCCATACACATCCTTAAACATTCGATACGTTCGTACTTTGTTACCTCCCGTTCTACCGCTTGGCTTGTGTAATAACTTATACCAATCATTCACAAACTTCTACATACAAATATCTCGCACCTTCTCACATACCCGTTTAACACTAACATCAGCTTCCACACTAAGGCCCCATTCATTTAACCTTGCTTTTACTCGGAAATTCCTATTTCTCACACGTCCACTCGCACAACTCTCTGACCACATAAATACATATTTATTTATTCTAAAAGACATTTTTCTAAAACGACAGTATTGTCTAACAATACACACCCATTGTCTAACAATTGGAGGGAGGGATCCATGCCATGTCTCCATTCACAGCAACGTTAGGAGCATATTTACCCACCCCCAAGAAACATCTCAAAGCACGATGGTTGACAGCATTTACAGCGGAAACGTCCCGATGTCCCCATATAGATGCCCCATAACTTAAAACTGACCACACCGTCGTATCATATAACTTTGTATAAGTTGTGGATTCCATTCCTCAAAGTGCCTTATACTTACAAATAAGAAGGCCTAAAGCTCTGTTAGCAGACTTTGCTGCTGCCTTAGCATTATAGTAGAGATGTTCTGTGAGCAGTAGGCCTAAATAGCTATAACTATTAACAATTTCTAAAACCGAGTTACCAACAGAACAAACCGCACTGGTATGTCTAAAATGTAAGCAATCTTAGATTAATCATTATTGATGTATATACCATTATCCACACACCAGTTGTTTAAAATGTACAACAAATTATTTAAGCCCTCTGATGATTTTGCAAGCAGAATAAGATCATCAGCATGGGCTAAGGCTGCAATAGTAGTACCATTAACAGACATACCAAAACCACTCTCCACATGTCTACCATACCGCTTTGAAAGCTTTGCTGGGGCCTGAAATGCTATAACCTTCATTAGACAAGGCTTGAGTTAGAATCTTAAAATCGCCGTAGTGGCCACGGTCGGTTTACTCATGACTGTCTACTGAAAACGGATGGAGATGGACCTCCTATGTGTATCTCCTGCGATGAAGTGTTCCCCTTCAAGCATATTCTGCTTAACTGTGTGGACTTTTCAAATGCAAGGGATTCACATTATGAAGCGATAATTCTGAAAGATCTGTTTTCCCGCGTGAGCGGGCATCTCATTGTTAACGACTTGATTTTAGTTGATCTGTACCATAAATTGTAACTATGTATGTAATGTGAATGACGGGTTGCTTGTGCTTACACTTGGTGCTATGACTATTGCTGTTTGTAAATAATAATGCCATGAATAAAATTGTTTTTTTAAAAACCCAGCTCATTTAAACTATGTGTGCAGACTCAGTGTAAGTAAACTTAGGCTCAGTATTATTCGTTACACTGCGTCTAACAAAACCTAGCAGTAGGTCGCGTCAGCTAACCTTTGAGCGACCTATGACCGTCCAATCAAACGCGAGACGGCCGAACGGATTTAACCAATCAGACAACGACTACTTGTTAGGGTTCGGCGGGACTTACAAAACGGTTTTTGGATCAGGATGTTTTTGTATTTTCTCTTCCCTAGTCGCTGACACTGATCTATCAACAAACGAAAATCCGCATAAAACAGATATTTGACCTGCAGTATATACGCTTATGGGTTTCTAATGACATGGTTACTATTTGCTAATTGACAAAATATTTGCTTATTGACAAAAACGCTATTTTATAGCGACTGTTTACTCATTGCGTGTATCACTCGGAAGCGATCGTGCGGGAAAAAGCATTCGGAATCGTTCGAGTTTTGAGATAAAGGTTCAAACGGTAAGTGCGAATGTTAACTTTCGCGATTTGGTAAGCTGTGTTCTGATTGATCAGTCCAAAAGGTTAGCTGACGCGACCTTCTACTAGGTTTTGTTAGACTCAGTATAGCAGTGTAACGAATAACACTGAGCCTAAGTTTACTTAGACTGTGTGCTGACTTGGTCTCGTAGCTAGCAGTCACATCCTGTCAACTATGTTAGTGCGCGTGCTCCGTTATGTGTAGGATAATAAATATCATATCAAGATCTTGGTACATAACTGTAAGACACAGTGAATCTAACATTCGAACAAATATCTATGACTGTCGTAGCACAAGGACCTTGTCAAAAGTCTAATATTTTCTTTGTAACAATTAAATAGCAACGGCAACACAGATCTGTGGACCCTACGTGTGCGTAATGTCTGTACTATCACAGACGATACAAGCCCATCACACCTATTTGCAAAAACGTGATTACAACTAATAAAATCCTACTTATCTCCATGGCAACTTAAATCAGAGAATATCAGTTTCATGACTATGGATAACAGCGCCCGTATAGGAGATACCCAGTCTTCCTTTATTTCAGTCTTGCTTTCACAGGACTTGTGATAAGAACCCCGAGGAATCAATTAGCACCTGAAGCTGTGATCTTCACCCATGAAATCAAGACTGCCTATAAATACGTCGTTGTTCCCAGGCCAATTCTACATAAATCAGAGTTATGTGCGTCTCTTGTTACTGGATGCTGTGTGGCTTCAGTCGATTGTCGTACACGGCTATCAGAGACGCCTACAGCTGTCGAGAGGCTGCATGTGATCACCTAGAATAAAGAAGATGCACAATGGTCAAGACAGATGTCTGTTGCCAAGATGTGTTTGGAATCAGAATAGATTGTGTAGACGGTTGTCTTAGAAACAAATACAAGTCTTAGATCAGTTGATGACATGTTGACAGAAACATGTCCACGTAATTCATCAAGACTTCCATCTATTGCATTAGTGTGTATTACTCATTCATTAGGGGCAGTGGGGTAGCCTAACAGTTAATGCGTCCGCTCGTCACACTGAAGACCAGGGTTCGCTTCCCAACATGTGTACATTTTGGTGTCCCACGCCATAATATTACTGAACTAGTGCTAAAAGTGGCGTAAAACCATACCCACTCACTCGCAAATCACATATTATTGAGTATTTTCGGTTCTATTGGCACAGTTTCAGTTCCCATTTTGTATTGTCGCGGCACAGTTCAAGCCTATTTATCAGAAAAAGAAAAGCTACGACCTTTCTGGCCCACTCATATTTCAAAATTCCAAAGTGAACGAAAACTTTGTCATCCAATTACTCATCGTAACAGAGCATGACATATGGATGACAAATAACACGGTGTTTTTCAATGCATGTGCTTTTTACACTTAAAACAACAGTAAGTGCATGGCATGGCTGAAATGTATGCACAATGTCTGTGGGCAGAATATTCCTGGTTTTGTGATATGAACGTGAACCGGACATATTTCCTCGCAGACATAACATGTTCAGAAAAGAGTGCAGACATTTGTTGAAAATCTGGATCCCGAATTTGTTCATTGTTAACTTTTCTAAAACAATTCGAAAAGATGTCCTTTTTCACGCAGTTTCTCCAAACAATTGTGCAGGATGTTGTTATAAGCGAAAATGTCATGAAATGTAATAAAACAATACAAGGAAAAATGTTAGTTGTCAATCTTAAAAAAGATATTTAAAAACTTCTTTGACAGTTCTCCCTGAAATGGCAGATTCTGTCTTCCGGTAGCTCATTTCCTGTGTATTTTCAAAAGAAACCGACGAGACATTGTACATCAATAATGTACTGCGCTGATTCACTTTTAGCAATACAGCCCGAATAATCCGCTCCTCAGGTCCAGAAATATCGCTTTGTACAGGCACACAGCGGGTAAGGTTATGAAAAAAATTACGATTAACAACCCGGCAAAGGATCCCCGTAGTGTCCTAGCATGGGGGTCGACACTGTAGACGTTTAATACACCTAACTTTTTCTTTTATATAGAAACATCACTTACAAGATATATTCTTCGCCCTGAGTATTTTATGTGTCTGCTTTCGTGGATGTAATCTAATTAGCATCTAATCATTTTTAATGTTTCCGATAAACGCACAAGTTTAGCATACCGGAGACGATCTATATGCGTTATAACTCTTACGTGAAATGCCTTTGAAAACTGACGAACGCTGAACGAGAATCATGCTGTGTTTACGGTATGGTTGGCACTATCGACATATTTGTTTATTGAATACATTTATTAAGTCCATATGTGCAGGTGAATTACATCAAATATTGTTGTGGGTTTTCAAAAGACATTTCGCGCTTGTCTATAAGTTTGAAAATGGAATCTTCTTTAAGAAGCATTTTTAGAACGAAATGATTTTATCACTTGCTTGATAACGGTGATAGTGTCTCCACCGAAACGTCGCATTCATTGCAATAAAGAAGTTGACTATCCATAGAACTTGGTTTTCCTTCAAAATGGAATCTGTTTAGTATATGGTCATACAAAATATGGCGACAAAGAAACTGTTCAGTGAATTGTTCAAAAAGAAACAATGTATGTCTGGAATGTTCAATGGTTTCGCACTCACAAATATATATCAGTAGTGTCTGCTCCTCTTGAAATTAATTGCTTGAGCAGATATTAGTCATTAATATAACTTCATTAGTATTGACCTACGTGAACTCTCCGGCAGAACAAGCTCTGAGAAGTCGGGATGCGTTGCTGGCAATGTCATAATGTCTGTGAAGCATACCGAGTAGGTCAGGGCAGGACCGGTACAGGTTGTGCAGTGCCACTGAATATGGCGAGTTGGCATCTGTGACGCTAACTGACTTTGTCAAGTGAGAGTGTTTTCAGTGTATCGGTGGACACATAACGGCGATAAACACAGTCTCATGGTGATTACTGAGGCTATTTTAAATAAGGTCTTTGAGAGGTCATTGCCAATTGCTATTAAACGTATTATACAAAACATTTTTTATTGTTGTTTTATTGTGAGCCACTGGGCGTTCGTTGTGCAAAATGTCATTTTCAATAATATGTCATTCTGTACATGTCCGACATGTAAACGTCCATTGCATAGTCTTTAAGCATTATCTCCAAAACAGTGTCTTATGTATGGCGTTTTCAAACACGAATGTCAACATGTAATCGCATGATCGTGTTAGAATTGGCCTTCAGCAACCCATGCTTGTCGTAAAAGGCTACTAACGGAATCGGGCGGTAGAGCCTCGCTGACTTGTTTGACACATATGTCATCGTATCCCACTTGCGTAAATCGATACTCATGCTTTTAAACACTGGATTGTCTGGTCCAGACTCGAATATTTACAGACAGCTGTCAAATAGCTGGAATATTGCTGAGTGAGGCAATAAACAACAAACAGACCATCTACGCGGCACCTACACAAACACGTGGCGTCTTATACGCGGCACCTACACAAACACGTGGCGTCTTATACGCGGCACCTACACAAACACGTGGCGTCTTATACGCGGCACCTACACAAACACGTGGCGTCTTATACGCGGCACCTACACAAACACGTGGCGTCTTATACGCGGCACCTACACAAACACGTGGCGTCTTATACGCGGCACCTACACAAACCCGTGGCGTCTTATACGCGGCACCTACACAAACACGTGGCGTCTTATACGCGGCACCTACACAAACACGTGGCGTCGTCTTATACGCGGCACCTACACAAACACGTGGCGTCTTATACGCGGCACCTACACAAACACGTGGCGTCTTATACGCGGCACCTACACAAACACGTGGCGTCTTATACGCGGCACCTACACAAACACGTGGCGTCTTATACGCCGCACCTACACAAACACGTGGCGTCTTATACGCCGCACCAACGCAAACGCATAGTGCCTCGCCATCTTTCAACCACCCGTAAACGACCCTCTGAGAGAACCTCTGGTATATGGGTGACCCTCTGTTTTGTTATAGTTACATGTTAAAATGTGAAATGGTAACGGACACTGACTGAACATACCTATTCATCTGTGGGCCAGAAAGGTGTCAGCGGTATCACCTTGAAGGACCAAACATCAGCATATATTTCACATATATATCGCTCCAGACGGAGTTTTCACAGCTATTACACAAATGTTTCACATCTTCCACTGTAAATCGTTTATTAAAGATTCTCCAGCTACCGGGAAATCAATTCTTCACCTAACAAGGCGCGCTCTGATTGTTATACCCATATTATTTTTATGCTGACCATTACACTGACCTCGAATGACCAGCATGGCCTCCTATTGTCAGCAATAACGCGCTTATTATGGTTTAACTAATTGCGCGGACATACATTGACCAGTCAGTGATTATGATTACTGTAGCGTAAAAGCATACATCAATAAGTCCACAAACATTTAGCGAATAGGACACATATATATCGTCCTTTACCTGTGTGATTAACGGGCAACAAGAACAGCTTCTATACCTTTACCGCTGCGAGCGGGGCATACATGCACAAAGACAAGTGATTTGTTTACATACACTGGTGAAAGGTTTTATTTGAGTACGCTTAGTAATTCGAATTATAAGTCAATAATCGTAAGCAATCATTCTTTAATCACGTGTCGGAAGCTTAATTTGTACCAAAGTTAACCATCTTGTTATTCTAACCGCCGTGAATCATAGCATCATCCGACGCCATGACGCCATGTTGAACACAATATAACAGTAAACGTCAACTCGAAGATTTACCAGTCGGTGTTAGATACACGTGTACATTCACCTAATTAAACTTTAAATGACATGTACAGGTTATAGTTGTTAAAGGACCCCTCGATACTGAGCTGAAAATTTTAACATGGAAATGCCCATTCAAAAAAGTGCCAGCGTGACCAATACATAACTACTTGGGTGGTCCAGTAGTTGAAATGTTCACATTCATGTGTTAATGTTTGATTGGCGTGTATACACCATGAAAGATGTAATTACATCTCGAATAGCGTCACATGACAAATCACCAAGGGTGTTATTTATTCCATATAAATGGCGTGTTTTTAACAAAACATACTCTACTTTATGTAAGGAAAAAAGTACTGAAGGAATGTATTGAAACAATTAAATGTGCTCGTATATTTCGTGGCGACCTGAGACTTTCATGACGCAGTTAATGATGTTACTCTGGGTAAAATACCAGACTTTTTCGGCTCAATAAGTTTAGGCCCTCAATCTCAGTATCTTATATCTCAGAATAATCTTACTCAGCAAATCTCAGTGTCTGATATCACAGAATAACGTTAGGACACCCAATATCAGTGTCTGACAACCCAGTGTCTGATATCACAGAATACCGTTAGGACACCCAATCTCAGTCCATCAGTGTCTGATATCACAGAATAACGTTAGGACACCCAATCTCAGTGTCTGATATCACAGAATAACGTTAGGACACCCAATCCCAGTGTCTGATATCACAGAATACCGTTAGGACACCCAATCTCAGTGTCTGATATCACAGAATAACGTTAGGACACCCAATCTCAGTGTCTGATATCAGGACACCCAATATCAGAATAACGTTAGGACACCCAATCTCAGTGTCTGATATCACAGAATAACGTTAGGACACCCAATCTCAGTGTCTGATATCACAGAATAATGTTAGGACACCCAATCTCAGTGTCTGACATCACAGAATAACGTTAGGGCACCCAATCTGTCTGATATTACAGAATTACGTTAGTCTGATATCACAGAATAATGTTAGGACACCCAATCTCAGTGTCTGACATCACAGAATAACGTTAGGGCACCCAATATCAGTGTCTGATATCACAGAATAACGTTAGGACACCCAATATCAGTGTCTGACATCACAGAATAACGTTAGGGCACCCAATCTCGGTGTCTGATATCACAGAATAATGTTAGGACACCCAATCTCAGTGTCTGATATCATAGAATAATGTCACGACAGCAGATCTCTGAATACGCCCAGACATCGGACATCGTCTCAGATTTATAAATAATATTTAGGCATAAAATTTGGACTCCTAATCTTTGCATCTCATGTCCCTAAATAAAGGGTTTACAAAGAAACCCTATGTAAATTTCAAGCTTCACTTTGTAAATACCATATCTATGCATGTTCCTTCAATCATAGAAGACACACATCAGAAGAGTGAGTGAGTGAGTTTAGTTTTACGCCGCCTTTAACAATATTCCAGCAATATCACGACGGGTGACACCAGAAATGGGCTTCACACATTGTACCCATGAGGGGAATCGAACCCGGGTCTTCGGCGTGACGAGTTAACGCTTTAACCACCAGGCTACCCCACCTCACCCACATCAGAAGCTGATGACAGTGTACAACGTCTCAAGGTACCAGCGTTATGGCCAAGAGGCATCAGTGTACATGGTGATCACCTCTGACGTAAGTCTGTAGCTGTTAACGCTCCAATCTGTTTTTGCGCCCCCATTGCCTGACGTCGCCTTCTTAATCCCCGGAAGTTGTTGAAGGCGAGCGTGATACTCAGCGCGGTGTTTATTTCCCCCATACGGAACTTTTTTGCCTACTGAAAAACATCAAAAGATGAAGCCACAATCTTGTCCATTACCCAGATGAGATTCGGCTTGTTTTTATTACCAGCGCAGCGAAGATTGGAGGATTCGGTTTTCTGCCCTGTGTGGAGATGACATCTACCTGAGGTAAAATATTAGCCTGAGGACTTTGTGGCTTAATTAGAAACTAAATATGATCTTAAAGAACAAAGTTGAAAGCCAAGCTACTAGTTGGACTGGCGTTTATTTTAGTGCGGTTCAATGACCTGCATTTTGTGAAATGAAACTTAGTAATTACTATGATAAGCTACAACAAATGACAGTTCAAGTAGCACGCAATCACAAAATATCTGAGAATATAACGTTGTTCTACGTCGCTGGCAGCAATATGTGACCTGTTTCTCGGCGTCTTGTAAGACTAAGCCATGCAAACGAGTGGTTGATAGCATGAGCAGATAACGCACGATCGGCACATTTGATTCATTACGTCAAATCACCCAGTCGTCATTAATCCGTTCTGACAACGTTCGTGAGCTTCCGGTGACCTATTCCGCCCTTGTTTCCTCATACGGTCTATGTACCAGATGCATGACGGTAGTGCCAAACTGATTGAGTCTGGACCTGACAAGCCAGTGATTGACATAATGACTATAAATCTACACAACTGGGCAACAACCAAGTCAGCGAGTCGGACCATCCGATCCCGTTAGGCGCCGCTTACGACAAAAATGGGTTGCTGGAGACCAGTTCTAACACTAATCTCCAAACATTGTGCTCAAGAACATGTTAATGAAACAATATGAACGTATCCAAATGATGTGTGAGTAGAGAATATCGAAACGGTTCTAACAGCATAAAACTTTATCAAAGTTGGAACAAAACCCAACTCCTGCTCGTGACGAGCAAACACACCAACCATCGTCCCTTACGACCTCCCAGACTTCCCATGGATATAGTCGGGTACCAAGAAACCTCATTGCTTTGTTCAATGGTTGATTCTAACGTAAAAAACATTAATGCAACCAAACTGTCGTAAACATTATGGACATAATTTCAAAATGAATGAATGAAAATTCTAAGCCTCCCTGTGCTTTAACTATAAGAGTTCAGGACCAAACTGTACTTTATTACACTATACATTGGGTAGAGCGAAGCGTTTGTAATAAATACAAACATAACCCCATCCACTATCTACTTTAGTTACCCAGGTGAGGTTAAAGGCTTATCGGTGGAATAGTGAGGCTACAGAGTGAGTGAGTGAGTTTAGTTTTAGGCCACACTCAGCAATATGACAGCTATATGGCGGCTGTCTGTTAATAATCGAGTCTGGACCAGACATCCAGTGATCAACAGCATGAGCATCGATCTGCGCAATTGGGAACCGGGGACATGTGTCAACCAAGCCAGCGAGCCTGACCACCCGATCCTATTAGTCGCCTCTTACGACAAACATGGGTTACGGAAGGTTCATTCTAACCCGGACCTTCAAGGGTGTGAGGCTACAGAGAACGACGGGGTTGAGGCATGTGTAGTTCTTATGTGAACGTTAAGATGGGAGCTGTCTGGTTTAGTATCAGTAGATTTCGTATATATACGATAGTACACCACTAGGACAGGCACAGTCTGATCATTTTGCCACGAAAACGGCATTCTCGTGTCTAAAGTTAAAACGTGGAGTTGAACGACCAAGCAGTTGTCACCAGTTGGAAGGACGTCAGGGTCCAGGTTAGACTAAGGCTTAGTCTCTGAATATATATAATTTTGATAGTAACAAACAAGCCCATTTATATTGAAAAGGAGCCCTAGGGAGACCAGAGATCCTGAACCTAAGGAAATCTAGACTTGCTTTATTTAGGACTTTAGCACTGCAGAGAGGGCTTGGCAGTAGGGGAAATTAATGTGGTTCAGGGACTGTGACACAGACTAGGTCCAGGTATGTACAGATACACTTGAGTATGTATACGTCAGGGTTTAGATACGTCGGAGTGTCAGGGTTTAGATACGTCAGAGGTATAAACGACAGGGTAGAGATACGTCAGTGTATAAACGACAGGGTACAGATACGTTAGTGTGTATAAACGACAGGGTACAGATACGTCAGTTTATAAACGACAGGGTGCAGATACATCAGTGTATAAACGACAGGGTACAGATACGTCAGTTTATAAACGACAGGGTGCAGATACGTCAGAGGTATAAACGACAGGGTACAGATACGTCAGTGTATAAACGACAGTGTACAGATACGTCAGTGTGTAAACCACAGGGTACAGATACGTCAGTGTGTATAAACCACAGGGTACAGATACGTCAGTTTGTATAAACCACAGGGTACAGATACGTCAGTGTGTATAAACCACAGGGTACAGATACGACAGTGTATAAACGACAGGGTACAGATATGTCAGTGTGTATAAAAGACAGGGTACAGATACGTCAGTGTGTATAAAAGACAGGGTACAGATACGTCAGTGTGTATAAAAGACAGGGTACAGATACGCCTGAGAGAATAAACGACAGGGTACAGATACGTCAGTGTGTATAAACGACAGGGTACAGATACGTCAGTGTATTAACGACAGGGTACAGATACGTCAGTGTGTATTAAAGACAGGGTACAGATACGTCAGTGTGTATAAACGACAGGGTACAGATACGTCAGTGTATTAACGACAGGGTACAGATACGTCAGTGTGTATAAACGACAGAGTACAGATACGTCAGCGTGTATAACAGACAGGGTACAGATACGTCAGTGTATTAACGACAGGGCACAGATACGTCAGTGTGTATATACATCAGGGTACAGATACGTCAGTCTGCATAAACGACAGGGTACAGGTACGTATATCTTCGGGATACAGATACGCCAGAAGATCTGTGTATACGTCAGAGAAAAGCTAGTACATGTACCCTCTATCTGTAAAGAAATCTTTTAAACATCCCTTTATCAAATGACTCGAGTTAAAAAAGCGGGCATCTCAGATATGTGTCTGTATATCAATCAAACGAGAGGAAAAATCGCACAGCTATCACCTCCCAAACTATTCCCAGCGTGAACACACGGCCACGTTATGACGCTATAACCTCGAATGTTGAGCCGTCTTATGGGAAAACATACTCGTGTATCTTTTGAAGCTTCATAATGTTTCAAAACTAGACCATTTGGCATGGTTTCATTTTTAACTTTCTTGTTTGTTTGCAATGTTTAGCAACATCTTCATGATAATGCCATCTGTCAAAGGAAAACTGGAACCTTGCAAACCGCATCGTGCTTAAAACCAAGAAACCGTGACACCAACAAGTCCAGAGAGTGACACAGGCTTCTGAACCTTGATCGAAACATCGTGGCAACAACACAGCGCCAATCTCATCCCCGACTTCGCCGTCCTACCACACGACTCCGTGGAGGAGAGCAAACACCGCTGTAGCATCGGCGACTACTCACACGGAGAGACAACTCGACGGACAACGCCATGTCACGTTCCGCACGTCCCGAGCCCTGCAAGTAGTCCCTAATTTTCAAACCGCGGATTAATCCTTTGATCCGCTGTCTTGAAACAATATGGCGGTCGGCTTAGCGGGTCAGTGGTGTCAGACATGAATAAGAAAGATATGAATTGTTGTACTGGTTATGAAATTTGGATACCATAAGTTCTGGGAACGATGTCACCGGAGTAACCTTTTTATGACCCACATACCTCTGATGGCATATAATGTTGCCCTATTCAACATGACCTGATTTCAAAGACTTAACACCCGTTTCGTTTTTTCTACCGTTTCTTGTTTCCATTATTTGCCATACAAAGGGGCCATTATTCGCTGTTTGTATGTTATTGCGAGTATTGAGCTACATTAATCTTGCATATATTGCGAACGTGATCTTTGAAGGGTGTATATTACTGTTTGTTACCGCGTGTCAAGGGGTAACCTCTGTGCAGGATTTACCACCTGTTCCTTCAGCATAGTTAAGATGACGAAGACATGACGTCTTGTCGTTGAAACATGGTCTGTTAGACCACGAGGTATACATAGAAGGTACGAATAAATATTTTTTGTAAAATAAATGAGGATGAAGTATTGTTTTACTCCACTTTTAGTAATGTTCCAACAATACCTTGCCATGTACCTATGGCGGGGATGGTCTTCCCGGAGCTGGACGTGTCGAGCGAACGCTATCACCACTGGGCTACCCTATCGCCCTAAAGAAGGAGGAAAATAATACTGGAATACAAGGATGGACGTACAAAAGAATTAAAGTTTTTTAAAATGTAACAAAGAGGATAAAAAATTATTCAATGATGAATTAAATTAATTTAAAATGAAATTTTTTTAAAGCGATTTTTTGCAATGACTGCACAGTATTTATGTATGTGTGTGTGTGTGTGTGTGTGTGTGTGTGTGTGTGTGTGTGTGTGTGTGTGTGTGTGTGTGTGTGTGTGTGTGTGTGCACGTACGTACGTACGTATATGTATGTATATGTAAGTATGCATGTATGTATGTGAGTAATGACAGTACTATTTCCTCCTACAGTCATTTCGAATACACCCTTGTTCAGCATTGCGCAGACTAGTCTAAACGCCTTGCTTGTTTATAGACTCGACTTAACCTTTCAGTGTGGGGGTCACGGATTATAGACCCGGGTCTCGACCCCAGCTATTGTACTGGTGGAGTCGATAGGTCTGGGGAGGACTGTGCAAGTCCAACCCCCCCCTCACAGAATGCTTGAGGACTTCAAGAGAAAATGTCACAGGCTAAAATAATTGTCACGGCTTGTGAAGAGGTAGCTTTAAAAGTCAATGGAGGATTTTGGTGAATAATGGCTTTATTGTTAATATTTACTGATGGCAGGAAAATGTGTTGAGTTTGTTCAAGGCCCTTGTTTCGGCCATGTCTGAATGAAGGAATTATGCTCATGATTATATACCTTATATATTAAATAGATAAGAATGAAAAGAATCTAATGATTTACTGATGAAAATATTTGACATCCTAAAACGAACAGGTCTTCATCATCTTTTCGGAGATCCGTGGGGGCCCGGGCTAGAATAACGTCCCTAGTAACCCTTTCTGGTCGTTAGAGGTTACCGAACTAGGCTACCAGTGACGACCCGGGAGGTCAGTACATGCTCGTGGTGATATATCAATTGCGTAGGTCGATGTTCATGGTGTCAGTCACTGGAATGTCTGACTTACGCTCCTTTATTTACAAACCACCGTCTTATAGCTGGGGGTGAGGTGATGTCAGGCGAAATGGGGTTTAACGTCGCAATTTATAATATTTCGCTCATATGACGACGTGCATGCGTGTGTATGTGCGGCTGCTTGTGCTAGCCCAGACTTAAGCTGGTTTTATAGTGCTAGCTCACTGAGATACCATACCGCAGTGAAGCATGAATACGCCACTCAGACACATTATACTGACTCCGAGCCGACCAGTCCTTGTTGTACCCATTAATGCCGACCGCCAGGCAGGGACCAACAAGTACCATATTTTAACGTCTTTTGGTATGACGCGATCGGGGATTGAACCCGCGGCCTTCCACTCTCCGGGCGGACGCTCTAACCACTACACCACGGAGGCGATCTTATAGCTGGAACACTGCTGAGTGAACGTTAAACACCGAAGATACAAACATCACTTCAGTGACATGCGTTTGGCCTAGTGTTAGATCTGTTGAAAGGATTCCCTGATCGTTGGTTCCAAGATTCGCGGGGGCGGTGGGTTAGCCTAGTGGTTAAAGCGTTCGCTCGTCACGCCAAAAACCCGGGTTCGATTCCCTATATGGGTATGTGTGAAGCCCATTTCCGGTGTCCCCCGCCGTGATATTGCTGGAATATTGCTAAAAGCGGCGTAAAACTATACTCACTCACTCCAAGATTCGCTAAAGTATGATGGTTGGATTACCAATACCACTTCCAGGTGAACAGCTGACTTGCCTGTGCATGTGTTTGTGACAGGTACCACCGGTTAAGCAGGATACGCTCATCTTTTGCGAACACCTGGTGTCATCAATGTTATTCAGAATGCACATGATACAGCAGAAATCGGACAATGCATATAATTTAGTACAAATCGTACAGTGGAAACGGATTTTAGCAGAGATGACTCATAACTAATATGGAACTGTTGGGTTTTTTTCGTTGTATTTCGCCACTGTGAGTGTGACCAGCGTCCTCAACCCTCATTACTCTATATACATAATACAATGACGGTATTATAACTGGAATAAAAAGGGTAAAACGTGTTCACCTTCTTACTCTGTGCCATTACCACGCATGTTTCAATATGCTTGAAAAGTCTTTTCGAACAGCTGTATGCAGACACACGTACTCCAATATTTTCATGAGCATATATCTGAATTCTAAGTCATATTTATCTTAAGATTTAAAAATAATCTCTGATGTGATATCCACCATGAGCAGCAGGCGTTACTGAACCTAAATTGCACTGGCAATATTTCAGTCACGATAATGTTGCGTTGAGTCGTGATCATTGTGGACATATTACTCGTTTCATTAGACAGTATGCCATCCACTTACAAAACCTCCTCTGCGGCGCTGATGTCTGTGGGTTACCAAGCACCACGTTCCATATCCGTGACCTAGCTAGCCTAAAACGGCGTCCTTGACCTTTACAAATATCAAACCATATTTGCTAAGATCTCATAGTTGATATATTTGTTGTTAAATAAATCCCGATCTTAAGCTAAGAGCTTATACCTACTAGTATATGTCAACATTCAACACTTCTCCTGTCACGAGAGTTGGGCGAGACTACGTCATTAACACATCACACGGGATAGTAAGGGTTGAAGATCACAGCCCGTTTGTTTGTCATTGGATATTATTATCTACCCCTTGATACTGCAGGACACAGTCACGTGACCTTTCTCTTGGTCAGACTCTTAACCCAGATTCCTTCACCGCGGATGTGAGAAATTAGTCCCAAATCTCGTAAAGTCTCGGACACAGTTTTACCGTGACCAGTAATTAGTATCTTTACATACGTAAAGTTTTAATGGTGTCATTACACAGAATAACCTTTTTTCAGGTTTATGGAAATTATGCTCTAGCTTTTATTTGAGATGTGTATCTCTCCACGTCTGAATGTAATGACCAGAATTCATGAATATCTTGCAGAAAGTCAATAACTCCTAATTCCTCTCATGCGGAAGATAGCTTTAGATTTTTATCTTCCTCGTGGTCACAACTGAAACCAATGGAACTGCTCAACAAGCTACTTTATTTTAAATTCATTTCTTTCCGTCATCACAATTTTCTGCATCGATTTGTAAAAACTTTTTTCAAATGTGTAATCTGAAGCAAACCGGTATACACTTTCACATGCTGCTGGTGTTGAATGGTTGCGCTCTCTCAACTGACGGGGACAATGAAATGCACAAAATTTTTGATGGCGGCTTAAATGAAACAAAAGACAAATGGTTATTCGATGGTGATGTATAGGATAAGAGTGCCATAACTGGGTTTGGGCCTTAATTTTGAAGTGCAACGGCGTCTGTTTTCAGCCTTCTAACGTTAACGTTTGTAATTTTTTGTCAACTCCGAATTTCAAAAGTTTCCTACTCGTTTTGCTCGGCAGTTCATGTAAAGAGCCAAGACGTTCAAAACTTTCTTTATGATTGCAACAGAGTTTTGGGTTTTTTAAAATATCCAATTCTGTAAACACAGATATTTGCCTGAATAAACAACAAATATAAAGAATTTTGGAAGAGTCTCTGACCGCCTATCACTAAACACCTGATATTCGTATGTTCAAAGTCAACACATGGCTTTACCGTTATCTACCCACCTCCCACAATCTAAATCCCAACTGACCATATACTAACCCCCATGTCGGCGCCTTTGATGTGTGATTAGTTTATCAGGTAGAGTGTTAGATTGTTTGATGGTGGTAAGTCCACATCACTCAATCCTTGTGGAGATGAAGAAGCCGACAGGAAAGTGACACATTGTGATGCGTTCTGTCTGCAGCCAGACACAACAACCTCCACGCGCCATGAATAACAGCGTTTATCAACCAGCATCAACACTAAATCATTGTGTATATTGTTGTTATCAACTACGTGTGTATCTTCACGTTAATAATTCTCTGGAGGTGGTTAATCATTAACGTCATGCATTAAATGTCCGTGACTCTTTATCAGCGTTGATTTATGTACATTGATTGTGACTTCTAGCGTATATAACAAATGACAATGTTCATCCAGCCACACAAAACCGCACCATGTAACACAAATTCAGATTCAAGAATTCTTTATTTCGCGACTCATGAAATCATTGACTTCAGGTAAAACGTGCAACCTCGCAACGCCACGCCACGCCTCAAATTCATCCAGAAGAAAATACCTTCAAGATGCCCTTGAATCCTGTTTCCGCTTCCAGAAATATTGGTTTTAGTTCAGACCTTCTTCAGCTGTCAGCTTTAATCCTTAATTTCTGATCTTTTGCTTAACTTTAAGACCTGCGTGAGGTTTCTTTGTCCCGTTGCCACTGTAAATGTTTTTTAAGTTTCCATATCCCTTGTACCGTCCTAACCCCAAATTGATTTTAACCACCTTGTTGTTTAACGCCGCACTTTTCAGCCACATGACTGTGGTCTACAGATATCAGTCTGGACCAGACAATCCAGTGACTGATAACATGGGCATCTGGTAGTGAGTGTGACCACGCGATCCTGTTAGTTGCCTCTTACAACAAGCATGAGTTGCTGAAGACCAATTCCAACCTGGATCCTCTCGGGTAACAATAATGAATGAAAGGATCTGGACTTATAAGTGCCTGTATGTTGACCCGATACATCGATCTTAGTGCCACTGCCTCCGCCCAGAACAAGCCACGTAGTGTAATGCTTCATGTTATACATATATTATTTTAAATTAATATTTCAGGTAAATGTTTTCTCGTCATACGTAACATGTACAAAAGTATCAAGTCATGTGTCTCATACAATGGTAATACCAGTGATTATTTTCATTGTTGTTCTGGTGTTAGACAAGGCGAAGGTCTCTGCCCATTTCTCTTTACATTGTACCTTAATGATCTGGAAGAGTATTTATTAACTAATAATCTTAATGGCCTTGAACATTTAAATAGTAACATTCATCATGATCTCGGTATCTATTTAAAACTTCTCTTGTTACTCTATGCAGATGACATAGTGTTATTCGCAGAAAGCCCTACTGATCTATGCAAATCTTTATATTTATTTGATGGGTATTGCAAAATATGGAAATTAACTGTAAATATCTCTAAAACAAAGATACTAATTTGTGGAAGGAGGCCTGATAAAATACACCATGTGTTCAAGTTACAACAGCAAAATATTGAATTGGTCTCAGAATATGTATACCTTGGTATTTTATTTACTCGCACTGGTAGAATTTGTAAAGTTCAAAAGAGAATCGTCGAGCAAGCCTCAAGAGCAATGTATGCTGTTTTAAGAAAATTACGTTTGTATGACATTTCCATTGAATGTCAACTTAAACTCTTCGATAACCGTGTGCAGCCAATGTTATTATATTGTTATATGGCTCAGAAGTCTGGGGCTTCGAGAAGAGTACTATCTTAGAAAGAGTTCATTTAAAATTCTGTAAATTATATCAAGGGTTAAGCAATCAACACCAGATGATATGATATATGGTGAATTGGGAACATATCCAACAGATATACTTATAAAGGTTAGAATCATTTCATTTTGGTGCAAACTAATGTCATCAACTGGCACATTGTCTAGTATTTTATATAGGATCATGTTTACAATGAAAACGAATGACCCAAACATATATTTACCTCTTATCAATGTAGTTAAAAGAATTATGGAATGTTCTGGCTTAAACTATATATGGATATCTCAAACTTGCACAAGTAAGATTTAGCTTAAAGTAACCTTAAGTCTATATTATGTAACCGGTTTTATCAACACTGGAACGAATGTAAATCAACATCTACTAAAGGGCACTATTATAATATGTTTAAGTTATCTACATACCTTGAAAGTTATCTATTACACCTTCCATTAAATGTACGCATTTGGCTTACCTATATCAGAACTTGTAACCATAAACTCCCAATAGAAACAGGCAGATGGTATGATATTATTAAAGAAGAAAGATTATGTACATTGTGTAAGAATACAATAGGAGATGAACTTCACTTCATGTTATATTGTCCATATCTAAGAAAAGTAAGAAATTCATTTCTGCCAAATTATTATTAATTTGTAATTATCCATCATTAGATAAATTTATATCCCTCATGTCTTGTATGCACAACGCACTACTGTTAAATGTAAGCAACTATGTGAAAACCTATCTACGTATGCTCCATAAACAAATTTGTACATTTGTATTTTTCTCTATGTCACTATTGTGATCTTCATGAGAATAATCCATTCATTAATTCATTCAACAGTGTCCACAAACTACCCCCCTCTCCAGGGTTTAACGCCGCCAGTGTAGCACGCCAGACAAAGCCCAGACAGTTGTGGTGAGGATTAATACTGTTGTGAGAATGTCACTGACTATGGATGCGCCTTCAGTAACCCTTCAGATATATTATCCACAGCGTGTCCAGAATGACAGCGGAGATCGTCGACTGATTCGGGCATTGATGATCCATGTTTTACAACTAATGTTGTTTAGCCTGAACAAAACACCCTAAGGTGAAAGGATATTAAACTTGCCTGAATTTTTCTAAAAAATATTTTCACGATATACCTATAAGTCTATTTCTTACCATATCCTTAAGCTATAATTGTTTATAATTATAAACTATTTAGCATATAAGATGGCTGCAGAGTGAAAGATCGTATTGATTGCCTAAATCTTGTGGTAGGAATGTACGTTATTCCGACCAGCTAAAATTTCTGTATGTTCCAAAATGCCACAAAATGTATATCTGTTGAGCATGAACTGATAACATAACCTTCCAAAGTACGTCTTTGTATGAAAATTATGAGAAATAGAAAGCTAAAAAGAAACTAAATCTTATGGTGATGTGTTTTTAACAAAAAAGACCGTGAACCAAAGGTTTTCCTGATTGTTTGTATTCCTTTTTGCATACCTTAACCATGCTAAAACATTTACTATATGCTTGTGTCTATTCCTTTCTGTTCATGCTTTACTACCCGTGTAGATCCGGGTTAGACTTGATCTAACGCATGCTTGTCGTTTAATTGATGCGACTAACGGAACTGGGTTGTCATAATCGCTGACTTGGTTGACACATGCCATCGTGTATCTATTTTATAGATCGATGCTCATGGTGTTGATCACTGGATTGTCTGGTCCAGACTCGATTGTATGCAGACCGAGTGCTAAACAACAACCAACCAAACAAACAAATCAAATGTCGCTTACAATGTCTATCGTACTTCGGCTGCCAGTACAAAGAGAGTTTTAGCCTTTGCTTTTTGATAACTTCGATGTATGCAGTGAAAATCTGTGAGATACTGACTGTTGCGGGGAACTAAGACTGTATATGATAGTATCATAGACAACGTTCAGTAAAGGATACCTCGGATGATTATGTTATGAAAGTGGCGAAACTACTGGCTTCGAAGACACAGAACTTCAAGGAACCCATAGGTTTCGTCTGCACATGCTCAGGCGAGATCAACTGACAGTAGGTCACGTGACGTCGCGAACAGACGACAATCAAGCCAAGAAGGGTGGAAGCCATGTTCGTCTAGACCGGACTTGTCAACTTCTCTCATGCGGACAGTGGGAGATCATTGTCTCAATCAACCCCAGCCATAACAATTTATCGTGACAGCACACATCGTTGCCCAATTATCCATGGCTGCCAAAAATATCCCCTAGTTGCAGTTACTGACAAGAGACGTTTCTCTTTACTTTCCGAACATCACTTATTTCCTGACCTTTTATGAGAGAATAATGTCGGATACGTTGTAATCATTAGGACACAGGGTAGACTGAATCGTAATGTAAAGTTTTCCAGCTCTGTAGCTCCAATAGCTTCGTTATCTACTGGAGGGCCACGGAAGTTGGTGACGGAGGCAGTGATTCTGAAATAGGTTCTGATGGATGAAACCGCCGGGTATTTGATTGCTGCTTGCACATAAATCATAAAGTCCAAAGATTAGGGTGAGTTGCTCTCTCGTTGTCGTTGTTGCAGCAGTCCTGTTGTGTTGTGAATACTTGTAATAGTGTTGGAGTTTGTAGTAGTTACGGTAGTGGTAGTGGTGATGGTAGTAGTTGTTGTGGTACTGGTAGTAGTTGTAGTATCGGTGGCAGTAGAAGTAGTTGTTGTGGTGGTCATTGTAGTAGATGTTGCAGAGGTAGTATTTGCGGCAGTAGGTGTTTTGGCCTGGCAGCGGTAGCAGTGGAGGGTGTTGGGGAATATTTCGTACAGGAATCATTATCGTCCAGATAATATTTCTCCACTGCCCATGTTCGGTGGCCCTATAAGAAATGTTGTGGGTAGACATTTCAAAGCGACGTATGTTTCGAGGTCTGCCTGAACTATACACCAGATTGTGTTTCATGTATCCGTCTGTGTGAAACACCAGTGTACATTGTACAGATAAGCATCTGACCCGGATGACGACGTCGCAGCTGAAGTGGGGACATGTGTCGTTGCAGTTGCAGTTTTTAAGCTAATACCGACAGTCTATCGCTAATTAGGTGAACCACATTTTTTCAGCAGACAAAATTATAAAAAGAAAATAAATATCAACCTCAATATCTGTCAATATTTCCTTAGCCATCTAGTTAGAGTCGGTGTATGAAATGTGCAGTTTATCTGGAGGAAATTAGAAGACGATTTGCCAGTAAAATTACCATATAGTATCATATAGCAATTGCAAAAATACCAAAACGGCTGTGATAACTGATTACTCAATATACTGATTAGTAATTTAAAATTAATTAAAATCAATATAATATTCAAAATGTCGATGCCAGGGAATGTTAAGTCTGTGGAAACTGGTTTCATTTGGCAGGAAAGGAAAAATACCCGTAAAAACTACACGAATGGATCATCGGTTTTCAGTGATGACAATATCAACACAGATTAACCATATTTGCCTTACGACTGCTGCAGGGTATTTTCGAACGGGCTCTCCGACTACATTATAACCAGTTTTGCTAACCACTCGTCAATACCCGTGAACATACTGGTTAGAATTTGTCTTCAGCAACCCATGCTTGTCGTAAGAGGCGACTAACCAGATCGGGTGGTCAGGCTCGCTGACTTGGTTGAGACATGTCATCGGTTCCCAATTGCGTAGATCGATGCTCATGCTGGTGATCAGTGGCTTGTCTGATCCAGTTTCGATTAATTACAGACCACCGCCATATAGCTGGAATATTGCTGAGTGTGGCGTTTAACGACCAACCAACCAAACTATCTTCCTGACAGTAACTAAAAGTAATACCTGCATATGTTGGTTCTTGTGGTATTTATTCTGTATTTAATCTTTGTTGTTTTAAATGTGACAGTAAGTTATAAATACTACAAGGTGACGCTTTGCATAAGGATACACAAAATATATATATATCCGCTTCTTAGAAAAGCCTTCCAAATAGTTGGACCATGTCACAGCTGAAGGAATTTGCCTTTTCTTCCCCAAATGTATAAAGAGCTACTTTTCCTCTTTCAATAGAAAACCCATCCATATTGGAATTCGGTATCTGGTAACCCATGTTTTGACTTTCTGTATTCATCGACAACCTTGTCAGATTACAGGATAAATTAGAATTAAATACAGAACATAAAATGAGGGACTTTATTCGCAACCGTCTAGGTCAAATAGCACCGGAATTGTAAACCTGTTGCAAATCGTGCCTTTCAAAGTACATGTAGACAGTCTGATCGTGACCCAAAAACTAGTCGTGAGGAAACATTATGCTGCCCGGCTCCCGTGAGGTCACTTTACGGTAAGTCGTAACACATGTCGTTAAAGGGACACTGATGTAGGTAAAGCGTTGTTTATGGGTCAAACATCAGACGCAGACAGACGTCTGGTTATTTCCGAGTTTTGGTAACCTTTTCGTGCCTTGCGAGGTTGGAATTCTCCAAACAGCTGACAATCTGGGGACCAGATTCTGTAAAACAATGTTTTGGAACAAAGGTAACAAAGGTAGACTGCACCATCCCCGGCACGAATGTATAGTTCCAGCCATTGTGTTAAAGAGAAATAAACATGGAATTGTTTTCTTTTGCCTCACACCAAAGAAAATATTTTTGTTTTTGACCAAGCACTACCTAATCTTAATAAAATGAAACAGTGAACACGACAGCTTGTCAACCAATCATAACGTTTACGACATTTCCACATCAGTTTCCACATCGTGTGTCATTATTTATCAGTTGCTGAATGAATTGCACTTGGAATAATTTATTGAGGGGCGGTGGGGTAGCCTAATGGTTAAAGCGTTCGTTTCGTCACACCGAAGACCCGGGTTCGATTCTCGACATTTGTACAATATGTGAAGCCATAGGCATAGGAAAACCATCCGCACCCCACCCCACCCCCATCTTTAGAAGTGGATACATCCCCCCCCCACACACACACACCAAACTTTGGAAGCACGACGAAATAATTACCTGCATTTGCAATTTTATACATATCAGAAAAAAGGGATGTATTAAGAGAATCATCAATAATACATGCATCACCAGTTTGTTTGTTTCCAATGCTATGATTTTTAACACTGCCTGGAAGCGCGGAGTCCTTCAAGACAAAAGATGTGACTTTGAAGCGGTAAATTCTCCTTCAATCCTGCATGATGGTATAATGTATCAGTGTCAATATAATAACATACGTCTTTTCAACACACATCAACACACATCGCCAAAGGCTCGCACAATACAATTAATACTCGGTTAATAATCTCTATTTATTCGTGAGTTTGATTGGATCGGATTGCAAAATGTCGATATTTTACTTATGCCACATTTAAGCATGGCAACCAGGTGTATGCAGTAGAACACACTTGTTTGAAACCATTGACATAAAGATACAAAAAACCTTTGGAACAACATTTTAAAAAGAAAATTCTGAATGAAAAGGTATCATATTGATATGATACAAAACTATGATGTAAGGAATAATATTGCCACGATCAGTGGATTTGAACATGCTCTTCGACATGCATTTGGTCATTGCATATAACTTAGAACGTGATCATTTATTATGTTCATAGGCGGATCAAGAGGGGGGTGCGCACACACCCTTTTGTCCTCAAAGCGTGTTACATGACCCGTGAAAATGACGTGTGCACCCCCACCCCCATCCCCACCCCTTTCACAAGAAGCTGTATCCACCCCTGATAACGGTGTTAGTACCTACACCGAAACGTTGCGCTCATTGCAACAAAGAAGTTGACTATCCATAAAACTTGGTTTTCCTTCATCTATACAACTTCTAAAATGTCTCTCAAAGAAATGACACTGGATATGACATTAAGCCTGTCTGCATTCAAAGTATAGATGTATGTCATTACTTTTTGTGTACCCTTGACCCCCACCCCTCACGGATTGAAATGTTTGATTTCCCCACCCCCACCCGCAGACTCCAGGTCGTTCCTACGCCTATGTGTGAAGCCCATTTCTGGTGTCCCCCGCCGTGATATTGCTGGAATATTGCGAAAAGCGGCGTAAAACCATACTCACTCACTTTTTAGACTAATTTAAAAATGTCGTACGGTTTTGCTTTTTGGGGTGTGGTTTTTTTAATTTTGCCAAGGTATATGGTAATAGTGTTACCTTTATTCAAAATTCCCACACACATAATTCCAGTTGCTTTACAATTGACATTCATACTAGACCGGAGATATGTACCTCTGCCTGTGCACTTCACCGCCGCGGGACGGTCGAGTTCAAGGCGCCCAACAACCAATTGTTTCTGATTGCTAACATCTTGAAGATAGCACCGTGAAGACTGTCGCCATGTTTGCCACTTGTTTCCTAAAGCAAACATTGTCATCGAAAAGTAGATTGAACCAGTTTATCGGTCTGCATAAAGGGTTGTAGTCTTATGGTGTTTAGGGCGTGATGGCAGTGTGAACTGTATTCTGTCAACAAGGAACTTGACTAGCTGATGTAAGACGGGGTTTGATAGACGATGGTGTGTTTACGTATGTCCAGGTGTTAAGGAGAGCACGACAATCTGTTCTAAAGGCAAACATCTGTGGGCGAGTGAGTGCATGTGTGCATGCGTGTGTGTCTGTGCTTGTGTGTATTGTGTGGGAATTGTGTTAAGGGACGAAACTGCACATAGTGTACTGCTGGTCAATTGAGCTATGTGGCGGTGGTCTGAAAATAATCGAGTCTGGTCCAGACAATCCACTGATCAACAGCATGAGCATTGATCTACGCAATAGGGATACAATGACGTGTGTCATCCAAGTCAGCGAGCCTGACCACCCGATCTCGTTAGTCGCCTCAAGCACGGCCATGAGTTACTGAAGACCAATTGTAACCCGGATGTTCACGGGTTAGTAATATTACGCATTGTTTTAATCAAACTGTATCACGATTCCAGTTGGATGTTGGAGCATGTACAGAGTTATTTCCCTTACCTTGCGTGGATACGATACATTTGCACCGGTAGTGTGTCACAACCTGTGTGTCAGCTTCATCCCCATACGTCACAACGTTCTGTCCTCCATCCCACACAAAGGTGACACATCGTTAAATATTGTTCAAAGCGGCTAATTTTCAAAACGCAAAACAACAACAACCAGACCGGGTCCCCCCTCCCCATTGTAAACTAATCCACCACAACGAAACCCAACAGCCAGTCGTGACTGACGAATCCCTAGGGGTCTCGACGTCTAGACGAACAATCACTTCATCAGATAGGGTAACGTAACACACAGATATCGATGACGTCACACGCCCCTTGAAACATACCACGAAACCCCTTGCGCTTGTTGAAGCCTGTGTAAACCTGCCACCTTCGAGATGAGCCTGGCTTAAATCCACTCACGATAATAATTGCTTAGGGATTACGACCCCTTGTAGACATAAATTCCTGTATTGCGTTTTGATTAAATGGACAACGCCAATTTGGTGATCGCGTTCATGAGAACATCTATGGAGTCGTATCATTCCCACGCCTCTTGGACAGAAATGTAGATATGCCCTATGTCACCAGTTATCAACTGAATGCTTATTAGTGTCCATGTTCCGCTTGGAAACAAGAACCGTGATGAAACCGACACCTTGTCGATCCTTTGACCAGTAATTAGACCAGACAAGAGATCACAGGACAGCAATCTCCGGACTTCATTCCTCGGTCGGAAAACAAAACAGATAATTTTCTTGACGTTAATTGCTGCATGTCGATGTGGGTGAAAGCTTAATTAACTTGGGCCTGGCCAAGATTCGATTGTTTACAGACCTGAATATACCTGTAATATTGTGACATCTGACAGGAGTTTATTGTTAAAGAGGGTCTCTTAGCTCGATGCACTACTCAATGGGGATCGCCGCATTTATAACATAAACTATATGTTTAGACTTCATCACAGACCTACACTTTCCTGTTTGTGTTTAAGGATTCAGGCATGTAAAAATAAACACAACAAGCATCTACAAAAACACAGTCATCAACAAATGATTACACAAACAAATGAATATCTTCAAGCTGCATGTAGAACGTGTCAGGTCAAAGGGTGAGCTACAGACCCTGTGGAAGCCTGACCAGTGTGTAGAAATACAGCAATACCAGGTCAAAGAGTACAATCATCAGTGTGGTCCGCCCTGGTCAAGAGCTAACAGACTCCGGGGTATATTGTTAAGACACCCAAGTGGATCCCGTATCTGTAACACAGGTGTGTTCAGTCCCAGAATGATTAAAACATCCCATTCTCTTGGTCCATTGGTCAGTTGAAGTGCAGCCGTCCCGCTCCTTGTAGATACAGTAACAGTGTTTCAAGATGGCCGCAAAGGGCAGACGGCCATTACTGGGAATTCCGACTGACAGAGAAGTGCTATAATATTTATGCTAGGTGTCTGGTAGACAACACTGTTTACGCCTGCCACGTGTGTTTAAAGGGGAATGGCGGGGGTCAAGAATTATCTGTGGACCGAGGAAGACTCGACGGTCGTGGTGCAATTAGTTATCGCTGCGAGTGGAACATGGCGCGGAACAGGTGTATCACTGAGTAACGCTCCTCTGAGGCTATCATCCTCAGGGTTAACTCATTCCTAAACGCCCTGGATGCTGAACACACGGATGCTGTTGCGGCACTGTATCAGGTCTCACAACGGGCACCTGTTCTGGACTGTCACTATCAACGTTTCCAGTGACCTCGAAATACAAATTGGTTGTCTTTAATGCGTAGTAATATATTTATCCAGTAGTATAGACTAATGCTTAGTCTCTGAATATATATAATTCTGATAGTAACAAACAAGCCCATTTAAATTGAAAAGGAGCCCTAGGGAGACCAGAGATTCAGAACCTGAGGAAATCTAGACTTGCTTAATTTAGGGCTTTAGCCCTGCAGACAGAGCTTGGCAGTTGGGAAAATAATGTGGTTCAGGGACTGTGAGACAGACTACCCGTAGTACTATAGATGCGAATGAGTAAGTCGGATTTTACACACCAGTCAAATGAAGGTGAACAGAGACTCTGAGGTGAACAATAATGTCCTGAAACACTTGTATACATAATTATATAATTATGAAAGGATTATACATTTCGATCATATATATCGCAGTTCTGGTACAGAAGATGTAATACAGGTCACTCAAACATAAATTCAGCAAGTAACGTACTCATATGGGAATGTTCTGATCGTACCATGTTATGTAAACATGATATTTCGGTGTGCATTTTGTGGTTATAGTATAACCATTTGAACAGGGTTTTACCATTTGTGAGGTGCCCCAAGTTCAGGTATCTATTTCAGTCTGGGTGAGGGTGTAGGAAAGGTTTTAAGCTGCTTTTAGAAATACCCCCACAATATCATGGAAGAACACTGAAGCTGAAATAGGCTTACACGACGGCTTACACATTACACCCATGTGGAAATCGAACACAGACCTTCGACGTGACAAGCGAACGCTCTAACCACACGGCTACCCCACCGTCCTTATAAATAGACCGCGTCCGTGGTGTAGTGGTTAGAGCGTCCGCCCAGAGAGCAAAACGTCGCGGTTCGATCCCCGATCGCGTCATACCAAGAGACGTTAAAATATGGTACTTGTTGGTCCCTGCCTGGCGGTCGGCATTAATGGGTACAACAAGGACTGGTCGGCTCGGAGTCAGTATAATGTGTCTGAGTGGGGTATTCCTGCTTCACTGCGGCATGGTATCTCAGTGGGCTAGCACTATAAAACCAGCTTAAGTCTGGGCTAGTACAAGCAGCCGCACATACACATACACACGCATGCACGTCGTCATAAGAGCAAAATATTCTAAAGCACGACGTTAAACCCGCTTTCACCTCACCTTACCTTAAGTCTCTACTTAATGAGTATCACGTGTGTATAATGTCTTGTGAGGCGTTATCTTTATGTAATATGGCTAAATACTAAATATCACATTGACACACATGAAAGAATGTAATTGATCATAAAGAGAATCAAACTTTCTGGGACTACAAATTTGATCAAACGTGTTCACTTCAAGAAAGGCAACGGTTTATACCTTCCAACTATTCAGAAGAATGTAAGCAATTACTAAGTTGAAAGGTGAGTGAGTGAGTTTAGTTTTACGCCGCCTTTAGCAATATTCCAGCATATCACGGCAGGGGACACCAGAAATGGGCTTCACACATTGTACCCATGTGGGGAATCGACCCCGGCGTGACTAGCGAACGCTTTAACCACTGGGCTACCACACCGCCCCTTTGTTAAAAATGTTATTACCCGCCTATTGCCACACTAAGTAACCAACAACGCTCAATCATTTCCGACTATGAAAAATAACGCTGGTGGTTTGTTTATCTAACGGATATCTGATAAGACTAGAATATTATGTAGGTATGCCACATGTCTGTATAGAAAGCGGATAAGTATTATTACAATCATGGCTATGCTATGTCAAATGTATTTGATGCAATAATGTATTATTCGAACCAAAAATTATATGTTAAAGACTGTTTATCAACCTACATCGCCATTGGTAATCTACAGCTGTCGTTTAATATATACTCTCCAAAAAAGAAACGCATATAGGAATTTCAACTGTATTTTTATGTTTATTTTGAAACATCTTGTAGGCTTTTTGAGGTAATGAAATATAGCGAAATTGCACACTGGGAATGCAGACTGATCTGTCTTTGGCACCAACTCGAGGAAAGTCAGTTTGAGTGTCACATGGAGACGTGTGGTGGCGCTGAAGTCAATTCCTCGTGTGACCACCGTGGGCATCCAGAACTGCACGGCATCGCCTCGGCATCGAACGAATAAGTCTCAGAATCTCGTGTTGCCCAATCGCAGCCCACTCTGCCTGTAGTGCCTGTGCGAGTTGCTGAAGAGTCTGGGGCTGAACGTTACGGCGTCGCACCCGTCTGTCCAGGGCATCCCCCAGATGTTTGATCGGGTTTAAGTCCGGTGATCTTGAGGGCCAGGGGAGCACATTGATGTTGTCGTTCTGGAGGAAGTCTCTAGTGTGACGTGCTGTGTGGGGCCTGGCATTGTCCTGTTGAAACAACTCCCTCTGGCGATCAATGATTGGAAGGAGGTGTAGGCGTAGGATTTCGTCACAGTACCGTTGAGGTGTCAGGTTGCCCTGGATCATCACCAAATCACTTCCCCTACGGCAGGTGATAGCTCCCCACATCATGACAATGCCCCGACCGAATCTGTCCACCTGGGGAACGCAAGCGTCGGCGAAACGTTCACGTCGACGTCTGTACACCCGCATTCTTCCATCGCGTCGTTCCAATAGAAATCGTGATTCATCACTGAACCAGATTCTACGCCAATTCAGTAGGTTCCAGGCCTGAACGTTGGTGCACCATTGAACTCGATGTCGACGATGTTGTTGTCGAAGCACAGGGCCAAAATAAGGTCTTCTGGCACGTAAACCAGCCTCTCTCAACCTGTTCCTGGCTGTCTGTGCAGAAAGCCTGCTCATTCCGGGTATTTGTCGAGCGGTACTGGTCGCCGTAGCTGTTCGATGACGCAGGTGATGTACCCGGATGTAGCGATCCTGCGCCGCAGTGGTCGCTCGAGGTCGCCCACTACGAGGGGCATCTGCTACCGCATTCTGCCGGCGATATCTCTCCCAGAGCCGTGAAATGGTGCTTTGGTGAACATTCATGCGTCGGGCAAGTGCACGTTGAGACTGGCCAGCTTCAAGCAAACCAATGGCGATATGACGGTTGGCTTCACTTAGACGTGGCATTTTGCGTTCGTCAACAATATTCCAAATACAGTGAATAATCGACAGACAGCGATCAACCTTTTATAGCCAGCATTGAGACTATCTGATCCCCAACTTTCACGTGCATTGTATGTGAATTGTGTATTCTCTGACACTACACGCCGAAATTGAAAATCATGCTGTTAAATACGGTATTTTACGGATGGTGCGTTTTGTTGTGATGTTTCAAAACATAAACATCATAGGAATCATAAACAGAGCAAAACCTTTTGTAAAATGAATCACGTTTTAATTCATTGCTACATGAAATTGCTATTTTCATGATGCGTTTCTTTTTTTGGAGAGAATATATTGTTGTCATAATTTGCTCACAAGGTAAAGAGATACTATGGCTACACAGGTGTAGTGGGTGTAATAGGTACCCTTCAATATACCAGTAACAGAATGCCAGCACTAGAGCACTCTATGGTGTGTCGTTTTGACAAAACGCGTGTGAACGACTTCTAAAATATGTGGGAAAAGAACTAAGCATGTATATATAACAATATATATTATCTGTAGAAGACATTAATCATCTTACACCGCCCGCCATGCATGATGCCAAGAAATATTTTGTCTAGCGTAAGAATTGTAAAACAAGGAGATCGTCTGGTGGCGTTATTAGTAGACACGGGGTGTGAAATTAGAATGTGCTGTTCCGCTTACTGAAGAGACTCGTTATCCTTCACATACTTTCTGGAACTTTCCGATCTGCAGTTTCTTAACCTGACAATGATGCATCGTTACCATCAGTGATTTCCGTCTTGGGAACGATGTGAAATTACTATCACTCATCCTCATCTTGAGAACGATGTCTAGTTACTACTAATCATTCTCTTGTTGAGAACAATGTCTAGTTACTTTCAATCATTCTCTTCTTTCGTCTTGCGAGCGATATCCAATCACTATCAATCATTCTCCTCTTGAGAACTATGTCTAGTTACTATCAGTCATTCTCTTCTTGCCGCCATTCTCTTCTTGAGAAAGATATCAGGTTACTATCAAACATTCTCTTCTTGAGAAAGATATCAGGTTACTATCAAACATTCTCGTCTTGAGAAAGATATCAGGTTAATATCAAACATTCTCTTCTTGAGAAAGATATCAAGTTAATATCAAACATTCTCTTCTTGAGAAAGATATCAAGTCATAATTCAATATTCTCGTCTTGAGAAAGATATCAAGTTAATATCAAACATTCTCTTCTTGAGAAAGATATCAAGTTACTATTCAATATTCTCGTCTTGAGAAAGATATCAAGTTAATATCAAACATTCTCTTCTTGAGAAAGATATCAGGTTACTATCAAACATTCTCTTCTTGAGAAAGATATCAAGTTAATATCAAACATTCTCTTCTTGAGAAAGATATCAAGTCACTATTCAATATTCTCGTCTTGAGAAAGATATCAAGTTAATATCAAACATTCTCGTCTTGAGAAAGATATCAAGTTACTATCAAACATTCTCTTCTTGAGAAAGATATCAAGTTAATATCAAACTTTCTCTTCTTGAGAAAGATATCAAGTTAATATCAAACATTCTCGTCTTGAGAAAGATATCAAGTTAATATCAAACATTCTCTTCTTGAGAAAGATATCAAGTTACTATTCAATATTCTCGTCTTGAGAAAGATATCAAGTTAATATCAAACATTCTCTTCTTGAGAAAGATATCAGGTTACTATCAAACATTCTCTTCTTGAGAAAGATATCAAGTTAATATCAAACTTTCTCTTCTTGAGAAAGATATCAAGTTAATATCAAACATTCTCGTCTTGAGAAAGATATCAAGTTAATATCAAACATTCTCTTCTTGAGAAAGATATCAAGTTACTATTCAATATTCTCGTCTTGAGAAAGATATCAAGTTAATATCAAACATTCTCTTCTTGAGAAAGATATCAAGTTAATATCAAACATTCTCTTCTTGAGAAAGATATCAAGTTACTATTCAATATTCTCGTCTTGAGAAAGATATCAAGTTAATATCAAACATTCTCTTGTCTTGAGAAAGATATCAGGTTAATATCAAACATTCTCTCTTGAGAAAGATATCAGGTTAATATCAAACATTCTCTTCTTGAGAAAGATATCAAGTTAATATCAAACATTCTCTTCTTGAGAAAGATATCAAGTTACTATCAAACATGCTGGTCTTGAGAAAGATATCAAGTTAATATCAAACATTCTCTTCTTGAGAAAGATATCAAGTCACTATTCAATATTCTCGTCTTGAGAAAGATATCAAGTTACTATTCAATATTCTCGTCTTGAGAAAGATATCAAGTTAATATCAAACATTCTCTTCTTGAGAAAGATATCAAGTTACTATTCAATATTCTCTTCTTGAGAAAGATATCAAGTTACTATCAAACATGCTGGTCTCGAGAAAGATATCAAGTTACTATTCAATATTCTCGTCTTGAGAAAGATATCAAGTTAATATCAAACATTCTCGTCTTGAGAAAGATATCAAGTTAATATCAAACATTCTCTTCTTGAGAAAGATATCAAGTTACTATTCAAAATTCTCGTCTTGAGAAAGACATGAAGTTAATATCAAACATTCTCGTCTTGAGAAAGATATCAAGTTAATATCAAACATTCCCTTCTTGAGAAAGATATCAAGTTACTATTCAATATTCTCGTCTTGAGAAAGATATCAAGTTAATATCAAACATTCTCTTCTTGAGAAAGATATCAAGTTAATATCAAACATGCTGGTCTTGAGAAAGGTATCAAGTTAATATCAAACATGCTGGTCTTGAGAAAGGTATCAAGTTACTATCAAACATGCTGGTCTTGAGAAAGATATCAAGTTACTATCAAACATGCTGGTCTTGAGAAAGATATCAAGTTAATATCAAACATTCTCTTCTTGAGAAAGATATCAAGTCACTATTCAATATTCTCGTCTTGAGAAAGATATCAAGTTACTATCAAACATGCTGGTCTTGAGAAAGATATCAGGTTACTATCAAACATTCTCGTCTTGAGAAAGATATCAAGTTACTATCAAACATTCTCGTCTTGAGAAAGATATCAAGTTACTATCAAACATTCTCGTCTTGAGAATAATGCTAGGATGGTTACTATTCTGATTCTGACACTGACAACACTAAATACATACAGTTGTTCTCACATTGACATAGATTGTGGCACATCTCATCTCCACATTATTTTCGCCTCGACATTATCCTTTCTGCAATGCGAAAGCCAAAAATGAAGCAATTCTAGATTTCCCTCAAGTTCAGGAAATCTCCATTCATGTTTGGTCTGAATTTCAATTTAAATGGAATAGTTTGTTTCTGTCAAAATGATATAGATTCAGAGACTAGGTGTGAGCCTAACCCTGCCCCAGACATTAACTTGCGGGTTATCTGCACTGTAAGAGTTTGGAAGAAACTGTACCCGTCATTCCGACAGATACTACCAACCTCACAACTCACACGGTTTATCTGCTGATGCGTTTTCCACGCTCGACCCTACATATGCAGACGCATCATCCCGATATCTTATCGCTGTGTGACGTCATTGACTTACCCGCGCGATCTGTGCACTGAGTGACCGACATTTCCTGCTTACGTCACGTGACTTGTTTACTCGCGATGTTTTGGACAAACATGATCAAAACAAGGGAAGTATTTTGTTTTGTTGAAGCACAGTCGGGGGAGCAAAAAGTGATAATCTATCGAAGAGGCACACTTTAGGTTTACTCATTATAACCGTCCTAAAATATCGTAATAAAGTTTCGAACTGAAAAGCCACCTGTCAGTCAGTGAAAGGACATAGTACAAGGCGCCGCATAAGAATTTGTCTTTTAGTCTTCCAAATTTTGCATATGCGGCCCAGGAAGCGTTCATTGTCCCGAGAATGTGATATTTATCCTTTCGTTTGTCCGGTAGTTAAATTGGGCAGGATAAACCAAATCACAACATGAATCCTTCTCCCTCTCACCTCCCCGACTCCCACCCCTCGCTCTTCCCCTCACGTTTGAAAAAAAGATCTGAACCCACAATTGCCCTGACCTTCCGTTGTTTATACGGTGGACTTATCCTTAGTCTCTGAATATATTTTGACAGAAACAAATAATTCCATTTAAACTGAACAGGAGACGAAGTGAGACAGGAAGTTCAGAACCTGAGGAAACCCAGACTCCATTTAATGCTTCAGCATTGCAGAAGGGAACATAATACACTTCATCCAGGGATTATTTATACGGCTGTGGCGGACGATACCAGTTGTAGTCTGTCTCTCTGAACCACATTATTGTCCCAACTGCCTAGCCATCCCTGCAATGCTAAAGCCCAAAATGAAACAAGTCTAAATTTCCCCAGGTTCAACTCACTGGGACTCCTTTTCAATTTAAATGAGATCATTTGTTACTATCAAACTTACACACACACACACACGCACGCACGCACTCACCCACACTCATATATATATTCAGGGACTAAGCGTTAGTCTTGTTGTGTGGCTGTGGGGGACGATCCTTGTTGATGTCCCATGCTACCTGGCCGACCTGTCTGCCAGCCAATACGTCCCTGCATAGCTTGTCAGTCAGTGGCAGTTGGTAACACTATAACCCTGTAGCTGGACACAAGCAAATTACATGGACTGAGAAAGTGGCGATACAAAACACAGCACAATAACTCGGTAAACACCAGATCAATGGCTTCTGTTGAACTTTTGGTCTTCTTAATCCCCTGACAAAAGATCCCGTGGAAATCCAAGCATGTGGATTATCAGATGGCCACATTTTGACATTCACCAACATGTTTGACTGACGTGCCAACTGAGGCTAAGTTGAAAACATTACCAAGAAAAACGGGCAACGATTGGCGGTCAGATAAGGTTAGAGATTCTGTGGACAAAATGCCATGATGCATATTTTAATTCATTTAATAAGATTTATTGAATTGGTATTGTAATTCTTATAATTTATGCCTTATTTAATTTCTGAACATGCCCATTATTTCTTGGGGGTGATGGGGTAGGCTTGTGAACTATCGTCATACAGTAGGAGGTACGGGTTCAATTACCAAAATGGGTTCAATATGTGAAGGCAACGAATCCCATTTCTGGTGCTGCCGCTCGGAATAATGCGAGAACGCCATTTCATGACAAAGCACAAATGTTCCATGTTCCATGTTCCAATATATATATATATATATGCTATTCAATGACAAAATCTAGAGCAAAGTAATAAAATATAAACTGACGTACATAAAAAAGTATACATCTAGTTTTGGGGGGATTATATTTAAAAAATATTTTATATTTAAATATTTTAGAATGATTGTGACATTGTGTATGTGTTGGTCCAACACCAAAGATCCAGTATCAAATACTGCCGTCATGCATATTATAGAAAGGGTGATATTCAGGCCCTGTTGACATTTAGCATAACAATTTGCCAGACCAACCCACCATTATCATGGATTGGCGCACCCAACTCATACTAGAGACATACAATATAAATATACAATGATATCTTACTGACACGTTTACAAAATCTGGAATTTAAGTTAAGCTTAACACTTGATATAAGAGATTATCGTGCTTATCTTAAAATAATCAGACGGTTGAATCTTTCACATATGACACTTAAAACTGACCATGTGAACAGACGCAACCCTTGTCGGAATATGGCGTCAAAACAAAGCCTTAATCTCGCGCAGGTGCGTGACCTCACGAGACCTGATGTGAAGGTTGGTCAGCTAATAGCTGATGATATATTGTCTACAGAAAGTTCATGAGTCGTGTGAACTGTATAAACACCATGTGGAAGGGATTTCAAGAGTTAGACATTACCCATGTTTGTAGGAGGAATTAATCCGACTAGCGGCAAGATTAACAAGGTCAACCAACGGATCTGACGAAGACGGAAGGGGCCCTGTCAGGGAGTACATAATAAATAAAAACGTTCAAAGCAACTTCAAACTGAAATATTACCCAATGAGAGCCTCAAGTTATGATTCCACTGCTATCCTGTACGTCTAGGCCTGGCAAGCGTCTGGAGGCCTTTCCTCTCGAATCAGTGGGATCGTCTTTGTTTTTCTACACAGTTATTCTGAGATCAAGAGTCTCTATAAGTGCATTAATGGGTTCTCATCGTTGTATAATTAGGAATCTTGATTCACCATTCTTGCAAGCCATAATATCAACATCTAAGAGAGAAAGTATTATACGAATGGCTTCCGATACACATATATAATTTAGCTGCCTCCTTTACAGAATTAATACACTGGGCTTTTGTTTGTAGTTAAGTCAAATCGAGAAGCATTTACAATCTATTACTCGAGGCAACCGGACATTGGTGGGACCGGGTCAAGGGTCCATTTGCCCGCCCAGTAATCAGTCTGTAAAACAGTGAGTAATGGGGTTTTAGTTTTACGCCACATCCAGCAATATTCCAGCGGCGGTCTTAAATAATCGAGTCTGGAACAGACAATCCAGTGATCAACAGCATGAGCACCGATCTACGCAATTGGGATACGATGACATGTGTCAACAAAGTCAGCGAGCCTGACCACCCGATCCTCTTAGTCGCCTCTTACGACAAGCATGGGTTGCTGAAGACCAATTCTAACCGTAAAATAAATTGAATAGAAATCATGCGCAGATACTAGTCTCTAAAACAAACAGAATTGTGTATTTCATAGTTATGAGGAGTAAATTATGATGTAAAGTCTCTGTATGGAGAATGCCCTGTTGTCCTATGTCCAGTTATTAGGAGCTGAACAATGATAAATTGTGAAGGATTTTGCCGGGACCGAAGTAGTAGAGCTGTAGTAGTATAGAGCTTGTGTTAGATATACCTGGTAGTATAGAGCCGTAGTAGTATAGAGCCTGTGTTAGATATGCCTGGTAGTATAGAGCTGTAGTAGTATAGATCCTGTGTTAGATATACCTTGTAGTATAGAGCTGTAATAGTATAGAGCTTGTGTTAGATATACCTGGTAGTATAGAGCTGTAGTAGTATAGAGCCTGTGTTAGATATACCTGGTAGTATAGAGCTGTAGTAGTATAGAGCCTGTGTTAGATATACCTGGTACACCTGGTAGTATAGAGCCAGTAGTAGTATAGAGAGCTTGTGTTAGATATACCTGGTAGTATAGAGCTGTAGTAGTATAGAGCTTGTGTTAGATATACCTGGTAGTATAGAGCTGTAGTAGTATAGAGCCTGTGTTAGATATACCTGGTAGTATAGAGCTGTAGTAGTATAGAGTCTGTGTTAGATATACCTGGTAGTATAGAGCTGTAGTAGTATAGAGCCTGTGTTAGATATACCTGGTAGTATAGAGCTGTAGTAGTATAGAGCCTGTGTTAGATATACCTGGTAGTATAGAGCTGTAGTAGTATAGAGCTTGTGTTAGATATACCTGGTAGTATAGAGCTGTAGTAGTATAGAGCTTGTGTTAGATATACCTGGTAGTATAGAGCTGTAGTAGTATAGAGCCTGTGTTAGATATACCTGGTAGTATAGAGCTGTAGTAGTGTATAGAGCCTGTGTTAGATATACCTGGTAGTATAGAGCTGTAGCATAACTTGTACCTTCTAAAAGAACATTTTGTTCACGTTGGACAGACCGGAGTCTGTTGGTCACTGTTATACCCGCTGTGAACAATGACTTGATTGTGTATTAGACAACAGATACATCTTCTACTCCAGATGAGCTTACATCGCAATAAAGACTAACCGTTGTAACTGTCGGCGACAAGTTGCTTGTAGGTATATATAATGATAACAACCGCCCGTTGTTCTGTGGGGGGATTTTCGACTTAACCTCTGCTCGGGGTCAGTTGTCTTCCTTGTACCCTTACATCGATGGTTCAAGTGATGCGGCTGTTAGCTAAACGACATCATCCTGATATGTTGATCATGAATTTCGAGTGAGTGAGGTTTTAGCAATATTCCAATAATATCACGGCGGGGACCACCAGACAGTTGTACCCACGTGGGGAATCGAACCCAGGTCTTCGGCGTGACGAGCGAACGCTTTAACCACTAGGCTACCCCACCGCCCCCATGAATTTCGAAGCAAACGTACACTTATCATTCCACTTTTACGGTTCCCGTCCCTAGACTACGCGACTTACACCCGTTCCCGCACCCGCACCTCTCTCCGACCCCCACCCCCACCCCCTACACACACACACCTCCGCCTCGATGCACACCTTACCTTCCTACCAGTTCCACTTCCACCGCCTCCATACCAGCTCACCCCTTCCCCCGTGCTTACCATCTCAACCTCCACCCACACCTTACCACCTTACTATCTCGACCCCATCTACCACCTTAACATATCTACCAACACCAACCTTACCTTGCCCACCAGCCATACATACAATCAATTACCACTGACATAAATCCTTCTACTTCTTCTCGTACCTCCACCACAAAAATCCTTCTACTTCTTCTCGTACCTCCACCACATCCACCCACCACTACCTCCACTGTAACGACCACCACCTCCAGCTACCACCTCCACGTCAACTTCCTCCTCTCCCTCCATCACCCCTGCATACCCCCACCTCTACCCCCTACATCCACTAATTCCACCACCCTACCCCCGACGTGCCTCCTTCACCACCCCTACGTGCCTCCTTCCACTTGTTTGTAATGTACAACAGGCTTTGATCAGGTTTAGTTGTTGAACCAGTAAGCATGTTACATATACTACCTTATCACATGGATCTCCCAGCATACCTGTCAAGACACTCTCGGCAACATCTGTCACAGTACTGTCAACATAGGTGAGATTTGACCATGTTACATAAGTATCAACAATTCCACTTTGGTTGTCACAACAAACATGATGTGTACATGCTTAACCGAGAAGGAGGACAAAACACAAGATACCATTCTGTTGATAAATGACAAGTGGGCTGGAATGTGAACATTAGATAATATAACAAAGTAATTCAGGTAGTTACAATTCCGCCGCTTGAATTCTAGTAACGTTTGTAATGTTTCGGTCGAATTTAAGTGGTATAAACATTTCCAAGAATGTCGTTCCTTTCTCCCGACAGTTTACGTCCTGATTATACGACCTAGACTTGCTGTATGTGAATGCCAACGTTACGTCACTTTGTGTAACCATGTTTAAATACTAAAATCGTTTAAGTTATGATCTTTTGTTTGTAGCGAGACGCGGTTGTCTTCCATGTGTTTACAACCTACAGGCCTTTATATGAAACTCAAACCCTCCATCCCGTTTAGAATTTAAACACAGTTGTAAATACGATTAAAACTAAACATTAGACTGATGCTTAGTCGATGAATGTGTTTAATGTTGAAGAAACAAATACATTCTATTGAATTGTAAAGGAGACCCAGCGAGATGTTAGATTCAGAACCTGGGGAATCTTGACTTGCTTCATTTAGGGCTTTAGCATTGCAGAAAAGGCTGGGCGTATGTGAAAATAATCCCGAGATTAGTCTAGCTCAACATTAGCATCTGCCTAATACCTAAACACAATTTGTATAGTGAAGGTTAATTCGAACTATTCGTGATTGAAACCTGAAATGAGAGCAACAATTCAAGGTACATTCGGGTGATACATCACAACTAAGAAAAACGGATTAACCGCATGGTCAACCAGATCCGCTGGTTATTTCAAACGAAAACACATTTTGAAATTTAACAGCTCTTATAAGTTCATCATCAAAGACTTATACTGACACCTAGTCTAGTAAAACAATGTCATCTTATGACATTTTAGTGATTACAAAATCCATATTTTACTTTTAACGCTTGGCACTTTGGCATTATATTTTTCTCTTCTTCACCTCATCAGTATTTATGAGCAAGACAACTTGTGTGGTTTAAGGTTGTTTACATTCACTCACTGAAGCTTAGACAGGCTGTACTAGACTGTGGACATGGTAAACAAGATCACCGTGATTGTTATCTCCCTTTACAGAATACGGGAAATACGGTAAACGATTGTGTTGCTTTGGGGTTTGTTTTTGAATGAGGGCTGACTGACTGAGTATGGTTTTGCGCCGTTTTTAGCAATATTCCGGCAATATCACGGCGGGGGACTCCAGAAATGGGCTTCACAAGTTGTACCCATGTGGGGAATCGAATCCGGGCATTCGGCGTGACGAGCGAACGCTTTAACCACTAGGCTACCCCACCGCCCCTTTGAATGAGGGACTTTCAGGAAGTAAAATGCGGACTTGAATGTTTTTCAGTGTGTGGAATTTCAATTGTTTTCCTTCAGTAACGAGAAGAGCCAAGTAAAGGTACATTAAGCGTCATTAGATCACGGTACAGACGCCGGTTACCTGTGTTGTGAGGCGGCAGTAATCTCCTACACTGAATCGCCCTCACATCCCTGTAGGTGTCGGCTGAGGTGAGACATTACTTCACTGTTTGTTAGGGCAGTGGGTAGCTTTGAGAACAACGCTTTCGGTTCGTCACCCCAAGACTAACGCTTAGTCTCTGAAAATACATAGTTTTGGCATCAACATATAATTCCTTTTTAATTGAAGATGAGCTCCAGTGAGATACGAGATTCAGAACCTGAGGAAGTCTAGACTTGCTTCAATAAGACTTTAGCACTGCTGAAAGGGCTGGGCGGAAGGGAAATAAGGGACCGTTCATAATTTATGGCTAGGGGGTGTGGTGATTTTCTTTTTTTTTTTGTATAATGTGAATGACTTTCCCCTAACATTTATGTATAAAGTATGTGACAACACACCCCATCCCCCATGTCATGTACAAATTCAATAAGCCCCGCCCTTCCCCTTCCATTAATTTCTAAGCATATTTTAAAAAATATTTTCATGTACAAAATGGATGATCCCCTAGTACATGTGTACAAAGTTGATGACCCCCTACCTCCCCAGAACAAAATAGGTGACCCCGTTAAAATCATCATCATCACCCCACATCAACAGTCTTTCTTACTTTGCCGAACCCACCTTTTACGACTTAACCCTTTACGCCACAACAGGATGTATCGCCATAATGTACTGAGCTAATATCTGTGTCTCATATACACCGTTTGTCAAATTGCAGGACATACGAAATTATTTCATCCTGCTTCGCAAAATAGTTATATGTCATTGCATTTGCAAATGCAGGAAATTATTTCATCGTGCTTCCAAAGTGTATTTGATTTTGGGTGTTTATTTTTTGTGGGTTTTTGGTTTTTTAAATTTGGTGGGGTTTTTCCCTTTTTTTTTGTTTTATGTTTGTTTTTGTTTTGTTTTTGTTGTTGTTTTGGTTTGTTTGGGTTGTTGTTTTGGTTTTGGTTTGGGGGTTTGGGGGCAATGTCACCCCACTTCAAAAAGATGGGTGGGGGCATGGTTTTCCTACGCCTATGGTTTCACACATTGTACCGTTGTGGGGAATCGAAACCGGGTCTTCAGCGTGGCGAGCTAACAATTTAACAACTAGGCTACCCCACCGCCCCCTTTACAGTGAGACAATGGTACATTCGACTAATGGAAATTCGACTCAACGATGTTTGACAGTACGTAAGTGACAACTCCGTAGGCTAACAGAGACATTGGTGGCCTAAGCTTTTCAGTTATGTCCCCTTGCAACGCCAGCATCTGCAAATACAAAACTGATACCCAATTATAACTGTTTTTATCTCTGCATCATACCCATACTCTTTGGTTCTACAAAGTGGTAAAGATCCTAAACTCATTCGGACTTTACACCATGACATGCTGTGATATAACTGAAATATAGTTCGAAGCGGCGTTAAAAGACCATATACTAATTTGCAAATGTGTCATACTTTTAAGGAAAATTACGTCCCTTTGTACTCTGGGAACAAGGCGTTCGTAACTACTCGTGTCATTCCGGCAAGCCGGATGGCATTTCGTACCCCTCTCGTGGCCATGTTTACGACTGGGCCCCTATCTTAGTGCAAACGGGCATGGAGATGAAAATAGACTAGCACTATTACCAAGGAAAGATAACTCTAAACCAAACATGGGTGCTCTCTGAATATCCTATATCCCGTGGGCAAAACAGTAATACAGTCATTCACTTTGTAAATGTTTCACTGTTGACAGTTCCTGATCCTTTAGCTCAAAGTTAATGTTTAAATTGTGATTTGCATAGTTCAGCGAAGTTTCAAAGTTCGATGGTGCCGCCATTTTCATGCTTCGAAATGCGTTTTACGACGCGCGATTTGATTGGTTTGCCACGATTCTTGGCAATAATGGCATACGATAGGCGCGCGATTTGATTGGTTTGCCACGATTCTTGGCAATAATGGCATACGATAGGAGTACGAGTCTTCTTGTAGGTCACGGAAAGAGGCGAGTAGTTACGAATGGGAACAAGGATGGGGGAACGCATCCTAATGATCTCCTCCACATTAACAGTCAGGGTTTAATCAATAACTAGGAACGCATCAGTACTATATATTCCGGAATCGGTATGATAGGCCCGCCAAGAGACGTAGTCTGTCTCACAGTCCCTGAACCATATTATTTTCCCTACAGCCTTGCCCTCCCTGCAATGCTAAAGCCCTAAATGAAGCAAGTCTTGATTTCTCCAGGCTCAGGAATCTCGGGTCTCAGTAGGGCTCCTTTTCAATCTAAATGGGTATATTTGTTACAGTCAAAATTATATATATTCAGAGACTAAGCGTTAGTCTACGAGAGACGATTGACGGCCGACGTTTGAGACGAGCATGAAAGACATTTATGTACGCTCACTAAACGGCGGCAGTGACAAAAACAACTGACATTTTTAGCACAGCCCCTTATCCTGGTAGCATCTGAGGTTGTACTTGAACATGCAAATTAAATCGACAACACCATTTCCGCGGGCAATCAACACATCCACTGCTGCTGAAACCATAAATATGCTAATTTGTTGAACAAAAATGGTAATTGAATTTAACTAGAGCCCGACTTGAGACTATCAAACCCACTAACGCCTGGTGATTTAACGGTGTCCTTTATACACTTCTTGTCACTGGCAAATGAAAGGAAATTAAAGACACTTTGTTCCTTCGGGCACGAAATGTAATCTTCTGTCAGAAATTTTCGAATCTTGATCAGAATTTGTCCATCAAAATCTGTAGATAACATTTTCCTTCAGAATAGGAATACCATGCAATATGTAGCTGCTTGAGATAGGGATTTACACCTCAGGCGTTAAGGATGAAGGTAGCGTTTTTCTACTACAGGCGGTACCATTAATATAACATTAATATGACCGTTGAAATAGGCTCATCTAAGTTTGTGATATCTAGCCTAACTATTTTTAATATATATTCATGAAAAAAAGTAGGGGAACACATTGTAATTTTGGCAGATTCGTTTACTACAGAGTCCAGCTCTCTACTTCTCATCAAAGGTTTAGACTCACTAGTGTAAATATAGCCACTTACTTCATGCAACTGTTCTAAACTAAATTTTGCAAAATATTCCATACTGTTTAAAGGTACTGCTAACACATGAACTGATGTATTGTAGAACAAACTAGTAACGTTGAAAAGATTATTGTCATGAGTTCAGTAAAATGATAAAAATCAGTGAAAAACGCAGCTGTTCACATGCACGATATTTGCACATGCAATTCAGCAATTTGATGCATGATCCTCGTGCAATTCATCTGCATAAAGTTTGCAGTTGGTTCCCCCAAGTTAGTGAAGAAGTCCATCTTCGATGTAACCATATGTACATAACATATAGTGAGTGTTTTCAGTGAGTCTAAACTTTTGAAGAGAAGTATATTTATCGTTCATAACCAAACTCGGTCAGTCAGTAGCGTTTTACTATACGAATTGGCAATAAGTCGTAATTTTGGGGCGGGAAAACACCAGATAATGCCTATTTCGGAATCGAACCCGGGACCATTTGCACGACGAGGGAAAACTTTAACCAGTTTGCTAGTTCAGCCCACTTCGTATTTAAGGGGACATTCAAGATCTCGCGTCACACGTGTGTTTCAGATTCTGGTACCACAAAGGGATATAACGTTTAATAGCCACAACCAGCAACTAAGATACTAAGATACATACAGCCGTGTATATAATGAATCTATACCAGTAGGTTGTGGTAGCATGATACAAGTCGTGTAACAACACACATAAGCCGCTTACATCCCTGTCTTGAAACATTTTAAAAGAACATATTTCTTACTTATGATATCACGACTATTAGTGACTTGTAATAGGAGCAGACAGTGAATAAGTAGTCCTTCACGGAGTACCTCACTGACCACGCGTGGCCGCTATAGACATTAGGGCAGTGTAAGAGGTTTAAAGTGGACGAAATAACTGCACCTTAGCTCAACACATCTCCATCCATATTGTACATTCTTGATACTCCAGATGAGCAACCTATACAGGGTCCCGTAGACTAAAGCTTAGTCTCTGAATATATATAATTTTGACAGTAACAAACAAGCCCATTTATGTTGAAAAGGAGCCCTAGGGAGACCAGAGATTCAGAACCTGAGGAAATCTAGACTTGCTTTAGTTAGGGTTAAGCACTGCAGAGAGGGCTTGGCAGTAGGGTAATTAATGTGGGTTCAGGGACTGTGAGACAGACTAAGGGTCCCGTAATGTTACGAGCTATCGTAACTATATAGTTTACCATAGGCTTACGAATGCTACGAAGACTTTGTGGTTCAGGTCCCAGGTCGATTTCATGGATAGGCCGCGCTAAGACACTTGTGTGATCGTACCCCAGGCCAAGTTGCTCATGATATCAGTCACTGGATTGTCTAGTCCAAACTCGATTACGTACATGCGGCGCCTTATAGGTGAAATATCGCTGTGACCGGCGTTGAACAACAAACAAAACAACCGACACAATGTCCGATCACACACCTACTCCAGTAATCACAGTCCACAATATGTGACATCAGTGTGACGCCGACAAGTGATATCTAAATTATGTTCCTGTTGACCTTTACTACAATAGAAGACAGTCGCGGTAACCGAGGATCGAGGTCAGCAATCAAGTTGGTTTATTGCAGACCTGTCGACATTTCGTACTTGACCGCTTGACACGACACGAGTGGACTCTGGTCAGTGGGTGTATAGGGCAGTGGTGGGGCTACACAGAGGAATCTGGTCTATGTCCATTCCACGTCTTCACCACATTAACATTCAGGACTCTTCGTCTAATTCCGGTATGGCCCGCTCGCAAGTCCAGCCTGAGGCGAGTGGTGACGGATACTGCAAGACGACTCGTTATTTCATCAATAGCATTAGATCTTCGTGAAAAAATCTCGAACTATCCATTCCCAAAATTCAAATTTTATGATAGACTTCAATTTTGTTGTTAAGAAAATATCAACTCGAATAAATGGCATAACTGTTTCTAAATTGTTTTATAATCCTACAACAGTTTGCAGACTGGTCCATTACAAAAGAGCCGTGAGAACAGTTGCCACGATGAAAAAGGGGTCGCCATGATCTGTGATCACTGAAGTGGGGAGAAAGGGTCATTGGCTGAAGGGGGTCGTTGTTTGCACAGGTCTGTGATCACTGCATACAGATATGGGAAAAACGTACCCGGGCGGAGAGTCCATATTCCGCAATCCAAACAAACTGTGGCAACTGATATTCATACTCAGTTTGTATTCTCATTACTTACATAACGCAATCAAATGTATCTTTAAACAGTATGACAGTTCCGGCCAACAGTGGAAAGGGTACGTTTCTGTAATGAAACGTACCTGGGGTATTCTATTAAGTAGACACTTCAGCCTCAGAAGACGTTTTCATTTATTAAGTAGACACTGAAGACGTTTACCACTGTAATTAAATGAACCAGTGCGGACACGACGATGAAGGTAATTGGATGAAACTTGGATTCGAACAAACCACTAGCAGATCGCACGACCTCAACCCATTGGGCCACCCAATAAAAGTATTTGGAAACGCCAAGGCGTTATCACGACTGGCAGACATCAATCTGTAACTATTCTCTTCCTAGCCGTCAACGATACTATGTACAACATAGCATCGTGTCGACATCCCCAATCTATATGATGATATACAATCCCTCCTAACCGATAACGCCACTTGGTATCCCACATTTACCCCCTACACAATCTAGTCGCGTCTAAACTGACGTTAATAGACATTTAGGGGATATTCAGCGGGTGACAAAACTGTCCTGGTGGGTGAAAGTCAGGTTTGAAGGGGAGAGTCAACACTCAGAGATCCCCCGGGTCTTCCGCTCGCTCCGACGGCGTTGAGTAGGGCCTGTTGTAAATTGCATACCACACCAGCCTTGAATACCATAACCTACTCTGTCAATCACTGTTTACATTAAGTGTAATAATGTATAAAATAGAGGGTTCATTTTTATCACTGACTTCAGACTATTTTCGGTTGTTTAACGCCGCACGCTGTAATATTCCATTTATGTGAAGGTCATCTGTTGATCACTGGATTGTCTAGACTAGACTCGAGTATTTGCAGACCGACGCCATCTACATGTATAGTCCTCTTGATTTCATCTGAGACCGATGAATTGCTCACTAACACAAAATCTAATAATTGCTACAAAACCAAATTTTGCACAGTCACATGAAATCGACAGACCAACTCTGATGATTTGTCCCATAATTTTGGACACTCGAATACAAAAGTTGTTTAACAAACGATCATTATTTTGTTGTCACTTTTCGCTATATTTTACGAGGGGGGGACCACTTGCTGGTAGAACAGCGAGGTGTGCAAGTTACACGTGTGAAATTTCACTACACATGCTTGTTGATTACCTGGCTGTTCTACCAGCACGTTGGTCTGTCGATTTCATGTGACTGTACAAAATTTGGTTTTGTAGCATTTGTTAGATTTTGTGTTAGTGAGCAATTCATCGGTCTCAAATAAAATCAAACAGACTGTAGCTGAAATATTGCTGAGTGCGGCGTTAAACAACAATCCAACCAACCAACTGTAAATGACCGAGCTTTGATACCTAGCCTAATTATTTTTAATCTATACTCATGAAAAAAATGCAGGGGAACACCTTGTAATTTGGGCAGATTCGTTTACTACAGAGTCCAATATACATTTTCGTTCATTACCAAACGTCCCACTTATGTCATTGGCTCGGTGAGTCAGTATGGTTTTAATATACGAATTGGCAATAAGTCGTAATTTTGGGGCGGGAAAGCAACAGATAATTCCTATTTCGGAATCGAACCCGGACCGTTGGCACGACGAGTGAACGCTTTAACCAATTCGCTAGTTCAACCCACTTCGTATTTAAGGGGACATTCAAGATCTCGCGTCACACGTATGTTTTACGTAATGTCCCAGCAGATTCTGGTACCGCAAAGTGATATAAGGTTGTATAGACCAAAGCAGCAGCTGAGACACGTGCACCCGTATATAAATCTATATCAGTAGGTTGCGATATCATGATATCACTCGTGTAACAACATGCGTAAGCCGCTTACATCCCTGTCAGAAAATAGTTTTGAAACATTCTACAAGTACATTTTTCTGACTGTCAAGTCATAGGAGCAAATAAAACAGTGAATGATTCTGTTATTGCGTACCTCACTGACCATGCGTGGCCACTATAGACATTAGGATACTGCAAGAGGTTTAGAGTGGACGAAATAACTGCACCTTAGATCAACATTTGTAGCATTTCTTAGATTTTGTGTTAGTGAGTAAGTCATCGGTCTCAAATGAAATCAAACGGACTGTAGCTGGAATATTGCTGAGTGCGGCGTTAAACAACCATCCAACCAATCAACTGTAAATGATCGAGCTTTGAATACATAATGAGGTGATTAATATTATGATCAACGATGTACGCAATCGTGGTATGACGATGTTCAGTCAACCGAGTGACCAGTCCTGACAACCCCATCCAAGTCGTCTCCTCTATTCACGTGTAGTAATTGAGAGAGTGTTGTTTTAAGACAGGTTTAGCAATATTCCAGCAATATCGCGGCTTGGGACATTGTAACTATGTGGGGAGTCGTGTCGAGCGAACGCTTTAACCACGGGGCTACCGTACCGTTCCCATTGTGTAGGTTCTAATGAATCAATTCTAACCCAGACTTCCCCCGTAGCTAGTTGACTTGAGACCTAATTATCATTTATTTATAAGTGAGGTGAGGTGAGGTGAAATTGGGTTTAACGTCGTGCTTGAGAATATTTCGCTCATATGACGACGTGCATGCGTGTGTATGTGTATGTGCGGCTGCCTGTACTAGCCCAGACTGAAGCTGGTTTTATAGTGCTAGCCCACTGAGATACCATGCCGCATTGAAGCATGAATACCCCACTCAGACACATTATACTGACTCCGAGCCGACCAGTCCTTGTTGTACCCATTAATGCCGAGCGCCAGGCAGGGACCAACAAGTACCACAGTTTAACGTCTTTTGGTATGACGCGGTCGGGGATCGAACCCGCGACCTTCCGCTCTCCGGGCGGACGCTCTAACCACTACACCACGGATGCGGTCTATTTATAAGTGAATAAAACCAACCTTTTTCTAGAAAAAAAACTTTAACTTCACGCCAAGCAGATTCCTTATTTCTATATTTCCATCTTTTCTCGTTGAGGGAAACAAGTGATATTAGAACACTCCACTAACACAGGTTCTTACACAGTATCGGTGAAAGAAAAGAAAATTACTGTATTGCATTTAAAGTTTATATTATGTGAGATGATAAAATATATTTTAAGAAAACAAAAACGTGTTGAACACTATTACAATCTAGCTGTATGCGTCGTCACGTGGACGGCGACACGGTGATGGGAGGCTAGCGGGGGTTAGTGCTTCCGGGACTTGTCGAGGTGTCCCAGGCAGTTAACCCTAAATATGCTAACAATGAATACACAAAGCTGTATTACTTACACGCCATTGACTAAACGTAATACCATTATGGTTATTGTTATTTTCAAATTTTAGTATCTGAACAAAAAGTTCAGGAAAGCATGACAATTAGAGTGAGTGAGTGAGTTTGGTTTAAAGAATGTTTGTGTTTCTGCTACGTTGTGTATTTCTCTGTATCGACCTGAATGTGGAAGATGGTGCATAATGAAAAGGTTCATCGATTAGGTGAGTGAATGAGTTTAGTTTTACGCCGAACTCAGCAATATTCCGGCTATATGTCAGTAAATAATCGAATCTGGACCAGACAGTCCAGTGATCAACAGCATGAGCATCGATTTACGCATTCCAAATGATACAGAGTAAAACACATGTGAAACCAGCATGCACGGTTATGACAGCTTAAGAAGTAAATGGATCCAACGGATCCTGGAATGGCTAAGGGAGGCAACCCTGTTCATTTTCTTGGAAAACCCACAGAAATTCTGTAGAACAGTGAAAAAACAACTTCGGAGGAAAATAATGCATGGTTCCATTATTTCGGACTCTTTTGCCAATACGTGACATCACTGTATCATATTATTATTATTATTATAGGATATTTATATAGCGCACATATCCAGGCAACTAGTGCATGCTCAAGGCGCTGGTATTTTCCCCTCGATCATTGGATGTCAATCTCAAAGGCACATCGTATTATCAATCTCAACTCCCTGGGGAGTATACATATCAGCAATTGAGCAACCGCGTCTTTGAATTCCTTTGTCGTCGTGGACATAATTTCCCATAATGCATTGTAAAGCGAAGGGCTTGAGTTAGACACAAACAATATTCCATGTATTTTCTTCGCACAATGCCAGCACCTGATTACCATTCTGGGACGGTTGTTGCATCATGCTCGTTGCCCTGGAGACAGCCAGACCTCGAAGTCCTCAAGGGGGCTGAGTGAAATATTCAGGAGCATACTTCATCCAAAGTACGTTTCATTGTTCAGTTGTGTTAGAGTTAAAGATAGTTTGTATGCATGATGGTGGACGAACATTCGTTATGCTAGAAAATATGTCTAATTGCTTATTGAGCAATTGATCCAGTTACTCGCTATGGTCGGTGCCAAGAAGGAAGGTGTAACAGCACACCCTATTGTATGTGTGCACTGTCCTGGACGGGATGTCCAGACAGACAGACAGAACACCGAGTTCCTGACCTGCAGACAGACGACATGCAGACACCAAAAGCTTGTCCGAGGGTTGACAGACAGACATGTATTTCCTGGACTTAATTAAGAGTTTCACATTTCTTTCAATCTTTCAAGCAGTTCGGATTTGAGAGAGAAAGACACAGAGAGACAAAGAGGGGGGAAGGGGGAGAGACTGAGACAGACAGAGAGACAGACGGCAGAGAGAGAGAGAGTGGAGGAGAGACTCAGACAGTCAGAGAGTGATGACAGACTAAGACAGAGAGAGACAGAGAGGGACATACATACAAAAGCAGAGAGACAGAAAGATTCACAGATGTGAGAGATGCAACCGCAGGCTGACAGTTCAGGATCGGGTCCTCTTCTTCTTGAATGCATGACATATAATCACATAATCTATTATTTTCGGGGTGTTTTATGTTTCATTAAGAAAACCGCTATATGTTCATAGTAGGCCATACTGTCTTAAAGAACATGGCGTTATACTGGTGTGACGGGTATGTCAACCCGTCATGTGTATTTCTTACTAGAATACACGGGTTTTGCCCGGTTAAGTATGTTACTTTTCCGTTTTTTATGATGTAAAAGGGAGAAAACTCCAGTTTTGTTGTAAATTGTGAGTTTTGCGCCATGTAACAGTCACTCCGAATAACGAAGAATTTTTCACTCCCCAAAACGGGTTGAGGTTTATGTGTTCACAAATGATGCAACAACACAGCTGTCACACTGGCCTACTCTCAACGGTTAGAGGGGTCCAGATAAAGACACCAAACAGACGAATGCTATGAAAGTTACACGCTGAGTTTGGGTACAGATGCTGTATGTCGGTGAAACTGCTCCAGACATACGTGCAACCTTTGGTACCCATTCCCATTTGTCTTATTCTTATAGTAACACAACACTCTTGAAGGTCGGTGACGGGCCGAAACACTGGTAACTGTACAGGTATTACGGCGACCTAGAAATAACTATAAAACAGAAAGGAATTCTACTAAATAGCGTTTAATATGGCAGTCTGGCTCCTTTCTTCAATGACGCCATCTGCCCGTGCGTGCTTCAGCCACGGAATGCGTGTCTGGGATCCTTGAAGATAACTGTATAATTAGTACGGGTTTTTAAAGACTAATTACGTTAAGATACGTTATAAAACAGGAACTTATAATGAGGAACTCGATCTTGACATTAACACAGCTCTATGGGTCGTTTCACTTGCATACGGTATGTTTCAACGATAATGTTTCCGGGTTAGAAAGGGTCTTCAGAACCCACGCTAAGAGGCGACTAATGGGATGTCCAATATGGCTGACTTGGTTAATGCATGGCAACGTATCCTACTTGCGGTAGGTAGATGCCCATGATGTCAGTCACTGGATTGTGTGGCCCAGGTTCTTATTTTCACAGACACTTTAGTTCGAGTGCAGAGAGTACAAAATAAACACTCATCCCTTAGGTACGCAATATGCCAACTGGGGCGGTGGGGTAGCCTAGTGGTTAAAGCGTTGGCTCGTCACGCAGAAGACACGGGTTCGAATCCCCACATGGGTACAATGTGTGAAGCCCATTTCTGGTGTCCCCCGCCGTGATGTTGCTGGAATATTGCTAAAAGCGCGTAAATCCAAACTCAGTCAGTCAGTCAGTCAATATGCCAACTCTCAAAGAACACCGGCCTTGCTAGAGCACGTGTGGTCAATCACAATGCCGCATAGCAGAATAGCTATTTGACCACACCAGTTCTGTTTGATTGGCATTTTAGAAGTTGATGACTAATAAGAAAGGCATGATATTTCATGGATGACTTCACTATTACGTCATGATGCGACGTTTCGGTATAAGTTCCTGTACCGTTGACCCTCTTGCCTGACATACCGAAACGTCGCATCATGATAATTATAATAAAGAAGTTGTTTTCCATAAAGTACCATACCTTTCTGACCCCACCAGGATTAAAACATCACCTTCGAAAACAAAATCTGTTTCGATTACGGTATTTTGTTTTGTCAGCACATGCTCGCGGGTGTCCCCAACAGGTTTCCTCCCTAACTGGGATGGGACGCCATGTCTGCAACCATTTTCAATATGGCTTCGTAAGTCTAACCCAAGAAAAACAACCGACTGAGTCTTTATTGTTGTATCTGTTATTCGCGGGGGAAGCTTTTGCACAGTATCCTGGTCTTAATTCCCCATTAACCTTGGAAATAGCTAAATCGGACAAAGTTTTTTTACGATACGTTTTGACCGGTGATACGGATGATTTCAAGTCAACGCGGTAATTATCCTGGAAAAAAAAGCGTCAACGGAAAACTTCAATATGGGGCTTTTGTGTCATATACTCGCTCAGACAAAAGAAAGTGTACACTTGAGAAATCAAATTTCAACGCGTGTTCAAAACGTTACTAGGATTAAAAAAAATGGTTTTTAAAAAACATTTTGTTCCAAAACACTACTGTGGATTCCTATCTGCTTCCCTTTTAGCCCGTAAGAGGTGACTAAAGGGATCGGGTGGTCAGGTACATGTCATCGTATCCCATTTGCGCAGATGCTCATGATGTTGATCACTGGATTATCTGGTCCAGTCCATAGAGATGGAATATTGCTGAGTGCGGCGTTAAACAACAAACCAAGCCAAAACCTTTTTCAGCCAACATCAAACACGGGTGTATACTTGTTTTTGCCCGGTAGTGTACTTGTAACATTTCTTTAAAAATCGAAGTATGAATCATTCTTTGTTTTAGCTTACTCATTATTTTCTGTAACAAGTAACAGTGACTCAGATACGTGGGCCGACATACAGCAGGCTAGCGGGAGTGAAGTCTCGATGCGCATTAACTTAAATGCTTGAATTAACTTATCTAACACGATACGTGCCAAATTCAAATTCAACGAAGCAAAATTATTATGCCGATTTTAATTAGAAGTGAACTGGGACGATGTAGTATTCTGTATTCTCCAACTTCATCAGTTTTGTGACATCTGAAATTCGTTAGGAGTTATTCTATTTCGCCAGATTTCACAGCGGTATCACGGCCAGGGTCTTCACACGTTGTATCATCCAGGCCTGGAACACAGGTCTTCGACGTGGGGTCCGCCCGGAGAGCTGAAGGTCGCGGGTTCGATGCCCGACCGCGTCAAACCAAAAGACGTTAAAATATGGTACTTGTTGGTCCCTGCCTGGCGATCGGCATTAATGGGTACAACAAGGACTGGTCGGCTCGGAGTCAGTATACTGTGTCTGAGTGGGGTATTCATGCTTCACTGCGGCATGGCATCTCAGTGGGCTAGCACTATAAAACCAGCTTAAGTCTGGGCTAGTACAAACAGCTGCACATACATATACACACGCATGCACGTCGTCATATGAGCGAAATATTCTCAAGCACGACGTTAAACCCAATTTCACCTCACCAAACGCTTTACCAACTACCCCATTGCGCCTATTTGAAATAAAAGAATGTGGAGGCATCCAGTTCCGTGACTAGATGTACTCCTTGTATAACCAGTAGCCGCCACTGATTGCCATACTACAATGCTGTACTGCGCCGTCTCTCGTACACTTGAGTGCAGTTCATTTTCTCAAGAGGTGTTTAATTACGGCTTGACTGCAAGTAGGCGTTGAGTGGAAGTCTTCAGGAATGTTTGTGTCCTATTACTGAGAACCACTAAACATGTAAGGCGCTACCGCCGACTATACGTGGCTCATGATATACAGGGCTTTCTTATAAAGATACAGTATTTAAGTATCCCCCTTGTAAGTACTGGTTAGAATTTGTCACCAGCAACCCATGCTTGTCGCAAGAGACGACTGGATCTGGTGCTCAAGCACAGGTTAATGCAGGGCTGGACGTTCTTCCAACTCAAGACAAAACGTCGCGATGTTAGCATAATGATGAGCGTTAAACACAGGGACCCGTTTCACAAAAGCCATCGTAGCGCTACGTCTGTCGTAAGTCTATGTTACAGGGGCTAGATTTTGGAAGCTCTCTTAGCGCTAAGATAGTCGTAAGTTAATGTTAATGTATGGCACTTACGATTATCTTAGCGCTAAAAGAGCTTCAAAAATCTAGGCCCAGTATAGGAGGTACGACAGTCGAAGCGCTACGATAGCTTTTGTGAAACGGGACCGAGATCCACACTCCCGCAAACTCAAGGCCAGTGAGTTCCGGCGACTGAAGCCACTAAACCCCTTTAACGATTATATATGGACTGTTCGTAGCCTTATGGTGTAAACCTTTCATTCCGTCAGTTTGATTCCTGTTAAGTCATATCAACAGGTTTATACACATGGTCAACTCACAACGTATTATACTGGACACACACGACATGATGTAGAGACAGACCAGCCTACATAGCTACAGAACGTTGGAGTCGGACGTCACGCCAGATAGGGGCGTTGATATTGTGATATTCCTTGGGACATAGTTTCTGCGTTGTTTTTAAATATTTATCCGATTTATTCAAATATTTGTATTTCACAGATAATAATATTAATCAGAATAGCTACTTATAAAGCGCTTGTATCCATGCACTTAGGCGTTAACATTATTACCCCGGTTAACCCAAGCTACAAGGCGCTAAAAAGTTAACAGTCATATCACCTGTCCCACCGGGTACCCATTCACTGCTGGGTGAACGGAGGCAATGTTTTAACAAACTCACTTGTCTTGGGTGAGATCACCTGTGTGACGCGAGCTACGTTGTGGAGCAGTCCTAGAAACTCTCAGGTGTCGAGCTGCCAAACACGACCTGTAAATCATGTAATTCAACAACCATTTCTGAAAAATAACACAATTGTTTAACTTTCGTGTAATATCCATTCAAACGTACTAGAGACCCAGAAACTGAAAGCAACAGTCCTATTGTATGTCTCTCGAAGGAAATGATGAAACCATACAATCAATGTTAATGCGAAGCTGCATCAATGATGGCATCCTCTGAGGTCCTACGGTGGCTGTGAAGAGTTTTTGCAATTGCCAAGTGTAATTATGTGGTCTGTAAGCCGTGTTTTATTCATGTTGTTTCCTCTAACATATTCCTGAAACTAACGCCATTATTTCAGTTTGGGTTCTCGTGCACTCAGCGAATGTTGTATTCATGAGTGGTGAGCGAGTTTGACGTGGTTACTGGGTGTGAAATAGAAATTCAACATTCTACATGAAAAACTAATCACACAACGTACAATGCTCTATCTGGCATTTTAACCACTTGCTCCGTTCTGTGTATGCACCGTCCACTGTCTAGACTTGATAGACTAAATCGAAATGACGTTCTTGAAAAATCGAAGACGCTTCAAAGAATTATGTGCCAAAGGCATTCAGGCGGCGCACAGGCCGAAAACCAGTTTGAGACCTGTCTACCTTGCTTTTAGAAAAAGTGCAGTTACGCGAAAGAAAGAAATTCCCCTGCCAAATATGTGCAAATATTTATCCAGAGCCATCAGTTCATTCAGCGAAACGTTTATTTTCATTCACAATGCTTAGTTTGAAGAAAGAGTTCTATTGTGAAATGGAATCAAACGGCAACCATGTGAAAAAAAAACCGTTTGAACCGAATGTGAAAATAGTTCCGGTTAGCGGTACATGTTTTGTGTGTAACTGATGATAGACCGCTACTGGGTAGAAATTACGACAGGCATGTTGTCATGACGTCACGAGCCTGACACCAAAGATCAAAGGTCAGCTGAAGTTGGTTGAAAATGTTTGAAATTGAACCTCAATGTCACTTTATAACACATTTCGTTGGCCCGACATTTCATTCAAATTGTAGAAAGGTAAATACTTTGCGACGGGGTAAATGAGATATGGTATGTCGAGAGTACCTGTGAATAGGCACTGAGAAACTGGTTCTTTAGAAGCTGAACGCCACACACAGTGTCAATAAACACAGCGAAACTGATTGTGATTTTGCGTGACGGAAAAAACAATATGTCAATGATTTGTTAATTTAAATAATCAAAGTTTATATCTGGAATATCCTTAAAGAGTATTAACAGATCACGCACTTGATGTTATGCTATCAGAAATGATGTCAAATAGATGTTTTTAATTGTAGCGGGGATGAGGTCAAGACAATTATAGTCTAACGTAGATTCCGCTAGCAGATCAATCAGAATGCAGCATTCGAAATTTATAAAATGCATCGTTCGTATCAGTGTAAATTATCCAAACGTCATCTTTAAATTATCAGAAGGTATTCAATGGGAAATGATGACTAGGAGAAAACACCACCCACGGGACTTAACGGTGACCATCGTCTTTTCTTCCTACTCGACTGGACATGGGTGCCATGTTGTAAGGAGCCACAATTCAGTGCACAATACTGCGTCCATAAGGAAAGAGTATCCTCCCAGAACATCTACAGACTGAAACAACAAACTAATCTCCTGCCTCATGCCTTAGGAAATAGAACAACCCAACTTAACCCGAATGACTGACTGAGTTTGGTTTTACGCCGCTTTTAGCAATATTCCAGCAATATCACGGCGGGGGACACCAGAAATGGGCTTCACTCATTGTACCCATGTGGGGATTCGAACGCGGGTCTGCGGCGTGACGAGCCAACGCTTTAACCACTGGACTACCCCACCGCCCCAACTTAACCCGAAGTACAACGAGGAGAGTTATATGGATATTCAACTTCTTTTATATGATATGAGCGACGTTATTAAAGAAGTTGTATATCCATAGAACTCTCCTCGTTGTTCATCACACCAACTTCTAAATGCCACTCAAAGAAGTTAACCTGAAGTAGTTTCTCAAAACGACTACAACAGTGTATCTCAGATGGGGAATCGGGTACCCCAAGCAAAAAGTGAAACAATTTGTAAGAGATGATACCACTTTATATTATGTTTGCACATTTAAGTCATGATGCCTTGCATTATAATGTCTGATACATGCACGTTGTAAATCATTACCATACTGAATAGTGTCCTTCTTAGCACCGCCATATAGCTGGAATATTGCTGAGTGCGGCGTAAAACTCAACTCACTCACCCCTTCTTAACAGTATCTGGTCTCAGTTAAATTATTTATTATTTTATTAGGTGACCAAAGCACCTAGAAATTTTCTGGTAGGTGGTCAGCTGCTGCATTTTGGGTGCCGGTGTGGAATTGTCTTGTTGAACCTGGTGTGGAAGCCCACCAAGTTGTCCGTCCGAGGTCCTGTTTGATGGTGATTCCAAAGTAGCAGGGGGAATCGTGCATCTACCCAGTTGGTGACAATGTAATGGTTGAAGTTAGTGGCTCTGATAACTTCTGGTGTTGACTGTATGGCACACTGTCAGGAAGACGGGCAAGTCTGCATATACTACATCAGTATCTACCACGTAAGCCAGATCTGTACAGCCAAGGTCCTCTGCATTTCCCAACGGGTGAGCTCAAGGCAGAGTAACCGATGGTGGTAGGAACGGTTGACACGAACCTGCCGACTGTCTGCCATCATGTCCCGCAATTGTTGACATTGCTGATGCTGATGCTGATGCTGATGCTGATGCCGATGCTGATGCTGATGCTGATCCTTGTCTGGTGCAGGCTCGAGTTTTATCGACCGTCGTGATATAGGTGCAATATCGAAAACAACATTCGTCTACTCATGTGTAAGATGAACCGGTGTAAAACAACGTGGGACTTCAGGGAGCGACGTCACCGGCCCCGCTGTTTGTCAAATAGGTGAGTAAGATGAACACGGTGATCAAAAGCTCTGTGACTGATGTCTTGGGTGTCTTGACCCGATGGCGTGGAACGTTGCTCATATTTCACTGGCCTGTCACAGCCGATTACGTACAGGCTGCCCGATACAGAAGGGAAATAGTTGCGGCGGTAAATACCATTCACTCACTCACTAATGGATCCTCAATAGCTGGTTGAATATACTGCTGCCCTTATACATTATAGTTTAAGGGTATTCTTCACTATGTATTATCATTATTACAGAACAGTTTAATGTCACAACTGCTGGCATCGGATTTCTTCCAGTCAAGCTCATCGTTTCTTTCTCAAATTATATTTTTTTCAAATATAAACACCAAGAGCCTGGGGGTAAATTCACCCTAATACCTCTGTCATATGACAATGAACAGTCCAACTACAACGAATAAACAAAATCTACACTTTATTCACTCGTGCGTGCCCTCGACTGTCACTCAACTGTACTGTTTCAGTCCCAATATGTTGTAGTTTAAGATGTTTAAGCGAGACCTGTACGTGCTTGTGAAAGTTGGTTATTGTCCCCATAAACAGCATATCACCATATATCATGTTAAAATAAAACATGTAGACTTTCACAAAACGATGGGCCATTTCACAAGTCTTTAGTTACACCAGATACACATACTTACACAACATTTTGACAGCTGTACGAAATTGTTGCAGCAAAATGAATAAAAATGTCTTCCCAACTATTTTTTACATAATACAACAATACAAGGAGACAATTAAAAAAATAAATGTAGACAGTCCGCATGTAATTAATGCTATGACGTCATCAGTAACACAATAGGTACTCTTCTAGTCTGTCGTTGACACTGTCCCTCCACTGTCTTTAAGTACAAAATGTCGTGATATATGTACATATATGACCTGACTGAAGGATGCCATGCAGCACGTGTGAGCTTAATGTACTCTCAGACGTCAGATGAGTCATGCTCCCAGTGTCGGAACAAATTAATTATTTCCTTTTCAAAAGTCTATTTTTTCACTTTTAGTTCCGACGTGAAAATTGATGTATTCATATATTCATTATTTTTATATCAGAAGGAAAACAGAACAACATGCTCTTTTAAAAAAGGTATTAATGTGCTCTGGTTACTCTTTCTTGCCATTGCCTTGTTCCCAATGGATTGCTACACGGACGAAGGAAAGCTTATCCTCGAGTAACCAGATTAATGTCCATGTATAGAACTGGCGGTGGGGTAGCCTGTTCGTTCAGGCGTTCGCTCGTCATGCCGAAGACCCGGGATCGATTCCCAACATGGGAACACTGTGTGAAGCAAATTTCTGGTGTCCCTCGCCATGATATTGCTGAAATATTGCTAAAAAGAATGCGGCGTAAAACCATACTCACTCACTCTATGTATAGAAATATAATACCCTGCATGACCGAAGATGGGTATAGATCATAGATTTCTTTCCGATGAATTTGTTCTAGGGCCAATATCTTTATTGTCTGTCAGGGAGTCCAATAAAATATATATACACACAATGGAAAATGCAAATCTTTAAAGTGATTCAGTTTATTATTAATGGCACGACATAAGTTTGGTTGGTTGGTTGGTGTTTAACGCCGCACTCAGCAATATTCCAGCTATATGACAGCGGTCTGTAAATTATCAACTCTGGACCAGACAATCCAGTGATCAACATCATGAGCACCGATCTACGCAAATGGGATACGATGACATGTGTCAACCAAGTCAGCGAGCCTGACCACACCATCCCGTTAGTCGCCTCTTACGACAAGTGTGGATTGCTGAAGACCAATTCTGACCCTGACTTACTCGGGTCCCTCACGGCATCTGTGGGTATGAGTGCAACAGAGAAGAACCGATCTTAATGTGCTGTTTATGCATGGACGTGTGTTCTTGGTCGTGTGTAGTATGACATGTATATATGTGGATGTGGATGTGATCACAACATTGGTGTTTTCACCAGAACTTGTTTGTTGTTGTTTAACACAATATCCCAATACATGTAGGCAGTATGAAAATAATGATCGAGCCTTAAAACAGTCTTGACTCGAAGAATTAGGAACGTTCCACGCCAGAGGGTCATGGTGACACGCGTCTTCCCGTGTGACCACCCAGCCGCTTCTACGGCTAGCATAGCTTATTACGTTCAGGAATTCCCACGTTGTGTTTTTGGATGGGTTTGTTGTTAAGCTCCGAAATATTCCTATTTTAATTTGAGTTGTTGTTTTGTCAGACAGTGCACAGTGGTGTTTGTGATATATGGCGGAACTATAAACCTGCTGGTGTGTTTGGGGCCTGGCTCTGTATCAAAGAAGGCGTTGCTCATGCTATTAACCACTGGTTTGTCTGATTCAGACTCGATCATTCGCAGGCCGGCGTTATATAACTATAACCCCAACAGGGGACTGTAGGGTTACCTAGTGGTTAAATCGTTCGCTCGTCACTCCGAAGACCCGGGTTCGATTCCCCACATGGGTACAATGTGTAAAGCCCATATCTGGTGCCCATCGTCGTGATATTGCTAAAAGCGGTGTAAAACTACACCCACTCACTCACTCACTCACTCACTCACTCACTCATCACATCAGGGAAAACATGCTGTCTCGTGTCCCCAATATCTCGAGCTTGTCGTAAATGTGACTACAATGATCTATCATCGCTGTCAACCCGGAACACATAAGTGATCAATTTCATGTGCCCTATTCTAAAAACGGAACAAGTATTATTTCCATGAGCATGTGACGAGGAGGCACCGTGCTGACATGTCGAACACTCCTATACTGCCGCATCCCTAAACCAATCCACTTCAATTACGACAGTCCCACTTTGATAAGCTGCTCGTCTGGAATATTTCCTATGTCTGTGTCATTACAATTACCATTGTCGCAAAATACTGGTGCGATTAGATCATCTTGATACATAATCAGCTTTCACAATGGCACGCTGTCAATGTCGACGGGGGGTCGGTCTAGATGTATAGATCAAAGTCACAGGATATAGCCATTAGGATTATACACCTAACGTACTCGCTGCCACTGAGGGGTGGGAGAGGCGGAGAAAGGGGATTGACGCTGTCAGTGTATGTCTAAGTGCTGACAACGTTGCACATGTTGAAGACAGGGTCGTGGTAACTTTTGCAGGGGACAAGGGTTTCGGACTGCCTGGATGGATGAGTGGGTTAATGGATGGATGGCTGTGTATCACATAGTTTGATTAAAAGCGATTTTAATAGCTTTAAACAAATGTTGAAAACATGATTGTTAACTGGAGAATTCAATTTAACATGGCATTCATTTCCATTCATACCATTGAAACACTTGATATGTCCGATTTCAATGTCCCAAGTCGTTCTACAAGCGATAGAGGGGGGGGAGTGAGTGAGTGAGTTTTGATTTTACGCCGCTTTTAGAAATATTCCAGCAATTTAACAGCTCGGGACACCAGAAATGGGCTTCACAAAGAGTACCCATATGTTGAACTGAACCTTTATCTTTGTCATAGCGTAATGAGCGAACGCAATAACCACTGGGCTATCTTGGTGGTGGTGATGGTGGAATTTGGTTTAACGTCGTGCTTGAGAATATTTCGCTCATATGACGACGTGCATGCGTGTGTATGTGTATGTGCGGCTGCTTGTACTAGCCCAGACTTCAGCTGGTTTTATAGTGCTAGCCCACTGAGATACCATGCCGCAGTGAAGCATGAATACCCCACTCAGACACATTATACTGACTCCGAGCCGACCAGTCCTTGTTGTACCCATTAAAGCCGAGCGCCAGGCAGGGACCAAAAAGTACCATATTTTAACGTCTTTTGGTATGACGCGGTCGGGGATCGAACCCGCGACTTTCCGCTCTCCGGGCGGACGCTCTAACCACTACACCACGGAGGCGGCTTGGGACATTTTTTAGTCAAATGTCCTGAATGAGAGTCTAGACACATGCCTGTTATGTCCTTGATCAAATAATTGTCCAACCAACACGAGATGTGATATATGTCAAAGTTGAAGTTACTAATTCAAAGGGATGAACACTCAGTAAAGGGACGCACAGCCATGTTGGTTGACGGGGAGGAGGAACATCTATCCTAAATCTAGGTCCAGCCATTACCGCTTTTTCTGAGCAACAAGTGAGAAAAAAACGTGGCAATAACAATCTTAACATATTCACATTAACAATCAACACGAACATCCTATGTCACCTAGTCTGACCCTGGTTTGCGGTTGAAGGTCAAGGTAAAGGTCAAGGTAAAGGTCAAGGTATATCGCAACCAAACGTGATGATGTTTTCACTCGCTTCGCACTAAACGCGAAAGTGTACCATCTTTCACTTATAAACGTGATTGTCAAATGTAGATTGTGTTTCCTTTAAGAAACCGAGACCTCTAAACCCAAATGCTGAAAATATTTTGTAATGTCAAAGGGTTTACATGCTCAAACACCACTGGTGCATTTTAATGGGCACAGAGACCATATACAGTACAACCAGAAATTATTAAGAAGTTAAAGATTGTAAATTTTTTTTAAAAATTCACTCATTACTCACGTATTAATGTGAATATTAGTAGAACATAACTCCAGATTCAAAGACAGGTGAACAGTGAGTATTTTGTCAAGTTACCATGGGCAGCAATGCAGGCTTCAATGCGGCGGGGCATACTACTGATCAAAGAAGATAGAAAGTCGTGGTCCATGCTGTCCCAATATCGGACCACCTCTTCTTTCATTTCAGCAATATTTGTCAGATGTTTCTTATTGACACTTTCCTTCATAAGTCCCAAACCATTTTCTATTGGATTAGGTCAGGGCTATAGCTTGGCCAATCTAATAATGTCATATTTTGGGTCCGAAACAAGGCCTGTGAATGCTTTGAACGATGTTTTGGGTCGTTGTCCTGCTGGAAAATCGAAAAAATTCCATAGAACACGTGAGCAGATGGAAGTAATGTCCCTCGAGAATATCTGTGTACCGCTCACTGTTCATATTCCCTTCAAATACACAGAGGGACGTTGCCCCTAACACAGATATGCCACCCCACACGTTAAATTTCGGACTGTACCTTGGGCGCTGATACAAAGGTTTTTCAGTTTGTTTGGTCCAGAATTTCAGTGTATTAGGAAACAGCCACACAAAACTTTCATCTGAGAAAATCACATTGTCCCAGTTAAAATTTCTATGCTGTAAGCACCAGTTCAACCTTCGCTCCTTTTGTTCAGGTTTCATGATCGGTGATGGAATTCCTCGACTTTTCTGCCAACCCATTGCATGCAGCTCAGTTCTAATTGTCGCCTTACAGACAGCCACAGTTCCTCTATCAATCATATCCAGCCTTAAGTTTTCTAAACTCCTTCGTTTGTTTTTAGAAACAAGAATACCAAGCCGCCTCCTGTCACCGACAGTCAATTTCCTGGGCCTACTTGCGCCTCCCTGGTGCTCAATGCCATATCCATTTGCAATATTTTTTCAAAACACGATAAACAGTGGACAAAGGGATGCCTGTTCTACTTGAAATCACTTTAGCTGATCTGATGTCCTTGCTATAATACTCTAAAATCAACTTCCTCTTCTCTAAATCATCCATGCTGAGGATCACTGAAAATGTCGTCTGCTAGCAAGTAAACAAAGGGGGATAACTCTTCACAAACTAATGAAAAAGGATTAACGGAGTTGTCTCTCTTGAATGAAACCAAGCACTTGATAGCTGGTCAAGGTTGTTTATACTAGAAATCCAATTAAACATATTCCTAAAATTCTCAATAATTTCTGATCATACAAAACCTGTGCCTCTGATCGACCCAGGAATATCCGGGTTACAATTGATCTTCACTAACTCATGCTTGTTCTATGAAGCAACTAACGGGATCTGGTGGTCAGACTCGCTGGACTTGGTTGACACAGTTCATCGTATCCCAATTACGCAAACTTGCAATTCAAAACGATATGTCTGAATGTCCCACTTTTATCATCCGAATTCTAATAACAACAGCTATAAAACACTGGCATATAACACATTGTACAAAGCTCCCCCCGCAATCTAGCCAAAGAAGGACTTTCCTCAACAAAGAGTCACAAATTCCCAGTCAGGACCGTGACGTTAGTGTCACGTTCAGCTGTGATATTGCCTCTGTGGAATTACTGTAATTAGTTTTCTTACATTACCCCCAAGAGGGACTCTTGTCATATTTTATTGACATTAAATGTAAAATGGATTGGGTAAAAGCTTTCCAGCTTACATCATGTCCTTTAAATAAAGGCGTATGAAGTTATTGAAATATTAAACAGTGCAATACTTGCATGTGAATAATAGCATTAAGAATTAATAACAAAACATAAACAACTACCCGTGAAGATCCGGGTTAGAATTGGTCTTCAGCAACCCTTGAAACGACTAACGGTATCGGGTGGTCAAGCTCTCTGACTTGGTTGACACATGTCATCGTATCCCTATGGCGTAGATCGATGCTCAAGATGTTGGTCACTTTAATGTCTGGTCCAGACTCGATAATTTACAGACCGCCGCCATATAGCTAATTGCTGGGTGCGGCGTAAAACAAATAAACAAAATCAATAAAATGTAAACGTCTTTGAGATTAAATTGTATAAAATGGAATGTTGTTGACACTTATGAGGATGTTGTGTATTAATAAGCATGTTTGATCACCATAAAGAATCGTGCGACTCGAGAAATAACCGCCAAGTAATAAAATCTTTTTATATAACATCTTAACCGTCGTTGACATAGAATAAGCAATATAATCAGTTAAAAAGTATGGAAGTCGCTTAAATGTTATAGTATACAGTCCCCTACCACTAGGCATACATAACAGGCACCGGTTTAACGTTACCTCAAATATATACCACACTCGTACTTTCCCCCAGACACCGACTTAACCATAAGGGGTGGGTTCCTGGACGTGCCATTGCCCTATATCTCCCAGGGGCACACCTGACTTAAGGGTGTGTAACAGGGGTGGCATCAGAATACCCGGGTGTATCGGGGCAGGGGTGGAGAGATGATGGCCATGGTCTTGACAGTTGTCCTTTGTCACAGATATCGGTGGACGTGCGCGAACATCAGATTGGGTTCATCTTTGTCGACCTGTGCGAATTGCCTTTGTCAATTACGCGGTGATTTGTCATGCTGCCGGTGACATTGAGGTACATAGTACTTTTGCGCATAATTCTCACTGAGGTGCCGCAGTCTGAAATTCAATATTGGAAGGGTATCGCATATCGTTAAGTGTAAACGGAGTCACCAAACGCGGGCACTTGTCAATGCGAGTATGTTTGACATCCACAACGCTCGAGCCAGAGAGCAGGCAATCGGTGTAGGAGGTCAGACTCACGCACAGAGCATGTACTTGAAATATTTGATTTTAACGAAGGAAATATCATGACCTGTGCAAACTTGAACGGCTTTTGTTAGTTACAGGGACGTTTGAAGTTGTATAGTGTATGTAGACACCGCTATCACGCGATGGTCTCGTATGTGTCCTGAGTCCCTCCACTGCTGTTTGCTGAAGATAGAATTACGTATCTTACACCTATGTTTTATCGTACATGTCTAAGAACTGTTTACCTAATTGACATTTTAATTAGCATGGAGCGTGGTTCTTTAGAAAGACGGAAAGTCTACTTGGGCTAAATTACACACAAAAGAAAAAGAAAATATTAGCTGTTAAGACTGGAACAGAAATCGTTTTTACAATACACCTGTTGACCATCATCATATTGTGTGAACGTTTTCTTCCCCAAACGTCGAGATCAGCCCATGTAGTGTCAAAATCTTTATTATCAAACTGTTTGGTGTTAGCATGACCTCTGAGCAGAAACTAGACGCCTTAAAATAATTACAGCGTTGTAATTAGCGTGTAACCACGTCGACGGGAATCGCGTTACTCCACCTTATGGAGGAGGTTGGGTAGCCTGGTGGTTATAGGGATCGTTCGTCACGCTAAAGTCCTGGGTTCAAATCCAAAAGCGGGTATAACGCGTGAAGCAATTTTTAAGGATCCCAACAGGGATATTGCGGCAATATTTCTGAAAGCGAAAAAAGTGTCGACGTCATCATTGGATCAATCGTCGTCATAGAGACTAATCTCATCGAGACATGCATCTGAGACTTTCTGTTAGGGTCTTTGGTTTGTACAAGATGGACCAGTGATTAGTCTATGTATTCCAGGTTACAAACCTACATGATCCGCTGGGAATGTTCCAGGATTTTATACTTGTCGTGGGATCTTACGACTTAATTTATCCGTTCTTCAAGCTCAGTAACTTCTTTCCGTCTGTCCAGTTTGCTAGTTATATAACTGCTGATACTGTAGAACCTTGTACTACCCACCGAGGCTTCTGAATCAGCAGGGCCGATCACATGACTCTGTGACAATGTAGAACCATGTACGACCAATCAAGATTTAGTATAATCAATATGTTATTGTGACAGTGTTATCCAAATTAGCCATATTTTTCAGCGGGTACACGAAGTCCGTGGTCTATTCTACCAGTTGTCCGACTTCCATTTTGGTGGAAGCCGCGTTGGCTGGGTGGGCTAGACGGCTTACTTTCTGGGCTGGCGATTAGGTGCCTGACCCTGAGGTGAGGTGAGGTGAAATTGGGTTTAACGTCGTGCTTGAGAATATTTCGCTCATATGACGACGTGCATGCGTGTGTATGTGTATGTGCGGCTGCTTGTACTAGCCCAGACTTAAGCTGGTTTTATAGTGCTAGCCCACTGAGATACCATGCCGCAGTGAAGCATGAATACCCCACTCAGACACATTACACTGACTCCGAGCCGACCAGTCCTTTTTGTACCCATTAAAGCCGAGCGCCAGGCAGGGACCAAAAAGTACCATATTTTAATGTCTTTAGGTATGACGCGGTGGGGATCGAACCCGCGACCTTCCGTTCTCCAGACGGACGCGCGGACGCTTTAACCACTACACCAAGGAGGCGGTCGCCTGACCCTGAGAGTGTTGGTATACTAGAATCTGTACTTTAATGAGAAAGTGTAATCCCAAATATAACACGTGACACAATTTGTGAAAGTAATGCTAGCATTAAAAATTATTACCCAATTTCAAATTCAATTAGCTTCGAAAAGTCACTATAGTTTTTTCCAAAAATATGTTTTCTGCTGAGGTATGTATAAAATAAACCAGAACTGCAAATCATGAGTCAAATATTATGACGTGGATAACGCCAATCTCACAACCTCAAAATGTTATTGATATTATGTTATTGATATTATATCTATTACATTTGATGGTCGTATCGATGTACAGAATCTGAAAAATCGACATTGTAGAGTCTTGCACAGGTCGTCAGTCTCGCCACCAGCCTGTTGTTACCCTGACAGAAACCTGCATATTCCAGCAGGTCTACAGTGTACCCTTCAGATCTTGCCCTTTATGTAATGTCAATGTTATCCAAATGAGCTGTATGCAGTTGTAACTGTACAAGCGATGATGTGTTGGGTTTTTTCACTTCAGGTGTCAAATATCAAGTTAGTCAAACATGGACGTACGTTTTCATGCTGGTCTGGTTTCAAATTCTGCATCTGTCTTTGATTTGGAAATATTGTGGGATCAGCATATATCCCTTTGAGTTCAGTCATATATTCAAGTATGAAACATGAACACAAATCCAATGTGATGATATCAATAGAGTTCAGTTGATATTGTGATAAATAACAATAATAATTACCACATCTGAGATAAGAGGTCGACTTGACACAACAAACACACATCTGCCATTTGATCCTTTTATTACAAATGGATGATAGTAATTATTTTTGCATGGAATTTTTTCCATTTTGTAACAATGTCGAAAACAATCATTTCATATAAGTTTCCATCCCAATTAACTACATGATAAGTTACAATATTTTTTTGGTTTTTTTTGTGAATTAAATTACAAAAATTACAATGTTATATGCAATTATACAATAATTGCTCTTAGAAATCTGACCCACAAATGTATTTTTTTCTTAAAAAATATATTTTAAAAAGACAAAGTGTTGGGTGTAGCTACACTGGTGTATCACAAAATGCTTAATCAGCTATACAATTTGAGAAAGCAACATAAGCATGCTTCAAAACAATAACTTAAAAACCAGCGCCCATAGTGCACATAATGCAAGGTAAATGCATCTATTGATGAAACAGCTAACAAGGCTTCTACAGGCTCAATAAAATGTCAGTAACATTTTAAAAGTATCTCTTCAATAGTAACATGATAACGAGTGGAAGGGTATTGAATAACAGAAACTGGGTCTAACAATAGAAGGCACCATTAAAAGACAAGGAGGTAAAATGCTTCCTTGTGCAACACCTTTACACATAACAAAGGTAGCTGTTGTACAAGGCTAAACAGCAGTAAACTAAAACATGTGCATTTACTGTGTATAATACAGTGCTGGTACATAGGCGCAGTTAATGGTTTCAAAATATCGCACCACTCTGATACATTATATACCAGTTCTACACAATAATGCCACTTGTTACATTGTCAAATATGGTAGACTGCTTGATCATTTGTTCTGCACAGACTTTAATCTAAAATATATGTCCATTAATATCATACATTTCAGATTTAAGTACAAAATATGAATTCTAAGCTTTTACATTTGACAAGTGTTCTGTCTTAATTGAAAATTGAAATGGATGCTGTAAGTCTAGTTATTCCATGCCCTGTAAGACAACATGGGAAATACAAAGCAGGAACATCTAGAACCAGTCTTTAAATGTCATACAAGCAGTAATTCCATGTCTTGCGTCACCACAAGAGCAATACTTATTTGGAACATCTATGACAAACTACACAGGTCATACAAGCAGACTGAAGCAGTGATTCCGTGCCTTGTACAACCACAGGGAATACACAGTAGGACGCACGTAGCTAGGACTGGGCTACTCGGAAGCAGAGCTGTAAAAGTAGGAGACATGTAGTACACAGTAGCAGCCCACAATGCATCACAGTTTTGGCTACCATGAGGCTGTAGTGGAGGGCATAGTGAACATGGGAAGACAAACTACATGAGAAAAGTCGCTGATCACAATTTGATCAACACAAAACACTGCTTGCTTTCGCTGAGGCCAAAAACCTAATAATTTGCATTTGTCAAAAAATAAAGATTCATTTTCGAGAGAAAAAAACAAGGAATGTTAAAATGAAGGAATTCACTTGATAGTTGCTATAAAAGTCTCTCTCAAAGAGCCATTTGCGAAAAGTCAAGATTGGGAAAATGTTTCGAATACCTTCAATGAGAATTGATAATCCGTCCATCATCATAATGCATATGTGTCTCATAGTTGTGGGGTCGTGTCCAAGCCGAGAAGTGCGTGTTACAAGGTGAATGCACTAAACACTCTTGTTTAGCTTCAAATTGTAAGTAGTCCAATAAACAAAACACACATGTCCATTACTAATGCTAGAAAACTGTCAGAGCAATAGAATGATATGTTCTCTGCTATGTCATCAAGTGCTAAAGGTATTTATATTTCAATCATGAAAAAATAATTCTTGTCATTATGATGGGAAATCGACATACCATACATATTTGCATATCCACTGTGATATGTGTCAATAGTCCTTTTAAACCCTATAGTGTAGTGTTCATGTCACCTCAGTCTCAAAGTAAATCTAAAACTCCTAGATTAAATACTTTTAACATGCATTAAGAAAAATCCAAACAACTGAGGAGTTTGCACATAACAAATAATATTAGTTGTCTTCCTTCAGATGCCCACACAGAATTGCCCTTTCAACAAAATCAACCGCCTATGGTAGTCGCATTCATAAAAATTGGAAAATTTCCTGATCATTTCAAGGCACATCCAGAAACACAAATATGATTCTTTCATCGAAAACTGTATCCTAACAAGACTATCTCTGTCACAGTCACAAGAGACACTGTATCAGATAAACTACAGGTAAACCAAAGGAAATCCACAGGTAAACCACAGGAAATCCACAGGTTAACCACGGGAAATCCACAGGTTAACCAAAGGAAATCCACAGGTTAACCACAGGAAATCCACAGGTTAACCACAGGAAATCCACAGGTTAACCATGGTATATTGCACTGCTGGTTATAGCTAACTTGTTCATAAAAAATGCATTGCTTTTGTACAATGACTCTCATCCCAAGATGATAGTAATAAAATAATTATAAATGTGACTCCACATCTCCAAAGATCTCTTCTTTCAGTCGTCCATCCATTAACTGGGCTTGTTTGTTCATTAAGCTACAATTATTCCTGTACAATTGCCTTGTAATATTTAAAGGCAATATCATCGTGAATAATAATAGAAACTCTACGAGACATAAGCATATGTTTGTAAACTAAAATAGGTTTGTTTTGATTATACGATAATAAAATAAGGTGTATAAAATTCCCTAGCACATTTTCGGTGACTGTACAGTAACTGACATGGCTAACGCCACCTGTTACACATCCGTGCTCTGCCCTCCCATCTTCCCATCCACCTGAACACTTAGTGGTGGGCTGGGATGGGCAGCTCAGAATCCTCAGTCTGATCATCCTCCTGGATTCAGACTCTGAGATCCTTGTCCAATCCGGTAGCTTAGTCACAGGCACCAAGTGCCCACAATGTCATGGTTGACGCCTGTATAGGCGTCAAAAGTATGATGCCGACCCAGGTCACCACGTGTGACACCTGGGGTCAGACACCTTTGTCCCTATCAAAGGGAGGTAAGTCAAGTAGGTGAGATACCATCATGTGGTTTCTCTGTAAGTCAAATCAAGGTTCACCCCTATGCACAGAATCATTGCTGTCAGTTCTGCAGCCACATCCACCATCACATCAACACCATTTGACAGGTTCTGTATTTGCCGACTTCCTTGAACCTCGACATCCTTGAACCTCAATATCCTTAAACCGAACTGATGGAGTGACATGTTTACCGGAACAGCTCTTGGCAGCCTGATCAGCGCAATCTTCCATTAACTTCAGCGCAGCAAGGGCTGCCGACGTCTGCCGTGCTGCAACGCTCAGGCAGAACCGACATCTGCCGCTCTGTAACGCCCAGCCAGATCCGACGTTTGCCGCAGTGTAACGCCCAGCAAGCCACAGATCCCACCTCAGGAGGCGCTTCCTCTTCCTTTATAGATGTCCATGGTAATATAAATATACGGTAAACGAAAACTACACAACAAACATGGTCGTGACAGACCCTCCCTACACGAACGTACACAGCAATTTGTGCGTGTTGCAGTAAGTGATGCTATCTCACAGCCTCCTGTTTAGCCTGGATCTGATGGTCTAGCCTGCCTCTGTCTACACCATCACAGAGGCGGTACTCCACATCACAGGGCAAAAGAGTCCTGAAACAAATAGCAAAACATGTTAGCCAAATTGAACAGCTTCATGTTATTATTAACACCTTTTCATATGATTATTGCAATGGACAAACTCAGCAATTACTCGTGCAATGAAAGTATTACATGTTTTATATGCATCATGCAGTGATACTTATGCACTGAAACACGTCTCCCCATTAGTAAGTACCGGTAGTCCTCTTTCTGAACAATGTCTGTCTTTGAAGATATATAGAATTCTTTTAATACTTGACTCATTCAGATTTTACCACATTCCAACCATAAGAGGTGACACCCAAAATGTACTCATAGAGTTCCACCAAGTGGGGTAGTCAAAATAACCCTTCAATCTCTTGGCCCCTAACAAAGAATACCATTCACACATATGGAATTAATTAAATCTGCTGTTTGAAAAGCTAATGTTTCAATCTCTCCCTTACAACAGGCAAAATGGGATAAACTAAGGTAAATCCACCTTGCTATGATCATTAAATCAGGAGCTGATTTCATGTCCTAACTGATTGTTTACAGCTGAAGACAGAGGAGATCCTTACCTGAGAATTAGAAGTAGTAGACATCACCAGGCTTGCTTGGTTTCTGTGGTCCGGAGGGGTTCCTCTGTGAGTTTGGGGGTGACTGTTGTTGACCGGGAGCTGCCTGAGAAGGGCTTCGACGTTTGCCTCCTGAATTGGGCTCTGCCAGTTTCATCAGACTGGAGAGTCCTTGGGGAGCTGTGCGGGTAGGCGACGAGCGCCGGTGACTTGAACCTGAGCGGGACTGGGCCTGTGTTCCAGACATATTGTTTGGACTTTGGGCAGCACCAGATGCTACAGAGCTGAGTGAACCTGTGCTGGATACTCTGTGAGTTTGCTGTTGCTGTTGCTGCTGCTGCTGACGTTGTTGATGCTCTTGTTGATGCTGTTGCTGATTGTTGGGAGGAGGTATTGATGATCCAATTTGACTTCCACTCGCTGAGAGCTTCAAAGGCAACTGCTGGACTTTCACTCCTTGCGTCTTTTGTTCATTCTTAGCACTTAGAAGATGCATTGGTAGGTTTTGCTTTGCTGCTGCTGGTGCGTTGACGTTGTGCAGGTTGCCGACAGACAGCCGAGGTTGTCGGTTATTGCTGGAGTTGCTGCTTGAGAGGTCAACTGGTTGACTGGACTCCCGTTGATGAGTAACCGGATCAAAATCTTGTAGAGGGTTAAAGAACTCTGCCGATGCTGACCTGCGGTGGGCAAGTTCTCGTTGTTTGTCAGCTGCTGAAGCCTGTTGAGGGCTGCTTTCTCGATCGCTTGACGGGCTGGTTACCCCCTCTGTCGGAGAGGACAAAAAGGGGGAGGGGATATTGATGTTCTGTTCCCTCATCAGGTCTATTTGTCGCTGCAAAGTCTCACGCTGACGTTGGAGTTCATCCTTCTTAGCACGAATGTCAGCCTGCATACAAAGGAAGTAGAACTTGATATTTTAGATGAAATTAAATATACAATGACTTTGTGTGCTGGTAATTAGTCGACTGACTCTGAGAATTTGGGTTCAAATCCAGGATGGGACTCAACTCACGAAAATTCTAGAATCTATTTCACTGAGAAAGTGTAATCCAATATATAGCATAAGTTACTGAGATGAAATTGCTGGTTATAACGTTCCTCTTTATCCATGTTACTGAAAGTGAGAGTACCACTGAACTTTGCAAAATAACATTTTAATAACTTTTATTGGAATTTTAATTGAATTTGGGAATATATAGTTAGCTGACATCAGACAATTGATTTAGCTGTATTACTTATTTTTGCAGTCACTAGTCCAAGATCTACATGTATTTTTCTGGGAGGATGGCCAAAACAATTTTGGGGACCCAAATCCAGAACATCCTGATAACACTGCATTTTTGTTTTGCAGAACATGAAGACAAAATATTTTTACTCAAATTTTCTAAAACATATCATATTTTCAAAACAACCAAGATCTTTGCCCTCTGCATTAGGAATATATATTTGGCTGTCTATGTCGACTATGACCTGTCTATGTCTACTATGACCTGTCTATGTCTACTATGACCTGTCTATGTCTACTATGACCTGTCTATGTCTACCATGACCTGTCTATGTCTACTATGACCTGTCTATGTCTACTATGACCTGTCTATGTCTACTATGACCTGTCTATGTCTACTATGACCTGTCTATGTCTACTATGACCTGTCTATGTACATGAAGCCTAACAGAATGTCCAGCTATTGACCATCATGGTGTAAAATATTGAACAAACTTTATGGATAATAACTTCTGTATTTACTATGAGTGCCTAACATTTAGCTATTGATATCAGATTCTTGTACCGTTGTCAAGCATCAACAGTACAAGAATCTGCATTGAAACATCTCACGGAATAAAGAAGTTGTTATCCATAAAGTTTGTTCAATATTATATGTCCCCACTTCTAAAATGCCTCTCATCATGGTGTACCTCTTTCTTCTCCAGCCTCCTCCTCTCGTCCTCCAGCTGCTCTCTCCTCTGTTCCAGGAACCTCTCCTCGCGACTCTTCTCCTTCTCCCACTCCGCCTTCTCACGGCTGATGTTCTCCTGCAGGTTGCGAAGCTCCTCCAGTTGGTTGTGGCGGTATCCTGTCTTCCTGTCCGACATGTCCGCAGACAGCTTGTTGATCTTCTCGTTGGCCTCAGCAAGCTGGGCCCGGAGACTCTCTACAGCAGTGCCCTGCTGGGCGGTCAGATTCTGGAAAACAAGGACGGTCAGTTAGTGTCAGGCTTATTATGTGCAGAGTGAGTGAGTGATTTGGTGAATCAGTCCGTGAGTCAGTGAGTGTTTGGGTGGGCAGGGGGTAGGGGGAGCGGCGTATGGGCATGGGAGTGACAGAGGAGGGGACAATTATTATGGATTAAAACAAATTCATCATAATTATTCATTCATTTATCAAAAGGGATAAGATTGGATTTTGGAATAACATAAATAATGTTTCTTTACATCTGCCACAGATCTGCACTGACAGATCATCACATTAACATTTTTGTATCAGTCCAAGGTTTCATTAAAAACATATCGAAGATGTCAGTGTTCCAAACACACTCCCAGGCCAACAAGAACTTTTAATAACACTATTTTTATAACTTGCTGTTAAATTATGAGTTGTGTCATCTTTAAAATCTAGCTAGGTTAATGTCTAAAGCTCTTTCAGACTATAAAATTGGAAACCTTTGAAGAAAAATAAATCTGAAGGAACACTTTTCATTTTTTTCAACTATCAGTCTGACAGGACGTTTTTTCACAGGGTATCACTTTCAACGCTGGAACACTTTTTGTAAATTTAACATTTGAAAAGAACGTTTAAACATTTGTGTTATTCAGACAAGTGTGTTTGTCAGTGTTTAGAGCTCTACAAGGTAACGTAACCCCTCTCTCAAATGTCAGCTTCCATTACTGTCACAGTGGCTGTTTGTCGCTGGCACACAGTTCCCAAACACAAACACACAGCCCTGACACTTCCACCAACTGAAATAGCAATTCCACTGTCATCTGCCAATCTCATGCCGAGAAGGAAAAGGCTGCTTCAGGTCAACAACTTTAGCTGTGTTAGAGAAATATTTTGGACAGTTCCACTTTTTCAATACCATTTTTGGACATTTTCATGTTTTTGACACCATCTGCATATAAAAAGTTAAATCTAACCAAAGGAGTCCTTCAACATTTTTAAACTCTAATGTTAAAACATTACATATTTAGAAGGTCCCTAAATTCCAATAACTGCTACGCATCTCTCCTGTGACTAAGGTCTAGCCCTTTTTCTTCGTTTTTAAAAAGAAACCAAAGCAATGAGGTTGTCCAATGTTACTGCTAATCCCGGTTCATTTCTGATGCTTCTTGTCTAGTCTGATATAAAGAACTTTTGAGGTTTATCAAATACACGTAATAAGATGGAAGCTAAACCATCAAAATCAACATTTATTCAAAAAGGAAAAATGTAAATTATCAGTAATTGTAATCAATAATCCTTTCTTTCATCAATGTAGAATACCAAAACATTAATAACAGTTTCTTCAAAATGGGGGGAACATAGAATTATCAATAATTGTGGATCCTGTCATCAACACAGGCACCAACAGTGACACCCCCTCAAACACTGGCTATCAATGGGCAAAGGAAAAGTAAAAAATCATCAAAACTGATTACGAATATTAATGAAAAAGTAATTCAATTGCCCTGAATGGGAAGTTTCATTGAGCACCATCATTTGTGTCAGTATTGACAGAATAAACCCTGCGGGGTTCCCAAGTGTAAATCAAACAAGCCCGCTACCCCTGTGTATAGTCTAAGTACACAGCCATACATTGCCTCGGTATGATTAACTGGCTGGGAGAGATATCCAAATAAACCTACAATTAAATTCTCAATAAATGCCACGAGCATAAGAACCAAAGTTTCAATTGCTTAATAAAGTTTTTCTAAAGCCAAAATAGACGGGCTTTGTGAACTTTGATGTTCGGAGTCACGACTGGCATGACGTGGCATGGTCCTTCCATTTCAACATGCTCGTACAGTGTCGGCCATTTCTTCTCCAGGAATGAAAGTCTCTGGGATGTAATTGAGAGAAAGGAGGGGAAATTCAATTCTCAACAAGACAAAGAGGTGAAATACGTTTGGATTGATTTGAAGTATTGCAAATAGATGAAGATATTGAATGCCTGGAGGTCTTAAACTTCTTATTGGACTGAATGGCAAACCTTTCTAACTGAAGTATCTTTCAAAAGGAAGAAATGTCAATTCAAAATCGACCTGCTCACATAAACATCACTAGCAGATAATAACAAGATTCTGATTTCTAAAGACGAAAGATTTTGCCCTACTTAAAGAAATGGATTTGGAAGCAATCAAGCATATTAAGCATGTTATGTGTGATGTCATATGAACAGCTAGCCTTAAACAAACCAAAGTGACACAATAAAATATTGATCTGAATTCCACTCAGCCCCCAGAAATCAATTGCAGGATTTTTCAATATATTTTGATATCTCTTTTGACAAAGCAATAGTCAGTCCTCAGTAAACATCAAATATCTGTGTCGTTATACAGTGTAGTCAATTTCCCCCCTCACTATATCACACAGTATTACACACATTCAAATGTAAAGACAACCTCACAATTCATTCATTCAGTCCCTAATCTCATCAATCAAAAACATTTGTTCTTATACTGTGTGTTACAGTAATCAGATTTTTTTTTTCCAGAAAAAACATTATCGTGTTATCTGTGAACCAAGGCCAGTCACCCTGAAGGCTAGTTCTCTTTCACCAATCAGGAAGGTCACTTTCAGTTGGGCCCCGAGCTCGAGGTTGGACATGAGGTGTAATTGATTCAAGCAAAGAACAGGTCCACATTAAGGATTACAAGGGAATCCAATGTATGATAACATATAGGTCTATGAGAGAGCCCTGTGTGACACCCCTATGTGTGACAGGTCTATGAGAGAGCCCTGCGTACACCCCTATGCACCCCTGTACAACACCTTAACAGTGATGCCTGTACAACACCTGACACCCTTACAACACCTTAACAGTGACACCCCTGTACAACACCTGTAACAGTGATACCTATGTGAACTGGTCTAACAGTGACACCCCTGTACAATGCCTTAACAGGTCTATGACAACACCTTAACAGTGAGACCCCTGTACAACACCTCTAACAGTGACACCCTGTACAACACCTTAACAATGACAGTGTCCCTGTACAAGCACCTCTGACACCCTGTACAACACCTTAACAATGACACCCCTGTACAACACCTTAACAATGACACCCCTGTACAACACCTTAACAATGACACCCCTGTACAACACCTTAACAGTGACACCCCTGTACAACACCTTAACAGTGACACCCAACACCTTAACAATGACACCCTGTACAACACCTTAACAATGACACCCTGTACAACACCTTAACAATGACACCCTGTACAACACCTTAACAATGACAACACCTTAACAATGTACAACACACCTTAACAGTGACACCCCTGTACAACACCTTAACAATGACACCCTGTACAACACCTTAACAGTGACCCCTGTACAACACCTTAACAATGACACCCCTGTACAACACCTTAACAGTGACACCCCTGTACAACACCTTACAACAGTGTACAACACCTCTAACAGTGACACTGTACAACACCTTAACAGTGACACCCCTGTACAACACCTTAACAGTGACACCCTGACACCACCTTAACACCTTAACAGGTGAATACCCTGTACAACACCTGTGTACAACACCTTAACAATGACACCCCTGTACAACACCTTAACAATGACACCCCTGTACAACACCTTAACAGTGACACCCCTGTACAACACCTTAACAGTGACACCCCTGTACAACACCTTAACAGTGACACCCCTGTACAACACCTTAACAGTGATACCCCTGTACAACACCTCTAACAGTGACACCCCTGTACAACACCTTAACAATGACACCCCTGTACAACACCTTAACAGTGACACCCCTGTACAACACCTCTAACACTGACACCCCTGTACAACACCTTAACAATGACACCCCTGTACAACACCTTAACAGTGACAACCCTGTACAAGCCGCTAACAGTGACATCCCTGTACAACACCTCTAACAGTGACAACCCTGTACAACACCTAAACAGTGACAACCCTGTACAACACCTCAAACAGTGACAACCCATGGTGAACAAAGAGTAACCTCTATTGATCCCAAGGAACCATTACCCTGGCCATATCTAATCTAGAAATCTACAATATGGTGCCTACAGCTTCACATATCTCAGTATTCACAAATACATTCCAAAAGTTTGCAAATCATCTTTAATACAAACGCTAACCACATTAAATATTTCTCCAATTATGATCATGTTGATTTTATTATCAAGGCTGTTTACGCTGAGCTTTGAAATGTTTAACTCAAACGATTTTCAAAATTCTCACAAATATGTTCAAAGGAGTTCAGACAGAGTTTTTCAAACATTTTTTCTATAATCTCCCCATATGCCATAAATCCACACCACCAAAGAACATTTGAATAAACAATTACGTCTCTTGCAGAATAAATTTCAACACGCATTTGAAATCCTAAAGTAGCAAAAATATTAACTGGACAAGAACTGAGAGAATTTTAGATTCTTAAGCATGTAAGAAAAATATACAAAACAGAATTCTTGGAAGTCTTGGAGTCCTTTCATCAGTCAAAGAGAAATTTTTCCACCAGCTGTCGCTTTTTGTCTGCATCATGGTTCTCCAAAAAGTAAGAATCGGTTTGTCACTGGATCTGTGCCTACATACACTACTGCCCCTATGTCAAAAACATATGCAGTCTCTCATTGAGAAACATCATCCTCGACTTCATGGAGGAAGTTGTGTGTTCAATGTTTCAGATACATTAATATCAATTTTGTTGCCAAAGTGAGCTTGTGTATTATGTGCAGCAGAGTGAATGAGGTGTACATTTCACAGACTTACATACATAACTGACTGGTAAACTTTAAGACTTATAACAGAGTTCCTTTCATATTGCTAAGTTCATTTGAACATGTTCTAAGGACTAGTTTCATGGGGGTTGGGGGGTGATTTATTAGGAAGTCCGATCAGATGATGGGAATATTGTTACGAGACATATCAGATTATTTAGCTTTCTTTCAATGTATGCGAGCATGTCACAGTAGGTGAGAGTTACTTCAGTCTGTATTGTCCCACCAAGAGAGTATGCTGATATCTGATGGGCAAAAGATGTGTGACAGAGTGAATGCTGTTTTATGTCACACATTCATCAACAAAATTCTGTCGTGGAATCCCAAGGGCTGGAGAGGAATGGGAATGAGAGGGTGCCATTAAGGATGAGTTACAAAGACAACAGAGGGAATGAGAGGGCGCCATTATTTACAAGGATGAGAGGGCGCCATTGAGTTACAAGGACAACAGAGGGAATGAGAGGGCGCCATTAAGGATGAGTTACAAGGACAACAGAGGGAATGAGAGGGCGCCATTAAGGATGAGTTACAAGGACAACAGAGGGAATGAGAGGGCGACATTAAGGATGAGTTACAAGGACAACAGAGGGAATGAGAGGGCACCATTAAGGATGAGTTACAAGGACAACAGAGGGAATGAGAGGGTGCCATTAAGGATGAGTTACAAGGACAACAGAGGGAATGAGAGGGCGACATTAAGGATGAGTTACAAGGACAACAGAGGGAATGAGATGAGTTAAGGATGAGTTACAAGGACAACAGAGGGAATGAGAGGGCCATTAAGGATGAGTTACAAGGACAACAGAGGGAATGAGAGGGCTCACATTAAGGATGAGTTACAAGGACAACAGAGGGAATGAGAGGGCGACATTAAGGATGAGTTACAAGGACAACAGAGGGAATGAGAGGGCGACATTAAGGATGAGTTACAAGGACAACAGAGGGAATGAGAGGGCCACATAAGGATGATGAGTTACAAGGACAACAGAGGGAATGAGAGAGCGACATTAAGGATGAGTTACAAGGACAACAGGATGAGTTACAAGGACAACAGAGGGGAATGAGAGGGCAAGGACATTAAGGATGAGTTACAAGGACAACAGAGGGAATGAGAGGGCTTACATTAGGATGAGTTACAAGGACAACATTGAGAGGATGATTAAGGATGAGTTACAAGGACAACAGAGGGAATGAGAGGGCCATTAAGGATGAGTTACAAGGACAACAGAGGGAATGAGAGGCAACAGAGGGATTGAAGGATGAGTTACAAAGGACAACAGAGGGAATGAGAGGGCGACATTAAGGATGAGTTACAAGGACAACAGAGAGGGATGAGTTACAAGGACAACAGAGGGAATGAGAGGCGACATTAAGGATGAGTTACAAGGACAACAGAGGGAATGAGAGGGCTTACATTAAGGATGAGTTACAAGGACAACAGAGGGAATGAGAGGGCTTCATTAAGGATGAGTTACAAGGACAACAGAGGAGAATGAGAGAGCCACATTAAGGATGAGTTACAAGGACAACAGAGGGAATGAGAGGGCCGACATTAAGGATGAGTTACAAGGACAACAGAGGGAATGAGAGGGCATTAAGGATGAGTTACAAAGGACAACAGGATGAGTTGAGTTACAAGGACAACAGAGGAGAATGAGAGGAGTTACAAGGACAACAGGATGAGTTACAGGACAACAGAGGGAATGAGAGGGCACATTAAGGATGAGTTACAAGGACAACAGAGGGAATGAGAGGGCGACATTAAGGATGAGTTACAAGGACAACAGAGGGAATGAGAGGGCGCACATTAAGGATGAGTTACAAGGACAACAGAGGGAATGAGAGGGCGACATTAAGGATGAGTTACAAGGACAACAGAGGGAATGAGAGGGCGACATTAAGGATGAGTTACAAGGACAACAGAGGGAATGAGAGGGCGCCATTAAGGATGAGTTACAAGGACAACAGAGGGAATGAGAGAGGCTGACATTAAGGATGAGTTACAACAGAGGACAACAGAGGGAATCAGGAGGGCGACATTAAGCCATTAAGGATGAGTTACAAAAGGACAACAAGGACAACAGAGGGAATCAGAGGGCCATTAAGGATGAGTTACAAGGACAACAGAGGGAATGAGAGGGCGCCATTAAGGATGAGTTACAAGGACAACAGAGGGAATGAGAGGGCGCCATTAAGGATGAGTTACAAGGAGGAAGGTGAGATGGGTGTGGGGCTTGGAGTGACATTGTTTCTGAATCTTTGTTTATTTCATTTTAGTGAGATGTTGAAATTAAAGTGAAGTTAATGAGCGATGGGGATCACTGGAAGCAAACATACAAGAGTGTGTTTAGCACTGGCTTGAATAGTGTTCCAGTTACCTGCATCATCATGTGTCAGTGTAATTTGGGAGGTCGGACCAAAGTCATGCAGGTCTTAGACATTTACCACCTTGGTCAAACCCAGGAGCATGAGTCTGGTGTTGTAAACCTAGAAACAGTCGTAGCAAAATGGGATTCTAACACAACTCTGCACATTTCAGTTGTGACGCCTCAGACAACAGAACCACATTCATCTCCCAGATGGGAGTGACAGCTATGAATACGTGAGGTGAGGTGAAATTGGGTTTTACGTCATACTTGAGAATATTTTCCTCATATGATGACCTGCATGCGTGTGTATGTGTATGTGCGGGTGCTTGTACTAGCCAAGACTTAAGCTGGTTTTATAATGCTAGCCCACTGAGATACCATGCCGCAGTGAAGCATGAATACCCTACTCAGACACATTATACTGACTCCGAGCCGACCAGTCCTTGTTGTACCCATTAATGCCGAACGCCAGGCAGGAAGCAACAAGTAACATATTTTAACGTCTTTTGGTATGACGCAGTCAGCTATGAATAGGAGAGACAGATACGAATGAGAGAGACAGAAATGAATGGGAGAAACAGATAAGAATGACACAGCTCAACTCACCATAAGGTTGTGTAGATACTTGACAAGCTGGGATATAGAGAGGAGTTGTTCCTGGTTGCCCTGGGATGGTGGTAAGGATGATATGGAGGAAGCTGACAGCTCTCCAAGTGATCCCTTGTCACTGGATCGATCGGACCCCCTCGAGTCCTGCTCCTCCCAGACATGCGGGATGGAGCGCTGGAGAGGGGATGCTGGCTTGATGGAGTCTTGGCGATGGACGTCACTGACAGTGGGATCCTGGAGACAAAAATACATATAGTTACAACTGACTGAGTTTGGTTTTACGCCGCTTTTAGCAATATTCCAGCAACATCACGGCGGGGGACACCAGAAATGGGCTTCACACATTGTGCCCATGTGGGGATTCGAACCCGGGTCTTCGGCGTGACGAGCCAACGCTTTAACCATTAGGCTGCCCCACCGCCCCCATATATTTACAATATGAAACATTGACGTGTGTTAGTTACCAAGAGAAACCTAACTGAAAGACACACTCAATGATTTCCTTCCTTAACTGGAAGCTGTGTTGGCTGAGTGGGTTAAACGGCTGACTTTGTGTGCTAGTGATTAGGTGCCTGGTGTGGGTTCAAATCCAGGATGGGACTCAACCCAACAAAAGAACTAGAATCTGTACTCTAATAATAATAATAATAATATACTACTCACACTTTGCTAAGGATCACAAAAATTCACAACTTTACTTAAACGTAGATTCATAATTTGAAATTGTATCCATTTAAAACTGGATAAATAATTATATGGTAACCCCTCTTTAGGCAATCAGTCACTTTAATCTAACCTTATGCACTTGATACGTGAGTAACCATCCAAAATGGTTTTCATGGCACCAATCAACCATTTTGCAAATCATGGAACAAGTCATTGACAAGTACACAACACCTGTCAATAGCAGGTATGGGATCCACAAGATGCAGTGACATACTGAAACCTAGGATCCATGCTTACAATAAGCTAAGATATTTAACCAAATTTGACCCCACATCATAATTTTCTGTTGAATCCATGATTTGATCCTTAGCAAAGTGTGAATAGTATAAATGGATATTTCCCATGCGCCATAGTCCATCCAGAGCATGCTCAAAGAGCTACATATAAAAAGAGTCACTTGAGTTCAAGAGGAAGATATGACAATTCGTCAAAATGACCATGAGAATATTTCGCAGTTATAGGTTGTAGACTTTTTTTGAAGAGGAAGGTTTTGAGTCCCGATTTGAATGCTTTTAAGGCTTCTACTTAGAAAGCATAATCCCAAATATAACATACATGACATATGTTAACTGACCCTACCCCAAGCAATGACCCAACCCCAATCTTGCACAACCACCATGTTATCTTTCAAGCTATTTCTCCAAATGTAAAAAAATACTTCAGATTTCTTCCTCTTATGAAAAAGACATGCAGTCGTGTATACAAAAGAAACTCCTTCCGTTAGAGTCAACGTTCTGTAGACTGTGTTTACTTGTCTTGACTCTGACGTGTCTGAACATTACCTAACTGTGTCAGTAACAGAACTCTCTCTCACAGGCAGGAGCAACCCGATCCCAAATGTCTGCAAAACCTTCTTCATGTTACAAATGGCAAACAGCTTCAAAGTTCATAATAACATATAAATTATTTTCCTCGAAGTTTCAATTTTGTTTTTCCAAATGAATATTTTCTGATGCAAGGAACAGAAGGCTTCTTTGCACTGGAAGGAATATCAATACTATGGCAGCTGTTCTGTCTTATTGCTGAAACTGACATGAGTGTTGCTACAGAATATATATTGTCACTATTATCACGCTGGTGATTATTTACAAGCTGAGGTAAAGTCAACAGTTTTTGTGCAACTGTTCATTGCTATTTTACATCCTAAGACCCCAAGCTATAAATTATAAAACAGATACAAGGTGGTGATTATCATGTAGCTTTTCTAGAATTGATCTTTTCAATAAGTTTGGAGGTTTGTCAATTACAGATACATAATATTCAAAATGATTGCTTGAAATTATATGACTATAAATACAAAATCTAAAGAACCTTCAAAGAGAAAAAAAGATGGAAAACATTTTTGTTGAAAAAGACATCCAATGATTAGTTTTGTGTACACTATTCAGTTTATGACAGAAATACACCAATTACAATCTTGTAAACTATTGAAGCGAACATGAAGCATGAAATTCAGACTAGAGAGGTAAAGTATGAACATACAGTCCGACTGAAAATTTGCCATGAATTATTTGCACTGGCAACTTTGAGTATCTCAGCAACAAGTAGGCAGACAGCTGTTTACTACACAACCGTCAACAAAGTCACAACTCTATAACAATAACATCACAAAAATACCACAGCTAAATCATAGAAACATTACAGCAATATCACAAGAATTTTACAGCAATATCAAGCAATATTACACCTATGTTACGGCAATATCACACTTATAGCACAGCTAACTGGCAAACAAGGATAATTTGGACCTGCGCAGAGAACGCGTTTTCGAGAAGTAGCGTTGCACGGCAATGAGCAAACCCATTTGGTTTGTGAAAGGTAGAGCAGATGTAGGCTAGTGCACGTGCATTGCATGACGATGAAATTGATTCCGCCTTGCTCATAAGACTCTCACGTCGGTGTAGCAAGTCGCACTACACTCGATTGCGGACAACCTCGGGCACCTTCCAATGGGAAGCGCCAATGGGCGGCACTCATACATGCCAATATGGGGCAATTGTCAGGTCGGTGCTCAACTTATCCTTGTTTGCCAGTATGTTGCATCAGTATCACTTATAGCACAGCTATGTTATAATTATTCTGAATTTCAGGAAGTAGGCACACCAAATCCAACAATACCATCAGCAAAGCAAACCTAATATAGCATGGTCACAGCTGATAGATAGTAAACCATGGATAATCATCTACTAAAATATTACCCATACTTGACGACACAGCGGTCAACTGATCCCTACTCAACTATCAAGGTTTATGTTCTTTATGCCCTAAAACACCTCATGAAGGAATACAACATTGCATAATCATCTATCAAAATATTACCCATACTTGACGACACAGCGGTCAACTGATCCCCACTCAACTATCAAGGTTTATGTTCTTTATGCCCTAAAACACCTCATGAAGGAATACAACATTGCATAATCATCTATCAAAATATTACCCATACTTGACGACACAGCGGTCAACTGATCCCCACTCAACTATCAAGGTTTATGTTCTTTATGCCCTAAAACACCTCATGAAGGAATACAACATTGCATAATCATCTATCAAAATATTACCCATACTTGACAACACAGTGGTCAACTGATCCCCACTCAACTATCAAGGTGTATGTTCCTTATGCCATAAAACACCTCAGAGAGGGATACAACCATGCATGATATCACCCAGACACCCAAATATCCACAACTATTTCCTGGCATCTAACAAGCTTCAGTTTGTCGGACTCACTCTAAGACCAACAAGCATCTATAGTGAGGGAGTGAGTTTCATGACGAGCAAACGCTTTAACCACTAGGCTACCCCGCCGCCCCAAGCATGTCTACTGTACCTACCATTGGAGTGGACTCTGGCATGGACGACGTGCTGCTGTCTCCTTCAAGTTTGTCCAGACTCAGCAGACTTGGGCTGCGTCCTTCAGCGTCACGGATCTGTGGTGCAAACCGCTTCTTTAGGCCGCCTACAAGGAAACACTATCAAGTCAACCAACTAATAATGTCAGTTTTTTCCTGGATAAAATATCACCTATACTTCCTGGTTCATAAAAAATGAACCTGTAGAGGAAAGTACATGTCTAAAACAAAACAAATTTCTGACTGATGGTTATTTGATAGCTCAGTCCAGATGTCAACAGGAATGATGTAAAAGTGAAATTTCTATCTCTGCCTTGGATAGGGTTGTGAGCAAAATACCAGCTATGCTCGTCACTGCATAAATGTTGCAGACCCATGAACATCCGGGTTACAATTGGTGTTCAGTAACCCATGCTTGACGTAAGAGGTGACAATCGGGATTGGGAGGTCAGGCTCGCTGACTTGGTTGACACATGTCATTGAATCTCATCCCATCAACATTGCTGAGTGTAACTTGGCAACAAATATAATGTCACATGTAAGCAGTTCTTGTGCAACATTCAACTAAAACAAGCCAGCATGACCTTTACCTTTTGGGACATCATGACTGCTGTCGAAACCAGCAAATGTTTCCGCTCGTTTTGGGACTGGCATAGCGACGAAAGAATTGCTGACATGCTCTCCGACGCTTGACACACTTCGACTCAGATGGGTTCCACTTCCCTGCAGGATTGTTGCCAATCGAGAAGCTGAAGGGAAGATACAACAGAACATGGAGTGTCCACAATAAACAGGAAATCAATCACTCACGATATATTGTCAGTATCTCATAGGATGGCAGGTATATCTGAGCATGAACATGTAGTCCATTAAACACAAGACAGATCCTACACTGCAGCCATGGTGCACTGTGTCGTAGCAGGTAAGATGTCGCTCACAGCATTAATGACATACTTTCCTTTTACCCGTTAGTAATCATGCTGCCTGGATTATCAAATATAAGAGGCGGTGGGGTAGCCTAGTGGTTAAAGCGTTGGCTCGTCATGCCGAAGAAACGGGTTCGAATCCCCACATGGGTACAATGTGTGAAGAACATTTCTGGTGTCCCCTGCCGTGATGTTGCTGGAATATTGCTAAAAGCGGCGTAAAACCAAAACTCAGTCAGTCAGTCTCAAATTGAAACATAATTTGTATTACACAAAATCAACACAAGACACAAACATGGTGAGAGTGTTACCATGCGTACCTTCATGCATAGCAGCTTGTAGCACTTCCAGAGATTCACTGCCGGAGGCCTCTTCATGCATTGAACTTGGACGCTGAAAACAGAATTCAACAATGAGTATACATAATTATTTGGTTTCAATCCTTATTTAATGAATAAGAAACCAGAAAAACATTTTTTGGGGAATCACACAGTGTGAGCACATTAAGACTGATAAAGGTAGTAGGAACTTCACAAAACATCACACTGCGAGAATAAAGACATAATAGAAATAAGAGATAAGTCAACTGTTCGTCCACCGAGTTCTTCCAGACAAATATAATAAGCTGCAAGGGAATACATGGTATCTGATTGCCAAACCATGCGATTACTTTTGAGATTTATGATTCCTTAGACTGAAAAATAATCAAGGCCATGTCTAAAAGCTGTCCACTGTTTCCTGCTAGAGAGACTGAGTGTTTTGGTTGCTAGGCTTGGGTTGTAATATTCTGCTGAACAAAGTGACTGACTTTCTATCATTGTCTACAGTCTTGTGTGTTAATGAAACAGTGTTTCATTGTTACTGACTTGTATATTTATAAGAATATAAGTCCATATGTCCTAAACATGGATCTACAAGGATCATGAACACTGTATTTTTATAATTACACCTCTCTAAACAGATGTAATACAGAAGTGATCTACATGCATGCGTACCGAGTTTGGTTCATCGTTAGCCTTGTACAGGTCAAGGAGCTCCAGCATCAGCTTGTTCTTCTCGTCACAGCAGTGTTTGATTTCTGAATCCTTGATATGCAGTTGATCTGTGGGCAAACAACACCATACAGTCTCTGTACACTCTACTCTGAATCAACACAGTAATCAAAATGAACCCTCCCTACAATCATGTATGGGCAAACAATACCTTTATATTTCTTCAAGGTGTTTCATGAATATTTTCCCTGGTTCAATTCCCAAAATCCAAATAAAGGGTGGGAAGTGAAAAACATCTCAAAATAACTTTTGCCCTTTAGAGAAATATTGTTGATTTTACAATGTCTGTTCATACAAACTTGACCAACTTGACCATTCTGGAAGTTAAATGAATATTTATAGTGGATCTGAATACAATAATGATAGCATATATCTAATATTTCTCTATCCAGTTTAAGCCTTTTTCATATTGTTTGTGGAACTAACCTATAATCAGTTTGGCCTTCGCAGCTCTCTCCTCGAGTTTCCGTTTTTCTTCCTCCATTTCAGAAGATGGTACTTCCTCTTCCACTGCAACAGAAACAATTACCATCAGACAGTACGTCTACAATCTGACACAAACAGCAGTTAGTCATAGTGATCAGTTACAGAGGGCTAACTTGTCATAGGAACAATCCATGAACATAAACTTTGGGGTTTTAAGAAATTCACATCAGATTCCATGGTATGATCTAAGATAGAGTTGTGTCACCTCAGGTGACTTTATAACAACATGTAAAATGATCAGTCTGCAATCTGCATCTGGCCAGTAATCACCTTGTAAAAATACATATTTTTTTTTATTATTATTATTATTATAGGATATTTATATGGCGCACATATCCACACACTAGTGCATGCTCAAGGCGCTGTTATTTTCCCCCTCGATCATTGGATGTCAATCTCAACGGCTCATCGTATTATCAATCTCAACTCCCTGGGGAGTATACAACTCTTGCTGCCACAAGGCGCACTGAGTTATTGTACCCCGTACATACATCAACTGGTCAGTCTGTACTGACATCAAGATGTCATATATAAAGATATGTCTCAGGGCACATGACAATGAATTAGTTCATGACAAATTCAGCTTGAAAAATCTGATTCTGCAAGCCTGAGACACATGTGACTCCAAGTCTGTGTAACGTGGAAACCTGTGCTGAAGGGGAACCTACCTTCACGAGGACACTTCTCATTCGCCATCTGTATGACCTTGATCCAGCTCTCCTTGTCATCCTTGGAGCGGCAGACCAGCTCGTACATCTCGGGGTACTGGCTGTATTGGGAGATGAGGTAGATGCCGTGACTGTCACGTGTGTCACGCTTCTCTCTCACTAGCAGTTTGTACAGTGGTATCACGCAGGACTGGAACACGAAAAGTGGAAACAATGAAACTCAACTTAAGGATTCAGTGAGTGTGGAAACATTTCCACAAGCAAAGCAACTTTACAACAACTGCAGATAATATATGGTCCAACAACTGAGGGCCATTGCTCAGCAGCAATCCACTTCTCCATACTGTAACCTAATCAGCAGTCCACTACAGAGTAATAAGACCCAATCAGGCTGTTCATCAACACCTCATCCAGTACTAAACCCATATTCTGACCAACAATGTCTCTGGGTTCAGAAAACATGAGTAAGTGAAAAGGTTTGGCCCCTCTCAAAAGTTAGTACACATCAACACCATGTAAGAAGAATGCTGAAATGGTTTAAATTGTCCAGACAATCCAGTGATTGATAATGCAAACAACAATTCACTCGGGTGAGGTCAAAAGATCACAGTCAGAACACAGCCTGGGATTAAACATCACAATCACTGGATCCTAACATGATAAAAGGGGCACAACCCAAGACAACCACAATTTTGTATCATCTAAATAGTGTCATTATAATTAGGACATCGTAAAGGCAATTCCAAAAATGAAAGTTGTCTTTCAATGAGAGTGAGTGAGTATGGTTTTACGCCGCTTTTAGCAATATTCCAGCAATACCACGGCAGGGGACACCAGAAATGGGCTCCACACATTGTACCCATGTGGGGAATCAAACCCAGGTCTTCAGTGTGACAAGCGGATCCTTTAACCATCAGGCTACCCCACCGTCCCCTTACAATAAGACAATACAGCTATATTACGGTCACTCTATCCACTGCTACCAGACTCAGTACAAGATACACAGTCCTCTACTTTATCTAGACCTCACCTTGCCATCCTGGACAAAGAATGTGTATTTCTGGTTGCTCTCCTGCACAAAGAAGATGAGGTCAGTGAGGACAATAGCCAGCAGCTCCACGATTCGACCTCGCGCACTCTTCCATCCAATCAAACCCGTGTGCACCAGTTTGCGACCTCGCAAGGTTATGTCATGGCGCTGAAACGATTGATGAATATATAGTCTGAACCTACATACCAATTAACCAACAACACAAAAGTAAAACAATGTGTAAAATAGCTCGATGTTTATCTCACCTGTTAAAGGAGGGGGCAGAAGAAAAATAATCCTTGATGCATAACCCAAATGAATGACCAAAAACATCTCACATCCAAAACAAATTTTGAGTTCCTGACCATGACCTTGTGTGTGTCTTACCTTGAACTTCTTGCCCTTGAACACAGTTGTGGCTCGTGAGTCTATTTTACTCTGAATCTCCACCAGTTTTTTCATAGTTTGCAACCCTTTCATTGACATCTGTCAGCACTCCCTTGCTCCAGTTCAGAGCTCTACTTAAAAGGTCGCGATCTTTCTTGTCTGAAGAGTGAAATATAGAACATCAGTGCACAAGAATACTAAGTCTTGGCTATTATCAGAAACAAATTCAGTTTTTTGTAAATAAAAGGGGGAAATTATATGAATGTATCACTGACAATCACTCAAGACACCAGAGATTGTGAAAAGGGTTAGCATGTCCTGATCTACTGATTGCCCCCGCCAACATTGTTTTATTTGTTTGTCAGTTATATCCCTATTTGATTTGTTTGTTTGTTTGTTTGTTGTTTAATGCCACGCTCAGCAATATGCCAGCTATATGGCGGTGGTCTGCAACTATATGACCAGTCTGGACCAGACCATCCAGTGATCAACAGCATGAGAGACGCAACTGGGAAACTATAACATGTGTCAACCAAGTCAGCGAGTCTGACCACCCAATCCCGTTAGTCGCCTCTTACGACAAGCATGGGTTACTGAAGGCCACTTCTAACCCGGATCTTCACGGGTTGAAATCACATGTAAGTATGTTCATCTGCTCGCTTCCTCCAGAACACCACTTGCTTTATAATCTACACTAAGAGAACACTGAAATTGTATTAAAGATGTTGTTCTTAAAAAACTTTATTTGTTCCAGTTCAAACTTCTAAATCTTACACAAAGATATAAACTTTATGATAACAGAGTCAACACAACTTGCTACAGAGGTATATGAAATGACAAATTCTTATATCAAAAGGTTATCTTACCTTTAGTACTCTTACATATTGCTTCAATAAGGATTGGATATTTTGAAAGACGTATAGTGACGCCCAGGATAAAATCTGGCACATCTCGGCGCTTACAAGCACTGTGGTTTATACATGACTGAAATCACAAAAAGGGAGACATAAATACCACTAAACCATTCCAATTTCACAACACACACATAGAAACTATGCTTAATTGATCATATGTCTCCAAAATCTATAAATCAAAAATCAAAATTGCCTCAAAATATAATCAATTATCTGAAAAATATTCAAAAGATTTAAGCGAAAAATTCATACAGCAGCAAGAAAAATTTTAATTTTAGAATAGAATATTTAAATGCTAGAATTTTTTTGCAACAGACTTACTTTAAAGAATATTTGCACTTTCCGATCTGTTTTACATAGGTCTTTATACAGCTGCACGGCTTCCTTGTGTTTACTGCAGAATGCACCATAGACTGCCTTCATCTGTACGACATTTTCACCATCAAACTGAAAAATCACAAAAACATATTCACAAATGAATTCAAACAACGCCATCAAATGGATTTTATACATAAAGCAGATTTTTCAGTGACCATCCCGTGACAAGTAGGGCAATTATGTAGATTTTACAACTGCTTCAAACACTGTGGTTACTGGATTGTCTCCCTTTGATATGTTATACCCTGTTAGTTATCATGGTTTTACCTTCAAAATAGTGAGTTAGAGTTAAATTCCTTTGAAAAGTATTATAGATACAATGCAAAAAAATATTTCTTACTGCTTGTGTAACTTATTTCATGAAATTTTATCACTTAGATCCTTTGTAATAGTCTCCAAATTTAATCATGATGTAGATTGATTTTCTTTGCTTCAGAAACAATTTTTGATCTAGAAAGATCAAGATGACCTGATTTTTCCTGAGTGTGCAAGGTTAAGAGTATTTTTGTTATCACACCACTACATAAATTAGTAAACTTGAGATAAAACGTTTGATACGCACCATAACTTTTATATAAGACTGTATATTTTTCTGTTTACCATAACAATCACCCAGAATTTTCATCCTGACATGAAATAATAAAAACGTCATTCCTTCAAGTGCACAGTCTGGTGATGCTCCTACCTGGTCCAACAGAGTGCGTCCGACATCATCAATGCTGCGGTCATGTTTCACTTGCTGGAGTTTGAGAAGCTGAGCCAGGAATGTGGTGTGTATCTCGATGAGTTCATCCATCTGGGGGAAGAGTCGCTCAACCTGTTCCGCAGGCATGTTGAGGTCTTGCAGGAGGCCCTGGCTGAACATCTGCAGCAGAGTGAGTGAGTGAGTTGTGGACTCAGTGAGCGGACATGTCAGGTCAGGTAGACGGCTTGTCAGAAATATATCTCGACAGTCAATAAATGTTAATCAGATAAGCTATGTTGCATACCAATATGAAGAGATTTGTAACTTTAACTCAACTAGATCAAGAGCCTAGATTCATGGTTCACACGTATGCACTCAGCCCAATGCAGGAAATTTGTAACTATGTGTTTGCTTAACACTGCACTCGGCACTATTTCAGCAAAATGGCGACAGTCTGTAAATAATCGAGTCTGAACCTGACATTCCAGTGATCAACAGCATAAGCATCGATCTACGCAACTGGGATACTATGACATGTGTCAACCACGTCAGCGAGTCTGGCCACCTGATCCCATTAGTCGCCTCTTACAACAAGCATGGGTTAACTGAAGACCAATTTGAACCTGCATCTTCACGGGTCTGTAAGTATGTGAGTAAGCACACTCACTGACAGGTTTTAAATGAGTCCGATATGTTGGGTCTGCCATGTAGTATGCTCCTGGTGACCAGTTAAACAAAATATCCACCTACCTTCTGCATAATAGTGAGAGTCTTGCAATATTCCTTCTCCGTCTGTATCAGTTCTGAAACATAACATGCATATAAGTATTGGATTCAGTTCACAGGAAACAGAACACATCCACAACATCAAGTCTGTGTGTTTCCTGAATGGTGACTTGTCTGATACTTCATGCAACATTGAATAGTTGAGTTGTACGTCTCAGTCTGTGTCATGGGTTGGAATCATTCTTCATGCATAGAATTTGAGCTTTATATGCGTCTCAGTCTGTAGTTTCCTGAATGGTGACTTGTCTGATACTTCATGCAACATTGATGCAGTCTGCCTGAATGGTGACTTGTCTGATACTTCATAATGCAACATTGAATACAACACTAGTGAAACCTCAGTCTGTGTGTTTTCCTGAAGCACTTGTCATATTCATGCAACATTGAATAGTTGAGTCTTACCTCAGTCTGTCTTCAATGGTACTTGTCTGATACTTCATGCAACATTGAATAGTTGAGTATGCCATCTTCTAGTCTGTGTGTAAATGTGACACAGGCCATAGTCTTCATCATTCATAGTTTACTTTATGCCGCTTTTAGCAATAGTCCAGCAATATGCAGGCCATAGTCTTCTACAACACTAGTGAAACCCTCAAGCAGCATGTCATATTTGGGATTACCCTTTCTCAGTACTCGCTCCCACCAGTATGTATGAAGCATAATGTGACACAGGCCATAGTCTTCTACAACACTAGTGAAACCTCAAGCAGCATGTCATATTTGGGATTACCCTTTCACAGTACTCGCTCCCACCAGTATGTATGAAGCATAATGTGACACAGGCCATAGTCGTCTACAACACTAGTGAAACCTCAAGCAGCATGTCCCATCAGCATGAATGAAGCATAATCAGTTTGAACATGGAATTCAAACCTATGACCATAGGATCCTCACACATCAAAGAGACATAACTTTACATAGAACAAGTTTGAAAAGTGTTTACATTGTCGTGGTGACCTTGAAAATAAGGTCAAGGTCACCAAAAGCGACTGTTGTCTGTGTAATCCCCCAATGTAGACTGTCACCAAGTTTGAAGACGTTGGGTACAACAGTTAATGAGATATCACGTTAACAAGAGTTTCAAAAGTGGTCAAAGTGTCCTGGCGACCTTCACAATAAGGTCAAGGTCACCAAAATCGACTGGTGTATGGGTAATCCCCCAATGTAGGCTGTCACCGAATTTGAAGACATTTGGTACAACAGTTCATGAATTATCGCGTTAACAAGAATCGTCACATACGTACGTATGGACGCCGCTGAATACATAGATCTCAAGATCTCCTGGACTCACCCCAGATTGTGTCCTGGCGTTTAATATCCTTAGTATTCATCTTTTTCAGCGTCTGAAACAAAACACCAACAATCGTAAAGCTGACTGACTGACTGACTGAGTATGGTTTTACGCCGTTTTTAGCAATATTCCAGCAATATCACGGCTGGAAAACCAGCAATTGGCTTCACAAGTTGTACCCATGTGGGGATCGAACCCGGGCCTTCAGCATTACGGAGCGAACGCTTTAACCACTAGGCTACCCCACCGCCCCTCGTAAAGCTGAAGGTATTAGTTCTCATCTGTAGGACTGACTGACTGAGTATGGTTTTACGCAGATTTTAGCAATATTCCAGCAACATCACGGCGGGGGACACCAGAAATGGGCTTCACACATTGTACACATGTGGGGATTCGAACCCGAGTCTTCGGCGTGATGAGCCAACACTTTAACCACTAGGCTACCCCACCGCCCCCTCATCTGTAGGAAAAACTGTGGAATAGATGTGCACTTCATTCAATGAGTATGTAGTGATATTAGTCTATGTAGTGGAACATGCTTCAATACGTGATGAAACATATGCATTAGCTTTGAAATCTTCATGGTAACAATGGAAAAACGAGCATCTTGATGAAGTGTGAGTGAGTATTGTAGATACCGCTTTTAGCAATATTCCAGCCATATCACAATGGAAGACACCTTCACACATTGTACCCATGGGAAAAATTGACATGACAAGCAAATTGTTTAACCACTGGGCTACCCCCTACCGCCCCTTGTTACAATGTGGTGGAGATGATGTTGATCTGATGCCTGGCAAACCTAGAAACAATAAGGGCAACTGTGAATCATTAGTCTACTGGGGATATCAGCCTACCTTCCTGTCCACAGTGAGACTCCATGCCTCAGGTTCATCAAAGTCCAACATCAACTCTGGGTAGTCATCAAATATGGAAACCTCGGTCCTTACTGAAAGAGAATGGCATGATAAAACATCAGTGTTTAATGCAGGGATGGCACAAGCAATATCTATTTTCAGCGGAAAACTTAATATTGTGCCATCAAATGAGGGGTTCAGGGGGGTGAGTTGGAAATAAAATTGTCAGAAATCCGCCAATCGGCGGAAAATTGCCATCCCTGTTAATGATTTTATCTTTTTTAAATTGCAGTTTGGAAGAAAAAAACAGGAGAAAAAAGATACACGTTTTATTCTAAGTAATAATTACTTACATTTTGCAAAATGCCCCAAAGGTAAATATAATCTAACACTGTCGGTTAAGGATTCTTTAATTACAAGAATGCCATCATTTTGAAACAAAAAAGTCAGTGTGTCTTCATTCTATCTTACACAAAAATCTGACAATCAACTTGATGCTAACTCAGATTAGAGATAATTTGTGTCAAATCAGCAGATCATGATATCGAAGAGAACCATGGTAGGAAATCCCCAAACAGCATCCCCATAATGAGAGTTATCTCCCTTTGACTGTTGACAACGGTTGTAGTAAATTCAAACAGACTCAAGGAAGATCAAATTTGAAAATTCCTGTTTTCTATGAAAACTCACCAGTTGTAGCTTCGAGGGACTCCATAGATTCCGATATTGTGTCTTGTATGCTACAAACAACACAAGAGAAGTCAGTACCAAGCACCTATCATGACAAATCAACCATACTACATAAAAATCAGGCAAATTTGAACTTCTTTTTAGCATACATGTGAGATGTGTGAGAATTAAGACATGACTTACTTCGAGTGTCCAACATCAGGACCTGACCCAACAGAATCAATCTCATCTCCTTCATTGATAGCCCTGCAATGTCAGAAAGCGTCATATTAGCAGACTTCACCGGCCAGCAATATTGTCCAACCTCCACCTTAGCCTACAGTCCATTTGAGTCAGAAACAAACCGATGAATTGCAAATTTTATCATTGTACAAAAGTCCCTTTCTCTGCACTCCTCCCTCGTAAGAAATAGTGAACTGTGTCAAAATTTTCATGATAGTTTCTTAAAGAACTTTTTTTGTGGAGTCCGGAAAAGTTTCAAATATAAGAAAGCTGTTGGGTATTAGTAAATGGTAAACATGTGTACTATTTATATTTATGTGGCAATTTTGTACAATGATAAAATTTGCAATTCATCGGTCCGTTTCTGACTCAAACGGACTGTAGGTAGTGGTACAAATGTGTAGCAATTCAGTCAACCAAAACTAGAAATGCAGCATACACCAAGATTAAGCACCTTCAATAACAACACTGGCTTATCAACTTGGATACTTTATTTTGGAATATCAAATCAATAACTCCTGTTATGTGTGTGGGCATTTTTGCATATGCACATGCAAAAGACAGACCCTTCAAGTAGAGTATGTGACACACTGTCTGCATGGTTCTAGGGCATGTTGGCCATGGGTGTTACCATCAAAGTAGTCAGCGGCCATTGTGGACACCAAATCCTCAATTTGATGCATAACTGGCATAGGAACTAAAGACCAACGGAATTGTTGAATATGTGCCACATTGAAAGCTCTGGTGGTGACGTTGTTTACACACTGTTCACATAGCTAGCGTGAGTGTAATGAGACTTACTCCTCCACTGACTTAAACGGCCACTGAAGAGTGCCAGGGGACGAGGCGCTGCTGGAGGTAGGAGACGAACCAAAGAGGCTGTGGGCAAACATCACATGCAGTGAGAACGTGCAGGGGCATACACATAGATGACACATAGCACACATTAATAGACACACACATCACACAATGGACACACATAGATGACACATAGCACACATTAATAGACACACACACACATCACACAATGGACACACAAACAAAGATACACACACATGACACAATGCACAATATTAGACACACACACATTATCACACAATGGATGACACACAGCAAATATTAATAGACACACACATGACACAATGGACACACACAAAGATGACACAAAGCAACATGAATGGTTGTTCACACAAGTCACAACAAGCACACAACACATTAATGGACACACTCATCACAACACACACACACACTCTTTCTCTCTCTCACACACACAAACACACATACATAAACACTCACAACACACACAGCACAGCACATTAGTGGACACACTCCTTACAACACACACACATAAATGGACACACATCACACCAGACACACACAAATGACACACCACACATTCATAGACACACACATCACACAATGGACACACAAACAAATGACACATCACACAATGGACACAGAGGATGCAGCACCCCCATGTCACTCATTAATGGACACACACAGATCACACAACACAAATTTATGGACAGAGAGATCACACAACACACATAGCTTACACACAGATCACACAACACACAATAATGGACACACACAGATCACACAACACACAATGGACACACAGATCACACAATAATGGATACACAGAGATCACACAACACACATTAATGGACACACACAGATCACACAACACACATAGCTTACACACAGATCACACAACACACAATAATGGACACACACAGATCACACAACACACATATGGCTTACACACAGATCACACAATAATGGATACACAGAGATCACACAACACACATGGACACACACAGATCACACAACACACAATAATGGACACACAGAGATCACACAACACACAACAATGGACACACAGATCACACAACACACATAAGCTTACACACAGATCACACAATAATGGATACACAGAGATCACACAACACACATTAATGGACACAGAGATCACAATGGGACACACAGAGATCACACAACACACATGGAGCTTACACAGATCACACAATAATGGATACACAGAGATCACACAACACACATCACACACACAGATCACACACAGAGATTAATTAATGGACACACACAGATCACACAACACACAATAATGGACACACACAGATCACACAACACACATAGCTTACACACAGATCACACAATAATGGATACACAGAGATCACACAACACACATTAATGGACACACACAGATCACACAACACACATAGCTTACACACAGATCACACAATAATGGATACACAGAGATCACACAACACACATTAATGGACACACACCGATCACACAATAATGGATACACAGAGATCACACAACACACATTAATGGACAGAGAGATCACACAACACACATAGCTTACACACAGATCACACAACACACAATAATGCTTACACAGATCACACAACACACAATAATGGATCACACACAGATCACACAACACACACATGGACACACAGATCACACAATATGGATCACACAGAGATCACACAACACACAATAATGGACACACACACACAACACACATAGATCACACAATGATGGATACACAGAGATCACACAACACACATTAATGGACAGAGAGATCACACAACACACATAGCTTACACACAGATCACACAACACACAATAATGGACACACACAGATCACACAAAGATCACACATCAATGGACACACAGATCACACATTAATGGACACACACAGATCACACAACACACATAGCTTACATACAGAAAGACACATATTGCCCAAACATAGCCAAACCAACACATGTTGAAGTGTGAGTGAATGAATGAGTAGTAGACATCTATCTAGCAATACTGACACACTATCCTGATGAAGTGGAAACAGCAAAAAGACAAAAACATGTTAGAATTCAAATCTTTGTGTGACAAGTGTCCGCTGTCTTAACTGGTTTAATCCTCAGATATAGGTACAAGCAACCTCTCCTTTATCAGCCCTTGTTACACTGGGCACGTTGCAGCAAGACTTAACAACAACTTGTTTCTTAACAGTGTAATGGGGACTTGGGGTTCAAAACTCATATCTCTGGCACCGACTTGAAAATAGAAAGAGGAAGAAAAACAACCCCACAAAGAAAATAAGAACCAACTAGTACCTCAATCCCGACAACCCCTCAAACCCAACACACAGGCAAAGCCTCTGCATTAAGATCACTTTGACCCTCTAAAAACCAAAGGGCCTTAAGGTTTGTTTGCATGTTACAACATAAGCTATACATCGTAGCAGATACTCAGGTATGCGTGATGCACATGATATTTATATAAATGCCTTGAAACAGAATCTTGTCATAATCGTGAAGTCTTAAATCAGACACGTCAGGGTATATGACTTTACTGACAACAAAGCACCCCAGTCGGTTAGCTTCAGTTCAGCTGTTTGCCCGAACTAGGCAGCTGTTCTGTCTTGTGACCATTATGGGAAAGCACTTTATTGACGTTGTGCAAAACCATCCGAGGAACACCAACAATAATAATTACACAACCCGACCTTGACTAGGTTCTATTTTCAGTAAAGCACAAATGTGCATACAACAGCCCTCCAAGGAAGAATAGACCTGACTGGGGGAAACACAGCAGTCATACAGTCACAAATGTATAGACTTCTTCAAATGCCAAGTGACTATAAAAGAATTGTTTCCTCTCAATTGAGATGTAACTATATATTTAGTGTTGTTGGCCAAAGTTCTTTTTCTTTTCTTTAAATCACAATTTCACTGCTATATAACTGAAAAAATCATGGAAAATACAATCTGGTGCTGCCAATATACAAGAAAAAGATAATGTGATTACACAATGCCATGAATACTTATGCCATTTAGAAAGTGGTCAAATGTAACATATGTTATATTTGGGATTACACTTTCTTTGTAAAGTACAGATTCTAGTACTTTTGTTGGGTTGAGTCCCAACCGGGATTCGAACCCACACCCTCAGTAAGGCACCTAATTGCCAGCACAAACAGTCGGCCACCTAACCCATTCAGCCACACGGCTTCTGAGGGTGTGGGTCCCTGGATGGGACTCAACCCAACAAAGGTGCTAGAATATGTACTTTACTAAAACTGGAAAAATAATAGTTTGCATAATTCATCATCCATTTTGCCTCTTGACAAAAATAACTTAGAAATGAGAAAATAATATGGGGTTATCTTGAAGACAGAGTAAGTACTTATAGATATTGTACATTCTGATTCTGCTATAGTCTGTCTCACAGTCCCTGAACCACATTAATTTCCCTACTGCCAAGCCCTCTCTGCAGTGCTAAAGACCTAGATAAAGCAAGTCTAGATTTCCTCAGGTTCTGAATCTCTGGTCTCCCTAGGGCTCCTTTTCAATTTAAATGGGCTTGTTTGTTACTATCAAAATTATATATATTCAGAGACTAAGCCTTTGTCTAATTCTGCTACAGCAAGATGGACAGAATGGTAACGAACCAACAACAGCCTTCCCCGAATGTCAGCTTGTGACTCCTACCTGGCTCTTTCCCAGTAGTTCCTTCATCTACATTTTCTTGTTACCAACATACTTACACCACAACATCACAAAGTAACCAAACTTGATTACAAGATAACACTGCCGGTAACAAGACACATTGTAATAACAAGAATACCCCCTGGCCCCTACCTATGCCTTTCCCTGACCCCTTCCCACAATCCTCTGGGACATCATGCTTGACCCCTAGTAAAGTGCAGCTTTGGTTACCTGTGTTGTTTTGAGAGTGTCCAGTGTCCACATACTATTACCATACCAGGTACAAGAGGCTCTGTATGTTGATGGACACCAGTACGTATACTTCTCTCTGACTTACAGTACTCAGCATTCTTGTACTCACATAGCAACTCTGAATATGATTTCCCTTTTTTGACAATTTTCCTCTTGGTTTTCATACCTATGTTATTTGGCCATACACCGCCCTGTTCACAGGACAGATTCTGACTGTTCAAAGTTTAAATCCTCTAAACCTCATCTGATAAATGGTGGTTTTGCAATACCTCTAAACCTCATTTCACATAAGAATGTATTGAAGCACTGCAAGTTAATTGAAATCCATTTAGGTCACAGGCAGTAATGACTTAATTATATACAAAATATGGTGAATTATTCAAGCTGGTCTCTTTCACTAGGGGCGGTGGGGTAGCCTAGTGGTTAAAGCATTTGCTCGTCACGCCGAAGACCCGGGTGAGATTCCCCACATGGGTACAATATGTGAAGCCCAGTTCTGGTTTCCTCAGCTGTGATATTACTGGAATATTGCTAAAAGCGGTGTAAAACTGAACTCACTCACTCTTTCACTATATTAAGATGATACTATTGGAATGACATTGATGGACAAAGTCAGTGTCAGTAAGGTGTGGGGGGTTGGAGTATCTTGGTGGGGAAAGACAGTCAAGTGGTACAAGTGTTAGGTCATGTTGTCTGTAATCCCAGTTCGATTCCCAACATGGCTACAATGAGTGAAGGCAGCTCATGATGTCCAAGATTTATATATTGCTGCGGGTGAATTCACGAAGTACGTCCTACTGCATGGGTAGGCATGACTATGTATGTGATCCAGGTATGTGATCCAGGTATGTGATCCATGTATGTGATCCATGTATGTGATTGATGTCAGACAACAGACTCCACACTACATATCTAGGTTCCACACAGGCAGACAGACAATTTCACACAGGAATGACATCACACACAGAAATGACAATTTCACACACAGAAATGACAATTTCACACAGAAATGACAATATCACACAGAAATGACAATATCGCACAGAAATGACAATATCACACAGAGAAATGACAATATCACACAGAAATCAGACACTATAACTCAAACAGATTTTCCTAGACACAACAAGAGAAATAAGAGGCAGGTCTCCACACTGTTGTGACAGATCAAGACAAGGTCATGCAGGTAACATTACTGGGTATTTAAACTGGGGTATTTACATTGTGAAAATGGAAAAGTCAAATGCAAAGTAAATCTGATAACTATCTTGAGTGCTAGAGAGACAAGCATCTGACTAAATATTAAACAGAAAACAATAATATCAAACCAAGACGTGTTATCCATCTGGCTACATTACATTACAATTGCATTCAGAGAGATAAGTAGCTAGGAAAGTAGTGTAATTACTATAGGTAGTAGTATGGACAATAGTGTCAACAGCTTACCTGGGAGAAGGCAGGCTATTACGGTGTTGGACAAAATGGGTTGATGGCAGCAAGGTTTGCTGCAAGAAAAGAATCCAAATTAACAAAATATTTATGTCAAACAGGATCACATATATGCAACTTAACACAATTCATACTGATACCTTTTAGCAACATTCGTATGAAATAGAAAAAGAAAGTTATATTGTGTGCACATTTATATACGTTTTAAAAAAATAACACTGTATTTAACAGTACCTGTGTCTTGACCGGCGCAGACGAAGACCTCACTTTAAAAGAGTGTGATGGCCGCAGACTTGACCCTATGATAAAATTGGTAAGATATAAAAACATTGAGACCTAAAGGTGAGTGTCTCTCGATCCAGAGAGAGCTGGCTTGTGGTTTCAGCGTACCAATATGATTACACTACATCGACAGCACAATGGTACTACTCGTTCAAACAATTCCAGCTCTTGTTATATATTAATGCAACATGTGATTAGACATGTCCACGTCAGGGAGGCTCATTATCTAAAGATAGCGAAAGTTTTCATTCAGAATGTGAAATACGAGGATGATAAACATTTAAGACCTTGGCTTATTAAATTATCCAGACAGTAATTATATGAGATATATGTAAATATATAAATGAAAATAACATTCATTTTAGACTTGTCAGTATTACGGTGTACTTATTTACCAATTCTGATTCAAAACCAAATTTTACAGAAAAACGTTTTCAAAAATATACTTTTTGTATGAAACATAATCAAGAAACAAAGTGGCAATTTCATTCCTGTTTTGGCTCACAAGAGCAATTTTAGTTTTGTTCCCTGAACAAAATTTTTTTGTACAGCTGACAGTGAAGTGTGAGTGAGTGAAGATGACAACTGTGGATACATTTGAAGGTCGTATCGAATGGGGGCAGGTGCATGCTGGATTATGGCGATGATAATATAGCAATGATATTAGAATGAATTATAAAGGTCATAAAATATCAAATATATCAAACATCATACAAAAGTGCCTTATTCACAATACTGCCTGCTTTTGAACCACAAATGCATATCAAAGGGCTTTCATATATCACAAAGCCCAAAATGTCCATAAAACTTTCATAAAAATATTAAGCCTATGTTTGATAAATAAATTAATGTATATTGTGACCTTTTCGTTGTATTTCACAGAGCACTAAAACACAAAGCCTCTGCACAGCCTCCACAAAGGGTACAAGAGAGGGGCTATTAGCACCTAATTCACTCCCATTGTAGTTCATTTCAATGCCTCTTTTTGGAGGTATCACATGACCAGTGGGGTAATGTTCTCTGCCAATGATTTTTGGTACCCCTTTTCTCACAGCAAATCTATCTACTTTGTTGGAACTAAAATAGCGATAAAAACACTGTTTATCACATTTTGCCACTAATAGGATTGTTGATGACCACAATGGGAGCAAGTGCACTTCCTAAACATGTGCAAACATGACTTTGTAGCCATATTGTTCAGACAGATTTGTGACTTTGTGCTAAAATCTTAAAAGATTCTAAAATAGATTTAGCATTTGATATTTACATGAAAGTTGAAAGTTTACATTAAAAGTTGCCGAAACCAAATAAACATGGACAATATTGATATGTTTGTGTTGTCAGTTTTCCATGAAATTAACATCATGACAACATGTTCAAGCAGCAATAACTCTTCTGTTTGGAGTATTTATATTACTTATGCCATCTAATTTAAATATATACCTATTAGAAAATCAATTCATGGTATCTTTAAACATTAAAGAAGTCCCTGTAAGCCTGTCAACCTCTAGCATGTCAAACAATTTATTCACAACTTCACATAATTAAACATCTTAAAGCAACCTCTAGCCTGTCTAACAATTAATTCACAACCTAACGTAATTAAATGTTTTAAAGCAACCTCTAGCCTGTCTAACAATTTATTCACAACTTAACATAATTAAACATCTTAAAGCAACCTCTAGCCTGTCTAACAATTTATTCACAACTTACTATAATTAAAAGTTTTAAAGCATCCTCTAGCCTGTCTAACAATTTATTCACAATCGAACATAATTAAAATATCTTTAAAATGATAAATGAATTCCAGATCCTTATGAAGCCTACACACTATGTACCAGCATGTCTGACGTATCAAGTGGCAGAGTCAACTGGTGGACCTACATCTTGTCAGGTATTGATCACAAATACGTCCAGACAATCCCTGCAAGGCATACCCTGCCTCACTATAACATCTGTCTACTTTCCTCCCTCCTTATAACACCACATTGCTGGGGGTATTTATGCAAATGAGCTATGGGATCAAACAGCTGATCAGTCCACACTTATCTCACAATATTGTGATGGATGGGTTTAGTACTTTGTTCCAACAGACTAGACTAACATCTAGTCACTGAAGTGAACATATTTTACAGAAAAAAAGCTTTGTAAAGTATGCTAATAAAATACAGTAAAAAGGAGCCCAGAGACTTTCCTTATTCGTAGCTGTGGTAATCTAGCCTTGCCACACATTCTAGACTTCCATGGGCTGCAGTGGGTATATTTGTTTCAGGGTCTTATGACAGAATACCAACAGACCATTCCACATACATACACACATTGATTTTAAAAACATACCGCATACTAACATTTCCCTGTATATAGATCTGAAGTTCTTTTTGTAATTATATACTGTAATAAATCATTATTAAGCTTTACAGGGTATTTTATAAAGCATTACAATATCACTTTCATTTCATACAATGAAAGCGGTGGTGGATTAGCCCAGTAGTTAAAATGTTTGCTGACCATAATAAACACCAGGTTTGATTCCCAAATGGGAACCATGTGTGCAGCCCATTTCTGGTGTTTGCATTGTGTTTTTGTAAAACCTAACTCACTCTTACGATGAAAACAAAAGACAAAGACATATAAATCACTCAACACAACCTCAAAAACTACTCCCACCAGATAATGAGCAATGTATATTTTAAATGTTCATAATGCTTTCAGTTTAAGTCAAGTGTAATAACATGTGACTACAAACTGAATAAAACAAGTTAGGGATTATGATTATTTTGGGGGGTTATAACTTTATATTCCCCGAACATAGCCATGAGCCCTAATTTGGGGTTCAGTATATTTAACAAAATCTTATAAGCCTGCCTATTTATGTATATTCAATCAATATTGTTTTTAAAAATTAGTAATGTATTAACAGATGTTGTACTGCTTTCAGCATTAACTCAGCTTTTCAGGATCCCTGTATCAACCAAGAAGGTGAATATTGGACACATACATCTTCCACAAGACTGTTACAGAACATTGTAACAAAGCCTGGTCTAGCAGCATCTCAGTGGCATTCAAACAAGCTAGATGAGATACCTGGAGGATGACTCACCTGGCCAGGCTGCTCACATACAGGTAACAACCACCTGCTGATCTCACCTGGCCATGTAAGTATTACAGGTAACTCATACCAGTTGGCCATGGTATCTTTGTTATCATTACTTCCAATTTTCACATGACCAAGTTTTAAATAATCAAGCTGTCAGCATATTTCTACATATTATCCAGTGAATCATTCGTGTGAGATTAGACATCAGATAGGTTATCACTGGATAAATAACCTTAATACTAATACAAGTGACACTTTACACCATTAAAAGTATGTTTTATGATTTTCTGAAACTAACACATTTTAATCAATTACATATTCATATGTTTTATTTATTTGCTTCTTGTAATTTTAAATCATAGGTGAAACAATTTTGTTCTCTCAAACTCAAATCTATTTCCTGGTCAGGAGGAAGTAGGGTACACATGCAATTGTTTTTATAGAACACATATCTCCTAAGAAAAATGTCCTCAGGTCAAATTTACCTTGTTTTTTTACAGGCTGTGTTGAGGGTAAAAATATCTCCTTGAATTCTGCTGTCTTTAACTTATTCACATTATTTATAGACACAGATTGATTCCCTATGCAGTATGTAACAGTAATTAGAGCTGTAACTGATGTAAAGTACTCACGAAATAGAAATGAAATGTTTTTTAGCATTTATTTGTTTACTACTTCATTAAAATAGGTAGTTTTAACAAATATTAAAGTAAAATGTTTTTTCCCAACTAGGCCTTTTAATTTGGTCCTCTAATCATCATCCAAAATACCATTTTACAGGTAAAAATAACAAACATTTGCATATTGTGAACAAATTTAGAAACGTGTTATAACTTGCGTTACAATCAACAATGGGTGGCAACAACTACCTGCAGCACTGTTAAGATGGAAGATGCAATTGCATGTGCATTGTCATAGCGATTGTGCAATTGACAATCAAAGCTATGAATGAACTTGTAAACATAGTAAACTTTCAACAAGAGTACATGCATGTAAATGTAATGAGAAAATCCTTAAATCAATTATTTTGTATATCAATTAAGATAAAAGAAATAAAGGATGAATGGTATATAACTTTTTCATAAAATAAGTTATGTACGCGATCCTATGGAGATTACATCTCATTTGCATACCATATCTTGCATCAGAAAAGTACATTTTGACTTCGATGAAATTTCAAGGGGTAAAAATGACACAATTTGCTCTCTTGTAAACTCATCTATTTTGGATGATTTTACAAAAAGTGTTAAAAACAAATGTTGGGAAAAACAATAGTTATAGAATATTTAACAGTCAAACTTTAGTTTAGTTTAAAACTACGAAATAAATGCCAAGAAACATTCTATTTCTATTTCTGTGAGTACTTTAGTTTGTAGTCGCGTAACTCAACTAGTATCTCAACCAGACCCTGAAACAAACATGTCCAAAAACTCCCATGCAAATCTACAATATTTCATAAAGTCTATACTTATTCAGTTGAGAACAATTAATGAGATTCTATGAGCACCAGCCTATGACATAGGTAGGCAGGAATGAACAACAAACTCTGTTTACAACACAGATTTCTAAGGACTATGGAAACAATACTGAAACTCATATTATGCATATATACTTTTATGGTAAGAAATTTTAACTTTCAAATGAAAATATATTTTCATTTCAGATATGCTTTAGGTAATATTTAAATTTTCTTAAGGTAAAAACATCTGTACATGTAAACATTCTTCACTGGTGTCAATAAGCCATGTATTAAATATTCATATGTATTTACACCTGCAAGGCCTAGCAGTTCAGGTTTCAATATTCAGATTTTATGCCCCTACTTAAGTTTCTATCATTATGTACATTAACTCCAGCATATATGTATCAAATCATTACTTTATTAATAACTTGACAGCCAACTAAAAATTGAATGTTGTCTTTCTAATATTGTTATTGAAAAAACTTAAATGTAAAAATGATCTGAAAGTGATAAAAGCATTTCATCTGGTTTAATTTAAAAAATAGAATGCAAGGTACACTGCAGAAAAAGGACCCTGCAAACAAAACAACCCTTGGTTAACTGTCCCTCCCATATCAACCCTGCTGGCTGTTGAATACGGTTCATGCTACCATTTGAATACCCCACAGCATGCACAATGGCCTATCTTGTCTCCTCCTAAGCCAATGAGATTGCTCCTATCTGTGACGGTTATGTCAGATTCAATTTTATACTGGGGTTTTCCACAGCCTATTTAAGGAGTGGATAAAACATTTCAAGCCAGAGTGGGAATTACTATAAGCTCTGGGTGTAGCCGATATCAGAGCTGCTTGTGCTTAAACTGGAACATGAATTTACATATTTTGATATTGTACTGACTTTTAATAAAGAAACCCAGAGAATCTGTACATTTCCAGACCATTAAGTAATAAAGGGCTAAAAGTATTGCCGACTTTCGAAACATGTTTGTTAAGCATCTTTATGATACACAACAAACTGTTCACCTTTCAGACACACTAAAGTATTTTCAAGGGATCTAATTGAACTTTTAAGCTAACATATCTTACCCCTTATATATCACCCAAACATAATATGTCTTGCCAAGATTAAGGTGTTGGATAAGTATATATACATATTGTCTGTATTGTGTTGTGAAAGATATTGTCAAAAGAAAATATACAATAACATTACAGTATTACTACCTATGTAGGTAATGATTTTCTCTTTCACAGTTTAAAACCACCCTTTTACTAATCAATATAGTCTTTAATTGAAAAACTTTTTAAGCCTGTCAACTGTGCATAATGAACAGCACAAAGAGCACCTGTGTCTAAAATAAGACAAAATTTGAAAAAAAATACTGTAAAATTTGAAAGCCAATAGACAGAATTCACTGCCTATATAATATTTCTAGTCTGTCTCACAGTCCCTGAACCACATTATTTTAAGTCAAGTCTACATTTTCTTCAGGTTCCTCCTGTAAATATCAGAGCTCATGGGGGCTCCTTTTCAATGTTTCAATGGAGTTCTTTTTTTTCTATTAAAATGTCATATTTTCAGAAAATAAGCATCACTCTATTCTAACCTACATAGGTCATCTTTTACATTGGCTAAAGGCAGGGCAAAATCTAGGTATTAAAGAAGAGAAGACCCAAATCTAGGTTTTCAAGAAGAGAAAGACCCAACCTGAGTTGTAGTCTCTCACAGTCCCTGAACCACATTATTTTCCCTACTGCCTAACCCTCCCTGCAATGCTAAAGTCCTAAATAAAGCAAGTCTAGATTTCCTCAGGTTCAGGTTCTGAATCTCTGGTCTCCCTGGGGCTCCTTTTCAATATAAATGGGTTTATTTGCTACTATCAAAATTATATATATTCAGAGACTAAACTTTAGTCTAATAATATTTCAATCAATGTGAGGAAGGCTACATGGAACATTCATAGATCAAACATATGTCCCAAATAAACTTTAATGGTTCCCACAGTGATATACGTCAACAATGACAACCATTCGGTAACATTAACCTTCATTTGTGGCGATAAGTTCATTGACCTTTGTCCTTGTTTAAAATATGATATGATTCAGAAGTGAAATGGTAATAAATGTTATCATCAGAACATTAACATCAGAACTAAATCTGAAAATGCTGCCAAACATATATAGCAAATGATTAATAATCAAGTTATTGACTTTTGTACTTGTTTAAATTGTTATTTGATTGTGATGAGAAACGGTAATAAATGTTATTATCAGAACATTAACATCAGAACTAATTCTGAAAATGCTGCCAAACACATATACTAAAGGATTAATCATCAATTCAATATTTCTTGTATATTAACATATTTCTATGTTAATAATTTAATTTAATTCAACCTATTTTTTAGATTGATAACATAGGCTAAATTGAGATGGTCCTATTGCTGTTTGGAAAGTTCAATTCTGATGTTGCTTAACTTTTGACTATAAGTATACTGATTGATATTGCCAACATCTTAGTTGGAACAAACTCAAGGTCAAAGCTGAATTTGGGGATTAGGTTATTTGTGTTAGTTCCATTTTGGTAAGGGTTTAGAGCACTTGGGTACCAGTACACATAGGTTAAACTGTAACTGAAGCTTACCTGAAGATGGCGCCACTTGGCGTTCCTGCGGTGCTGCCTCTCGGTGGAGAACCTTGGATACATCAGAAAATGCCATCATTATCGCAGTACTCATATTCCATATAGCTCTACGACATAATAACAAGTTTCTCACGCAGTAATTCCACCAGTAAGAGTGTCTAGAGTTATGTAAGGATCCAACACAAAGGGTAAATTATGCACAAGATTTTGAAGTTTCCAAGGAATTTGGAGCTCTCAGTTTTAACAGTCCTGTTTAGAGGTGCAGCCTCTCCACCACCAACACTTGGATATAAACCCTCCTTGTACACTGCAAATAGTTCACTTGTCACAGTCCGTGCTCGTAACAAGGGGCTATTTCACAGATTGCTCTGAGCACAACTCACAGTGAGCTCCTGTTCACTTCACGAAACAATCCACATTACTTCCAGCAGCACAATACTCATGTGGTACTCCTAAACTCTGCAGAAGCATAAGGAATATTTGCCAGATCGGAGATTTAGTCCAGTCAATTCTAGTGTGTCTGTCATCAAATATAAATCCACAAGTCATTCACAAGACATCCATCTTTGTTCCTGTAACCATCCCAAATGTTGTGTGATGGATGAGTCCCACACGTCTGCCACTCAATGTTGTTTCTCACATGGAGTACCACCGCCTGTGTTTTCACAGCTAACACCTCCAACTCACTCTCAGACTAGGTTTGCTTCTGCTAAGGTTGACCCAGCAGGGTTGTATTTTGACAGCCAGTTACTCTCAAGCAGTCTCATGACAACAGCCTTGCTGTATGTACTCATCCACAGAAAGTCAGTTGTAGTTTGTCTGCTACCTCCTTCCTAGAGGCATACAACAACTGCAGATCCTACACTGTCCCACCCAGCAGGGTGCTTATACCTATGGCCATGTGTCTAGGTCAGTGGACTCCAACTGAGAGGTGGATCCAGGCCTGGGGGTTCGATAGAGTGTGTCAGCTCCTTGTGAGTCAGCTGATGAGATCTCAGCTTCGATATACAGCCCCCTGTCCTCTGTCTCTCACAGCCTTATCTCCCAGCACTCACCACCAAGTGGAGATTAATACCCAACAGACTACACCTTGTTCATATCACTCAAATTGTACACCTCTCCACAGAAACCATATAATTTGTTTCCTGTTTCTCACACAGTTTCTTTAACAATGGGTGTTCCAAGCTGGATTGTCCTTGGAGTTTTCTCCTACAATTTTTTCAACATCAGGTAGATCCTGTGGCTGGAACATCACTGTGAGGTACTGAGACCTGGGACTGACCCTGCAGCCGTCTGCTATGTAGCAGCAGTGAGGAATGTGGGAAACCACTTGATGATAAATCACAGCTATCCTCGGTCAGATACAGCCTTATCTTACTAGGGGCTGTAGGAGAGGGTCGCCAGGCTTGTAATGTATGTCTGCTTGAAATCATGCGGGTAGGCTCACATTTGGGTCTTGTTGAGCACACAGTCTTATCATACAATAAACACCGATTTACAACACACTTTCAGTCCCTCCGGATGTGCACTGTGTCCAGTCCAGTCTGGCTTTGATTAGCAACATTTAGAAAGATAAACGTCCGAGAGAGGTGTGCGTCTGAGGACTTCTTCTTCACTTCCTAGGACTGTCCTGACCACTTCCTACTCGGCTTGTCGTGCCCAATCCCACCTCTGTCACCAATGTAGTGTACACAACACATCCAAGAGCAGACAGCAATCAGCCCACCTCACGTTCAGCTCGTTCTCCTGATCACCTGGCGGGCTCCCTGCTCATTGATTGTAGGTCCAGATCACAACACTCCACTTCTTACAACCACACTCCCGTCATTACCTGGTCTTTCTTATCTCAGTCAACCAGGGAAGGCTCACATCCAAATTCGTGTCCCATCAAACGTACCATGGTCCCATCTCTCAACGTAAATACATGAATGTGTAGCTGAAGCAAGGGTTTGCCTATCCACACTGTCGTTCATTCTCCACACAGCTAGGCGGAAGTTACACGGGAAGAGTGAGCTATATGTGGCTTTATAACCTGCAAGCTCTCCGCACTGCCTGACCTAGGTGAGTTGCCTCCTCCCCCACACAATGCAATGCAACTCTACACCATACATTACACCTCCTGCTTTGATGTGTTTACTCCACACAGGGTTGGGAGGGAAGGAATAGGGATGTTTGGACGGGAATTTGGCATCTCATAGTTGGAAAATGATCAGGAATTGTTTATACTGTTGCTACTGGCAACATCCCGGAGAAATATTGCATGCAGACCTAATGCAAGCATAAAACTGTCAGCCTGAATATAATTCATGCATAAGAGGATCAATAAATTTTGCAGCAAGACAAAGCGGTTCTTTTGTGCTATGAAAATACCTTCGTGAAGACTTTAAATGAAATACTGAATTTTCATGCAAAAAGGGAATTCCCTACAAAAAATATTTGCTGTTTGCTTGTAGTAAAAATTATTCAAAGCATAAAATAAAACCTGTGATTGACGTCATGAGAAACAAGTTATGCCACCAAGCCTGACCACCTGATTCAATTAGTCACCTCTTACAACATCCTAGGAATACTGGGGGTCTAACCCAGATCCCCAAGGGGGAGGTTATATTTACATCATGACCAAAATGTCCTGCTGCTTCAATTCAAGATGTTACTCAACCCCAAGATATGAATGAGACTTTGTTTGCAGAAATGACATAATTCCTGTGGGACACTTTAAAGAAAAACGGCCTTAGTTCTATTAGCATACCCTGCTAAAATCAATCAAATATTGTATTTTCCCTGAAAAATCTATAACATCAATCTCACACAAACAAAGGCTAGTGTGAGGTTGCTCTAGCAACAGTTTCAAAAGAAGGCTTGAAAACCTATCGATATTGGACAATCTCCCATGGGAGGATTATCTAATCTATAAAATTGTAATCTGAATGAAAGGAAAGAGGGAATGGTGGCTGCAATATGTGAAAGTCATTACATAATACAATGCAATTTGCATAATTATTTGCGGTTCCAGCTGAATTGAAGTAAAAAGTTCTTAAAACAAAATGCTGTTTGGTTCCGAAATAGAAGACTCCATTAACATTTAACTCTTTTAATATACATATTTTGTCCTACATTTTTTTGACACAAATGGTGCTAGTAGCTGGTGCTTAGCTTTCTTGCAAACACCTGGTGTCCTAAGGTATTTTAGTGATACAATCATAGAATTTTCACCTCTGTTTTGCCTTTTTTACCCAGTGAAATTATGACTATGTCAATCACATTCATCACCAGGTTAACTTTCTAGATACTTTCAATTTCCTACATGATGACAATGTACCCTTGTGGGGAATCGAATTGGGTCTTTGGCATGACCAGCAAATGCTTTAACCACTAGGCTACCCCATCATTCCAGGTTTTATCATTTTCTTGGTCCTTTAAGAAACCTACTTTATGATGAACTCAGTCTGCGATATGTTTACAAATATGGACAGGAGTTCTCAAATTCAGGATCAAACATTTCCTTCAGCATGTGCTGTTTCCATCAACACTGGACATAAGCTACATAAGTTCCGATTCTCGCCGGAGTTCACCTCCATCAATCTCCTTCAAGTTCCATCTCTTACGACCAGTCTTTCAAGACCCTGCTTTAATAACCCCATGTATCCTTCTGAACACCATCATCAAATATTCCCACAATTCCCCTGGTGTACACTAGGACATTAACCTTCAGAATTTGAAGTCAGCTCCCGAGTGTTCAGCTCCTGCTAATGTTTCCCTATCAACTAACGTTCCCCTATCAAATAATGTTACTTGCTAACCCTCTGTATGACCCAGCAGCATCGTGTTTCAAACAAGGGGTTATCAGTAAAGGAAACATGTCCAAACAAGACTGAAACTGTCTTCTTGTCAACATTATCAAATATCCTGATACCGAAGCAATAATTCATTACTCTAAGGAATGGTAACATGAAATAGAATATGCATATCAACACTCAGATTCTTCAAGAATTTGACACGAAAACAAGGCATTTTCACCTTCAACATGCTGTTACCCTAAAGACTAATTATTTTAATTTCATGTCAGCGTAACCATGGAAACAAAATTAAAGTGTCTCTATGTAGAATAGCAAATAAAGTTAATCTGAACTGTAACATATCCCCGACTGCAGTGATATAATCAGAAAGTGATCATCACTGATAATTAAGTCTATTAACACAACTGACTCAAGCAACATGTTCAGTAATGGAAGAAAAATACAACAAACCCTCTCCATTCCTTTCAAGGTTAAGTGAAGAAATCTTCTCACCTAATATCTCCCCACACAACATTACAGCATCAAACACAGTCCACTGATTACAATATCATCTCCATTTCCATCCTGACACCCAGCTTTTCTTGCTATCAGTATGACAGTTAAACACTATCAACAGTATGGCTACCATGGGCAGCTTTCACTGACCACATCTGCCCTCGTCATTATCTTACATTCAGCATATCAAATTGCTCTCAAAGCTACAGTGTGATGGTGTGGGTCTACACAGACTTCACATTTTGAATTATTTATTGTGAAGACCACAACTAACTTGATTTCATTGTGCAGCCTGACACCTGTCCACTGAGGAAACTCTTAGTTGATAAATGATTTATCACATAGCTGGTATGATATGCTCAATGTAGCTGAAGATGAGAACTGCCTCCCTTTGTGTATGTTAGTGATGGTGACAGAGTTCAACTCTTTCATATATGTTAGTGATGGTGGCACAGGGTTTAATTCTCTCATATATGCTACTAATGGTGACACAGGGTTTAACTCTTTCATATATGTTTGTGATGGTGACATAGGGTTTAATTCTCTCATATATGCTACTAATGGTGACATAGGGTTTAACTCTTTCATATATGTTAGTGATGGGGCATAGGGTTTAATTCTCTCATATATGCTACTAATGGTGACATAGGGTTTAACTCTTTCATATATGTTAGTGATGGTGACATAGGGTTTAACTCTTTCATATATGTTAGTGATGGTGACATTGGGTTTAACTCTTTCATATATGTAGTGATGGTGACATAGGGTTTAACTCTTTCTCATATATATACTAATGTAAGGGTTTAACTCTTTACGGTGACATAGGTTTTAACTCTTTCATATATGTTAGTGACGGTGACATTGGGTTTAACTCTTTCGTATATGTAAGTGACGGTGACATTGGGACTAACTCTTTCATATACGTTAGGGATGGTGGCATAGGGTTTAACTCTTTCATATATGCTAGTGATGGTGACATAGGTTTTAACTCTTTCATATATGTTAGTGATGGTGACATTGGGTTTAACTCTCTCATATTAGTTAGTGATGGTAACTTGGTGTTTAACTGGTTAATACACTTGGCCCCAGAACAAAGTGTATTTATCTGAAATACTTTCAACAGTTTCTAGTTTCTGTAGGCATAAATCCTTGCCCTTAACAACCTGCCTTTGCTGTGGTGCACCGACTGACCTCTGCTGCTGAAGCTGATAGCATCCCAGCTGAGGGGACTGCATCTACTCTGTATGATAGCACTTCAAAGATAAGCAGATTGAGTGGAAATGATAGGCAGAGTGACCCAAGTCAGAACCTTCTTGACCGTTATCTGTCTAGCCAGTGGCCGCTACTCCACCCAGACTCAAAGGTTTTATAAAACGTTTCTGTCACTTGTTTGTTATTGATGCTACTGTGCTGTTTGAATGAGTGAGTGAGGTTTTACAATACATTTAGCGATACGCCATCTATCATAGCAGGAATGAACTTCATACTTGGTACCATGAGGGGAAATCAAAGTCCTGACTGTGGTCTGCCCAGCAACCTATGAATCACACACTCTTCCCCAGTGGCTAAATATACCGATACCCTTGACCTTAACTTGTTGACAATGTTCCCCTTCAAAATCATCCACATAACTTCTGAATATCTTTTTGTTTGTTTGTTTGTTGATTAGCTCCGCACTCAGCAATATTCCAGCTATATGGTGGCGGTTTATAAATAATAGAGTCGGGACCAGACAATCCAGTGATCAACAGCATGATCTGAATTTCTTTGAGTGTGAATAACTCAAAACATTCTCATTGCTGAATAGTTGTTTGAGGTTTCACTGTAATCTATTTCCTGAAACACTAAAACCTTGTTCTATCATAAACAAAGATTTCCAAATCTGTAATTGCTATGTAGAACTTGGTCTACAATGAAAAGGACAAACACTTGTTACAGTCTGTAATGACTGACTGACTGAGTTTGGTTTTACGCCGCTTTTAGCAATATTCCAGCAATTTCACGGCGAGGGACACCAGAAATGGGCTTCACACATTGTACCCATGTGGGGATTCGAACCCGGGTCTTCGGTGTGACAAGCCAACACTTTAACCACTAGGCTACCCCACCGCCCCACAGTCTGTAATGACATTTAAGGGCTACATCCAGGCTTGCTGACTTGATTGACACATCATTATGTCATCATGTCTCTATTGCATAGATCGAAGCTCATGCTTTTGATCACTGGATTGTCAGACCTGAATATTACAGACTGTCGCCATAGAGCTGGAATATTGCGGAGTGCAGCATCAAACAACAAACAAACAATCCTGACCCCTTGAAGGTTCAAGAGGCACCCGTCACACCGAAGACCCGTGTTCGACTCCCCACATGGGTACAATGAATGAAGCCCATTTCTGGTGTCCCCCGCCGTGATATTGCTAGAACATTGCTAAAAGCGTCGTAAAACCAAACTCAGTCAGTCAGTCAAGAAGCCGCCACGAAATGTTGTAGCAAACACAAAAGAAGTTGTCATCCACAAGTAGATTCTTGTCTTCCTACCCTACCAAACACATACCTGATAACAAAGACGAGTCCAGCCAGTCGACCCACAAGTCATTCCAAAGAACATTCTACTGATACTATCCACCATCAACTGTATAAAACACACGACTAAGTTCTGTCCACAAAAAACATACAACAATGTTTCTTCTTAACCATAACCAGTTGTAAACATAAGCAAAAACAAATTTCAGAAAAAAACCACTGACAATAGGCCATTGTGATGGAAATAGGTACTGTTTTCTGGAACCAAATTCCATTTGGACAACTCATCGTCCATGTGTGACTAGGTGCTGCTCTTCATACAAGACATAGAAGGAAATATTTACCAACACTTAATGATGTACCGATTCCCCCTGCAGATTGATGACAGATAGGTACAGATGGGGGATATACGTCTACACACAGTGATGCCGAGATCATATCACACCTCTTCACACTGCCGACTACATGCCATTAGGAACACTACGCTCCACCTGTTAGTAAACACATTTTCCACATGGGTGGAGTATGGTCTGATAAAAATAAGGTTGTTTTTCAGAGTCTATTAGCTTGGGACTCATTTCTTTTACAAACACCACAGAAACTAGGTCAGAAAACTATTGTCAAATTTATATCTGATCATATATGCCTGATTTACACCAAAACCAAAAAAGGGCCAGTGAGGTAATTTACTAACCCCAACACAATTCTGGACCTCCTTATTGTTTTCAAGTCAAACTAGGTAGTCTGCCATAAAACATTACCTACAGTACTGTGAAATAAATCATGTGTTTTGTTAGTTATTTGAGTAGAAAAACCTATGTCAATGTCTGTTTTAGATCTTTGGAATTTTTTTAATTCTTGCACATAGTTATTATGATGAAATCTATTGAAAATAAAAGATGTTGTTTCCCACATTTAACACCTATTGATTAAACACAGTTGATTTATTAGTAACATCTATAAATTCAAATCTGTTCCAGCTGATAACACAAATTAAGAAAGCATAAAATAGCGTACTTCTAACTTACATCATAAATCATTAAATATATTGTTTAGTTGCTATTCCATTCTGCATAGCGCTATTTAAAGGTTCCTGCAACTATATCTAATAATAATGGCTCTGTACTATTTATTTAAATCAAATTACAATAATTCACTCTCACTGATAGAGTATGACATATGTAGACTATAAATATCTACTGCCAAGGTTTTGCAAAAGATAATAGTTGTATTCTTTCCAAACGGTGTTTAATGTCGAGCATCAGAACATTACTCCTTTTACAGAAAAACACAAATAGCCTGAAGACAGTTATATGTCTAGAATCTCAGCAAGAATGTGATTATTGTAGTATGGCAATAATCATCATTTTGTCCTTGTTACCTGAGGCGCAGGAGTGGTGAATGTGATCAACAGATACCTATCTTTATTTACAGGTGTGAAGGAGGCTGTATGGAGTTTGTCTGACAGCAAGTGTTACCAGGTGGAGGGGAGCTGGGAAGGTGGTGAGAGGAGTTTACTAACAAAATGGCAGTCACTCAGTACAGTGTTTTGCCAAACCCAAGGTTGGAAGGGGCAATGAGGTCTTCTTTTTCCTGTTGATGATGGAAAATGATTTTTCCTGTTATCATTAATGCTTGAATAGAGATTAAACACTTGGCAAAACTTTCCAGCAGTATTCCAAAACACAACAGTTCTCTTGTTTTGTATCCTCTGCACTTTCAGTTCCTTGTAGGGATTGTTTACACTTGATAACTCGCGATTGTCCAGAGTTGCAGGTTTCTTGTTTGTTTAGTATCCGTAACCGATGTAGATGAGAATCCGTTGTCCTTGATCTGAAGTCTCGGTTTGTTTGTTGTACAATCCAGTAACACATCTACACTGGTATATATCCACCGTGATACCATCGTCAAGTGTGTCATCAATATTAAACATGTGAAACACGTGCAAGGTGTGAAACAACAAACTAATACACCTGGACACTCAATTGTATAATGTTACTACATAATATCCAAACATAATAATTGATCAACATTAATCACAATAATTATTGAAATAACAAAAAGTCATATTTACATTATCTTACTGCTGGAGCTGTAAACCTCATGAGATATATAACTACATTATCCCTAAAATATATTTCACACTGTAACTGTTATACATTAAACTATTTTAGAAATGAGATACAGAGATATGATAGTTCGAGATAGACCTGTAACACCTACAAATGAGATAAATTGATGTGATTAACACATCAGAGCTATTAACAAGTGTGTGAGCTGTAACACCTATATTGGAGATAAAAAGCTGTAACACTTCTATAGGAGATGAAGAGCTATGATATAAAACACTACAACAGCTCGAACTAGGCATCTATGAGATATGGAGTTGTAACATCTATGAGATAAAAAGTCATAACACCCCTGAGATCTTCAGCTCCAACACATTTAACACAAACAGCTGCATCACCTACCCGTCGACTCTTGTCACAGATCGAAATCTGATCCTTGCAATTGTGCTCGTGAACATACATCAGGCAATCTGAAAACATAATTAACATAAGTATCAATCTAAGTATTAACTCTATGCCAAGATGAAAATCATTTCAACCCCTATTTTCACAATTACCTCCAGTTTTTCACACACCTCCCATCTAAAACACCAAAACATAACTATACCGATAACAAAAAATCTATTTTTCATTTTTTATTCTTTTAGCCGCCAAGCATGTAGTGTTTCAAGTACAAAGCGTGTCTAACAAAATAGCCAGCTCTACACATAGAGGTCTGTTGTGTCTCACAATGCCTTCACAAAACATTGAACACCCAACAATCCATGCTGAAGATATATTTTACCTCCAGCCAAACCTCCAGCAATACCACACACTCCTCACTGCCAAGTGCCCTCAACTCCTAACGTGACCTTTGACTCTTCAAACACAACAAAATAGTCTCCACAACATCAAAGTGAACTCCATATGGACCCAATCAGAAGCATTTCAAACCTGCTCTGTGAAAGATACAAGTCTGGAATTTAATCTGCTACACAAATTGCCTTTTGACATGAGCCAGTTTGGGGAAATCTCTCTATCCCTATTGTGCAATATCTGACCTTAGGGGTCACACTGGCACATGGCTGCCAAGATGGGCAGCCCAATAGTCTCAAAATTTAAACACAAATGGTGTGACTGTTGTATGTTGGTTGGTGGTGACTGAGACCCTGTTTGTGAGGGGAATGTGTTCGGGGTGTGATAACACTTTCACACTCTGGCCTAATTGCTTGACTCACAGAATCGATGTCACTGATAAATTATAATGGACGACAGTGTTTCTATCTGAAAATCAAAAAGTTTTCAACATTTTTGTCATTCTTGTTGAAAGACGTTATGAGATCTGGGGATTATACAGTTTTAGAATTGTTGGAGTACAATTATTTGTACAGTGTGTTTTCAACAACAGTTGAAATTTGCTGAAAATGCATTCTTCAACAACAATTATGTTCTTAACCGTATTTTCTAATGCAAACAAGTTTTGTTTTTAAATTCCAGTAACTCAATATTGCACTTACACAATGTTCATTACATGTGATGCCACTCATTGTCTAGGATACCAGATCCTTCAAAATTCACATTCACATTATAACCAGAAAAATATTCTTTTTCACATTATGAAGCAAACCAAATAAAATAGAATGCACATGATGTGAAAGCTCTCATTTAGTTAGAGAGGTGACTTCCATGTTTAGCTTTCAATACATCGGTTCTATTCTCCATGCAGTGCAGTGAAAGGTGTCCTTAATAGAATTGAGATCTCATAACTATTTCAGATTTAAATCATGCAGCTATTTTTGAATTTTCATAGTATACTTGCAAAAGTAACAGCATAAAAGTTTGCATCATTTAAAGTACATAAAAGTCTCATGTTCAAACTTTAAAACATACACAACTGAAAACATCTTAACATGCTGTAAACAAAACAACTGAAACCATCTTAACATGTTGTAAACAAAACAACTGATACTGATAGCATAAACTCATATCACCAATTTCTAAAACAGTGTCCTGGAAATCGAAAGTCTCAGCCTGTCCATTTATGTTTCCCCTTTAACACTGTCAGTATGCCAGAAGTATTAATACCCACAGAAAACAGGATTAGACTTCAGGAAATAGTTCTAAAACTGAAAACTAATAAATTACAATCTCTTCCACTTTTTATGCTTATTCTATTTAATTTAAGGCAAGCTCATCCGCAAAATGAAATCGGTTCCACTTTTTATGCTTACCCTATTTAATTTAAGGCAAGCTCATCTGCAAAACAAAATCTATTCCACTTTCTCTAAAAATTTTTTTACTCAATTTAAGGCAATATAGACCATCAGTGCAAAAGATCACCCAGTCTTGACTATCTTCAGAAACAAATTCAGTTTGGTGTATGGTGGAAAATAGCTTCAAATATTATATGTATAGGTCACTGAAAATCAGTGATGACACCAGGTGTTCGGGGGAAGGGGGGTGTTAAACATGTCCTGCCCTACCGGTAACAAACTCATCTGCAAAACAGGGAAACAATTGGTTTGAGATAAGTCTTACTTTCACACTGTAGAGCTGGTTTATTGGCCATAGGCTTGTGACACACATCACATGTGGTAGAGTTGCTGATGGAGACACTCACAAACTGGTGATGTGTGCTGGCCTTCGACTTGCCTTCCTTGTCTTTGCTCTGAAAGAATAACACAACCACATCACTCACATGAACCAGCAGTGAAATATCAAGAGATTATGTCAGATACATGTACCCCTGGTGATCATATAGGGGATGATTGTACTGAGGTTCATTGTACACATGACCATCATATAGAGGATCATTCATTATACAAGGGATCATTGTAAGGAGGACCATCATACAGGCAGTGTATATCCGGGGAACTATGGTACAGGGGCTCATTAAACCATGGACCATCATACAGGCAGTGTATATCCAGGGAACTATGGTACAGGGGCTCCTTAAACCGTGGACCATCATACAGGCAGTGTATATCTGGGGAACTATGGTACAGGGGCTCTTTAAACCGTGGACCATCATACAGGCAGTGTATATCCGGGGAACCATGGTACAGGGGCTCCTTAAACCGTGGACCATCATACAGGCAGTGTATATCCAGGGAACTATGGTACAGGGGCTCCTTAAACCGTGGACCATCATACAGGCAGTGTTTATCCGGGGAACTATGGTACAGGGACTCCTTAAACCATGGACCATCATACAGGCAGTGTATATCTGGGGAACCATGGTACAGGGGATCCTTAAACCATGGACCAAGGACCAGGCATTCATCATTCAGGGGACCATGGTACAGGCATTCATCATTCACAGGACCATGGTGCAGGCATTCATCATTCAGGAGACCATGGTACAGGCATTCATCATTCAGGAGACCATGGTACAGGCATTCATCATTCACAGGACCATGGTGCAGGCATTCATCATTCAGGAGACCATGGTACAGGCATTCATCATTCAGGAGACCATGGTACAGGCATTCATCATTCACAGGACCATGGTGCAGGCATTCATCATTCAGGAGACCATGGTACAGGCATTCATCATTCAGGAGACCATGGTGCAGGCATTCATCATTCAGGAGACCATGGTACAGGCATTCATCATTCACAGGACCAAGGACCAGGCATTCATCATTCAGGTGACCATGGTGCAGGCATTCATCATTCACAGGACCATAGTACAGGGGAAAATCAAACTGAGGATCATTGTACAGTGTTAAACAACACATCATAACAAGAGGAACTTATCTGACTTACTACAGGCTTGAACTCCAAAACACAACCCACAATAAGACCAAACTTTTCACAAAAGCAGAATCTCTGTAAAATCCTGGTTCAAGCACCTGCCATGTGTAATACCAAAGCTGCTGCAGTGGAATTGGGTAACTGGTTTCAACTCAATAAAACTGTCACAGAATCTAATTAGGCAGGACATAGAGCCAACACATTCTGTTCTGCTGCACCCATGGCCTAACTCAACTGAAGGATGATACCAGTGTCCTCCTACTTGAATGTCTCAGACACACTTCAGGCTTACAGCTGTTGGATACACTTCATGCTTGTACTTTAATTGGCTTAAAGAACAGTTAGGAATGGCACTCTTTGACACTCCTTCCTGGCCAATGCCATGATTTAAGTCAATTCTTGTAGTGAGTCAGTACAAGCCACTGCTCAATGTAGCATCTGTTCAAAGCAACTGTTTTCCTGATTATTCGTAGTTAATTCGCAACAAAATCATCAATAACCTTTCACAAAGATTTACATAGAATAGGACCAGTAAATAGGAGACAGTACAACCCTAAGAAAACTTCATTCCTGAAAACACACAACCAACGTCCAACATGCCCGTTATATTTCTCTACCCCATCTGTCTCAGTCCCTGAACCGCATTATTTCCACTTCCAGCAATGCAAATGCCCTAAATAAAGCAAGTCTACATTTTCTTCAGGTTTCTCATGTAAATATCAGAGCTCAAGGGGGCTCCTTTTCAATTTAAATGGAGTTCTTTTTTTTCTATTAAAATGTCATAGTTTCACAAAATAAGCATCACTCTATTCTAACCTAGATAGGTCATCTTTTACATTGGCTAAAGGCAGGGCAAAATCTAGGTATTAAAGAAGAGAACACCCAAATCTAGGTTTTCAAGAAGAGAAAGACCCAACCTGAGTTGTAGTCTGTCTCACAGTCCCTGAACCACATTATTTTGCCTACTGCCTAGCCCTCCCTGCAATGCTAAAGTCCTAAATAAAGCAAGTCTAGATTTCCTCAGGTTCAGGTTCTGAATCTCTGGTCTCCCTGGGGCTCCTTCTCAGTTTAAATGGGTTTGTTTGTTACTATCAACTTATATATATTCAGAGACTAAGAGTTAGTCTACCTGAGTTGGTACACTTGATTGACAAAACCTGTGGAAAACAATAGCCACACACAATGCAGTGTAGTCCTGTCTATGCTGAACTGCTGTGAGCACTACAGACAGACATGTGGTGGATGTTAACACAGTTCCCGGACTGGGGGCCCATGTGAGGTGCTGTCCGCCTCAACTGATGCATGTGCAAGCTTCCTGAATATTTTATAATCATTCACATATTTTCAGCAATTATAATCCCAAAATACATGGCTGAACCTGTTTAAATTTTTTTTTGCATTGAATAGTTTATTAGGAACATTTTTGCATGACACCGAATAATAACAGAATTCTGCATTGAATGCTCCCTTGCCCATACCGTGTTCATGTTCAACATGCATCTTCAGTCAGTTGGAAAAGAGTGATCCTACCATCAGATTAGATAAATAATATATTGATAAAATGTAACGGTAAGTAGTTTTATTTATGATACATTTATAACGACACCACCAGATCAATACACATGATATTTTCTTAATGCCATAAAGAATCATCTTACCTTCAGAAAAGCTTTTTTGGGAGCATGATTTTTAATGCGGAAATATGTTGGCTTATTTCAAAATGCATCAAGGCTGAATTGTTAAATCTGAAATTTATCTCACACTAACATCACTCAAGCACCCACATACTCCACTGATTCACTTCCATCACCTGATACCCAAACTGCCATCCCCCCAAGCACAACACCCCCACCCCTATCAACTCACTCACTCGCTCACTGCACCCTAAGCCAGCAGGAACATCTGATGTCTCTGCCAGAGTGTTTGTTTAACACAGGAATGCTCTATCCTACAGCAGTGCTTAAATCATCATCCAACATCATCACTACCCTGTCTAATTCAGGACAAAACTGGAATGTTCACATCCACACATTTCTTTCCTTCAACCGCTACATACTCCCTCACATCATTGTGTATCAGACAACATACAATGGCTTACATATCTATACAAACATACACACAGCCCTGTATAAACAAGAACACAAGGTCCTTGATATCTCTCACTCGTTTAACTAAGTGCACAAAATACAGTACGGCATGCACTTTTTTATTCAAAATGAATAGTCCTAAAGACTTTAGTACTTATTACCAATGTCAAACAAGAAGACAAAGTCATCAATATCCCCTCAATGGCAAAATACTCTTCATGATTATGTCTACAAGTTATGATTATGTCAAATATTTAGGTGTGTATATAGAAAAGTGGAAGGAGAGTATTGAAAGGTTTTTAAAGTTCTGCTCCAGAAAATAGCACTATCACCAATTTCAGTCAAAGTGAAACTTTTTGCCATGGAAATGCCAAAATATTTTATTCAGAATTCCAAAACTACCAAAAGGCACCAGTACACCACCAGATATATGTATGTGCCAAGTTTGGTGAAGAAACATTGAACGATTTTAGAGTTCTGCTCCAGAAAAGAGCACTACCACTAATTTCCAAAACTACCAAAAGGCACCAGTAGACCACCAGATCTATCTATGTGCCAAGTTTGGTGCAGAAATAGTGAACAGTTTTAGAGTTCTGCTCCGGAAAAGACAAAAGTGCACGGACGCACGCACGCACGGACAGAGTCCATTTTTAAAAAAAAACGATAATGCATTGCGGGGGATAATAATCAGCAATTTATGAGTCAAGCTCTGGAAACAAACATAAAGGATTGATGGATGAATGGATGGAGCAAAAACCTGCAAAACCTCAGTTTGACCATAAAACATAATGACCTCTTATTTGAGTGAGTGACCATGATTTTATGACCCTTTTAGCAATGTGTGCTAAATATCACAATAGAGGACTTAGCTTCACATACTTTACCTATCAGGGAATCAAACCTCAGCCTTTATAATGATGAGCAAACACTTCAACAACAAGGCTACACTGCATAAACATTATGGATATTGCAACTGCATTGCTGTCAATTCTCACCAAGTCCCAATAATAAAGAAAATTAAATAAAAAATGTAAGAAATTCTTCCCCTGATGAAAACAGTCATACAATCACATCAAATATTTCTTCTTAATCCCTAACACCTTCCACACAATTTTCAACAAAATATACCTCCATATCAAGCTCTTCTAATTAACCATCTGTTTAACTGTTTGAATTCTAACATGCAAGATGTTTATAACCACCAAGATATAATATGCTACCCTGTATATCCTGTATATTCCACGTCAAACTTGCAATTCCATCCAGAAGGAAAGGAAACTGCACATTTTCTCCCACAAAAAAATACTCCAGGTGTGTCAAGTCCTGGCAGATTTTCAGGAGTCAGTTTGGTATTGGTAATTGCATTTTCACTGTCTACACGTCGAGTATATGTACAGGCAAGTTTAGCAGCAATGTTCTATCTGTGTTGCATATCGGCAGTTTACACCCCTGTTTAGCCTCCCTAGTTATGACAGCCAATCACCATTCATCATCATGTGCGAGAGTGTCAGTTTGCAGACTTGACGTTAATGCGCTTGTGTTAGTAGATTATCAGAAACATTCCACAATGGAGGAATTCTTGCCAGCCATAAAACACAACGCAACAATTAGAAAAAGGTATGGAAAAAGAGAGACAATGAGCTGTAAGTACTGATAGACAATGAGCTGTAAGTACTCCTGACTCAACAATACTCAGCTATATGGCAGCAGTCGGTAACTAATCAAGTCTGGAGCTAACAATCCAGTGACTGACATCATGAGCATTGATCCTTGCAACAGTAATGATGACCTGCAACCAAGCCAGACCATCCAATCAACCAACTCACCAAGCCAGACCATCCAATCAACCAACTCACCAAGCCAGACCACCCAATCAACCAACTCACCAAGCCAGACCACCCAATCAACCAACTCACCAAGCCAGACCACCCAATCAACCAACTCACCAAGCCAGACCACCCAATCAACCAACTCACCAAGCCAGACCATCCAATCAACCAACTCACCAAGCCAGACCACCCAATCAACCAACTCACCAAATCAACCAGACCATCCAATCAACCAACTCACCAACAATCCAGACCACCCAATCAACCAACTCAAGCCAAGCCAGACCACAACCAACTCACCAAGCAACCAATCAACCAACTCACCAAGTACAACCATCCAATCAACCAATTCACCTAGCCCGACCACCCAATCTACCAACTCACCAAGCACAACCATCCAATCAACCAATTCACCAAACCAGACCACCCAATCAACCAACTCACCAAGCACAATCAACAACCACCCAATCAACCAACTCACCATGCCAGACCACCCAATCAACCAACTCACCATGCCAGACCACCCAATCAACCAACTCACCAAGCATGACCAACCAAATCATTGTCACCTCTCATGACAATGGAATCCTATACTCTTACTCAGAATCTCCACAGCACAGATGACACACAGTCTAGTTTCAGTAGTGGCTAGACGACAGCATTGATAACCTGAACTTTGTTCTTCCTGTTAAGGATATATCTTTGTCTATTCTCTAAGTCTCCCAAGTCTCAAAGCCAATGATTCCTAGTTCAACTACATATTCAAGATATAAATAAGAACAAGTTGTCCCGATCAAAGATTTGCATACTTGTGCTGTCAGTTTATCTAGATTTACTTATGGACAGGAACGGATTACTTTACACCCATGGACAGTACCGACTTGGAGGAAAGCTAAGCTTAACGTACAAGGGGGAATTTTCCCAAGGCCGGATGGGGCAGAGGAATAGTGGGCAAGTAGCCTAAAGGACGGGGCCAGAAAGTGCCAGGTGCTGACATCATAATCTGCCAGTGACCATGTTATTATACAGCCAATGGACCAACAGTGTTTACAGGTCTTCATGGTACTATCACTACCACTAGTGTACAGTACATTCACCCTGGGCTTTCAAAACAACCCATTTATCTGACAGAATATGACCAGAAGAGGGAACATGAATAAGTTCATATACCCAAAACATGAATAAGTTCTAACACCAAAACATGAATAGTGAGTGAGTTTAGTTTTATGCCACACTCAGCAATATTCCAGCTATATGGCGGCGGTCTGTAAATAATCAAGTCTGGACCAGACAATCCAGTGATCAACAACATGAGCATGGATCTGCACAATTGGGAACCGATGACATGTGTCAAACAATTCAGCGAACCTGACCACCTGATCCCATTAGTCTGCCTCTTACGACAAGCATGGGATACTGAAGACCAATATTCTAACCCGGACCTTCACGGGTCTAAAACATGAATAAGTTCATATACCCAATACATGAGTGTTACAACATGTAGTGTCACATAGTTGACCACACAGTAGGGAATTGATACCCTTTATGTGAGGTGGATGTATAATCCCTTTGGTGTCCATGAGCAGTCTGGGTTGTATGATCCCCAAGGAGTTGAGAATGAACAGGAATGAATATGGGTTGTCCATGAGATCTAGAAACAAGGACATCATACAGCACACATCCAGTTCTTGCAAGTACTTAACAGAGTAAAATAACACACAGTCAATGAGAAAACATACTGAGGGAAACAAAAAAGGTAACACATAAAAGTACAAATGTTCTTTTAGTGGTTTCCAGGTTTCTTAACAAACTTTGTATTGCACTGTGGGTGAAAATCTAAAAAGAAAGAAAGAAATACCACGATGAAGTGGTGTTCCCTTATTTGTTTCCCTCAGTATAACTGCAGTGTATATATGGGATATCTTCCCATTAGTCAAATCTCCCATCTGTCAGGTAGATGCATTGCCTTCCTATCTGTACTAGGACAGTCCCTGAACTCAGTGGACAGTTGACACAGAAGTAAGGAATGAACAGTCATTTGCCGGATTATTTAAGAAATTGTTTCAGGCTTGATAGTATAAACAAACCCCAATCCTTACAGGATAATGTTGCACTGTGTCTGACAATGACTTTGGACCTCTCACACTTGGAATTCATTGTGAATAATACTCACTATAATATTCACCCTATGTTTAAACATAGTATACGAGCTGTTACTAACATATAACAAGGTCCACAGGATCTGCTGCTGTGGTATTACCATCAGCATGACTGGCAAAAAAACCCTGAAATGTAGTCCCAGAAATAAAGCTACCTTATTTACAAAACAAATCCAAATGGAGCCCAAAGCAACCCTTAATTTCTAGAGCTGAGGCAATCTAGACTTGCCAAATAATTCTAGACTTGAGTAGGACCCCTATTTAATATATATTCTAGAGTTTAGAGCCAAAGTCTGACAGGGTGTGTTACTATCTGTAATTTGCAAAAATACTATATGGTGGACCTACAGTGGAGAAAGAAAGCAGCACGACATCCATAACAGGCTTCTTCTGTTCTCTTCAGTTCATCAGAAAATGTGTGACACAACGGCAACAATTTCACATATGTGTCAACCTGTACACACAGGCAGTTTGTCAACAACAACAGTCACACCAGGCTATTAAATGGGCATTTGTAAAGAAAGTAGGTGAAAGTAAATTGACAACTTTCTTGTGGCTTGTGGATATCTCACTTCATTCACGTCACGTTTGTCATCAGTTAAGCAGGAACAGGCATGATGCAATATTACTATAATCTACACCAAGACAGTCTATGGGCTTTGTGTAAGGTACAGTCAGCTTAAGACCCAGGTAAGTCATTCCCCTCTCATTGCCCGGGGCAGGTTGAGATAGGTCATACGTACCAACATCAGAGGTACACAAGGGCTGTCTACAGCTCAGCAAGAAGTATATATACTCCTCTGGCAAGAGGTAACACACACTGTATTCAAACTTCAATCCAGTTCTCTTCAGAAGACTACTTAAAAAATGTCAAATTATAATCCTGTTAAAATATCAAGCTTTGGATTCAGTGGGTTGAATCAATTTCAAACATCACTGAAGGCTGTACTCTTTGGAAGATGTCCATAAATTCTTGTGTTTTCATCCTGAATCACAGACGCAGCTGTTCAAAACCTGACAGAGGTCACTTAAGTCGAAGAATCCATCTACGAATTATTATAGATGCAATATATCATCCCGGTGGATATCTACCAATGACATATCAATGGCTGGTCAGCTGGTATCCCCAGGTTCAATAACACATATATCAGTGAGATATTTAATACTGAACTTATCACAAGTCATATGTTATACCACTGACATGCCTATCTGAGTTTGAATCTGTTGTCATCCAACAGCTGGTACCATCAGGTTCAATAACACATACATCAGTGCTGTAACTGTTCAAGTCATCTTCTGGCATATGGCACATGACTTATATCCTTATCTAGGGTGGTATCCCTTTCCGTCTGTATTTCCATGTAATACACACTGAACCAGGTTCCACTTCTTGACCAACATCAAATGCACATAAATCACTCTCCTTTAAGTCTCCATTCCATGACTTTCACAGACCAAAGTAGCAAAACATTCCTGTAGACATATATCCTTGACCTGTTTTACTCCACACACAGAAATGGTCACTTTGTTGGTCAAAGGGTCCTCACACCCAGTGGTGTTGCCAACTGGTCACACCCAGGCTAATAGACACAACTTCCTTCTAGTGTTTGAATCACTGATCCTCCAAACACACATCTACACACACATGATGGTCAGCCCGGTCCCTGTACTTCTGTGTCCTGCACACATGCTCTGTGATCACACAAGAACCGCTATCGGCAGACACGTGAATAACACACATCTACACACATGTGATGGTCAGCCCCGGGGCCCTATACTTCTGTGACCTGCACAACCCGATCACACAAGGACCGCTATCGGCAAACAAGTGAGTAACACACATCCACACACATGTGATGGTCAGCCCGGTCCCTGTACTTCTGTGATCTGCACACACGCTCTGTGATCACACAAGGACCGCTATCGGCAGACAAGAGAGTAACACATGCAGTGATAGGTCAGCCCGGTCCCTATACTTCTGTGACCTGCACACACGATCACACAAGGACCTGATCACACAAGGACCCTTATCGGCAGACAAGAGAGTAACACATCCACACACATGTGATGGTCAGCCCGGGGACCTGTACTTCTGTGACCTGCACACACGATCACACAAGGACCGCTATCGGCAGACAAGAGAGTAACACATGCAGTGATAGGTCAGCAATGCAACTGATCAGAACCTTGCAGTTTCCGAGAACCACTTCTTGCCAAGAATGTGGGACTACATACCTCTGCATCAACCAGAGGTAGAAATAATACCCCTGCACCTCCTACGGCTGTCTAGATAAAGTTCCACATAATTGGCACATACCTGTCATGGAGGCATCTTTGAGAGGTAATGATGAAAATAATGAATTCAGACAAATCCCTGGATATATCCTGATCTAATCATGCAGTGTCTCATCGTACTTGTAGATAATAGAGTTTGCAACTCTACCTAAGTATATAACAGAATCAAGACCTGGGGAGACAACTGCCTAATAACACTGTGGTGAAAGGGACTGTCTGCGTACACTACCTGTCACACAAAGGTACCACAGATCCACTCACGCACTGTCTGCATACACTACCTATCACACAAAGGTACCACAGATCCACTACGCCACTGTCTGAATACACTACCTATCACACAAAGGTACCACAGATCCACTACGCCACTGTCTGCGTACACTACCTATCACACAAAGGTACCACAGATCCACTACGCCACTGTCTGCGTACACTACCTATCACACACCTACAAGCGAACAAGGTACCACAGATCCACTCACGCCACTGTCTGCGTACACTACCTATCACACAAAGGTACCACAGATCCACTCACGCCACTGTCATGGTGCACTACCTATCACACAAAGGTACCACAGATCCACTCATACTGTCTGCGTGCACTACCTATCACACAAAGGTACCACAGATCCACTCGCCACTGTCTGCGTGATACTGCGTACACTACCTATCACACAAAGGTACCACAGATCCACTCACGCCACTGTCTGCGTTACTACCTATCACACATAGGTACCACAGATCCACTACGCCACTGTCTGCGTACACTACCTATCACACAAAGGTACCACAGATCCACTACGCCACTGTCTGCGTACACTACCTATCACACAAAGGTACCACAGATCCACTACGCCACTGTCTGCGTACACTACCTATCACACAAAGGTACCACAGATCCACTATGCCACTGTCTGCGTACACTACCTATCACACAAAGGTACCACAGATCCACTACACCACTGTCTGCGTACACTACCTATCACACAAAGGTACCACAGATCCACTCAACACCACTGTCTGCGTACACTACCTATCACACAAAGGTACCACAGATCCACTTTCACGCCACTGTCTGAGTACACTACCTATCACACAAAGGTACCACAGATCCACTACGCCACTGTCTGCGTACACTACCTATCACACAAAGGTACCACAGATCCACTACGCCACTGTCTGCGTACACTACCTATCACACAAAGGTACCACAGATCCACTACGCCACTGTCTGCGTACACTACCTATCACACAAAGTGCCACAGATCCACTACACCACTATCTGAGTACACTACCTGTCACTAAGGGTACCACAGATCCAGTTCACCACTGTTTGAGTACAATACCTGTCACACAAATGTATCACAGAACCACTACACCACTGTTTGAGTACAATACCTGTCACACAAATGTATCACACATCCAATTCACCATTGAGTAGACTGTCACTACTCAAATGTATCATAGATCCACACCACACACACATCCACACAAGTTCAAAAGCAAGATCATTTACCCAGACCCACAATAACAACAGATAGTCAGTGAAAGAATACCCAGTCAGCATAACAAGGGTACAACAGAGACTCTCAAGACAGAAAAGTGTCTGTCAGTCATCTACTTAACACAACAAGGGCACAAGGAAAGTTGTTAATCAATCAGAGATCACCTGGATTACCTGTTCACATATTCTCAAAAGAGAACAATATTTCTGTCTGTCCACCAGACCCAGCAAGAGCTACTACACAGCAACAATAACAAACAGAAAGTTATGGTAGATCATGGTACTCAAATAATCAGCATCAACTATCCAAGTATTACCTGTCCAAATGTCCAGGGTACACCTCCATTCCACCACACTGATGGAGACTTTGTGTATTACTCCACTGAACACAGCACCAGCACTTACTCAGATCCACAACAATAACAGAGGGTCGGTCAATTAACCCTATGGTCAGAGTGACCGAGAGTGGACTCTACCTGTCTACCTGGCCTGCCCACAGTTTCCCAGTCACCAGCTGGGCTGATCCCAATCTTAATGACCTGTTATGCCAACAACAAAGATGCTATCTGAGTGTGAGAGGTGTAATGAGAGGGAGGAGATCCCAGGAGAGGGTGGCATGGTCACATTAGCACCTAGACCAGGTCCTTGTCACCAGCTCGCCTCCATAATGAGCACTTTGTGAACTTCATCACATCAGCACATAATTCAGCATCCGAGCAGATCAGTGTCCAGTCATAAGGTACTTACAAATCAAGACCGACATGGCGAGTATAGCGTGATGACCAGCATCTACCTGCCCAGAACACCTTCACTTCCTCCAACATAATGAGCTGGAGCAGGTAGATGAATGCTGCCTGGTCAGCCCGTCACCCCCTGGTCCAGCAGTCAGCCACAATAACCCGCCCCGAGGACACCCTGGAGGTACAGCAACAGCTCAACTATGGGATAATTGTAAGCAGTTAATACCTCGTTAAGCATCCCTCCATCTACCAGCCAGATTTGGTCCTGCTTGTCTTGCCAGCCCCAGAATCCGTCGGTCACAGCCGATTGATCAATCAACCTACTGCACATGCCTGCAACACTGATTGAGTGATTGGCTGGCCAGAGTTGTCTGCCCCTACTGCCTCAGGAACAAACCTCACCTGTGATCAATTTTCTCTAACTAGGTCACTCGCTGATAATCCTGGTCATTGATTTAGTCTTATTTTGGTGTCATTTGATTTTCTCCTGAAATGTCGCTTGCTGTTTTCTCCGTGAAGCATATACATGCCAAATGGCTAGATGCACTGAAAGGTCAGTGGCCCTCTTATGCTAATGCCGTTGTTTTCCTACGTGCACATTTAGCATGCATTAATTATGTCACTACATTCTCATAATTTTCAATCTGTTGACATTTTCGAACAAACATTATCAAAACTCTTTTTTTTTTAAAATGCCTTATAAATCTTATGTAGTTTTATATTGATATTTTGATAATAATAAAAAATATTATAGAAAAAAAACATAAAAAGTTTGCATCAAGCTTCATAACATCTGATCAGAAATAGAATAAAGGCACAAACAACAAAAAATACCCCTCAGCGTCTGATCAATGCACAATGCCTTGTTCATAACTGACTATAACAACCAATTACTCCTGAATCAATAATGATAGCCTTCCAGAGACGAAAAAGTCCCCTGTATGTCATACTTAAATAGCCTTAAAATTCAAACTTTTTTAACAGTATCCATCTGTGCATTTGCCCCTCTAAACATTCATCCATGCATCCATGCCATCTTTCATTCCCGCACACCCTGACCTACTCAACCCACTACTCCATCTATTTCACTTGATCTATCCTTCCATCCATCCCTTCCATATCCATCTTTCACTCCTTTCCATCATCTCTAATTTAAGCCATCCATCCATCCATTCTATTCTTCTGTCTCCATCTCTCACTCCTGTCCATCATCTCTAATTTAAGCCATCCATCCATCCATTCTATTCTTCCTTGTTTCCATCTCTCACTCCTTCCCATCATCTCTAATTTAAGCCATCCATCCATCCATTCTATTCTTCCTTGTTTCCATCTCTCACTCCTGCCCATCATCTCTAATTTAAGCCATCCATCCATCCATTCCATTCTTCTGTCTCCATCTCTCACTCCTGTCCATCATCTCTAATTTAAGCCATCCATCCATCCATTCTATTCTTCCTTGTTTCTATCTCTCACTCCAGCCCATCATCTCTAATTTAAGCCATCCATCCATCCTTCCATTCTTCTGTCTCCATCTCTCACTCCACCCCACACAACCCCATCAAGTCTCGCACTCAATCCATCATCCATCTATTCCATGCCTCCATACCTCTCACTCACCACACCCCTCCTTTAATCATTCTCACTCAATCCATCCCTCATTCCTTCCATTCCTCTCTCTCATTATATCCCCACCCCTTCCTCCATCATCCATCTCTCCCTCAAATTGTTTCAGTGTTAAGCCGGCATGGAAAAAACATTTTCTGGACCAAATGAAATGTCTGAAGAAACACATGTTGAAATGATGTTACTCTCCTCCACAAGTGTATACCTCATTACCATGGAAACATACCACCATCACACATCTCATTATGACGTAAATTGCACAGAAAATTGATCCACAAGATATGTTTATAACATTCGTTTACAAGAAACTCCCATATCAAGTTGCCAAAAAATAGGAAAACCACTAAGTAGTAAGTTAAAGCAAATGCTACAAATTAAAACACGAATATCTTGTTTCCATACGCGTGACACATCTTCATAATCTCTTGTTTATGTCTGACAATAAAAAATGGTGAGATTCTATTGATCACCGATACTTATTACCAACTACTTTTCCCATGAACATAGATTTCATTGTCCAGCTGTCATTTAATGTATGCGCCCTCGCGTCCACTACCACTGACCCTGTCCTGTTGTTTACACACCGCCTGTTCTGTCTACAAATCAATATACACTGAAGACTTATAATTTGCGTAGGTGTTAGTAGAAGTGTACTTGCTATTAAACACACCACCACATGTTCCCCATGTGATTATAGCATGCGTGGGCTGACCACACCCATTTATACTTATCAAGGTCTGACTTACTTAGCGCTAAGTTGATCATAACTCCTATACCTTAACACAGGCTTACAACAGTCTTAGCGCTTAGCGAATTCGGATTTTATGACACTTAGAACAGATTTTTGGTAAAATCAGTTTGTTTCAGGTTCCAGACTTTCAAGTGATTCAAGACTAAGATGTCAAACATTTTGATGAAATCTTCAAGTAGACTTAGAAATCCCCAAGTAATGCCGGTCTCAGATCTTTACCATTTTGATGACAGCCACAGAAAGACTTAGAAACAAGGCAAGTGTGGGATTCAAACCAGCAATCCTGGGATTTTAAGACTGATTATACACACACAAAGCATGACAATCTTAGCACTGACATCAGTTTGTGTAGAATGGTGTACGACATGGCAGCCGTGTTCACTGAATACACGAACAATGTGTCATGACAATCTTAGCACTGACATCAGTTTGTGTAGAATGGTGTACGACATGGCAGCCGTGTTCACTGAATACACGAACAATGTGTCATGACAATCTTAGCACTGACATCAGTTTGTGTAGAATGGTGTACGACATGGCAGCCGTGTTTACTGAATACACGAACAATGTGTCATGACAATCTTAGCACAGACATCAGTTTGTGTAGAATGGTGTACGACATTGCAGCCGTGTTCACTGAATACACGAACAATGTGTCATGACAATCTTAGCACTGACATCAGTTTGTGTAGAATGGTGTACGACATGGCAGCCGTGTTTACTGAATACACGAACAATGTGTCATGACAATCTTAGCACTGACATCAGTTTGTGTAGAATGGCGTACGACATGGCAGCCGTGTTCACTGAATACACGAACAATGTGTCATGACAATCTTAGCACTGACATCAGTTTGTGTAGAATGGTGTACGACATGGCAGCCGTGTTCACTGAATACACGAACAATGTGTCATGACAATCTTAGCACTGGCATCAGTTTGTGTAGGAAGATACATGACATGGCCACCGTGTTCACTGGGTACATGACATAGCAAGAAGATCCAGGCTACAGATGCAGCAGTTGTGCAGTGACTCACTCTCACCCAGCTTCCTGTAGTCTTATCGCACCATGTAACCAAGACCAACACTAATTACTTATTAAAATCTGCAGCACGTGAGACTGATTATCACATAAGATGAGAGTGAATCATAAAGCCAGGACATAAATGTGTTACATCACACTGACAAGTGTGCAGCAGCTGTTAACTCTAATTAAAACTACCATCGATACAAACCTTGTTTAAAAAAATTAACATGTAATAAATCTGGTTAGTTCAAGGCCATCTGATGTCCAATTTTGCTGTTGTTCCTCACTGTGGTTTGAGGTGTGCCAGTTGTCTGGGGCTCAATGATTCGCCCAGAGTTATGTCCCTTGGTCGCAACAAAAACTGGTGACAATGGGGTTGAAATGTTTCTAGGTTTGATATTTCTGTTTATTACCCACCCGTTGAAGATATCACTGTTGAATAATTTTACAATGTTATTACACATTGTGTAATAACATCGTGTGATGTCGTTACGTATGACATCAAAGTGGTTTACAGTTATGACATCACAATGCTAATACATTTGTACCTCTGTCACAATAGTATTAGACCTTGCTTGACTCATTGAAAGCTGAGAGTCACCACACTCGTTGAATTCTTAGGAAAGAAGTACTTTTCTCGATATTATTTTGCTAATGTTGGGTGAGTAATAAATAAAATACTAACCGATGTCACGTGTAAGACCATATTTTATGAAACTTGTGAACCTTTCACTCGTTTCATAAATATGGTAATACACGGGAAATCATTAGTATTCTCTATATTCATGCTGGTTTCACCTTGGTGGTTAACATAGGGAACGCATCAATTAGGGATTTCCTCCCTCCTTATTCACAAAAAGTTTGTAAAAAATACTAATCGGAATCTAAATGTTTTCAGGTAGAAAAATAAGTAATGAGCAATGTGCCTTGAATCAAACATACTCTTAACAGAACAAGCTTGAAATGCACAAAGGAATTTTTTAACGATTTCTTTAATTAGATTTAATTAAATTGACTAAAACATACAAATTCAGATAATGTTGACAATTAACAACACCTAGTGTGATACAGCTAGAATATGCCGTATAAGAAATAGGACAGCAGACTTCATCTATCAGAAATCATCTGAATCGTGGTGTCTTCCCTTCCTATCTTATCTACTGCAGGAACTTGATGACTCTCTCCCATATTTGGTCAAATACCAGAGAAAATGTCTAACTAACATTTATTCTCACTAAAGCATCTGGTCAGAGGTCATAACATTAAAATATAACCAAAATTCTAAAATTTGTATGGAGTTATCTGTAATATATATGGGCAGACGTGTGTACTGATGGGGAGTTTCTCATAATGACAAGCAAAAGAGTTACCTCCCCATAAACAAGTCATCTCCTTTGGACATTTTACTTTGTATAATACATGACACACAGCAAAATATAGTGATCTCAAAATATGACATCCCAGCAGTCAGAAACATGTTTGTATGGCAAACACAGTAACATTCAGCTATACAACAGCAACCTGTGAATAACTGAGACGGGGCAAGTAGCATCTCAATCAAGCGGTATATCTTTTGCAATGTCACATTGATACAAATGCAGAGGACATGAGGTATGGGTTACACATCTATTCTTATGAGGAATCAAACCCAGACCTTAGGTGTGACAAGCAAACATTCTTAAACAAGTTAATCTATTTAAGTTGCAAGCATGTGATACCTTGTGACAACCATTTCTTCAGTTCCTATTAGGATTCATAAACAAACCATTTTCAGTCAGGAAAATATGCCAAATTTCCAGACACACAGAAAAAAAACAGTAGTAAACAAGTTATTGTTTCAGCCCACATAAACAACGCTTTTTCTCCTTTAACTATTTGTATGGGAAGGGTATACATTTCATTGTACGTCATAAGACAAAAACTCCTCTCTGCTCATACAGTACTCTCTCCATAAAAGCAGACGTTTGGACCCAAGATCCAAACATTGCACTCTGGGAAAGCAAGCAACACACACATTCACTACTGATGATGCAGTACCTCACTAGTCTGTTCAAACTGAATTAAATGTAATCATTAAACAGAAAAACCCTACATGTTGTATATTTAGAGTGTATGTAATGATTGTTACTTAAGAGGACACTATGGATGATCTGGATGCATGCGATCCTAAGAACAATACGAAGACAAGTCTCAGAACTAAGAGTAAATGAGTGAGTGAGTGAGTGAGTTGGGTTTACGCTGCTTTTAGCAATATCCCAGCAATATCACGGCGGGGGACACCAGAAATGAGCTTCACACATTGTACCCATGTGGGAATTTGAACCCGGGTCTTCGGCGTGACGAGCCAACGCTTTAACCACTAGGCTACCCCACCGCCCCTCCTCTTTGAACAGTATTCAAGGCATGAGATTCATGAGATGCATATCTCTTCATATCAGCCATAATGAAAACAATGATATATCTGTCACAGTCATGATTCCATGTGCCCCGATTCAGCTGCCATTGTCGCTGTAGTTGTTATTGGAATAACATTTAATAACAATCTTATTCACATTGATCACATGAAAGAATTTGACTTTCACAGAGTGTTCTCCATATCATGTACATGATGTTCAAAAGTAAGTTTGAATCAGCTTTGGGTACAAAATATTGACATAAATTTTTACCATTTTGACATAAGCTGTTGAAATGAGAAACTTACTTAGTCCCAATAATTCATCCAGAAACGTTACTAAAGCAGAAGAGACTGACTTAGAAGTACAGCCCAATGTTGTGATGGCTGCTGATGGTTTACTGATTGGATATACTGTCACTGTATGAAACAACGTACCAGTCTGCAGTTATGGATTTCTTAGATGATAGCCGGAGGTGCTGTGTGCACGCTTCAAGGTCACGAGTCAAGGTCACAATAACACTTAGATGCAGTTCTCATGAACTAGTAATTGAACAAGGACAACAAGAAGGAATGGATAAAAATCAAAGGACATGCAAATTGTGTCAGGTGATATATATGGAAGATGAGTACCATTCCTTTCCCTCTGTTCCATATACCATATCACATGTTGTTAACGTACCATATTCACCATATTAAATGCCAAGCTCCAATAAACACCACCTAGCCACTTTCTAGAGGAATCTCAATGTAATTTTACACTTACAACAAAATGTAAGAAATAGTCAATGTTACAGATTTGTTTAAAGAACAGCAGAGTGGGGATGGATAAATAATAAAATAAAACTATTATCAATATTTTTTAATTATATACCTGACAACTACTTTCATTCAGGTATAATTTGATAATCATGTCATGACAATATTCTTAGTCCTGGGCACTTATAGAAAATACAGTATAGTATGTTGCTGACAATGTTGTTCACAGACAAACTCTGTATGCAATACATGATCTATGGAAGTTCATTATGCAATGTCTAATGTAATATATATTCATGCTATCACAACTGATATCAATCTCCTATTATGGGCCTGTGGCACCAGTCCAGACAGGATGCACAAATGGATCACAATTTAACTGAGTGAGTGAGTGAGTGAGTTTGGGTGGTTGGGTGGTCTAGTGAGTATTGGGTGAGTGAGTGAGTGAGTGAGTGGTGGGTGGGTGGGTGGGTGGGTGGGTGGTTGGTTGGTTGGTTGAGTGATTGAGTGAGTATTGGGTGAGTGAGAGAGAGTTAGTGGTGGGTGGGTGGTTGACTGAGTATTGGGTGAGTGAGTGAGTGGGTGGGTGGGTGAGTGAGTGAGTGGCCAGTAGGTGGGTGAGTGAGTGAGTGGGTGGTTGAGTGACTATTGGGTGAGTGAGTGAGCGGTGAGTGAGTGAGCAGTGGTTGAGTGGTTGAGTGACTATTGGGTGAGTGAGTGAGTGGTGGGTGGGTGGATGAGTGAGTATTGGGTGGGTGAGTGAGTGAGTTGGGTTTTAGGCTGCTATTTACATCAGAGCATCCATATCCAACAGGGACTAAACACACCACTACCACCTATACGAACCCAAACATTAATGACCTGTTCATGATTAACTTTGTCAGCAGCCCCAAAACAGTAAGAAAGTATTCCCCAATGAGTGGGCAGCAGGTTTTGCTCCACAATACAATCTGATGAGACAGAGTAGAATGATTCAGATCTGACACAATGCCAACTCCTAGAGCCGCAGGTGTGACTAACCACCTTTATACAATATACACACAACTCTTGCAGGTGCACTTAGAGACATCCCATACAATAATCCCCTTGAAAAACTTAACTAACACAAAACAAAGGCACATGAGATATGATTCATACCTTGAAATTGACAATTACTGATGAAATAGCTGACAAGGGAGGTCAGTGAGATTTTATAGGTGCTTCATTTGATTTCAACACTGAACAAGACAGTGTGAAGGCTTGGACTGGCTCTACTACAGAACATTTATCTTGAAACAAACACAAATGGAATTGTATACTGTTCAGTGATATAAATGTCATTTTGGTCAAACATACCAACAATCTGACAAATTTTATCAAAAACAATGCAAATTAATGCTGATGGTGCACATATTTGGAATCATGGCCGGGCCAGAGCCAAGAACACTTCAGTGCCAAGACATGAAGTTTCATGTACCTACTTTCAGAAGAATATGTGTGCTACTCTGGGCTTGTAAAATACAGTGAAACATGAATAAGATATTTAAAACTTTGAAAATTAAAATGCTCAAAATGGCTACCAGTATATTAGAAGGACCATATACCACCACACCACATCACATTCAGATTATTACAACCATCTAGCAACACGTATGTACCTGTTGGTGTGTGGCTTCTTGCTCCAGTCCTGGCTTATGACAGTTTAGCTATGATACCCAACTCAAACACAGTATACGGAGCCCAAGAACCCAGTCCATGTTTCATCCCCAGAATACCAAGCACCAGACAGGGAAACAACAAGTACCATCTTCTAACAACATCTCGAATGATGAGGCTAGGAATTAGAACTCCAACCTACCTTTCTCTGGGCAGATGCTGTATCTAATAGTGGAGTGGTACTGAATATGAAAACATGCTAACTATTGCCACATACCTTCTTGGTCCGGTAGCTGCTCTGGAAGCGAGAGAAGACACTGGGTTTCCGCTTCTTCCTCTCTTCTTCCTTCCGTTGCTTGGCTCTCTGGTCTTCAAGGTCGAAACTGGCAGATCTGGGAAGAGGCAAAACAGTATCAATATTCAGTTTCTAATTGATTTAAAAATCTTTTAATTTACCCTTACAAAATCCTCATTCTAATTTTCGTCTATATGCTGTTTTATTAGTTCTTTTGGGGAAATTGTTGTGTTTCTGAATGGAAGACATCCTGATAACCTAAACATAATTATTTTCTTTCAGATACTTTCTAAAATCTTGAACACATATTTGGTTTTGATAATCAGTTTGGTGCTTCAGTGTAAGCAACATAAACATTCTTTGCACCACTGTTCGATTCTGTTTTCACCCACAATGAAACTGTTTCAATTCTTTTAGACGTTCTGCTTATCACAAGTAAGCCTATTTCTGTATACCATTCTTAGAATTGGTTTGTGTAGGATAAGTCAGAACTTGGCCTGGGAGTACTTCAAAGTATTTCCAAATTCATAATTTTCTGCAAATATTGTAAATAAAACTGTCTTAATATCCAGTTTCCACTAGGTAACCCTCATGAGAACATACTCTGATAACAAACTAAAAACTGGAGCATGAAAACATGACAAAGAAGTGTATGCCCAAATCCTGAAATTACTGTGACCTGAAATACAAACATCTCTGACTCTGAACTTACAGGTTTCTGAGAACCAAGTGTCTATATTCACAACAAGCGATATATGAAGCAGCATTGTTAAGCTTAGCAGAGTTAAGGCCTTGATATGTTGTTAGGAAGCAGGTCAACTATACACCGTAAAACAATATTAGTTTCTGAAAATAAATAGCCACAGAAAAATATCCCACAAAGGTTTGTCCTTTATGAAACCCAGGAGAAGTACAAAAACAAAATATTGGCTTGTGCTCCAAAGAATATTCATAAAATTCCACATGTTACAAGAATATGTAGGTTGGACCTCTGAAACAAAATGGGGGGGAAATGATATATACAAGAACAATGGCAGTTGAGAATTTATAACTGAATGATAAATACAAGGGTGTGTAGGATTTGTGCAGTGGTTGGGTAGGAATGTGTGTATGTTTAAAAAAAACAAGCTTATCTTACAAGACTACACATATGAAACGAAACGTTTCATTGGAGTATAACATTTATCAAGCATAGAGGGGAGAGGTCAAAGGCTGGAGGTGATTGGTTGCTTGTAGTGCAGTCAGTCCATTCAGTGAAAAGATGGTCAACAATTGTGCTGCTGCTGCTGTTGGTGGAATAAAAGTGCAAAAGTGGTGGGGTGATATGAGAATTTTACCTTTCTTTTTCAGGAGTTCTGTAAGGAATTAATGGGGAATAATGTATCAGAAAACCAAAATTAATAGGACTGTAATTCTCCAGTCACTTGGCATGGCAGATCTGTTTTATCAATAACACCATGTGTTTCCTATCGACTTCATATAATAAAACATCATAGTGAGTGAGTGAGTTTAGTTTTACACCGCTTTTAGCAATATTTCAGCAATATCATGGCATGGAACACCAGACATGGGCTTCACATATTGTACCCATGTGGGGAATCGAACCCAGGTGTTTGGTGTGATGAGGGACACTTTAGCCACTAGGCTACCCCACCGCCCCATAAAACATCAGATACATATACATTCTAAATAACTGACATAAAGTAACAAACATGATGATGATTTCATAGAATGGCATATTAATGTCTTACAAAGTCACGGATTATGTGACCATGCTTAGTAGTGAATGATTGTTCTATGCTGTTATCAATATTCAATATTCCAGCAAAGAACAACAGAAATGGGCTTCATACCATAAACGGAATAAAACCTGGGGCTTGGCTGGGACACATTAACCACTCGGCCACCCTCTGCCCAAAATGTAATGACAGGGAGAAAAACTGGGAAATAGACATGACTACAACATGGAATAAACTGTGAGTCAGAGAGACAGATTGGTAGACAGATACACCACAACATGTTTACTTATGTGAGTCAAACTGATATAGTGTGTAATGAAAATCAGTGGACAGACGGATGAAGTCACTGTGAACATGACTTGATGTATGTCATGCCACTGACAATGTTTGATGTGAGTCAACTCTGACAATGTTGATTTGAGTCAACTCTGACAATGTTGACGTGAGTCAACTCCGACAATGTTGACGTGAGTCAACTCCGACAATGTTGATGTGAGTCAACTCCGACAATGTTGATGTGAGTCAACTCCGACAATGTTGACGTGAGTCAACTCCAATGTTGATGTGAATCTGACAATGTTGTGTGAGTCAACTCTGACAATGTTGACGTGAATGTGAGTCAACTCTGACAATGTTGATGTGAGAGTCAACTCCGACAATGTTTGATGTCAGTCAACTCTGACAATCAAGTTGATGTTCACTCTGGGCATGATGTGAGTCAACTCTGACAATGTTTGATGTGAGTCAACTCCGACAATGTTGATGTGAGTCAACTCTGACAATGTTTGATGTCACTGTGACACATTCAAGTTGTGAGTGACAATGGACTCATAGCTTGATGTGAATCACCCAAACACATAATCTGTGATGTGAGTCACCCCAGGTACATCATCAGATACAGTCCCAACAGACACCATGACACATGACCATGATGTCAGTCACCAGTTTGATGTATGTCTGCTTGACACATGATCCTTGATGACAGTCTTCACAGTTGTGAGTCACCATGACACACAATCACTGATTCACAAGTCACCACAGTTTGATGATGCACAAGTTTCCCTTTTTTTGTGAGTCACATGATCATTGATGTGAGTCACAATGACACATGATATTTGATGTGAGTCACCATTTCACACAATCACTGGTTCACAAGTCACCACAGTTTGATGTGAGACAAAATGACACATTATAATTCATGTGAGTCACCATGACACATAATCACTGGTTCACAAGTCGCCACAGTTTGATGTGAGTCACAATGACACATAATCACTGATGTGAGTCACCATGACACAATCACTGATGTACAAGTCGCCAGTTTTATGTGAGTCACATGATCATTGATGTGAGTCACAATGACACATATTTGATGTGAGTCACATTTCATGGTTCAAAAGTCACCATGACACACAATCACTGGTTCACAAGTCACCACAAGTCACCACAGTTTGATGTGAGTCACAATGACACATTATAATTCATGTGAGTCACCATGACACACAATCACTGGTTCAATCAATTTGAACATTGTTCCTGTGCCAGATTCATCTACATGATTCACTATGACCAGCTAAATGGTCTGATGATGTATGGACTGGTGACACATGCATGAGAACATGAATGATTCCGGAATGTAAGATTGCCAGACAGACATTTTGAAAAGTGTCAGCGTAACAGGGAAATATGTACTAATAGGAACATCAACATTATAGGTAGAGTCGTAATTCCAACCTCAATTCCTCATCTGGTAAAGGGATGCCAACATTTTCTTGCTTAACCCTAGACTGAAGCTGGTAAAAAGACCACAGGTGGTGATTTTGCACCATTTGAAACAAGATCATACCTGAAATACTATCAGTCAGAGAGCATGATGATGAAAAGAAGGATGAAGGACAAACTGATGTGAGCATGACTGCTATGACAATAACACAGAGAGACAGGAAAATAGACAATACCTTCAACTCACACTCACAGGAACTTACAAGGGGATGTTTTGGGATGAGCACAATAGGAGGAACAGATAACATACATTGATGACACATGGGGCTGGGACAAAGTCTTGTTACCATTGGAACATTATTTATCGCTCGATTTGAAAATGGTAACTACAAACAGCAATAACAGGATCAGGGAAGTCTGGTCCACTCACTCGCTGAGGAAATCCTGAAGCGATATCTCCCCTCCACGCCGACGAACAGGAGCAACATTTTCATCTTCTTCCTCGATTTCATCTTGGCTCCGAAACTGTGCACTGTTAACCAGATGAGTGGGATTATCGTTTAGATGTTGTGGTATCTCTTTATGTCCCTTTTACACAGTTTTCTCATAGGTTCTTTCTGTCATCTCCTATTCTTCTTTCCACTATGAGCTCAGTGCATTTACCTGCTTTAACTGGGGAAGACATTACTGAAAGGACCCATCTCACAAAATATTCACCTCAACCATTGGTATATATCTAACAGGTTTCATATGAATTGACATAGAAATAAGATCTTTTGATGAGCAATAGGACGTTAACAAAAAGAGAGGGACAATATTAAATTATATACTTTCATATAATATTTTCTTAAAAGAAGATTTGTTGACAGTATTGAGTTAAATAGTATTGAGTCAGTGAGTTGTTTTCAATGCTGCTTTGAACAGTATTCCAGTTATCTCACAGCGTGCCAGCTCAATATGACGGGAAGGTAGGAAGGGATGCAGGTCTCACACCTTTAACAACCTTAGCCATTGTCTGGCGCTGACAAACCTCCAAACACGTTTTGAGCAAACCAGGAATCAAACTCATGTTCCTAGGTTCTAGCTTGTCCAAGGGATGCCACTCCGCATAACGAATCGCAGCGCTTAGGACAACTTGGCCACCCATGCCTCTTATCCAATACAATATCTTCAAGCATATAGATTATAGGAATTTATTACTGTATATGACATGCCGTATCAACTTAGTCTACCTATGATCACTCCATGCAAATGTTTGCAGGTGAACTGTTATTGTAATCTTCGGGTTATACGTTTAGTTGAGGCTCATCCTAGGCTAATCCTTTCTATCTAGAGGCTACATCTATTTGGTGGGGAAAGCTTTTAGAGAGGGGCAAAATCTTACTGGGTGGACTATGTATAAAGATTTAACAAGCAGAGGGATAAGAAGATGATGAAAGGTCATTGAGGCTGAAAAACAAGATTCATGAGTAAATATTGTTTAGATTGTTAAATAATGCCATGAAATGTTCTACAACTGAAAAATAACCATGCGACATGCTGGTGCACCAAACAAAACAAAGTCCCTCGCCATAAAACATGCAATAAACATGCAGATTTTCATGCATTACTGCTGCAATACAGTGGAAACAGCAAGACAGGCAGTTGCACATCAAGGGGAGTAACTCTTGTTTGATCACAATATTATCTCCCTTTTGCCATACCAAAAGTTCATTCTCTGAGCTCTTATCACCAAACACATACTGCACATTTAAAGAAATATCTTAAAAAGTGAAACAAAAATGTTTTAATTATGTCTTCTATACCATGTAAATTAAATGTTACAAATTGGAACTATATTTAAAAAACGATTTCTGACCATAACTACCTTTGTTAAGTACCAACATGAAGATAAATACAACCCCAAGATTTCCTTTCAATTTTTTAAATAAGAATAAGGTAGTTTGATGCTTCAAGGCCAAAAAGCAAACAGGAAAAAAATTGAAGTAAATTTCAAAACAATGGAATTTTGAACAAAAATAAATTACCAATTACAAAAATATATGAAACTTGGAATATCTAGAAGTGCTGTGCAATATGCAGGCAGGGCATTTGCGAGTGTGATATACACGTGGAAGCAGGACAAGCAGAAACTGAATGATGCCTACGACGAACTCACTCATGTTCTTGGAGGAGTTTTTGTATTACAGTATAGGACTGGCCATCAGGTCTGAAATAACACCATTGTGTTTCAACAAACAAAAACAACAACCTCAAAGTAAAACACAACTGGGGGTAACAAGGCAGGATCTAGCACCAACACCCGTTCAACAGCTGCAGCAGTGACAGCAACAACAACACCAGGCTGCTACGGTGTCCTCAATACACGACGTCACAACACCACACACAACGCCAAGGATGCACGGTTCACATATCCCTGCAGCGTTCACATGGTGTGCTGGCTTCTCATAGTGTGGTGCACACATCCCTGCAGTTTTCGCATATCTCTGCAGGTTTCTCCTATTGAATGTTTCACATATCATTGCAGCATTCACATGGCATGCAGTTTTTTTCTATTGTGTTTCACATACCATTATTGTTTAACATATCACCATTGGCTTCTCCTAATTTGTACATCATATATCATAGTTTTCCATATTTCTGCAGGTTTCTCCAAATGTTTCTTACATAGCATTACAATTTCACATATCACTGTTGGTTTCTCTTATTGTGATTCACAGACCAGTAGTTTGCAGATATCTCTGCAGGTCTTTGTATAGCCTATTATCTGTTTCAGGTTATTACCATAAAGGGACACAGACAGGTAAACAAAGTAAGGGCCACAATATTCAGCATGCTAGATAACTGTTATATCATCACCATAAAGGTAAAGATGATATATTTTGCTAATTATATCCTAATATTAAAAAAAACCCAGCTTGTATCAACATCTATATGAAATTATCTATCTGAGGGCAAACTAGTGATGTTCTCAACGAAATTTCCTAGTCTTTTAGTATCAGCGTGAGAGTGACATGTTTAACTGTTATGCATGATTATGCATGTGCATGTTTTGTGTCACGTTAATGCCATGTGCTGATCATTCAATTGCCAACACCATCCGTCTGTGAATGCAAGGATTAAAATCATTTGCCCAGCCACCAGTGCCAACTCAAATGTCAAAACGATAACAATATATAATATAAACAAAACAGTTCCTTGACTTAAACCTGAGTTAAGGAATAGTGATTCTAGATGTGAATTGGTGTTCATTATCAAAACGACTTTCATGTTAATTAGTAGTTTAGGAAGAACAATTCAAGGTTTTGAGAAAGTTTGAACTTTGAAATTATTTTTGTAGCCATGCCACTTTACATAAAAGTTCAGACAAACATGTCAACTGTTTGCGTATTGTCACAAACCTTATCGGAGACTAAATTTGGCCTTAATCAGGGCTGAAAAAACACACATGACAAACAAAGCCAGTTCATCAAAAGTTGCCAAAATCTACTTCATACAAGCTGGTCCGTGAAATACTACAGAATGTAGTGTCCTCTGTCATAATAATAATACAGCCAGTCAGTCTGACACTACATCGTCTAGTGTACTACTACACTGTAGCACTACAGATAGTCACTACAGTATGTAGTAGCCTATATCTCCATTGTACAACACACTACAGCATGTTGTGGGCTGTCTGTCAGTCTGATACTACCCATGTATTGGTCTGTCCATCCCTAAAGCACTTCATCTACTCAGTCTAACTAACACTACAGTATGTGGTGGTCTGTCTGTCAGTCTGATACTTCCCCTGTATTGGTCCATACACCCCTAAAGCACCTCATCTACTCAGTCTAACTAACACTACAGCATGTAGTCATCCATCCTCGATAATCTCCAGGGTATACGTTACGATCACTCTCCACTATACCCTGGATGCATCCACGGCTTGGCCCGCTGATTTTATTACCTCCCTTGGCTGGCTTTTTATCCAATCAGGTGTCTACGCTGGGAAGTTGAGCGAACCAATCACAACTCACTTTCGCTTCTTAAATTATCTAACCGTTTAAACTCGGCAACACAATTGATGCAGTGGGTACTCTGAAAGATGTGGAAGGAGTTCTTTTATATATTTGTTGAAAGTTTCAGATCTGTCAATTTGTCTGTATTATTTCTCCAAAAATCTGAGTGGTACTGCGAACAAACCTTCGCAACTGCGACTGCTATCTTTGTTGACACTGGCAAGCTCGGATGTAACGGAAGCTTAGCTGACTGACTACTGTGAGAATGCGTAGCCAGCAAAGGGAGGTAATACAAATATCGGGCCAAGCCATGGATGCATCCAGGGTATAGTGGAGAGTGATCGTAACGTATACCCTGGAGATTATCGAGGATGGTAGTCATCTATCTATGTCTATCTCTAACAATACCGCTACAGTCAGTCAGTCTAACTCTACATCTAGATTTAACAAACTCGTGAACTGATCAGTTATGTCAGTTTCTCTTGAGACGACCGCCAAGAACGTAGGACTGACCACTACACTACGGAGACAGTACCATGCCATGCCCACTTACTGTTTGCCATCCTTGCCACGCCCATCTCTACGGAGACTCAGCTTTCGGGAATCTGCAATATACAATGTGTTAAGTATACAGAACCACATGGGTTACCGAACAAATGCTGGACCAGAAAAAGGGTAAAAGGTAAAAGGGTTTTGATATGGTTTTGTCAGGTATTATACTTCAAACCTGGGTTTTGTGAGAGAAAGCTAGACTACTTCACTGCCTCTTAAAAGACACCAGACATATGCTATATCTATAAAAAAAATATTTTTTTCATATAAGTCTTTTATTTCCATTTCCATATTACAAATACAGGATCGCTTGTTAAATAAGCGTTTGAAGCTAAATATATGAAATATCTTTACTTCATATTCTAGGATTACTTCAGCCTGATAAATATTTTTACCTGCACCATAGGACAATATTGGAGGTTGAAAATAGTGCATCTACTGCACTAGAGAAAATGTGTAACAATGTACTGCTTAACGAATCAAGCTCCACATATCAATACAATGTTGTAGCTGGGGAAAGAGATATAAACTGTATCAGAAGTTTGAATAGAAAGATATATCTCTGGTAGCGCTGGAGTGGTGAACTCAGGAACTCATCAAGCGGATGCTGAATATGACCAAAGCCCCCACAGGACTACAGGGGCCCCGAGGTTAGTCGTGTGATTCATTGTCTACAGACAAGCTCCATGCTCACAATACTAGTTACTAATGTTCCCATTTCTTTCTGACCAAAGCTGCAGTCACTTCAATGTCTACATGATCAGATTGTTTTTTATGTGTATTTTTATTGTTTTACTTGAGTCCTGGCAAAAAATATTCCCAATCAGACACTGCCTACCCTGCAGTGGGTGCGGGTAGGGTCCGAGTTGTAAATGTGGACCAGGGCCCCGTTCCTCAAAGCGATCGTAGCGCTACGACAGTCGTAAGTCTATGTTAAAGTATGGGAGTTACGACTGTCGTAGCGCTACGGTCGCTTTGAGGAACGGGGCCCTGCCCCCATCTTAATTGCTGCAAAGCTTTGTACAATCAGTACCCATGCTAACTGTGAAGATCATTATGTGCAATGCACATTCCCAATAAACAGCTCAGATTTTATCAGAAAACAACCCCAGAGTCATTCTCTTCCCACAGAGGTTACTTGTCATTTCTTCCTACGAACCTCTGTTCTAATACGGTCATATTTCCAGGTTCTCGTAAAATCCCCTAGCGGCAAAAAATCGCAACACGAATTAGCTCCCTTCTTTCTGTCCAATCAAAACACGTGTTACATCAACTTGACTAATACAAGCAAATGTTGGGTCACAAATATCCCTCCTCTGCCAGGAACGTGTGTTGATGTGACATCAAGACATTTAATGGCTAGCTTGTCCGTTGTCAACGAGGGCGATGGAGACGCCATTGATCTGCCATTTACATGACTGAGTTTTGTCTATAAGAAACGTTTGCGCATCGCGCAGGGAATGAGGTTCTAGTTTTCCCGAAGCATACCGAAATGACCGAGGCCTTGCGAATGATCACTTTTGAAACAACATCGCTGATTGCACAACTAAATCTGATTGCAACCAATCACGCTTCCTGAACACTCGCACCATGAAAAGGCCGTATTAGAACATAGGTTCATAGGAAGTTATGACAAGTAACCTCTGTGGGAAGAGAATGCCCCAGAGTGCACTATACTCAAGAAAATATGGTATTCAACTTGTGTTTTCAAAAGTAACAATGAAGACTAAATATTTTTAAATCAGGATATTAACAGAATAACTAAAACTGCTGAAATATAAATTATAACCACACTCCAAGAATAAATCTTGATCCATGTTAAAGCATGATGAATATTTTTGCTGGAGGACACAAGTTAGGGTCACTGTCTCACCAGCTGAGTTCATCTCCTGTTTGGCAGCAGCGGGGATTGAGGGAGTTGAGAGAGACTTGGTCATATTGGAATGTGGCACTCCTAGGCTGCTTGTGTACTCCTCTTCACACGAGCACACACCCTGAGTTGCAGCAACCGTGTACGGACGAGACTTAGTGTCGCGCACACCACCGCTCTGTGAACAAAGATACATCACCAACTCAACAAATGATGATACCAAATGAACGGAAAGGTAGCTGTATCCGCTGTTTCATCTGTCAAATATTTTCAAATATTATCTAAAGGGGTAAAGATATAGGGGAAACTATTTTTGGTAAGTTTCAGAAAGATTGATTCAAATTTAAGAAAAGCATGAAAATCAAATAATTTGAATAAAATAAGAACACAAACATACAAATAAATATGGAACTTTAAGCAATTTGGTGATATCAAAACTGTCCATAATTGAAAATCAGTCACAGCAAAGAGTGGGTATTTTTGGCCAACAATTTGATATCTGCTACAATGCATTAGCGTATTTCCCAACAAAGCCATAATCTGTTTCTCTAGGAGACCTCTGAAGGAGTTGTACATGCAATCTGTCCTCTGTAGGACCTCTGAAGGAACAGTTTATGCTACCTGCACTCTTTAGGACCAATGAAGGCATGGTGTGTGTTATATATCTTCTGTAGGACGACTTAAGGAAGTATATATGTTACCTTTTCTTGTTGTGTTTCATATGGAAGATCAGTGAGCGACCGAGCAGAGGGATTGGCGGTGGTTGGCTCACTCATGGTTCGAGTGAGGTAGTCACTGGCATTCGTTTCTTCTTGCACTGAAACATTAAACACAATTGAAGGTATCCTGAATGAAGCAACTAACCCACTGAAGGAATATATGACATGTTTTTTATGGTTAACCACCACTTTATATTCTCTTGCCTTCCATTAAACATGTGACATGTATTCATCCAATTTCTAAATGACTTTCAAGAACTTAACCCACAAAAGCTGAAAACACATCTACCAAGAACCTGACACAAGGTATAACTTGTCCTCAAGGTTGTAGTCTTGAAGGGAACATTGACATCTCCAGTATCTGTAGATACTGATAAGATACTGTCATTGACACCTTCATCTAAAGGATATATTTTGCTGAGAGCAAATTCTTCCAAAGATGTAAATATCTAGAGAACATTTGTTATGTTCAGGACACAGCCATGTAGTTTAGGGGCTACTATATCTTTAACACCTCCAACTGCATAAATAACAATATGGATTCCATATCTCATATCCTTTCACTAGTCTTTCATATGCAATACAGATTCCATATCTCATATCCTTTCACTTGTCTTCCATATGCAATACAGATTCCATATCTCATGTCCTTTCACTTGGCTTCCATATGCAATACAGATTCCGTATCTCATATCCTTTCACTTGTCTTTCATATGCAATAGATTCCGTATCTCATGTCCTTTCACTTGTCTTTCATATGCAATACAGATTCCATATCTCATGTCCTTTCACTTGGCTTCCATATGCAATAGATTCCGTATCTCATGTCCTTTCACTTGTCTTCCATATGCAATACAGATTCCGTATCTCATATCCTTTCACTTGTCTTCCATATGCAATACAGATTCCATATCTCATATCCTTTCACTTTTCTTCCATATGCAATACAGATTCTGTATCTCATATCCTTTCACTTGTCTTCCATATGCATTATGGATTCCATATCTCATATCCTTTCACTTGTCTTCCATATGCAATACAGATTCCATATCTCATATCCTTTCACTTGTCTTCCATATGCAATACAGATTCCATATCTCATATCCTTTCACTTGTCTTCCATATGCAATACAGATTCTGTATCTCATATCCTTTCACTTGTCTTCCATATGCAATATGGATTCCATATCTCATATCCTTTCACTTGTCTTCCATATGCAATACAGATTCCATATCTCATGTCCTTTCACTTGTCTTCCATATCTCATGTCCTTTCACTTGGCTTCCATATGCAATACAGATTCCGTATCTCATATCCTTTCACTTGTCTTCCATATGCAATATGGATTCCATATCTCATGTCCTTTCACTTGTCTTCCATATCTCATGTCCTTTCACTTGTCTTCCATATGTAATACAGATTCCATATCTCATATCCTTTCACTTGTCTTCCATATGCAATATGGATTCCATATCTCATGTCCTTTCACTTGTCTTCCATATCTCATGTCCTTTCACTTGTCTTCCATATGCAATACAGATACCGTATCTCATATCCTTTCACTTGTCTTCCATATGCATTATGGATTCCATATCTCATGTCCTTTCAATTGGCTTCCATATGGAATACAGATTCCGCATCCTATGTCCTTTCACTTGTCTTCCATATGCAATATGGATTCCATATCTCATATCCCTTCACTTGTCTTCCATATGTAATACAGATTCCATGACTCAGTTCCATTTATATTTCCTGTCTATTGTCTTTTCTACCTAAAGTTTCAGTTGCTGCACCTCTGTTCATCACAATGCCATTGTATTATATCATTCCTTTTTAAGTCTTTTACCGTTGACAACCATAACACCTGACTGTATGTAAATGTTGTTATACAATCAGGAATGTTAGAGCTACATCATGTGTGTCTGTGAAACATTTAGTTTGGGCTTGACAAACTAGTGATTGATATCATGAGCAAAGATCTGATTCAGCATGGTAAACAGACTCACCATCAGTCAAGTCATAGATACTTCTGATTTGGCATGTCTGACAGCTCTCAGAACCAGCATGACAGATTTGACAGCAAGCAATATTTATTCTCTACAAGTATATACTTTACCCTGGTTTGATATACAGTCTAAAATGAACTCTCTCATGCAGTGATAAAATGTTCAAAATGTCTAAGGGGACACCATCAACATAGGATAGTTTGTATCACAGTAAACACTTGTGTAGAAGGCACAATGGTTTGAGGCAATCCTCATCACCATCTGTTAGCGCTTCTCTGAGTTCAGCTGACAAACTTCATTCAATGACTGCAATCAAAGGGACAAGTATTCTGATATTGGCTGCCAAATGGCAGTGTCAACCTTGACCCTGAATCACCCCAGTTCTAAATTCATTGGCAACATCAAATATGAATAAACAACAGCTAGGGATTGTTGCAAACAGTAGTGGGATATATCAACAACTGCTTCCGATGGCCTGTAGCACTCTGGCTGGGACTACAATAGGACAGATTGCAGCTCAGAGACAAGTGTCGGGGAAACAATGGACAAATAATTAAACAAGATCAAGGGTCACGGAAGGCTCAGTGTTGTTTTGGAATACCTTAGAAACAAGAAGTTCCTTTACTAATTGTCTGTGGACAAACTGGTCTTGTGGGGAGAAAAAAAGGGTTTCTATGTTTATATAACACTGATGATTAAAAGTAATGGTGCAAGGAGATAATTTAAATACTTTCTTAACATAAAAATATACCTTTGCTTATTTATTATGTACTAAACATAAGACTTGAATGCTCTGTTTTGACTGAATCGTTGTTGAGCTGAATCAACCTCAATGAGACAATTATTGTGGAAGGGCATGTGCCATCTCAAATAATGTCTGTGCTGTTTGCACCTCTGACATCTATGTCGCTAAAATTATCTCAAAGAATATAACCAAATCAAAATAAATATTTTTTTCCAAACATACATAATAATTTAAACAATTTGAACATTTCAACATTTCATTTAGATGGATCTTTCACAATATCATCCTACTGCTAATCAAATCATCAGATTCATCTACTATGAACATCAACTCACATACAAAGATTCTTCTGTTATCAACATTAGCTCACATCTGAAGATTCTTCTGTTGTCAACATCACTCACATACAAAGATTCATGAACTACTGACATCAGCTGACATAAAAGATCATTTCACAAATTATCATCCTTCAAGAATAAAGATCAACATCAGCTGACATCAAAGATTCATTAACTACTGACTTCAAACATTCAGATTCATTTCAACACAGCTGACATTTCAAAGATTCATCTGTTGTCAACATCAGCTGATCTTACAAAATATCATCTTACTGTCAATGACATACAAAGATTCATCTGTTGTCAACATCAGCTGACATACAAAGATTCATCTGTTGTCAACATCAGCTGACATACAAAGATTCATCTGTTGTCAACATCAGCTGACATACAAAAATATTCATCTGTTGTCAACATCAGCTGACATACAAAGATTCATCTGTTATCAACATCAGCTCACATACAAAGATTCATCTGTTCTCAACATCAGCTGACATACAAAGATTCATCTGTTGTCAACTATGACATACAAAGATTCATGATATGAAAGACAAAAGATTCATCTGTTGTCAACATCAGCTGATTCATCTGTTGTCAACATCAGCTGACTATTTCATCATCAACATCAGCTGTACACAGATTCATCTGTTGTCAACATGATTCATCAACATCAGCTGACATACAAAGATTCATCTGTTGTCAACATTAGCTGACATTCAAAGATTCATCTGTTCTCAACATCAGCTGACATACAAAGATTCATCTGTTGTCAACATCAGCTCACATACAAAGATACATCTGTTCTCAACATCAGCTGACATACAAAGATTCATCTGCTGTCAAGATCAGCTCATATACAAAGATTCATCAACTATCAACATCAGCTCACATACAAAGATTCATCTGTTCTCAACATCAGCTGACATATCAAAGATTCATCTGTTGTCAACATCAGCTGACATACAAAGATTCATCTGTTGTCAACATCAGCTGACATACAAAGATTCATCTGTTGTCAACATCAGCTGACATACAAAGATTCATCTGTTGTCAACATCAGCTGACATACAAAGATTCATCTACTATCAACATCAGCTCACATACAAAGATTCACCAACTATTGATATGTGTTCATGCACACTCACCATTTGGACTAGACCCAGTTGAATTGACTGGCGAAAGGCTCCTATCTTCAGTGTAGACACTGCCGTTAGGTTTGTGTTGATGAGCAGTGGGGACGGCACCAGGGGCAGTAGTCAATCCTCGTATCGACTGACCAACGTTGGTGGCGTTGTCCCGTGCATCCTGGTAGTCCTCTTCTTCTGATTCTTCTTCTCCTTCCAGACTGGTCAGGCTCATACTACAACACAACACAGCCTCCTGTTTATACACAATCACACCTAAATGAGGAAGAAACAATTATCAAAGAGAACAGAGTGATGGAGTGAGTTTAGTTTCACGCCACTTTTAGCAATATTCCAGCAATATCGCAGTGGGGGACACCAGAAATGCCCTTCACACATTGTGCCCATGTGGTCCTGGGCGTAACCACAAGGTACCCAATTTCAATCAATGAGGAAAAAAATCAGCTAATGAATTAGGCTTTAAACTGTTCCCTTAAATATTCTGTCCACATCTTCATATCACTATATGCATTGTCCCAGTGTCCGTAAGCATTTTGTTTATATGTATTTTGTGAATGTAAAATATTACCAGACTTACTGACCTACTTATCACCTAAACAGAACCCAATACATGATGGATCTAACAACAATGGAATGCTTTTCTGACCAATCAGCTGGGTCTCACCCGTTACAAGATCGATGCTCATGCTGTTGATCACTGGATTGTCTGGTTCAGGCTCGTTTATTTACAGACCGCAGCCATATAGATTGAATATTGCTGAGTGAGGCATTAAACAACAACCAAACCAAACTGTCTCCAAAAAAACATTCTCATGACATAATGGTGACATCGCCCATACAGACCTTTCAGTCTTATTTTTTTCGTTCTTATAAAATGAATGACCGGACCTGGATATCCCTTGGATTGTCCACCTCAAACACTAGCTGCCCATTCCTTCATTAAAGTAAGAATGTTAAATATGTTTCCCCAGATGGATCAACATCACACGTCAACATGGCCACAAACTCCATCATTTACCGAAACAGTAAACTGTTAAGAAAATGCAAATACACAAAGGCCAGATTATATTTGAGTATTGATAAAGAAACAAGAAACATCAATATTGCTTAGGAAGTTTTTGCTATGAAAATAAACAAAACTCTGTAAGTTAAGATTAAGGAATTTAGCAGCAGAAATTTTAATGTAAACTCTTTGGTACAAAAAATGAAGGCCACAATATAAGGATCATGAGAAAAGACAACAAAATATGCTCATGAACACATGAAATGTTCCTGTAATCACATCTGTCATGCATGGGGTATATCGAGGTATCCTTCCTATTCCATTACACACTGGCATGTAGATACAACCTTCCTTAAAACTAATAATCACACTGGTTACAAATCCTTACCACATTTCTACAATGTTTAATCAACATCATGCGTTTAGATAAGGATCAAAAGGATGACCTCTGACCGCCACACTGAAGATGGATTTGTTTGAGAAAAACAATCACCAGGAAACAGTGATAACATTTTGTGCTCAGGCAACCATCACATGACATGACTTATACCGATGGCTACCCATAAAAGTCCTCTGTACATACAGGGGAGTGAAGGTGTTATTTAGTCATGGATAAATGTCACTTTCCGAGCTAATTGCCAATTAGGAGAATAAGTCTGGAATCCACCTTCATCCAGGAACAACACTGCGGTATTGGCTCTGTGACCAAATAAAGACAGGGTATATACTGCAGATTGGTCCAGTTTCATCTGTAGATTGATTACTATAGTTACCCGCTCAGGTTAGTCTCAAACATCCAATTATAACTCTTGCAACGAGGACGACATTATCGAACCCTTCTGAAGCAGGGGCATACATTCTGCAATCGTGTTTTCCTGATTTTTTTTCAAATGAGTTTTTAAAAAATATTTTTGATATATTTGATAATTTCAAACATCTCTACTATGCTTTAGTTTCAGAAAGAGAAATTAAAGTTTAGAATATAATCTTACATTTGACTTGAGTTTTTAAAATATCATTACAATGTATTAATATATTGATTATTACAGTTTTCTCGTTCAGATCAGTTGAATATAATCTTACATTTGACTTGAGTTTTTAAAATATCATTACAATGCATTAATAAATTGACTATAAAAGTTTTCTCATTCAGATCAGTTGAATATAGTCTTACATTTGACTTGAGTTTTTAAAATATCATTACAATGCATTAATAAATTGACTATAACAGTTTTCTCATTCAGATCAGATCTCCCACTGAAATCCAAATACACTATATTTTAGATGGCACATTGACTGTAAGGAGTGAGTGAGTGAGTTTAGTTTTACGCTGCACTCAGCAATATTCCATATATATGGCGGCGGTCTGTAAATAATCGAGTCTGGACCAGACAATCCAGTGATCAACAGCATGAGCATCGATCTGCGCAATTGGGAACCGATGACATGTGTCAACCAAGTCAGCGAGCCTGACCACCCGATCCCGTTAGTCACCTCTTACGACAAGCATGGGTTACTGAAAATCAATAGTCTAACCCGGACCTTCACAGGTTTGACTGTAAGGAAGAAGTTTTACATTTATTCTATTACAATCAAACTTGATCAAAATTTGCAATTTTTGTTGTCTTGTAAGAAGGTTCAGGTTTCCTTTGAGGCATTAGTGTTGGTGCTGCTTTGTCTCACCCTAATATTTGATAATTAAATTGTGTGTTTCGTTTAAATATTAAACTGAGTATCTGATCAAGCCAAAGTTTCCCATCAATAGTTCAAACTGAACACATCTGAAGGATAGAGATACATTTTTGCATCCTAACTACTATGCACTGTTACCCCCTTTCAAACAATATGACTACACAAGACTTATTTTGTTCGTTTATCACTGAATGTCACTCAGCAATATTCCAGCTGTATAATGGCAGGATAAAATCAAGCACAAACCAGTGACTGATATTAAGAGCATCAACCCATGACATCAGGGTTAATGATAGGAAATCATCCAGTCTAAATCCTGATCCACTCAGTCGCCTCTTACGAAGGGCAGTGGGTGAGTGAGTTAGGTTTAACACCGCTTTTAGCAATATTCCAGCAAAATCACGGGGGGGAACACCAGAATTGGGCTTGCCACATTGTGCCCATGTGTGGAATCGAACCCAGGCCTTCGGCGTGACGATCAAGTGGTTTAACCACTAGGCTACCCCAGCACCTTTTACGAAGAGCAGAGGATCCTGGGTACCCTATTCAATCCCAAATCATCTGGTGGTCCCAACCCACACTTTATCATCAGGAATCATTGTTATGTCCGGTGTAATCAGTTTTAGTGGCCTACTAATTGTTCCTCTTCGATGTTTCCACCAATCAGTTATAATATCTTTACTTAGAATTATATCATGTAAATAACTACCTTTTTCCTGTCATAGCAAGCATCTTAGCTCGAGTTGTCTCCCTTGGATTTCGGGTTTGGGTTACCACTTTGTTACACCAACTATGACGACGTATTCCCCCTGGGCCAGAACCTTCAACATCATCGACGACACTGAAGTCGGGCTGCTCATATTGCCTCATGTAAAGAGGGTCTGGGATGTCTGTTGAGCTGTCCACAGTGACTCCGTTGACGCAGATGCGGATGTTGCGATCACCTAGACCGTCAGCGTCAGTGGATGCGGAATGATGACTGGAGAATGCTGAAGGTGATGCCTCGGACGTAAGGTGACTGGATGGGCCCACCTCCTGTGCCAAGTCCAGCATAGACTTGTGATGATCTACAACAATACAGGAACAATCGTACACAACATAGGGCATCAGAACTCGTACTGTGCGGGGGCACGTTTCTAACATGGCGATCAGGCAACAGTCCTGGCTTCTACAACACGCATCTCAGAACACATCCAGCCTATCACAGTAGACATCCAATAACACAAGATATCAAGTCTTCATATGGTGCAGGAGAATTCCAACAAACACACATGTTTTAGCACTAAGTAAATCTGTATACAAAATCTCCAAAATTCACAAATAGTATTGAATATTTTTTATGAAGAGCATCAAAGGCATCCCTCGATGAAACGAAATATCATCAGTTCCATATTTCCAGTTATCATCACAGTCCACATGTGTTTAATGCATCACCGTGTTACACTGATCACACAACAGCCCAAGATAACCCTCAACACTCCAACACAGGCCACACATCACACACGTATACAAGACACACAACGCAAATGTTACGATATTGCCTGGTCGCCCTACACTCAATGGCTGTCAAACTGATCAGTGGAGGTTGACATGAACCAATCATTAGCAAGCCTCATCCCGAGCATCACGTCCAACCTAACTGGGTTGCCATTCTAAGCTTTTGTGTACCATAATATCCAAGCGGACAAAACCAATGTTATGGAAGTGGGTGGAATGTTTGAACGGCTATGTCAATACTCCTTTCCCGATGTCCCTTGAAACATTTCAAAAGTCACTTGCCTATCTTTCTCCAATCAACACCTGATTAATCTTTGACCTTTCACTTCTTTAGAACCATGATGAATTTAAACAAGTTTCTTTTTTTTAAAATTTGTCGCAAATAAAATGAATTCCAAAGTCAAACTGATGGACTCAAGGCCTAGTTTCGTCTATTTGAGAGACAGGAATTGGCAAGTGTTCGGTGTGTGGGATTCTGCCAGATTTCACCCTTGTAAAGCAGCTTATGGTTCAAACAGAATAAACCGAGGATGTGAAACATTCACCAACAACGTAGTCCACATGAACTGAACATTGAAAAACTTCAATTTTTTAACTTGTATGCACCGAAAATTCTGAAATCTTTGGGGTTAAACTTTGCATAAAAATTATACAGTGACCTTTCAAAAGTGATAGGTTTCCATAGACAAAACAAATTTTTTCTTTTAGTATCTGAGTCAAATTAATCAGGTATAATTCTAAACAGCAATGAAAGTATTGGAAATTTATTTCTTTAACAGTCTCAAAGGTTTCGATCTGTAAATAATCTTCATATTTTGCAGGCTAAACTAAAATGCCTCTTTCCCAAGGCATTTTGACACATTTTACTCTTATTTTCACAGTGTTTATTCATCACTGTTAAGAAAACTTCATCTTGATTATTAGCAAATTATTATTCAGTTTTATGCCACTGTGTATATGCCCATGGCAGGCATTAAGAAAACACTTGTCGTTCAATCTTTCTGAAATTGCAATGACTTTTGACATCACAAATTAGCAATCTTGCTATAAATCTGCAATTCCCATGAAAGGCATTGCCCAAATGTTCTCACTAATCCAATTCAATTATCTATTAAATTATTTTGGCAATTACTCTTAAATAAGCATGAAACATAGAAAGTTTTAGGGTTCATATCATTGCAAAAACAGCTTCCAGTATCTGTTTCTGATTAGAAACAATTTCAATTATTTTTGTGTGTCAGCTTATTTGTTCGTAATGAGATCGGGTGGTACTCGCTAACTTGGTTGACACATGTCATTGTATCCCATTTAGGTAGATTCGAGCTCATCATATTAATCACTGGATTGTCTGGTCCAGACTCGACTATTTACAGACCGCCTCCATACAGTTGGAAAATGGCTGAGTGCAGCATTAAACAACCAAACAAAAACAAATTATTTGCTCCACCTTTTTTCTATTGAAAACATCTGAGTTAGTATTAATATGTCCTCCAGTTATAGCCCCACTAGTGTTTTAACATCAGCCTGTTGAGTGGACACAAGAAATCACAAAAGGTTTTAATGACTAAGACAGGCATCACTTCTGGTTTTCTGAACATTTCAACGGTGAAATAACATACAGACTTCATAGTAGCATAAGACTCACTCAGATTCATCCACCCATCAACCTCACTCTCTTCCATAATAATACAAATGTCTGGTTTCCATTCCAAACACATAATAAAACCATGAATCACTATATAAGTAGTGACCCCAGGCATTGACAAAGTGAGCATATCTTGCCCCACTGGTGGCCTCCTCACAAACACATGCCAGGGCAAGTCAAGTGTTCACTTGTTCTAATACAGGTTCAAGTACCTGTCAGATGGGGAACTGACCAGGTCACTGATGACTCAAATCCATATGTACATACCTGCTTCATCTATGGGGGATAGCGGTGACCCACGACCTTGAATATCAAGAGATGGGCAAGATGAGCTGAAGCGGGCGAGCGTATCCCTTCTTACATCCTGAAAAAACAAGCAAAATGGTCAATATCTACCGTAATTACCAATCTGGTTAACCAGAGAGTTCTGATCAAATCCTATAGTTGGTAAAACCAGAACGCTAGTCAGCGATGGCCATACATCGACATAACTCACTTCCTATTGGTTAGCTCCATCAGCATCAGATAGACATTTTTTTAAGTCTTTAATCACACATTGCAGCTTACAAGCTTTCTCTGCAAGATGACATAGATGTTCATCCAACTTACAAATGTCAGCTATGTTTGCAAAGCCATATTTTCCAATCATATTCGCTCTTCATGCCTACAGAGACAGACAAAAATAAAGGTCTATTTGATCTACAACACAAAGCCTTTACCGGGGACAATATTTCAGAAAATTGCATCCTAAAAACTCAACAGTCTTGGAAAGTCAAAGCGGGTGAAATATGTTTTTTTCCATGTAGGAAATTAAGGAAATTGGGAAGTTTGGCCATGTGCTCTCTATGTGCATAGACTGGCAAACTCGAATACATGTTTAAATCACACACAAAAATTCAGTTCATGGCCTACATTCAAAGTCTGCAATTTAGCCAGTAGCCAGAGTCGAGTAACACGACAGCAGTTCATTCTAGTCGCCACACCTTTCTTAAGTCATTATGTCAAAACACAAGTCAGCACAGTTAGACTAACTGTATTTGACACACACTGCTTATTGTTTTCATATTTTAAATATTTTAACTTACCCTGAAATATCGGTCATGTTTCTTATTATTCTCAGAACAGTTTTTATTTCTTACTTCTGTCACATGTATTTTATATTTTTGTGTTATCAAATTAAGAGCACAGATGTATAACAAGCATTCATTAGGGTTCTAAGCACTTAGGTCATAAATGACTTTCACTGTTCAATTCCTGAGTCTCTATAAACCCCCAAACACGGGTATTGTATTTCAAACAAGAAAGACAATCTTTTGTATGTAACCATGGATACGTACATGGCACCTAACATGTTCCTTTGCTGGAGTGCATCATAATTCTCCGAAAATAAATCTCTACAGCAATATAGTTCATAGCATTTACAGAATAGTTTCCACAAACCTTTCCATCCCAACACATAAACCTACATTCAAAAACACCTTGCTGTATTTGACATATTAAGGACCTATCCCAAATTTATCACAAATCAGAAAATGTCATGGAATGTTCTAGGCTGAAACATATAGCATGTTGTAGGGGAAACATGCGGAAAATTCTATGCTCAGGATTGGCAGAGAACTACGATGTATATATTCCAAAATATCACTATGACAACTCATCAACACCCACCCATACTGGTAAAAGTTCAGCCCATAACTCCCGCTTGAAATGTATTCTCTTTATTAGGATTATTTCGAGGGGTTAGAGACCCAGGACAGAATTGGTCTTCAGTAACCCATGCTTGTCATTAGATACATGTCATCGGTTCCCAATTGCGTAGATCGATGCTCATGCTGTTGATCACTAAACTGTCTGGTCCAGACTCGATTATTTACAGACCACCGCCATATAGCTGGAATATTGCTGAGTGTGATGTAAAACTCAACTCACTTACACTCGAGGGGTTAGGGTTTCGAGTTTAGGGTAAGCTTTAGAGTAACGTGTAGGGTTAGGGTTTGGGTTAGGTTTAGGCTTTTCATAAAAATCATCTATGATGAATGATAAAAAAACAACAGGGTTACGGGCGGAAATCTTTCCTCCTTACCCATACCTCCCCAAACACACGCACACACACACAACTTCAAACAGACCATTATCTAAAATCCCTTTATCACAACTTCCTTCAAATTCTCCCTATGAACCCTTCCTTATAATCACACAACCTCCTTCCCAACCCTTCCTCAAATTCTCCCTATGAACCCTTCCTTATAATCACACAACCTCCTTCCCAACCCTTCCTCAAATTCTCCCTATGAACCCTTCCTTATAATCACACAACCTCCTTCCCAACCCTTCCTCAAATTCTCCCTATGAACCCTTCCTTATAATCACACAACCTCCTTCCCAACCCTTCCTCAAATTCTCCCTATGAACCCTTCCTTATAATCACACAACCTCCTTCCCAACCCTTCCTCAAATTCTCCCTATGAACCCTTCCTTATAATCACACAACCTTCTTCCAACCCATCAAGACAACCTCTGCATTAGCCACAGTTAACCTTGACCAACAAGCAGATCAGTCAGACAATCACGGAAACAAGATCTTGTTGAGAAAAGCTAAAAACATCATCACTGATTACATAACATTTAATATTATAATTGTTCAAGGATCAAGATAAACAAAGTTAACAGACCACACTTTCCACACCACCACCCTCCCCGATGTTCACAATTGGACATTTTTATTTGAGCTGCCACATCTACTAATTGAACGTGTTAAACCAAGGCAGTTTTGTTGTTACTTGTCTGAGAGGAATCCACTGGAGTTCATCTTTTACACATATAGCAGACTATATGACCTATCTGAGACTGACAGCCCCACCATGATGCCTCCCCCAACCCCCTGGTCTAGTTTACTTTTTTCCTCCACCCCCTGCTCGACTCTTCTAGTTGGTCCCTTGGGAAACACAAACCCAGGCTCACCAGACACATGCTATGGAAGATGTACATTTGTTGATGTTTAGACACAAGCTTTGAAGTGAGGGACGGAGGGAATCTCTACACTATTGTATTACACCTCTCTACCTCCTCATGTGAACACCTGAAATATCACCAGCAATCAGCTCTCTCTCATCCTAGTCTCCGTTCTTCCGATTCCTCTCTCATAGTTTCTTACAGTCTTCCTTCTTTGCCTTTCTTTCTCTGTATCTCTCTCCCACTCTCTCTTTCAAAGCCCCACAGGAAAGCCCTTCATTCTCATCTTTCCTAACTAAATTCTTTCCCTGAAATCTCTTGTTTTATTTTATTCCAACATTCCCCATTTCCTTTGAGTGTTTTATAATGTTCTTCCTTTCCTGCCTCTTCCCATCTATTCTTTATCCCTGATGGTTTTTTCTCAGTGTTAATATTTTCTACCATTATACACAAACTATAACATATTATAACACAAAACTTTAAAAATCCTTCCCAATTTGTATGTAAGGGTACACATGATAGAAAATACCAGGAAAAGTTCATATAGCCACAGCAAGCGCCATGTACCGGTACATAGGTACAGCTCCATGTACACAGGTACAGCTCCAGGTACATAGGTACAGCTCCATGTACATAGCTACAGCTCCAGGTACATAGCTACAGCTCCATGTACATAGCTACAGCTCAAGGTACATAGCTACAGCTCCAGGTACATAGGTACAGCTCCATGTACATAGGTACAGTTCCATGTACATAGGTACAGCTCAAGGTACATAGGTACAGCTCCAGGTACATAGGTACAGCTCCATGTACATCGGTACAGCTGTACAGCGCCACAGCTGTTCCATGTACATCGGTACAGCTCCATGTACATAGGTACAGTTCCAGGTACATAGGTACAGTTCTAGGTACATAGGTACAGCTCCATACATGGACAACTGGGCTATAAGGATGAGGGGGGAAGATGGTAAAATGGGATAAGTATGTACACTTGTACTGTCTACTACTCTCAAACCTTTCCTTCCCTCAAGTCATTACTCACCTCAGGCCAGTAGGCTAGTCTAATACATAAAGCTTTCAATCAGGTTCTACTGCCTACATGAGTACAATGTGTGAAACCTATTTACGGGTCCCCCAACCCACTAGCATTGCCGGAATATTGCTATTAGTGGCATAAAACCATATTCACTCACTCACTCCAGTTCCATACCTGATATGCTTATTGACAACACTGACCTACAAATAGTTTAACATTTTAGATTTTCCCCAACTTCCAAACTCCATAAAACAATGTATACAATCTCTCTCTACTTGTGCACTGTTGTATTTCATGTTACAACCAAACATTTTGCTATGTAGCTAAATTTTCCCCTAACGCTGTCAAACTTACTTCTTTTTTAAAATACACAAAATAATTTCAACTAATTAGAACAAGTCAATAACCATGTACTATTATCCAAACAATGTTTTTTTGTGGTGAGGAAAATATGTTCAAACACCCCTCTAATCACAGGCCTTAGCAACTGAATCCTATAACACCCAAACTGGCGCTACTCCAACAGAGGATTACCTCCCCTAACTCTGCCCCGACTTCGATCTGCTTCCTATTTCCTGTTTCGACTGCAGCAGGTGTGTGATATTTGGGCACTTGCCGAAGAATCCCACTCTAACATTTACCAAGACAATTCTGTGCGAAATAACCTCCCCAGGCCTTTGACCTCCATTATTGTTCTTTCTATGATCTCTTTTTTCATAATCCCACAAATCCAGCCTCTTCCTGAAGCTCCATCTGCATAGGAAATGCAACAACTAAACCGCACTAGCTAATATGTAAGACTTGCGATCATACTTCTTATGATGCCATTTATATATTTTCTGGAATGTTCACACCTGCAGTCAGTGTTGGGTTTAGGTCATCGTAACCTTGTGTATCAACATCTAGTGTCATCTTATAGCAAAGGGGCGGTAGGGCAGCCCAGTGGTTAAGGTGTTCGCTCATACACACTGAAAACCTGGGTTTGATTCCCCACATGGCTACAATGTGTGAAGCATATTTATGGTGTCCCCGCCATGATATTGTGGAATCTAAAAGCAGCACCACACTGGTGTCACACTGCTAGGTGAGGAAATGTCTGCTACATGTGTATTAATAACAGGTATGATGGTAAGCATGGTGACTCTAGCACGTGGGTTTGCTTTCCTTTAAAACAACAAATGGAGAACTAGAAACATGGATTTTCTTCTTGATAATGGATTTTTTTCTTGGTTCTGAGATAATGGAAAACTTGTATCATCACTATTTGACAGAGTTAAATAGACACATGCTTATGATACAGATGAGACTGAACAATCAACTCAACCTATGACAGAGATTTCTTGTGGCTATGGAAGGCTTTGTACTTCTTATTTCCTTAATATCATCAAATTGGGAGTGAGTGAGTGAGTGAGTGGTTTTACGCCACTTTTAGCAATATTCCAGCAATATCAAGGTGGGGGACACCAGAAATGGGCTTCACCCATTGTACCTATGTGGGGAATCGAACCCGGGTCTTCAGCGTGACAAGCCAATACTTTAACCACTAGGCTACCCTTCCATCCCTCATCAAATGGGGTTACTGAGTATGGGTTCCCATCCCTTTAAAAGAACAAGTAGTGTTCTTAGATTCTAACATGTGTTCTTGAGCTGCTACATGCAGAAAGCCATGTACCTGTAGCCAGCATCCCTGCTAACCAAATCAACTTATCACATAGAATCCCATCAAAATTATCTCTTATCAATACTACTTCCTCAGCCTTGCATAATCTGGTTTATTTAATCGAGCTAGGTTTCATTTTGAATTAACGTTAAGGAACCTTTCTAATTTCATTATTTAACATGCAACATGTTTACTAGTTTATCTATTAAACCTTTGATATGTCTACATCCGGTAGGTAAACAACAACTTCAGGCTTCCAGTCATTTTCTATAGTCACTTGACTTGACATGAACTAAGGCCCGCAGGACATCTTCAGACAGACATCTTCCAGACACCCATTAGACACCTTGAGGACATCTTCCAGACACCAACTAGACATCTACAGGACATCTTCAAGACATCCACTAGACATCTTCAAGACACTCATCAGACACCCACAGGACACCTTCAAGTCACCAACCATACACCTACATGATGACATCTTCAAGACACCCCTAGACACCAACAGGACACCTTAAAGGCACTCACTAACAAGACACCTACAGGATATCTTAGTCACTTGACTTGACCTGAACAAAGCACCTACAGGACATGTTCAAGACACCAACCAGACATCTTCAAGACACCCACCAGACACCCACAGGACATCTTCAAAGCACTGACAGGACACCTACAGGATATCTTCAAGACAACAAAGATGGAATTCAAGACACCTTTAGACAATGTGAGAATTTATGGAGGTAAACCTCTTTATCATGATATCCATAAATCCTCACTTTATATGTGTATGACTTCTAAATGCCATTCAAAGACCTTCAAACCAAATGCCATGAAGACATCTTCAAAGCATTACAAGATTGTTTCAACATATTCTGAGCCACCTTCAAGTACGGTACACATATAACATGTGATGGAAAAGAACAGTACTGCTTTTGATAGAACGGTCCTGTTGATGTACTTCCACAATATTCTGGTGATGCACATTCATTGGGATAGTTTTGTCAACATGCAAACCTATTTTCTTCAGTGATCTCACTAAAAAAGACAGTTTCCTGATCAGCTGAACATGGTATCTGGCAAGATTAATCAAACCTGCTCTTTATTTTTAAATTCATTCATGATAATATTTTATCTGAAAGCAGACAGAACCTTGGCAACAACACCCACCTGTACTCGGAAGTCAGGCTATTGCCTCATGAAGTAATGACACATCATTGAACAATTTCAATATCACATATCTGTTATTCACAAATCTTTTTATTTTAGTGCCAGGTTTAGAACATGATCTGACCATCCAAGACCTGTGACCTTAACACTGTGTTAAGTAGAGACAAACCTCACTCCTCTATGAAAGCAACAAAACTGGTAACTAGTTTTACCTCGTGCTTGAGAATATTTCGCTCATATGACGACGTGCATGCATGAGTAAGTGTATGTGCGGCTGCTTGTACTAGCTCAGACTTCAGCTGGTTTTAAAGTGCTAGCCCACTGAGATACCATGACACATGAATACTGACACGCTTATACTGACTCGAGCCGACCAGTTCTTGTTGTACCCATTAATGCTGAGCCCCAGTAGACGCAGCTCTTTGCTTGTCTTCCTTCAGGCGTCTGGGCAGAAAGGAACCGCGAACACAACCTAAAACAATAATATTCCAACACAACACTCACGTCTATGATCGGATCCTTCCGGCGCTGACGCTCTGGCCGGCCATTGACATACTGTCAATCATGACATTAACACAACATCGAATGTCGGTAGTTGATTGCTGAATCGCTACACCACAGCTTCCCATTGCTTGATTATCTGTAACAGTGAGAAGCTCTACTAACCAACCCAGAAGGCTGTGTTAGTAGCTTCAGGATGTAATTTTAACTGTAGTCGAGACGCAGTCTTGATCTACTTGTATCCCGGTCAGCCGAGGTAAAACGCGACCGCGTGAGCCCCTTGGACGTGTAGAAATTTGATAATCGGTTTCGCTATCCTCGGAATAGCCAGGCTGATGATATCTCGAATGGGAGTAATTTCTCCACTGGTAATGTAGCCCTTCTATAAATCGTGGTGGTATTTCCCTGAATCGATGAATGGGGATGTGCAAGCAGGGCATCCCAGATCTATGCTGCCCATGTAGTCCATAGACTAATCATTATCCATGAACTGAGGTAAAATGTATCATGACGCTTAACCACTACACCACAGAGGCGGTCTGGGCAGAAAGGATCAGTGAACACAACCTAACACAATATTCCAACACAACACTCAGTACAACCACATGGACTGATCAGATTGAGCAATGTTCTGTTTTCTACAGGTGTTATTTTCAGTGAAGTAGCCCAATCTCCTATAACTCATCAAAGTCACAAGAGTCATTGCATGATCAGGATTATTAGTTGCCATGGAAACAGAATTCTCAAAATTGAAGAGGAAACTTTTAATTTTGGCCCAAGGTCTTCCAACATAGCAAAACAAATATGTGGCGACTATTTCTCGTAACATGAGTTCAAATAGGCAATATCCCCATCAATATCCCCATCAATATCTGTAGAAGAGTGACAAGGCAGCTGCTGGTTTGTACAAGCAATTGACATACTGTCAATCATGACATTAACACAAGCATGAAATTAACGTCCCATGCTCGCATCACTAAGAATAAAGTATCACATTTCAATCTGGAAACGTACTACTACCATCTCTGTATACGAGACAAATACACACAGTAATCTTAGTCCTTGCATATAAGACAATGCCTTGCAAAACCAAATTAGTACTGAAAAGGTAAATAATCTTGTTTAGTGATGTTTAATTGCATATTTGACGTCTTCACTGACAAAGTCGTGTTTTCTTGTTCGGTCTAGTGAAACAATATGATGACGTTTTCTTACCACCTGAAAAAAAACTTTGACAAAAGTATAACCTCTAGATAAGCTGACCCCCTTCTACAGACTGCCTTTTTGGCTTTATACATGTTGATTAAATACATGATTGATCTTTGTTCTTGGTTACCACCTTGTCAACTGCTCTCCTAATTACAAGCAAAAGACTGTGGAAATGTCTTTACAGCAACAACAGTTCTGGTGACCACACAGTTGCACAGTACAATCAGAGAATTATCAAAACCCTCATGTGTTAACACATGGACAATCTTCATTGGTGACTTGACCTATCTAACGGTATATGGAATTTCCTGTTTCATTCAATGGAAGTTAGATATCATGTGAAGCAGTTGAAGTTAAATGTGAGTGAGGGAGTGAGTGAGTATGGTTTTACGTCGCTTTTAGCAATCTTCCAGCAATATCACAGCGGGGAACACAAGAAATTGGCTTCACACATTGTATCCATGTGGAGAATCGAACCTGGGTCTCCGGCGTGACGAGTGAACATTAACCACCAGGCTACTCCACTGCCCAAAGTTAAATGTGTGAACAAACCAAATGCTATTATTCCATCAAACTATCACCCCATATCACTCCAGCCTGAGGCAACACTCTAGGGGTTTCTTGTTTGCTGTCTCGTTCTTAAAGTTCAAAGGTAGGGCTCCAGGTCAGTACAGTGATGAATTCAGGATTTACCCTCTTTGTAAACAACAGGTGTCATAACTGAAAGTATTTGTTGGTTGTCATCCACACCACTGGGAACCATCTTATAATGACCATCGTTCAATCATCAACTTCTGACATAACTAACACATCTTATAATGACCATGCTCATCAAATAACTCAAAATACTCAAAAAGCCAATTATCATGGTTACCAATGTGTCTCCTTTGCCTAAAAAAGACAGTTTTAAGGGTCTTTTGTGCATACATATCCCCAACACCATTTCCTTGAGATGTTTCCCCCCCATCCCACCTATCATGGAGAATCATCTTCCTCCCCCTCCTTCAAACATGGCTGACCAAGTGTTCCTCCATGTTTGGTGTCCTTCTGGAAAACAATCCCTTGCGATAGTCCCAAACCACCATCCATGCCTGTTATCTACATCATCAACTGCTTGTTTATGTAGACTCTGTAGCTATACGATGATAACAGCCTTCATTAGGAGGTTTACTCAAACAGCCTGGGTAACTCAGCACCTCAAAGCCTGAGAAGATGTAAACCAGGGGCTATCTGCCAAAGGGAGATAAATGGTGTTGGTGTTAATTCTGAAACAGGTAGACTGCATATGCTGAAAGTTCAAACCAATATTTGTGCAAGCTTTTCATACCTTGATACAAAATGGCCCATATTTACCATCTGCACACTGCAGTAATAAAATTACTCTGAGTACACCATTTCCAAGCTTCAAAAGGTTCTTGTCCTTTTGTCAAAATTGGCGAATTTGAAATAAAAATATTAATGGCAAAGGCCACTGGCCATCTCATTTCAGTCATTACATTTAACCTTTCATCTCACAAAAGACCACAAGTGATTACAGGTTTGGTATTTAGCACAGCACATAAAACACACTGAACAAGGACTCAACAATACAGACACACATTGAATTTGATATTCTTATGGGGATAGCCTTGTGGTTGGAGTGTTTGCTCATCACACCAAAGACTTTGGTTTGATTCCCCACAGAGGTACAATCAAGGTTATGTCCATTGCCACTGGCATTACAGATAAGCTGAAACCAGATCCCTCACTCATTCATGATGTTTGATAAGAACCTTGAAATGACCAAAGTCCTAACCACCACACCTAACAAACCAAAATACTTTTCCAGAACCAGTACATTTCCTCTAAGAGCAGATCTTCTCCCTATACACATACAACATTAACCTGATCCCTAAATATCAATAGAAAACTCCTCTCCTTCCCCATCTCCAGCTTGGTCAGTGTGTGTACTCTGGCTGTGAATCCATCCCCACAGCCTCCCATCATATGTTCACCAGCTTCTTTTCCAGTTTTCCAGGACATTTCCTCTGTTTCGTGTACAAATGATATCGTGTTTGCTTGCTGGTTTCCGCATCACTGACCGGTGGAGGAAAAGCACAGCAACCAAGGTTCCAATCAGCCTTTGGCAATGTCTGACTATTCCCTGAATGACCCACTTTCAGAAATGTTGACTTCCTTTACCAAACTTAATCGAACTGTGTCACTAGTGATGATATGGAAAGAGAAATTCACTGAGAAATCATCAAAACAAATACAGTTTGGTGTGGTTCAACAACTTACTTCAGAACTGCTTTGTAAAGTCCCCATTGTGAACAACAGCTGGGTGAGTACACTGCATGTACACCTTGTCTTACACCAGTATCGCTACACATTGACACCGAGTCCTCATGCAAAACACTCATCCTTCGTAAACAACACTGAGACAACTGATGGGGAACAAGAAAAACAGATTATGCCATCATTACTACCTACCATCTACTGTCTGTCCTACTTACATGGGCTGCAGCTACTTCAAACCAGTGTTATACTGCAGTATCATTAACCTCCATTCTTGGGACTGCGGGTATGTCTGTGATCTCACAAACCATTTATTGGAAGGTAGACATCTCGGCATAGTAGTGGTGACCAAAAATATCTATCTATATGTTTCTGTGGAGCATCCTCCATCCATATGTAATTATGGAATACAATTGCATTTTCACTAATTCTATGAAATCGTGGCACAATCATCTTTCATTTGCAGATTCTATGAAATCGTGGCACAGTCATCTTTCATTTACAGATTCTATGAAATCGTGGCACAATCATCTTTCATTGGCAGATTCTATGAAATCGTTGCACAATCATCTTTCATTCAGATTCTATGAAATCGTGGCACAATCATCTTTCATTCGCAGATTCTATGAAATCGTGGCACAATCATCTTTCATTTGCACATTCTATGAAATAGTTGCACAATCATCTTTCATTTACAGATTCTATGAAATCATGGCACAATTGTCTTTCATTTGTTGATTCTATGAAATCATGGCACAATCATCTTTCATTTGCAGATTCTATGAAATCATGGCACAATCATCTTTCATTTGTTGATTCTATGAAATCATGGCACAATTGTCTTTCATTCGCAGATTCAATGAAATTGTGGCACAATCATCTTTCATTTGCAGATTCTATGAAATTGTGGTACAATCATCTTTCAGTCACAGATTCTATGAAATTGTTGTACAATCATCTTTCATTTGCAGATTCAATGAAATCATGGCACAATCATCTTTCATTCACAGATTCTTTGAAAATGTGGTACAATCATCTTTCATTCAGATTCTATGAATTCGTGGTACAATCATCTTTAATTTGCAGATTCTATGAAATTGTGGCATAATCAACTTTCATTCACAGATTCTATGAAATTGTGGAACATTCATCTTTCATTTGCAGATTTTATGAAATCGTGGCACCATCATCTTTCATTCAGATTCTATGAAATTGTGGCACAATTGTTCATTCACCGAATCTATAAAATGATGGCTGCAAATTGTATGTCTACGGATTTCTATGAATTCACAGTACTCAAGCTAAAAATACTAAAATACATGACAGATCATGCATGACATTACTCAACAAATGACAAGCAGCAGTCCTCAGAAGTACCAAATGTGGACCACATTTCCACAATATCCAAAGTCATTTCTCACGTCATTAGTTTTGCCATCTAAAGCCAAACTCCCAGTAGCAGATCAAGGGGGATCCCACCGTACTGATACAGTAATGATGGTGGCCCCTTTAACACATTAGTGTACACGCTGCCATCATAAATCGGTCTGACAATCAGTAATTTACAGCCTCACTAACTGACAACGTTAAGACAATGTCAGCCAACAAGAGTGCATCACATGTTGGTCTGACAATGAGAGCCTCATTTAACCATGCACTGTCGCCAGCACACAACATTATGCAACAATATCTTGTCAAACATCCGGAGATCTGTTTTCTCAAGAATGTAGTTTTTTCTCTCGTACATGCGTCATCAATGTTCAACAGGAGTATGACGGCAAATTTTCCATGGAAACATGATGGATGTCAAAATACACAACCATGTTGTTGCCTCGCACACAAACTGCCAAGACTGGCACAGAAAAACTTGTCCCTTATACCTCTCTAATATAACCATAAGCAGAGTAACACCTGTCCATATCAATGTTTTCACAAGTCACTGCCTATAAACTATTTGATAGTTTTAAATAGCAGTGGAAATAATCTTAAGACTTAAAGTATGTCAATTATGTAAGGCTGCCCCGACGAATCATACACCCTGACATCTATGTAAGGGAAATTAACACAAAGTAAACATTCTTTACGAATAACTTTATCTTGACGCATTATCAACTAACTTCTTTTCCCAATGGTGAAATTAACTTCTCCACCATGCTTCTCTCCTCGTCAATTTGTTTACACATTTTTCCAAAGCAGTTGAGATCCTTAAAAGTTGTTTGGAGAACATAACGATTGAGCCAAAGAGAACAGAGGGCCAGACTGTTCCTCCATTAAACTATAGTCCAAGTCAGTACAGCCTAATCCCATCTAGGTGAACACAAGCTTTTCAACCTATACATAATTCATATTTTGTAAACAGAAGGAGATAAAAAGTTGAGGTATCTTCGAACATAAATAGGTCTGCTGTGCAAACTATTCTGGCCAACAGAGAGCTTGTGTTCCAAGTCTAAATTAAGGTGCACAAAAATACCTTCTCGGGAGAAGTCTTAAACTAGCTTGTGAGCTGAAAACAGACACCTTTCTCTCCTCCACTGGTAAAAACATTGGTGTTGCTGGGTTAAAGGAAAAGTGGATGTAGGTTAGTACAGGAGTAAAGGAACGGGTTAGAAGGAACCAGAGGAGGAGGGGGAGCATCAGGGGGATACAAGCTCCTCACTCGTGTGTTACACTGGCACTTCAGACAACTCAACAACACACTTTTGTACTATCTGGCTGAGTGTGAATAAATAAATTGCAAGAGATTCCACGGCAATTCATTGGTGTTTGTTTCCATTAACCGAAAAAAGAATTCGGCCAAACCCACTAACCTCTGCTACCTGGGTGGATGATATAGACAGGGGGTTCTTGTGTTCTTTCTTGTTGTCTTTCTTTTTGTGAACATTATTGAGAACATATTTGTTGATAAGAATGGTCTTCAATATGTTTTTTCACTCATGAAATTGCTTTGTTCATTTATACCTGATGACAATTTTTCAGTGTTTTTTATAATAATTAATCATTTTAAATTACAATTTGGCTCAAATAAGCAAAGATGAGATATGTGTGATACAAACAGATTTAAATCTTTCTTTAAATAAAACACTTTCTAAAACAAATCCACTTCAACATCAGATACATTGACTATGACACTGGTATACTGATACGGCTCCAGTATCATGTATTGAGTGAATGAGTGAGTTTAGTTTTATGCCACACTCCCAGTTTGATGTAAGATACCAAACCAAATTTGTTTCAGGTCTGTGGATGTTTCCAGATGAAGAGAAACTATTATTATATTCACACAAACTCTGCCATATTTTCACTCAATAAATTTCCTAATTTTTTCATGAATGAATGTCAACATCACATGATTATCCATTTATGCTACTCAAAACAAGTTAGAGAACATTTAGTTCTTTCATATTATGGTAGTAAATAAGTTATGCTATGATAGATCAACTATAGTAATATCAAAGATGAGAATGGTCCTAACATTTTTTGGTAGTATAAATACAGAAGGACCCTGTTGAAGACCCTACAGAAGGACCAAGCGCCATATTCACATTTAACAACCAGAGAACATCACTACCGAGGATTGCATATCAACCTTCATCACCTAAACTTAACCCTTCTTCCAATAATCAAATCTTCAATTTGCTGAACCATTCTACTTCAAGATGGCCGCCACACCTTTCCCCTTATGATATACATCTGACATTTTCAACAAAGGCTCTCACAATTTACTCTTTCAGTTAACATTTACTGGGTCATATTTTCTCCATCAAAAACCTATTCTTTCCACAATGCTTCATCTGTCTCCAATCCAAGGCCACTTTTCAAAGTGTAACTCAACCCACTGTGACCTAGTTGTACGTTTTCATTTAGATTTTTTCCCCTCTGCAAGATAGACATCTTCTGTAAAGTTAGGACTTGGCATATCAACATGGCGCCACATTCTCACTCATTTAACTTGCTTCTCTTAACACAGCAATGCTCCGTTTCCACAAATGTAAACATTTCAAGCTTCCAGAATTCGTATCATCATTTCTTTCTTGCTGAAGATTATTTGGCAATTTTGATTAAATATAATTCGATGAACATTAAACAGAAATTCAAAAAGGAATGGGAGATTTTTCATAAATTTCACTTTTATTTATTTTTGTAATTTCATGCATCGTATCTACCAGTAATATACCACCAAACTTTTAAGACCTAGGGCTTAGTATTATGTCTTCTATTTCTTTCATCAGCATCAAATGCAAACCTGCTTTGATGAAGATAAAAATTACTCCAGTAATTGCAACTCATGTCCATTTTTAAACTGCTAAGACATCTAATTCAGTGACATGTTTAAATAAACAGCCTTTTCCTGTGTTGCAGCCAAGTAGAAGAGTTTTGCTTTTTGCTTGAAGTTGCTCAAGTTTTGTTGACGATAAACTTTTTCTTTAGTATGTAGAACTTTAACAAAAACTAAAATGCTTTCATTTTGTAAGAAATTCACATGAATCTTGTCAACAATCAGAAAAAAGTGGATCATGTTCATGTATCTCACAATCTGGATCTGATACATCCCTGTAAGTGGGGACCATGGGGTCACTGATGAGGGGTGGAAGCTGGACCCTTGATCTTCAAGCCGGGGAAAGCATGTGCTATACAAATATGACCACCCTCATTTGTCTGCCTTGCTCTTAATATGGAAGACATTTAGATTCCCCAGGCATTCAACTGTTTATTCTTCAAAATTAGTTCTACCAATTACATACCTCACCTGAATATGTTGTCAAAAGTTAAAAAGACACTCAATTTAAAAAAAGTGAAATCAGATATTTTCTGCATTTAAACAAGGGGAGAAAACTGAGACTAAAATGGACTGATTTAACAAATGTATGAAGTCATCATAAGGTGAGACAGACATACAAAATGTAATCTTTCTCAGTTTGGTGATTTCAAAGAAGATTGGTTAGTTGGTTTGTTGTTTACGCCAGACTCAGCAATATTCCAGCTATATTGCAACGATCTGTTAAAAAATTGAGTCTTGACCAAACAATCCAGTGATCAACATCATGAGTATCATTCTACACAATACGATGACATGTGTCAACCAAGTCCGCGAGTCTGACCGTCTGATCCTGTCAGGTGCCTCTTACAACATGCATGGGTTAGTGAAGACCAATTCTAACCTGGAACTGCACAGGTATAAAGGGACAAGAGGTTTAGCACATTTTTAAAATTAAGAGCAAACAAAACAAGGTCAAAATTTCAAATACTGCTTTAAAAATGGAACAAATGTGAGCCCCACTACACATGCACTAAATTACAATTTAATATGAATGACGACTGCGTAATGAGAATAATTTATTTTTTCAATATGGCTGCTGAGGCGACCATATTGCAAGCAGATCATTTTTAATCGCAGTTGAACAAATTCAGGTGACATCATTGGTGGAAACAAGTAAGTTTAAACAGACCTGAGGGATTCCTCATCATTCATTCATTCATTCATTCATTCAAGATCTATATATTCAAGACAACTTTATTTCTGAGACTAAATGTCAGAGTAACTTTGCTCCAGTCATCCAGTGCCGACAGTACCTCTCAGCAGTGGGTCATGAGTATTATTATTAACAGACACTGGTAGCTAGGTGGTCTGGATCTACAACAGCAGCAGCAGAGTTACAACCTACAGCTGAACTTCGGCAGGCGAAATTAGTCAATTAGGCTTCTGTCAGGAGAGGGAATCACTTACTGACCCCCAATTTATGTCTAAAGATGTCAAAAAGAGGTTCAAGTGGTGGAGTTCTTAGAGATAGGTAAACAGATATATGAGCGATTTTCTCCGGCCCTCCTTCAAGGCGACCATCAATGAAGACTTTAAATAGAACTTACCCTTACCAATCACCTTCATGAAATACCATATTTTCTGTGACTTTCGATGTCTTTGAACAGTAAATCAGTTACCCAATAAGTACATTCCAGCTCAAGCTTCAATTAAATAGCATACAGCTGTATGTAGGTGGGTTGGTGGGAGGACTGTGTGTCGAGATGAATCAGTTATCAGAAATCTAAGAACACAGTTCGAAGCCCAGAAAAGAAGGGTTAAGTGATCAAGTCATGCTCCACTTGGGCTTTCCTCCCATAAGCCTTTGACAAAAGAATTCTCTCCAGAGTGGTACAGAACTAACTCACTTGTTCGCTTAACTCTGACCAATTAAGCATATCGTGAAACAACTATCAGAGCATTCTACATTCTACATAAATTTTCTCTCTTCATCACACTCCCCACATGGGCACAAAGTGTGAAGCCCATTTCTGGTGTCTCCCACCGTGACATTGCTGGAATATTGCTAAAAGCAGTGTAAAACTATACTCACTCATTCCTCATCACATTATTCAAGCCTTAAGCTGAAACACTGTTCTGTGAGATATAAACCCGACTCACTCACTTACTCCCTCTACATGCACACTGCCAACCTGGGATTGGATAAAGAAAAAAGAAGATCCTCTTCATTAAATCATTAAGTAAACCTATCCCAAAGTTGTCTCCAAAATATCTTTCCGCCAAATTAAATAAACATGATTGATTCCCCTGGAATACCTTTAGTCACAGAAGCTAGCACTGAGCATTAGGGTAAGTGACCCAACCACAGCTCCGGATAACCTCTTATCTTTTTATTAAAGGAACAGGGATGTAAAATATAGCACTAAAACTGTTTTATGAGCAACTTGAGAGTTTTACACAGGTATCAAGCATACAAGGATAGAACATCACTAAACTTTACCAATTTCAAAGACTCTTAATCCTCACATTTATGGCATTAAAAAGCAAGTGAACAGATGCAAATATCAGAAACCTTCAAAAGATCTAATCCAGGAGTTACAATTGCAACATGTGGATCTAGGTACAGGTATGCAAACATTATTCAACCTCACAGAAATCAAGGTCAATGGCGCAAGGTGAAATACCCAGTTTCATCAAAGTCTTCACAGAATAATGCCACCGTGTAAAAGCATTAAGGCCCTGGAAGCAATTTACGTGGGTAATTTAACCAAGATTTACTATTTTCATCAACCTGTTAGCTTTAATGACTCCCAATCTGGAGGAAGTTAGAAAAGTCCAAGGAGCATGCAACCAGGATGTGGTGGAGATCACAGGGTGAGTGTCGATGCTGAAGCTGCTGGTGACGAGGGACGGAACACATGTGGGTAATTAATGGCGCACACTCAGCCCACCTTCCATACAACACCTACTTGTTTCACATACTGCTCTGAACTCAACATGAATTCAAGAAAAGACAACAGTTGAAGCATTTTCAAATATGTTTGTTTTAACATTCCCAATTTAATACACATTAATTCTGAATTCTGAATTCATTAATTCGAGTTCTGAATACACAATGGCATTTGGAAAGTGGTCAAATGTAACACATTATATTTGGGATTACCCTTTCTCAGTAAAGTAATTTTGGGGGTTGAGTCCCATCCAGGAGAGAGTCAGGTACCTAATCACTAACACATGTAAAGCCACGATGGCTGAGTAGGTTAGGTGCCAGACTTATGTGCTGGCACAAAGGTGCCTGACTTTGAGAGTGAGGGTTGGGATCCTGAATGGGACTCAACCCCTCAAAAGTACTAGAATCTGTATTTGACCGAGAAAGTGTAATCCCAAATATAACACATGTTAATACATTCTGTTACAGTTTTATTGATCCTTAAACATCTGTCAACAAACAATATTCATTTTCGGCAAAAATAATCCCGAGTGATGAGATTGGCACTCAGACATCAATCAGTATTTCAATATCGATAATTACAAATAAAGAAACGCCTGTAGTTATCAAGAGGAACTGACCGCAATGGCTATCTGTCATTACTCTTGGTTAAGGTCAGTCCTTGAGAGGTGAACCAGACGTCTGGAGACCACTCACCGGCTCTCCTCCCTATCCCCCAACCACTCCCCTAGGGTACTGATAGTGTTACAGCACTGTGTGTGTTATCACTCAACTGGGCCAGCCAGCCTCCTCTCTCTATCAAACACTTGATCTAATTAGCTCATCAAAGCACATCACAACAAGCTGATAAGCCACTCTGGCCATGGATTAATGACCGTTTCCATCCCTCTGTCTGGCTTGCTGGCTCTCACTCTCCTTGCTTCAGTCCAGACTGGAGGTAAGTCGAGAAAAACACAACACGTTTACAGTCTCCAGCTTGGGCTCCGCTAATGGGGAGAACTGATGGTTACTTTGCTGACGAGGGACAATGAACTTGAGTTCTTTGAATTTTAATGAAATATGGCACTTAACCTGTCAGGAGATTAGAATGTTCTTAACTTCATTTTTGAAAGGATGGGAGATAGAATTAATTAGTTTGGCATTTCATCAACTGCATTACTTTGTAGAAAGAATTACAATTATTTGTACACTGGCATAAATGTTTAAATGTTCAGGTAGTCAGTCCAGTAACCCACCCACCAGCCACATCTTGGAGTCAATCACACATGCATACAATTACACCTGTAGACAGTCACGCTTGTAAGCTATCATTCATATAGGCTGTCACAGGACTTAGTTAAAGCATGTCATCATATCCCAGCTGTGTTGGTCGATGCTCATGATATCAATCACTGGATTGTCTGGCCAAGACTGGATTATTTACAGACCTCCATCAATGACTGGAATATTGCAGAGTTCAGCATTAAACAACTAACAAAACAAAAAAAAATCAGCAAGATATAAATAAATAATTAGTAGCGAATGGAGGCGGTGGGGCAGCCTTGTGGTTAAAGCATTCGCTCGTCACACTGAAGACCCATGTTCGATTCCTTACATGGGTACAATGTCTGAAGCCCTTTTCTGGTGTCCCCCACAGTGATATTGCTGGAATATTACTAAAAGCGGCATAAAACCAAACTCACTCACTCACTAGTAGTGAATGCCCTTATTTATGATGATCTGAAATAGAACATAATGTGAGGCATGTACAACTAATTAGGTAAGTGCACATGCACTGTTCTAGCACTGGTGTAACACGCTCCATCAACCCAGTAATTGCCTGTATGTCAGTACAATGGTACCTTCTGTGTCAAAGAAGGGTGGCATGTCTAAGAACACGCAAGTATTCTATGATTCCATGTAATCAAATACAAAATTTGACACCAGACCTATGACGATGAAAATTAACATGTCAACACCAGTGAATAACTACTGTTATTATCCAACAAAACAGATTCAATTGAAAGCAGTAGGCAGTTATTGTAGCCAAGGCAATATTAGTGGCCAACCCTACACAAACTGGTCAGAGTATAGTTAACACTGGCACAAGGAACACCTTACACACAGTGGCTGTAAGGAAAATGGCCTTGGTGGCCAACCCACACAAACTGGCCAGGCTACACCATCAGAGTATAGTTAACACTGGCACAAGGAACACCTTACACACAGTGGCTGCAGGGAAAGTGGCCTTGGTGGCCAACCCACACAAACTGGCCAGGCTACACCATCAGAGTATAGTTAACACTGGCACAAGAAACACCTTACCTGGCCTTGGTGGCCAACCCACTCAAACTGGCCAGGCTACACCATCAGATTATGGCCTCTAGTCTCAGGAACAAGAATATCGGACAAAACGTACAAATCTGCAATACATGGTATTCAACATGTCTTGTGTTTCTAAAGCTGAAGAGATTCTCTGTGCATATTTAAATTAATTTTATAAAGATGTAGGAAACATTAGGCACCCCTTTAAAAAGTTCACCACTTTGAGTATAGTAGAAATTTATTTATTTATAGATTTATTTAGATTGAAAAGTGAAATTGAGCCTAACCCCAGTAAAACTGCTTAGACTTGCTTCATTCATGCTGTAGTATTACCACAATGGCTGAGTGGAAGGAAGATGGTTCCGGGGACCATGAGACAGATTATAGACTAAGGCTTAGTCTCTGAATATATTTTAGTCTCTGAACAATTCTTAATAATTTTCACGAACAGAAGTCCTGAATTAATTTCCAAAATATGTCACCATCTTTACAACTTTAAATGAATGTTATATCTTACCATAGTCTCCTCATATATTATTTCCATGTCATTATACCACATGATTTCTAAAAATTGTTATAATGAACATCATTTATGTGTGAAATGTATCTATATTTCTTGTACCTACTGTGTAAATATTTGTAGCTTATAGAATATTGCCACTGTTTCTTCATGGAATGCTATGCAATAAATATGTTATCTATATAATTTTGATAGTAACAAACAAGCCCATTTAAATTGAAAAGGAGCCCTAGGGAGACCAGAGATTCAGAACCTGGGGAAATCTAGACTTGCTTTAGCACTACAGGCAAGGCTAGGCTGTAGGGAAAATAATGTGGTTCAGGGACTGTGAGACAGATTACTGCACCAGCTCCCCCTGGTGGCGATGACACGGCAGGCAGCAGCAGCCGCCACAAGGAACCTGATATATTGGTCACCTGCCCTCTGCCCTCTCACTGCCAACATGTGCATGGAGGATGAAGCTAGCGCAAAACATCAGACCGGTCAGCTATAACTCCGGTGGTACAAGGCCACAAACTTTCTACTGAGCAGATGCTCCCAACACCACCGGCTTCCTTATACCTGCCGCAATACAGATTTAGATCTGACTTGTCAGAATTTCAACAGACAATTTACCCAACACACAGGAAACCCAGTCCAAATTCATTTCCACAAAGATACCAAATCTGAGACAGTGTAAGGACTTCTATATAAACACCATATTCCTTCTCGTTTGAAACCAGGTGGCAACATTCTTCAGTTTTAACACAAGTACTTGAGAATGAGGCTTCCAGCGCTACATGTCCCCCATGTGGATCTTCACTGACCCTCTTCCGAGTGACCACTGCCTTGTCCACTGCTTCAGAGCATCAACAACTCTTACCCCTACTTCACCCTTACCCAGCCCGAGACTACCAGGCACCAGTCTACTTCCATTGACAGCTGAGGGCATCTACAGGAGGCTGGTGTTGAATGCCAGTTTAACCAACAAGTTTCCCCAAACTCCCCATTGTTTTGTATAGTCAGGTGCCACCTAAGCATTCTCATGACAAATTACTTAGTTTCCTGTAACTTCCTATTGTCCAGCTTACCCAACACCTAGTTTCCTGTAACTTCCTATTGTCCAGCCTACCCAACACCTGGTTTCCTGTAACTTCCTATTGTCCAGCTTACCCAACACCTAGTTTCCTGTAACTACCTATTGTCCAGCTTACCCAACACCACCTAGTTTCCTGTAACTTCCTATTGTCCAGCTTATCCAACCCTGGTTTCCTGTAACTTCCTATTGTCCAGCTTACCCAACACCTAGTTTCCTGTAACTTCCTATTGTCCAGCTTACCCAACACCTAGTTTCCTGTAACTTCCTATTGTCCAGCTTACCCAACACCTAGTTTCCTGTAACTTCCTATTGTCCAGCTTACCCAACACCTAGTTTCCTGTAACTTCCTATTGTCCAGCCTACCCAACACCTAGTTTCCTGTAACTTCCTATTGTCCAGCCTACCCAACACCTAGTTTCCTGTAACAACGTATTGTCCAGCCTACCCAACACCTAGTTTCCTGTAACTTCCTATTGTCCAGCCTACCCAACACCTAGTTTCCTGTAACTTCCTATTGTCCAGCCTACCCAACACCTAGTTTCCTGTAACTACCTATTGTCCAGCTCACCCAACACCTAGTTTCCTGTAACTACCTATTGTCCAGACTACCCAACACCTAGTTTCCTGTAACTACCTATTGTCCAGCTCACCCAACACCTAGTTTCCTGTAACTACCTATTGTCCAGCTCACCCAACACCTAGTTTCCTGTAACTACCTATTGTCCAGACTACCCAACACCTAGTTTCCTGTAACTACCTATTGTCCAGACTATCCAACACCTAGTTTGCTGTAACTTCCTATTGTCCAGCTTACCCAACACCTAGTTTCCTGTAACTTCCTATTGTCCAGCCTACCCAACACCTAGTTTGCTGTAACTACCTATTGTCCAGACTACCCAACACCTAGTTTCCTGTAACTACCTATTGTCCAGACTACCCAACACCTAGTTTCCTGTAACTTCCTATTGTCCAGCTCACCCAACACCTAGTTTCCTGTAAGCCTACCCAACACCTATTTGCTGTAACTACCTATTGTCCAGCCTACCCAACACCTAGTTTCCTGTAACTACCTATTGTCCAGCTCACCCAACACCTAGTTTCCTGTAACTACCTATTGTCCAGCTTACCCAACACCTAGTTTCCTGTAACTACCTATTGTCCAGCCTACCCAACACCTAGTTTCCTGTAACTACCTATTGTCCAGCCTACCCAACACCTAGTTTCCTGTAACTACCTATTGTCCAGCCTACCCAACACCTAGTTTCCTGTAACTACCTATTGTCCAGCCTACCCAACACCTAGTTTCCTGTAACTACCTGTAACTACCTATTGTCCAGCCTACCCAACACCTAGTTTCCTGTAACTACCTTTGATGTGTGTGTTTGCTGATGTTTATGTACTGGGTGTGTTTGTTGGAAGATATTGTGAATATCCTGTTCTCAATGTATCGCTAATGTTTCCTGCACATCAGCAATCCTGACATGGTATGTACCCTCCCAATAAACACCCTCCTATAATCACCATCTACATGTCTCTACAATGCAGCCCCAAAAACATCCACCACTTGCAATTTTGCCATAATTCTTCAAACTCATGTAAATGTGAAAACATACACATAGACATATCTGTACATCCACATCCTGCCAGACCCAACTAGACATACATACATCTTCCAACAAACACACCCAATACATACACATCCGCAAACACACACATCAGAGACACAAACATTCCCGCCCTCTCATCCCCACCCTCCTTAACCACAAACATACACACAGACACAGATACACCAACACACACAGAGACAGGCACACACACAACACAACACAACACACAGAGGGAGAGAGACACACACAGACACAGATACACCAACACAACACAGAGAAACACACACCAAACAACAAACACACACACCAAACAACAAACACACACACATACAGACAACACAACAGAGGGAGAAAAAGAGAGTCACACAACACAGAGAGAGAGAGAGAGAAATAGAGAGAGAGAAAGACAAACACAACACAGAGGGAGAGAGAGAGAGAGAGAGAGAAAGACAAACAACACACAGAGGGAGAGAGACACACACAGACACACAACACACATCAAAATAATACCGTCCGTGCGCATGCATGCACGCACACACACACACACAACAAATCATCTCACTTATCAAGTCCACCACCTTCCTCCCTCCCTTGTCCCTCAACCCCCCCCCCCTCTCTCCACCTTCAGCACTACCCCACTGCTCCCTGGACCCCATGGACCCTACCCCCACCCCATTCCATGTGTGGTACATGCACAGTGCCTCCCACAACCCCTGTCCACAACCTAGGAAGCATCTCCCTGGCAGCAACGTCCTGGACGACACCCATCCTCCCCCCACATCAACCCACTTCCACACAAGGTCAACCTCAGACCTACTTCTAGTTACAACCATCAGTAACACTTACAGAACATCTATATATTCACATATTCCACAGTTATGTAATACCTGTCAGAGAAGCTCATTTAAAAATTCATCTATCTTATCCAACATCTTCCAACGCATTTAGGATAACCTACCCTGTGACCTTTCAGTATCTCTAAACCAAGACTCCACATTTATGTACCAGCAAGTCTGCCTGATGCCAAGTTCTTGAAGAAGCACCTTAGTTTTTATTCCCAAACATGAGTAATTAAGAAAACAAACAGGTAGGTTAACGCCAAACCACATCAACAGGTTCAAGTCATCCTGGTCAACTCTTACTATAGTATACTACTCAAAATACATTAAGGAGCACCCAGTGCTTCCATACTTCTATAATTAGACATCACGGTATGACACATCATGGTATGACATACACAGAACACCAAATCAGGAGTTCTTAACTTCTTTTAAGTAGCACATTAAAATCGCCAATGGTATGGTCTTTAAGGACTAAGCACTCTGATCGAAAGTGTCAGATTTTCTGAACAGTACAGACAAGTCCAAGTATATATCAGTCAAGGCAACCTCACACCAAGATACAAGAATTCCCGGCCAACCACCATCTCTCCAGTCAAGTCTGTCAGAGTGCTCACAGACCTGTGTAAAAAATCTCCATTTCCACCATCTCTGTTCCCTCCGACACTAAAAACGCTCACTTCCTGTATTTTAGCATTCTGTTTTACACATTCACCACAGAACGTAACTGAACCACTGCCGCCATGACTCATACTCTCATATCCTCACTTTCCTGCTTAGGCCATATTTTCGTTCAAAACATTCATCATTTCATCCGGGTCAATTTTCAACTGAAATTCTTACCCTCTTCATGGGGGTTTGAATTTGACATACCACTTTCTGTTTCAGAAATCAACGTTTCTACTTATATCTGCACACATATTTATGTTTTTGAAATTAACACCATTGATGTACTTATTAAGGTGGGTAAGTAATTATGTACAGCAGTAAGCCATTATGCAGACCAACGGATCAGAGATATATAATCCTCTATCATCACTGTAAAATTTAGTAAGGTTCTTCCCTTGTGCTTGTTTAGACTTGTGCTTGTTTCGACCTGCGCAAGTCTCTAAGGTAATAATTATTAGTTTAAATGGTAATTTCTAAAAAATACACATAACCTTCTAACAGACTGGTATCCTTGTTACTGTCCACATATCTAGACTTGCCTCTTTAAAGGATAGAATTACTATACATCCATGGGCTTAGCCTTCAGTACAGCCTTAGAGCAAGGCTACTGCTTGTTTTACTAAAGAAGTTCGATACAGAAAAACTATATGGATAGCAACTTCTTTATTTCATGTACAGATCCTTGTACCATTGTCAAACATTCTGAAACTTTCTACATCAGGAAATGATTCTACTTTGAAAAAATCTTAATCTACTTTGAATAAAGTCTCTCCTGTTGCCAAGACAAAATAATGGTTTAACTCTCATTAGCCACAAAAACATTAACAATCCTGTGATGGCGAAAGTAAGTCTAGACCCTTTCCATCCATTGCCATCATCAGGATGACCCAAATATAATGTCAAAGATCTTTAAATCTAACACAAACTTCAATAATATATGTTACTCAACCCCAGACGATTGTCACTTTCAATAGAAAACTAAAACCTGAATCCTCCACATTATAATCCATTAAGTTTCTTATCAGATTCTTCTCAGCTCTGCACATTCAATCTTCACATGTAAGCAAGCAACAGCTGGTCAGACATCAACACACGTTTCTTCCCAAATGAAACATCTATTTCTGTTAAAGAACCTGTGGCAATATTTTCTGGCAACCAAGCTCATTACACGTAAACCAACTTTATCAGGGACTGTACGCCATACTAGTTCTATCACCTTCTTGCACTGACGACTAGTTTGGAAACCGTATCTACATGCCGAGATACCTGGCTTAAACCTTTAACTATACAACCTGGTTTAGCGGTTGCCAAATAATTGAGCTAATCAAAGGTAAAGAATCTTGGACACACAGGGATCTATTTAAACCTAGGGTCCTATCCACTGAGCGATCGCACTCCATACATGAACATAGACTTAGGATTTGTCATGGCATTACGATCTTTAAGTCACCCTTCTCAAAGGCCGATATTTGTCTGCAGCAAATGTCAGTAAAATATCCCACATTGTATCTAAAAAAATTAAAGTTATTATTAATATCATATCTATGTAGTAGTGACATATCTTAAAAATAATTCAAATTTTCAATGATTTGTAGATTTTCCCAAATTCACCTGGAATGATCACTTAGTCTTGAAGCCTAAATACATCCCTGTTACTTCCAGCCTTTTGTTAAATGAGAGATGGGAGGATTTCCCTGATAGTCAGCTGGACAGTCATTAGTCAGAACCAAATGAAGTCTCTGATTGGCTACATAATTACAAATGACAGACATAAGGCAACACATATCACACTAAATGGTTCAAGTTTTCATCTTGACCAAGTTAGGTTGCAGTTCCATTTCTTTCCACTTTCGTTTATAGAGAAATTTCTTCTTCGCCTGTTATAAAATTGTTTGTGTAATGAACAAAATAAACATTTACTCTATTTAACATGCAAGACCTTTGTTGTTTACTGTATCTATACCTATCTTTGGTGTTTACTGTACTTATATCTATGTATCTATCTATGCCAGAACTTGGGGATAAGGGATCACAAATATATTTTTAGATACATTTATTGTTTGCTCAGTCTGCACTAAAAGAAAAATATTCATGACATTATACTTTTTCAGTCAAAAAGGCTTTATATGTTTGCAGCAGCATGAGACTATTTGCTATTTATTATATTTATTTGCCATTTCGTCGCTTAGGTTTTAAAAGAGTTACTTTTGTATTCCACACATGCAGTTGTGTCTTTTTATTATTCTAACCTACAAACATTGACCCAAAAGACAATAAGACAAAATTTAAAGTATTTCAAACACGTTTCAGCTTATGTCTTTTGGCTCCAGTTGGTGAAAAACATAAACCCAAGATAAACAAAATGCTAAATATATTAGGGAAAATAACTAAGAACTTTTAACTAACTGTTCTTCTGCCAATTTCAATGTTCATAATTATAAACAGAAACTTGTAATGTCATATTTCAAAGAAATTAAGTCACCTTGTCTGAAGTGAAAGAAGTTTTCAATGGCCAAAATACATAATATTTTAGTATTTACTGTAATTGCTTCATTTAAATTAAGTTTACAACAAATTTAGTCACATTGCCTCTCTACAAATCATTATAAGCATGTGGTTCATTTCATTCCATATAAAATAATCATTCTTCCACACAGAACATTTTGCAAAAAGCTTTACAAGTTGAAGAAAATCCTTCCAGCAATGTATAAAATAATTCCAAACATATACAACAGACTGTCTGAGTTCTTCAACACTGACATGTATATCAACACTATCCTAAATAGGTCTGCAAGACAAGAACTAGTGTGCAAACATCTATTTAAAGAACAATATGGCACTTTTGAATTTGAAAGCCAACTGGCAACTAGAGCGTGTGTTTGTAACATGGCAACAGTAAGTTAAGTACATGTGTTTGTGGTAACTGCAGCATAAGGGTGTAAAAGTGGACTAAAGTTGTTGAAAGTTGTGGTCACTGACCTGGTTTAGTCGTAGACTAAGGACCCGAGCATCTCTGTACCTCTGCAAGCCATCATTCAGACCTCGAAGCTGGTTCAATGTGCCCTCTGCAAATCCAAAGCATATACTTGTAAAACTACAGACTAACTTATGTCTGTTGGAGTGCCACTATAATTGATACCAGTGACAAGTTTGGCCTGTTTCTTGTAGAGTTGGGTCAACGCCTTAGCTTTTTGTCTCTCTCCCTCTTTCCCCGTTCTTCGAAAATGTTCAAGTATGAATGAAAGTGAGTTGGCACACAAGGCTCTGATCACACCAATCTTTAGCAGTGCTAAAAATAACTCCCAATCCCAAGACTTATCAGGAGCCACAGTCACAGACATGATTGACTCTGCTGGCTTCCACCAGGGGGCACTTTCACTACCAGTGATGGTCCATGCCAACTGCTGGGGTACCACAGGGGATGACTCTGGTAAACAATGGTGTGGGGCTCTGTAGGGGTGCGACAAAGTGGTGTCATCACGAGTATTGATCCTTACATATACCAGTATAAGGCCTCCCCTACCATACACACAGAAGTAAACTTAGAATGACTTGAAGTCAGATAACTCAAGGGAAGCATCACTGGAGAATTAACCAAGTTTAAGCCAAGAATGAAGTGTATCCTATGAAAATAGGGATCATGAAATATTTTTCGATACAATAAACTTTAAAGAAATTCAGTCTTCACTGCAAAATATATCCCCATAGGTATCAATGGTCCCTCAATATTTTTGCTGCAGGATCTCTAACACAGGACAAGCTGTCACATCCTGTGTAGCACAGGGACTGATCTATGGCCTGACTGATCCACGGAGACAAGGAAAGGTCAAAATATGGCACAGGTATCCATCCAGTTTGAGAACGAACCCCTAGGTGGGAGAGTGTGCCAAATCTGAATCTACAACTCTGGCAAGAATTGCAAGGTTGCTAATGAAGATATTTCCTACATGCTGTGGCACAATATACCATTTTTGCACAATGCCATGCACTGTAATCTTCAGACATTGAACTACAACAGGAAGAGTGAGTGAGTTTAGTTTTACGCGCACTCAGCAATATTCCAGCTATATGGCGGCGGTCTGTAAATAATCGAGTCTGGACCAGACAATCCAGTGATCAACAGCATGAGCATCAATCTGCGCAATTGGGAACCGATGACATGTGTCAACCAAGTCAGCGAGCCTGACCACCCGATCCCATTAGTCGCCTCTTACGACAAGCATAGTCACCTTTTGTGGCAAGCATGGGTTGCTGAAGACCTATTCTACCCCGGATCTTCATGGGTCTACAACAGGAAGAAGCCACAGACAAGAACTATGAGGAATATAAGGTCAATCTGTTCCCTTTGGTCTGGTCAAAGTGGGAGGAATGCCTAGAGCAAGCATGTTATCACAACAGGTAACCTTTGTTCATCAACTACTGTGGTGATTTGTTTGTTGTTTCATGCATCACTCAGCAATATCGCAGTAACCAATATATACATAAAACAGACAATCCTGTGGTCAATATCACGAGCAACAATTCACAACATTGGCATTCTAGGTCACAGTATCAGCCAAGTCAGCACACCTGTCCACCCTCTCCATCATCTCATCTCTCAGTTGGCTGGATGGTTTGTTATTTAATGCCACACTCAGCAATCTTACAGCTATATGGCAGTGATCTGTAAATAATCAAGTCTGGACCAGACAATCCAGTGAGCAACAGCATGAGCATCGATCCACGCAATTGGTGAGGTGAAATTGGGTTTAACATCATACTTAAGAGTATTTCGCTCAAATGACAATCTGCATGCGTGTGTATGTGTGGCTGCTTGTACTAGCCCAGACTTAAGCTGGTTTTATAGTGCTAGCTCACTGAGATTGCCACAGTTAAGAATGAATACCCCACTCAGGCACATTATCTTAACTCCAAGTCGACAAATCCTTGTTTTACCCATTAATGCGGAACACAAGGCGGGGAACAAGTACCATATTTTAACGTCGTTTGGAATGACGCAGCCGGGGTTCGAACCTGTGACCTTCCGCTCTCTGGGCGGACACTCTAACCACAGAGGTGGTCTGCCTATGCAATTGGGATGCGATGACATGTGTCAACCAAGTCAGCGAGTCTGACCATCCGATCCTGTTAATTGCCTCTTACGACAAGCATGGGTTACTGAAGACCAATTCTAACCCAGATCTGGTTGGAGAGTGAGCTTGGTTTTATGCCACTTTTAGCAATACTCCAACAATATCATGGTGGGAGACACCAGAAATTGGCTTCACACATTGTACCCATGTAGGGAACTGAACATGGGTCTTCGGTGGGACGAGTGAATGCTTTAACCACTAAGCTACCCCAGCAATATCACTGAGTGTGGCGTAAAACTAAACTCACTCACTGAAACATGAGAGATCAGTGGCCTGGTTTATTGTGTGTTCATACTGTCAACCACTGGTTTCCCTTGCTCACTCACCACTCCTGTATTTCAAGACTGTTGTAATAAAGCTGTAACATCTGAATGTGGCACCAAACACAATCATTCTCCAACTCCTTCACCAAATTCCAAAAATAGTTACTGATTTCTCCTTATACATCTGCCCCGTGAAGATCCGGGGTAGAATAGGTCTTCAGCAACCCATGCTTGCCACAAAAGGCGACTATGCTTGTCGTAAGAGGCGACTGACGGGATCTGGTGGTCAGGCTCGCTGACTTGGTTGACACATGTCATCGGTTCCCAATTGCACAGATCGATGCTCATGCTGTTGATCACTGGATTGTCTGGTCCAGACTCGATTATTTACAGACCGCCGCCATATAGCTGGAATATTGCTGAGTGCGGCGTAAAACTAACTCACTCACTCAGTCACCTTATACATCTCGTTATTTTCTAACAGTTTTTATTTACCCATAATGAAATGAGGATCCTGTGTGAAGTCTTCCTGTATATCCGACTCAGATCCATCACGAATAAATGAGGATGGCCTTGACCTAACTCCCTCATCTGTGCTGCCATAGTCGTCACAGTCATCAACCTCTGCACCACCGTCGTACACTGGGACACCAACAATACTCTCAATCATGTCATGATGAGCCTGTCGTTCCAGGAAGATGCGATCGATGGTCTGCTCCATGCGAGTATCACATCCAACCATTTGAACATCTGTAACCCGATTTATACAGATGAGATAGTGCTCACAGCAGCCACACTAATCAACTGTACTGAACAAATAACTAAAAGCAGATCACTTTTTACACCTTACATATTCCATAGGTACATATTTTATCAAAAAACACACAGGTATTTATGTATTATATTCAACTGGGCATCCCTGACAGGCAAATTTGAACCCAAAAATTAAATTTGGATTACATCATATATTTGTTAACGTCAGAGATAATTGAATATTGACAATAATGTCAAAATGGCATATTGACGGCACCTCAATTTCATTGAAATACAGGTTACCAAATCTTGGCTATACTTCAATATGCAATTTTAATCATGATTACACAATGCCATTTAGAAAGTGGTCAAATGTAACATATGTTATATTTGGGATTACACTTTCTTAGTAAAGTACAAATTCTAGAACTTTTTTTTAGTTGAGCCCCATACGGGATTCGAACTCACACCCTCAGAGTCAGGCACCTAATCGCCAGCACACAAAGTCAGCCGCCTAACCCGCACAAAAAAGTACTAGAATTTGTACTTTACTAAGAAAGTGTAATCCCAATATAACATATGTTAAATTTTAATCATGTTAGCTTCCATGTCATAATAAATATACATAGATTCTTACTACTGTGTAAATAATACATTGTTCACAAGTCTTGACAGGTAAATGAATTTTTAAAACGGAAATAAGATATGACACACAGTTAAAGATATCAATTTAAAGTATATCCTTAGTCTTGAAAATATAAAAGTTAATAAACACATGTACAGCCTATGACTTAAATCAACTCCAAGAAGAATTTATGCCTCTGTAGACATGTGCATATGTACAAAACAAATCCTGGTTTTATTGAATAGTCCATTCTATATAAAAACACAAACATATTCTGCTTCAAATACTGAATGTCAAAAGTATTAGTATCAATATCATAATTAATCTTCCAGAAACCTAACAACTGTGTAAATCAATCAATCAATTCTAACCTGAGGGCGAGCCTTGTTTCACAGGCCAGTCAGATTCAAAGTGACGCTGATCAGAGTTGTCTCCCCTCTTCATGCCCGCACCACTCTCCTGTAGCATATCAATATCTTGCTCTGGAAGAAACCCACAAAAATGTCTTCAAAGTTCACAAAGTCTGATATTTTCATACAAGCAATACTATATTTTATCCACTCTTCAACACAGACACCAAATTATTTCCTGACCTTGCAATTAATGAAGCTCATATCTCTGGCAGCAAATAAAACAGACAAAACCCTCTCCACATAAACAAGAGTGAATGAGTGAGTTTGGTTTTATGCCACTTCAGCAATATTCCAGCAATATCACCAGAAATGGGCTTTATACATTGTACCCATATGGGAAATCGAACCTGAGTCTTCAGCATGACAAGCCAATGTTTTAATCACTAGGCTACCCCACCGCCCCACATCCATTAGAAATCTCTGTTAAAAGTAGAAGTGATTGTACAATTCTGACTACATCTTGTGCGTGCATTTCTGAATCACTATGAAATAGTGATGATGCCAGGTTTTTGTGAATGTATCAGGCCACACTGGAGGCAGAAGGCATACACAAAGGCAAAGGCATATTTCCTTTCCAGAACATCATACCAATATCTAATTCTAGGATGAATATTACATTTACCTAACAACTTCTGTCTATAACATTTTACAATGGAATGTCCACATATAATTGCAGCTGCTGTGATGCAATTCATAATGATAATGTGAAAACATACATACAATATATCCATAACATACTGTATCAGTACAATTCATACCACCTTATAGCTGGAATATTTCACATTAGTTCATTGATCACAGGAAAAACAGGATTTGTTTTCTAACAAAGCACAAAACAACAACACCAGACACCACAACACATTCACTCACCAATCACACTTACAAGCTTCAAATATTTACAGTAAGTTTAAGTTCAAGTCCATTCAGCCTATATTTTGCATTAGGGAACAAGAAGAAAGAATTCAAAAAATCATTTAAAATTTGCAAAATCATGATATAACATCCACTTTTTATAAAACTTATCTTGTTCACTTTTACTGATATAGCTGGAATATTGCTGAGTTTGTTAAACAACAAGCAAACAATTACAATACATAGTTAGCATAAAACTGGTATACATACCAACAGAGGTCTGTGATGAGTTGTGGAATGTAGTTAGGGAAGTATTCCCGCTGCTGTGATGTTGGATGATGCCATGTTCCTGTTCAATGCGCTGTGTGTCGACTGTCACCATGCCATGTGTGTTGTACCTGCAATACAAAACCACACCATTATCTTCATGTCGGCACTGCAGCAATAATTGTGTGTTAAAATCTCACCGCTTCCATCTCAGGAACAAATTATGGGTCACAATCAGGGACAACCCATAGGCAGATCCCGAGGGGGATGCAGGGTGCACTGCCCCCAATTTAGTCCTGAAAGTTTATTAAATTACCATTGAAACTCTTGTGAAAATGAAGTTTGCACCCCTCCTTTCTCAAGAGTGTGCACCCCCCTTTCTCAAACAGCTGTATCCCTTTCATAATCAAGAGTGCCACCATCTTTCTCAAACAGCTGTATCCGCCCCTGCAACCTATGTGTCATAATCAAAGTGCCTCCATCTCAATGACAGATTCATGTGTCCTATTCCCGCTGCTTCCATCTCAAGGACAACCGTGTATGTCGCAACATCACTGCTTCCATCTCAGAACAAACCATGTGTCATATTCTCACTACTTCCATTTCTGGGACAACCGATGTGTCATAATCGTATTGCTTCCATTTCAGGGACAGCCTTATGTGTCATAATCGTACTGCTTCCATTTCAGGGACAGCCTTATGTGTCATAATCATACTGCTTCCATTTCAGGGACAGCCTTATGTGTCATAATTGTATTGCTTCCATTTCAGGGACAGCCTTATGTGTCATAATCATACTGCTTCCATTTCAGGGACAGCCTTATGTGTCATAATTGTATTGCTTCCATTTCAGGGACAGCCTTATGTGTCATAATCATACTGCTTCCATTTCATTCCATTCATACTGCTTCCAGGGACAACCGTATGTGTTTTAATCATACTGCTTCCATTTCATAATGGACAGGGACAGCCTTATGTGTCATAATCAACCATTTCAGGGACAGACTTATGCTTCCATCCATTTCATGGTCATAATTGTATCTCTTCCAAGGCAGTTATGTGCAATACCATCTTAAGGCAGTTATTCCAACCACATGGCAATATTCAGACAACCTTGTATGTCATAACCTTATCTCTTCCATTTCTGGGGAAAAAATATAAGGCCTTATAGATGACTTAACTGGATGGCCATGGAATTATTTTCACCTAAGGCACTCATACCCCAATCCAGAAGGCCCAAGGCAGGTATCCCCCAGCACACCTGTCCCAAGGCAGTTATTCCCCAACCACAAGGCCCAAGGCAGTTATTCCCCAACCACAAGGCCCAAGGCAGTTATTCCCCAACCACATGGCCCAAGGCAGTTATTCCCCAACCACATGGCCCAAGGCAGTTATTCCCCAACCACATGGCCCAAGGGAATTATTCCCCAGCCAGTATGGCCCAAGGCAGTTATTCCCCAACCACATGGCCCAAGGCAGTTATTCCCCAACCACATGGCCCAAGGCAGTTATTCCCCAACCACATGGCCCAAGGCAGTTATTCCCCAACCACATGGCAGTTAGGGAATTATTCCCCAACCACATGGCCCAAGGCAGTTATTCCCCAACCACATGGCCCAAGGCAGTTATTCCCCAACCACATGGCCCAAGGGAATTATTCCCCAGCCAGTATGGCCCACCTAAGTTACCTTCCCACATTCTCCACCTGCAGGCATCTTTTATTGATTGATTCTGGCAGCCCTCTAAATATCAAAGCCAAAATAAACCACCTTCCGGCAGGGCCTAAAGAACACACACCTCCATGGTGTCTCATTCATCTCCTATAACACATTGTCAACTTCCACAGGTAATCATCTGAAGGAAGAGACACTTACCTATACAAACTTGTGAACAATAAATGGAATTTCGTTAGACCTGCAATACCAACCCTTCAGCCTTGAGTGAATGAGTTGGTTTCATGCCACTTTTAGCAATATTCTAGCAATATCATGGCAGGGGACACCAGAAATAGGCTTCACACATTGTACCCATGTTGGGAATTGAACCTGGGTCTTCGGCATGATGAGCGAACACTTTAACCACTAGGCTACCCCACCACCCCCCTTCAGCCTAGATACAGCTCTGTATCGATAATGACATTGATATGTACACACCAGATTAGAGATCTAATCAAATCAAACAACTACCACTCTCTATGTTTTCATAATATCCATTTTGCCTCATTTAACGCAATCAAACCATTGCATTACAAACTCTCTGAAATCATTAACTTCACATCTGGCTTGTAAAAGAGGGAGCTTTTTTATGATGAAAGCAAGATGCTATTATTGTTGTAATAGTCGAACAAAAGTCATTATTGATTGAACCAGTGTGACAGAAGCCTCATTAAAACCTGCCTCTACAGACAACCTCATTGATCTTGTGATTACAACTGTCCATGAATAGAATGTAATTACTGAAGAAATAACAACAAAAGAAGTCTATAACAGTATGAGAAAATGCCTGGCAAATTGTATCCAGTTCCCTGCATATTGTTAGCATCAGAATAAAGACAGCGTGACCACAATGTCCACAACTGCTAAAAACCCATTCTCTTACACAGGAAGAAAGATTAACCATTCTTGTAAACTACTTTGGTTTCACCATTAGGCCAGACCAATTTTATTTCTTGTTTTACAGATCTGCCGGTCATATTTTTTCAAGAATTAGAAAAAAAATATAAATTAATTTTCCCTGCTCAAAAAATAAAATCCTATTGTTTTTATTGGCCAAAAATGTAAACTTAAAAAAAACAATTGGGGGGATTTTAGCCCCATATATACTTCATAAATTGCCAAAAGTAAAACACTTTTAGTATTTACAAGGAATATTACTTTGACTGGTCATTTAAAAAATAAAAAAATCCCTCCTGCCTTTAGGTTTTCTGAGGACAAAAATCCATAAAACAAGAAATAAAATTGGTCTGGCCTTAGGTAGTGAATGAGAGAGTGGGTTTAAAGCAGACATGAATCAAGGTGTTATTTTGATATGGGATTCAAGTCTGAACTGACGTATGACTAAGATATTTACCATTTTGGCTAAACCCATGACTAAAGGAAATGGTGTTGACAAACCTAGGAACATCATGAAGGCACCATTGTTAATATTTCAAACAGTACTACCTATATTACATCATCCCCATTATTTCTATATTTTGGCTGCATTTACACAAAAGATTATGTTCAAACTTGTCTTGGCTTGTCACGCCGAAGACCCAGGTTCGATTCCCCACATGGGTACAATGTGTGAAACCCATTTTGGTGTCCCCCATCTTGATATTGCTGGAATATTGTTAAAAGTAGCATAAAATCAGACTCACTCAATCACGCACTCAAACTTGTCAACAGAAGTCCTCTTTACTGTCAACTACATACAACTAGTTATCAAGCTAATCATACCACCATTTAACACTTCATTCCTTGATGAGTTCTGTCTCCGGCACTAAGGTTTTGTAGTCACACTAATAAACTGAGATTCAGCTTAGTTACAAGTCAACCAAGGATGCAGCTCCACACTGCAGTGCCACCTGTACCCACATCAGATGATTGGAGGGCTGCACGCTAACACTTTCCTGTGATGGTGCCTGCATCAATCATGACCACAATGGCGCTCACCACGAGCCTCATCAGTCTTGGTTAGCTGAACAATCAATAGCAAATCTGGGACATTTTCTCGGTCTTCTTCCCAGAGAATTCCTCATGATATGATAAAAAAAAGACCCCATGAAGACTTACGGCAGATTTTAACCTCAATATCTGACTCCTGAAGCAAGAATACAACAAATTTAAATCCCATGTGTATATGTTTGTAATTAATATCAGAAGATGCTTTTTCAGTGACCGACTTTGAATCTGAACTCTTGAGGTGAATCCTCATCCCCGAGGTGTCAAACTTTGCTGCTCTTCGGTGCTGGAGGTAAGAATCAATGATCCTCCACCGACTGCCACAAAAGAATGAAGTCCTCCCGAATATGTGATCAGAGTCCACTGGGAATGAAGTCCTTCGATCGAAACACGCAGACATAAATAATGCCTTACACTCAATTAATCACTTCCAAAACATGTTTGCTGTGTGTGAATGGTCATTTTTCAAACTTGATGTCAAATGGAAATTGTCAACAACACTAGCAGAAACTGAAAATCAGAATCTAAGGAATCTAACTCAGTAAATGAACAACCAGGAATATTGAAGTTTAAACTATTTGGATATATTTTGTGTCAGTTTCACATCAAGAGACACACAGTGTCACATCGCCATGGAGTGAGTGAGTGAGTTAGCATCATTTAACATCACTTGAGCAATATCACGACAGTAAAACACAAAAGAGGGTTCACACATTTTCCACATGGGGAGAGTCAAACCCAGGAATATATGTGAGGAGCAAATGCTATAACCGCTAACCTACCACACCATCCAGTCATCACCATGGAAACCTGCACCTTTGAGGATGACATCCAAAAAACTGGGCTACCAAACTTTTGTACCACACCTGGGTTTGGTGAACAATATCCCACTAAATATGCTGAAATAGTATCTCTGGCCTGTAGAATATACACCAGCAATATAAAAGAATCAGGTGTCCTTTAGCTTCTTCTGAGCAATATATTAAACATGGGCCAGTGACTATATAGATCACACATACAATAAACACTAAACAGAACATATTCTCATATTTCACATTTCATGGTTGATTTGCTTAACATATAGCAGCCATGGTCATAAACTGGGAACAAAGAAACAGCTGATAATAGACATTCAATTCATATTTGGAGTATTGATAAAATTAAACGAGGTATAAGTATCTCAATAACTATATGAACACGGCTATAGCTTAACTGTTTTACTTAATTAACTTAATGCTTCTCTAAGGATATAACGAACTAATTTCCGTGTTTTCGTTATAAAGTATAAGGTATATCACATGACTGACTGACTGAGGGTTTAGTTTTAAAGCAATATTCAAGCAATATCATGACGGGGGAAATGGGCTTCACATGTGTTCCTTTATTTTTTTTAATTGTTAGTTCCTTAACCACCAGGTTTCTTCACAAGAGTTGTATCGCATCATATAGCATGTGAAGAAACTGGAAACAAATAAAGGAACACTTGTGCTTTCATGTGATCCCTATTTTTTTCCCTTAGTATATATATATACATATCAATCACCAAAATCATCAATTCGTTTCACCCATAACATAAAATTTGAGAACACTCCTGCACTGCATTCCAAATAATTTCGAGAACTAACATCTCATGTCAGGTAAATCCTCTCATGTGGAACAGGTGAAACTGCTCATGTTTATGAGTGAGTGAGTGAGTTTAGTCTTACGCCGCACTCAGCAATATTCCAGCTATATGGCAGCGGTCTGTAAATAATCAAGTCTGGACCAGACAATCCAGTGATCAACAGCATGAGCATCGATCTGCGCAATTGGGAAATGATGACATATGTCAACAAAGCCAGCCTGTCCCATTAGTCAAGCCTCTTACACGACAAGCATGGGTTACTGAAGGCACATTCTAACCAAGACCTTCACAGGTTCAGGTTAATGAAATTCAGTCACAAAACATGAAACATAGCAGCAACAGCATCATGGTTCTCCTTCTTTAAAATCTGATCTTTCTGTCATTGTATATTATAAGTTGTTCACTGGTCACGAGGGGGGCATGGGTTGATGTACCCTCGATGTTTGTTTATGTTCCCTGAGCCCGAACACCTTAATGTTAATTTTGAATTGTTTGAAGCACAGGTACAAATCTTTTTGGGCCATCACTAGATTTTGCTGACAAGGAAAACAGATTTAGAGTTATCTCCCTTACATCGATTTGCATTCGCAAAACATGGGTAATTTCCGTACATCATACGTGATTCAATGTTATTCGAGATAAAGAATTACTACCACGAAGTACAGAATGAGTTGCCATTGACAGCGGGGTACATTGAAATGTACCTCTCTTGTAAGCGGGGTACATTGTAAATAATAGAAGAGGTCTCAGCCAATCAGAAAGAGACATTTATGTGTGAAGTAAGATAATAGGCTGAATCTATCTCGTGTTGATTCCCAGCAAGGACACCTTCTCAATACACCTGCTGTAAGTAATATCTAACAGTTGTGGATCAGATGGTCACAATGTATGTCCTGCCTGATTATCAAGCTCTCATATTGTGGACAATTGCTCCTCATATCAACTACTGGTTTACCTGGCTTCGACTTGAGTGAGTGAGTGAGTTTGGTTATACGCCGCTTTTAGCAATATTCCAGCAATATCACGGCAGTGAACACCAGAAATGGGCTTCACACATTGTACCCATGTGGGGTATCGAACCGGGTCTTGACGAACCGCGTCTTTAACCACTAGGCTAAAAATCAACATTCCTTCCAATATCCGCTCCCCTCAGCTAACCAACCATAGCAGTTCATCATCGTCAACACTTACCACTCCTAATCAACATACGAAACATGTAAAACAGTTCATCATCCAAACACAAGTCAATAGATCAATAACAAACCATCACTATTAACTTAGCCATATTCTGGACATGCCACACCAAACACAAGTTGGCTCATTACAAAACAATAGATCAATAACAGAACCATCACTATTATATCTTAGCCATATTCTGGACATGCCACACCAAACACAAGTTGGCTCATTACAAAACAATAGATCAATAACAGAACCATCACTATTATATCTTAGCCATATTCTGGACATGCCACATTTTAAGTGTAGAACGGTTGGTCATTGTTATCAAACCCATCTATCAACAAATCAAAAGCAACAAGCAAACATAACCATATCATCGCCAGTGGAAATAACTCACAGCAAGTGCAGAATAGCTTGATCACTGCGATTAAACCAACTATCATTAAAAACTAGTACAACATAAAACCAGGGAAATATATAGCACAGTTTGATCACTGTGATTAAACCAACTATCATTAAAAACTAGTACAACACACAACCAGGGAAATATGTAGCACAGTTTGATCACTGTGATTAAACCAACTATCATTAAAAACTAGTACAACACAAAACCAGGGAAATATGTAGCACAGTTTGATCACTGTGATTAAACCAACTATCATTAAAAACTAGTACAACACACAACCAGGGAAATATGTAGCACAGTTTGATCACTGTGATTAAACCAACTATCATTAAAAACTAGTACAACACACAACCAGGAAATATTTATAGTGCACAGTTTGATCACTGTGATTAAACCAACTATCATTAAAAACTAGTACAACACACAACCAGGGAAATATGTAGCACAGTTTGATCACTGTGATTAAACCAACTATCATTAAAAACTAGTACAACACACAACCAGGGAAATATGTAGCACAGTTTGATCACAGTGATCAATCCTAGATGTCCTCAAGCACGAATACAGCAAGCACCAATTATAACTGACCCAACTCATCCACTGCAATAATCACACCATCAGCAGAATCAACCTGTAAACTATCTAAAGATCATGGTACAGCAACAACCTGATAAACAACTAGAATATATTTTTATTTCATGTATCACACTTGTCACTTGTATTAGAAGCAGCCGAGCTACTGCCGAGTGATCTACTTCACCATTATCACAAATCAAAACTGATATCAAACAGACAATGATTAGATCCTGTCAAATATTTTGATAAATAACTTTTAACATGCATTTATATGCAGTAATAGTTTATAGAAGAAAACCATTAATAATTCCTATTTACATCACACTCAACATCATATTTTACTTTCAGCAATGAATAATTTTTTAATGAAACCTTTCTATCAGCAATGTGATCAATTCTGATAGAGCACTGGCCTCCTTACATCATTAACTGCTGGTCTCACATCTCTGTTGCCTGTTGTAATGCATTTAACCACAGCCTCAACCCTGTTTAATTACCTTGTCGCCGCTACTCGACCAGGGCAGCTATTGTTTGAGACATTTTATCGGCAGTCATGTACAAATGCAGTTGGTGCAATCCTTTGTTGCAGAGAAGGGTGGGTCCCTCAGAGGAATATATTCATATACTACAATCTGGGAGATATGAATCAATACTTCCCCGAGGTCACATGATCAGAGAATGCACTGTGGGACGACACATGGTGTGGTAACAGACTGGTCTCACCTCATCGGCAACGCTTCTCACTGCACAATGTTACCAACACCCTCAACAGCTGCCCTGTATGCACTGTTGTTTAACGATTCAATACCACACATGGTAGTTTGTTTAGTACGCCATTCTTAAATGATAAATAAATCACTTGGTAGTGTGACAGCAAGGTCAATGTCTACTGGTGTTGCACATTCATGCAGTGTCCCAAACAGTGTACAAACAATAGTCTTGGAAAATGTATTATTTTGACTGAAACAGGAAACTACACATATAGTATACAGGAGACCCAGTAACCTAGTAATTCTAGACTCATGAAACATTTCATTCAGGGCTATAGTATTACAGAAAGGATTGGGATGAAACAAAAATGATCTGGTTAAATGATCTGGTTCAATGACTGCACAACAGACTAACATTAAACGTACTACGTGCACTCCAACTCATTCATAGACTATAGGCGGAGATCTAGTTTCTGAAATGAACATATTTACAGAAAAACAGTTTCTAAACTGTCTGGATAAAATTCTTATAGGAATAGAATATAACAGGAACACAGAGACATTCTTCATTTTCAGAAGCTGACACTGCTATATTCTAGACTTGACACATACTCTAGACTTGCATGGGCTGTATTGGGTATATTTGTTTCAGGGTCTGCTTGACAGACTATGAGATTGTTGTGATTGAAATTATAACTGCCAAAGTCACAAAAACAACTGCAATTCTATTTTGCATAGGTATAAGTACAACAACACTATGATAAAGGTTTGTTAATCGTACAAAAATTAAATTTCTTTGCAATAAGCAAAAGCGTTTAAAAGCCCATACATTCCACAGGTCGTGGATAATTACCACATTCATTAAATCCAAGACGAGTGGATTGCATTCTGACAAAGGTGATGCATTGCAAGTGCTGACTGGAACCAGTCTTGTGATAGTACTGATAGGATGCCATTATATACACATAGTATGAATAATCACCTTGGTGTATAATAAAACAACAATAATAATATTTTCATAAGTAAGTAGTACACTGAACATGCCAAATGAAACAAAATTCACATTTTGAAAACATGCATTGTCAAAGTTCATCTTGATTCTTTTGCTACCAAAAATACAATTAAAAATAAAGATATACCACTCAAAAGAAAACCGGAACCTTTAATGTTATAAATATTAAGTCATGCCATGAGAGAATATCTTAAGTAATTTGAAAGGAGTTGGTGTTCTCTATTTTCTTTTTAGTAGTATACATAATTAAGTTTGCCATGAAATTACTGAAACCTCATTTCAACACAACCACTAATAACCTCAGTTCCTTGACCACAACCATCAATAACCTCAGCTCCTTGACCACAACCACCAATAACCTCCTCTCCTTGACCACAACCACTAATAACCTCAGTTCCTTGAACACATCCGCCAATAACCTCAGTTCCTTGACCACAACCATCAAAAACCTCAATGACAACCACAAATAAACTGAACTCCTCAAATACAACCATCAATAAACTCAACTCCTCAAATACAACCATCAATAACCTCAACTCCTCAACCACAACCAACAATAACCTCGACTCCTCAACCACAACCAACAGTAACCTCAACTCCTCCACCACAACTGATGGGGACGACAACAGCTGGGTTGGGAGCTGTTAGAGTGGCAGGTTAAGGGAGGTGTAAACTAACAAGCTGTTTAATCTAACGCAACCACGGCAGTCTGGCTTGTGTCTGGCAAACATTACCTCCTGCACCCTAGTTGCATGTGTGGACTCACAATGGTTGTAGTTATACACTTCACACATCGCTGCTTCATGCCAAGATTCTTTTGTGAATCTAGGGATGAAAGTTGGTCTCATTTTTGTTGCAAAGCGCATATTTATAGAGCAGCACTTTCATGATGTTGAAAATGGTGTTTGAAAACGTCAGGTATCTGTTGACATTTTTTTCACTTGGAACTATCGTCTTCAACATGTGGACCTGGGAATAAGACATCAGACACAATACATGCATGTTAACACATCAAGATAAAACTCATTTGAAACTCCTAATATAGGATATCTGTCAGCTTTCAATACTAAACCAATTTGTCCAGATCAAGATACTGATGTGAAAAAAAGGCAGTGCTCTCACTAAAAAAAGCAATAGAAACAAAGATTTCTGGAACAGAATCTTTAACTATTAAATACATCCATCTGAATTCTTTTAATATCATTTAATATACCATGCCGTCATATGATTCCGTGGTACTTATGTTTCCGTGGTATTTTCTAATGACATAATTTCTCACGAGCCACTCGCCAAATTGCGCCACCTATCGATTGTTTACGTTCATCAGTTGATCGGCACGGGTCTGAACAAAAAATGTTCAGACTTTCATCAATTTGCGTACGTACAGTCATCTACTACTAGTATTTAAAAACTAATGCAACTTTATGTCTAGCACGTAATGCATTTTTTGCGCGATCTTAGCAAACATTTTCTATAAACTTACTCAGCTTCAAAGTTTTCCAAACATCGCTCGTCTACTAGCTGATGTCATCAATAAAACAATCAAGTGACCTAAGTGGGGAATCCCAGCTCTATTTTTAAACTATAGAAGCCCGATAGGGTCATCTCTTAAGTGTTTTTATCACTTTTCATTTCACGTATCCCGTATCAACTCTACATATTTTATGAACTGGAAATTCATGCTGAAGAAATGTGACTATTGTGTTAAATTCTACAAAATCGTTTTCTGTATTACAATTTATCAACTTCGATATTTCTGTAAACCTACATTGACACTCCCGGATTGGCTGTTGACAAGGTGTGAGATTGTGACATGTGCTTTCACCCCGTAATTTGATCTGAAGGAAATACCACGGAAACATATGACGTCACCAGAGTTTGTGCACAATGGCCGCCTGTGGTCCGATACGGACAACAATGAACTTCAGAATGACAAAAGTGTTTTATTGACATTAAATGATACAAAGGTATGTCGTCTAACACTATATTATGTTTATATGACTTGGCAATATGAGCGATCATATTCATAGTCGTAAATTTCTTAATACCACGGAAACCCATGACGCGAAGGTATAAATGTTTGTTGCAGTTTCTAGCCAGCATCAATGCTCAAGTATTTCAGCAAGTTCAAATATTACGCTTAGTATCAAAGTTACTCATGAACATTTGATTGCTAGAGTCAGTATCAATGTTTAAATCATTCAGCCAGAATCAATATCTGACTTCAGTAACTAAATCACTATTTGGGTTTTCTGACTGATCTATATCAATGTATCAATGTTTGGTCACTTCAGCTGTTATGAACAACTAACCAGTATCAACATCTGGCCAGTATCAACAAGTAGCTGTACTAACCAGTATCAACATCTGGCCAGTATCAACAAGTAGCTGTACTAACCAGTATCAACATCTGGCCAGTATCAACAAGTAGCTGTACTAACCAGTATCAACATCTGTCCAGTATCAACAAGTAGCTGTACTAACCAGTATCAACATCTGGCCAGTATCAACAAGTAGCTGTACTAACCAGTATCAACAAGTAGCTGTACTAACCAGTATCAACATCTGGCCAGTATCAACAAGTAGCTGTACTAACCAGTATCAACATCTGGCCAGTCATCATCTGGCCAGTATCAACAAGTAGCTGTACTAACCAGTATCAACATCTGGCCAGTATCAACATCTGGCCAGTATCAACATCTGGCCAGTATCAACAAGTAGCTGTACTAACCAGTATCAACATCTGGCCAGTATCAACAAGTAGCTCTACTAACCAGTATCAACATCTGGCCAGTATCAACAAGTAGCTGTACTAACCAGCATCAATGTTGAAATGTTCTTGAAGACCAGCAACCAGTTCGGTTTCTGCACCAACACATATCAAATTAAGTATTTTTATATCAAGACTACATTTCATTCCGACCTCTAGATTACCAACGTGAAATTTACGAGGCAGCTATTGACCCAAAACAAACATGTTTCATAATCCCAGGCTAAATCTGTGGGTAAAACTTGATAACGAGGTGCTTGCCACACAACAAGTACAACCAGTGCTCATACTGTTGCTAGGAACTTTTCTGTAACTGAAGGTTAGTTTTCCAAAGGAATTCCATGTTTCGCCAGGTATTTTGTCACAACGAAGTATAACCGTAAACTCTGTTAACTTGCCTTCTCAGACCATTTACCCTTATGGCCAAGAGAATTCTCATCAATGATATAAATTTCAATACTCAGCTTTTCTTAAACTAATGTCAACCCCTAGTGTACAGTACACAGCCCTGTGCACTTTAAAGAGCCCAAGAATCTGTTGGTAAATGACCAGATTGTGGACACATGAATACGTGCAAACACCTAGTTGCGGGTACATCAATGTGCAGTAAACTTGGACAAAGTACTGTGACTATGTCACAGTCCACCCAGCTGTGAATGGGTACCTCGTAAGGATGGGAAAGCCACATTGGTACTTACAGAATACCGGATACCTAATTATATATATTCTATTGTGCGCGTGAGGCTCCTATATATAGAAGAAACAGAGAGCGTGAGCCTGCGAGCGATCCAATAAAAATACGAATTTAAGGTAAAAAATAAGGTTAAAATCGAATTCCTCACCTTACTTCCGGTTTAGGAAACCTAAACTGGGGATTTTAACAGTGTTCACTGACGTAAACAGAGTAAAAAGTAATCGTGTGTTGAAATTTTATTCAAATGCATGCTGGGAAAAGGAACTCTACAGTGTGGGAACACTCTGATGGTAAGTGATTTTTGATTGGTAAGGTAAGGTAGGTAAGGCTTTTAAATAAAGGGGGGTACCCCCTTTACCCCCATTATCTTACCTTTTTTTAGCTTTAATATTGTTTAATATTTAATATTTAATATTAAACGCTGCTTCAACACAGCCTTCATTCATCGTGTGCCATTGCTAAGGAAACAAAATGGAAGTGCGCAAAAATAAATGCGCAATCAAAATAAAAATGGCGGATAGGTATCCGGTATTCTGTAATCTTGCCGCCACATTAACTAAGTGTGCTTTGTGGCTGCAAGAGTTGTATATTTCCCAAGGAGTTGAGATTAACAATACAATGTGCCATTTGACATTGACATCCAGTGATCATGGGGGAAAACGAAGCGCCTCTGAGCAGATGAGCTGGATGTTGGCACTATACAAATATTAGCATAATAACTCCATATATGTTTTCCTTTGAGAGAAAATACTGTTATACTATCTCATGTGTTGTAAACATTGCTAGTTAATAAGAACTGATGATAATTACTACATATTTCTTAATTTCAAATGCATCATCAACCCAAAATAACCTGCCATAGCACTGAAGCTCACCTGGCCAAACACTATAAGATGTCAGGACACCATTGTGATTTTCTATTTTTGAGGTACTATGGGGCAGTAGAGTAGTCTAGTGATTAAAGCATTTATTCATCACACAGAAGACCTAGATCCATTACTCTGATATTATGTTTGTTTAATGCTGGACTCAGCAATATTCCAGCTATTTGGCACCTGTAAATAATAGTCTGGACCACACAATCCAGTGATCAACAGCATGAGCATCAATCTACGCCATTGGGATACGATGACATGTGATAACCAAGTCAGCGAGCCTGTCCATCCGATCCCTTTAGTTTCCTCTTGAGACAAGCATGGGTTGCTGAAGAACAATTCTAACCCAGATTTTCACGGGTTACTGCCCTGATGGGTACATTTTTGGTGCCTTCACCTCAACCCTCCACTGTTGCTAGAATTTTGTCAAAAGCATCATGAAAACATACTCTCACTTTGATGCACTGATGTACAAATGACTAAACAACATGAAGACATACATATTTATAACTCACTTCTCATTTTGTGTGTTATGTGTCATATTGACGCCAACATCGCTGAATGAAAGTGACCGATACGTCCCCATCTCTCCTTGTATCATCACCTGCTCGATGTCATCATAGCTACTAAAACGTCTACCATTCCTCTTGTTCACAATCCATTTCAACATGGTGGACACTAACACGACCACCGATGGAGGATGGTCAACTTCAAACACACTGCTGGGAATCACAAACCATTCACACACTTCTATAAGCTCCAACAGAAGGTGCTGCAGCAACAGAAAACATGAAGAACAGATGAGACCACGAGACTGAAATGTCACAATGATTTCACGATCTTTCCCAAGTATCATATAACAGATCTCGGTTGTCATATGATAAATGCACTTGTCTTGTTTCTTTCTTTCAATTCATCATCAATAATTCCTTTGAAACATAATAACAATGTAACAACTCAGTTAAACACCTATCTCTAAAGTTAAAAAGTTATATCTCCCGACCAGACAACAGGTATCCGCTGTTCTGTACACAGGCTGTGCAGGACAGACACCATGCACATCACATGGGCAGAAATCTAATCTGTCTTATACTTTGGTCTTAGGTGTGTGACGTTAACTCTCCACCTCTCATCAGTAGACCAGCGTACTGTACACTGATGATAACGAACACAGGTGAAAACAAAAGGGTTAACACATTGTAGAGAGTTTCAAGCTTCTCAGAAATTGATCACATGTGGAAATTATTTTGAAGCCGTCTTCAACATGTATGGACGATAGAGTCTACAGTAGTATAGTCATGTTGAAATAATCTTCTAGCTGTTTCGTCTGTGGTTGATACTGTCCCCAGTAAATGGGTCAAGGGGAAATATGTGTTCGCCATATAAATCACTCTCTAAAAGTGAGGGAGTGTCTGATCAGCAAGTAAATCATACTCTTGGTGTAACACAAAGTAAGGGTGAAGTTATCCCTTGCTACTCCAACATTTGATAGGGGCGTTGGGGTAGTCTAGTGGTTAAAGCGTTCGCTCGTCACGCCGAAGACCCGGGTTCGAATCTCCACATGGGCACAATGTGTGAAGCCAATTTCTGGTGTCCCCCGCCATGATGTTGCTGGAATATTGCTAAAAGTGGCGTAAAACCAAACTCAGTCAGTCAGTCCAACATTTGATACAACAGAATGTAAGGAACCCAGTTCAAGCCAAGCATCACTTGGCAAGACAAGATTGCCTCAGATCTTGGTCTGAAATTTACCATTGTTCAAAACACTATTTGGATTATTTTCTTCATTTTTTGAACACGTATACCTTTAAATATATAATTTTTTAAATTCTGGGACTAAATATCAGTTTACTTACTACCGTCTCGTCAGGTGACATCACCTGCACCTGAATTGACTTCATAAACAAGTTGTTTATGGTTAAAAGATTCATGTTATTTGTAAACAATGTCCCCTGTCAGCTGTGTGCCCCTGAGATTGTCAAGAAAATCAAATCAGGCCTTAGGGAATATTGTCCAGAGAAGTAAACAAGATTTCACTTTCATTATGCTTAAGCTATATTATTTAAAATATGTAACCACATTTTATATGTGGATTATGCAAAGGTGTGTCTTGAAATGTATCAAAAGTTATCACAGTGCCTCTCTATCAGAGTATCAATACAAGGAAGAAACTTGAGATGACAAAGCAGATTCTATATCTAGATAGTAGTTCGTGACAACACATGATATCTCATGACAAATCTCCTCGTTCAACATCTGAATCAATTGTCCTGCATGGTGTGTCAATGTGGCTTGTTCAAAGGTTAAGATAACATGTTGCCCAAAACATAGTAAAGAACACCCTCAACTACAATGAGTGAGTTAATGGGTGGCTGGGTGGCTGGGTTTTGAGTGAATGAGTGAGTAAGTGAGTGGGTTTTGAGTGAGTGAGTGAGTGGGCAGGTGGAAGTGAGTGAGTGGGTGAGAGTGAGTGAGTAGGTGAGTTTAGTGACCGAGTGAGTGAGTATAGTCTTTTAGCACATGACTTATCTTAAGTCACATGACTTATCCCATCGGGTACCCATTTTTCTGCTGGGTGAACAGAGGCAATTTTGAACAAATTAACTTGTCTAAGGTGAGACCACATGTATCACGTTTCGTTGTGGGGCAGGACTGAAGTCCTAAAATCTCTCAGGAGTCGAGCTGCCAAACATGGTCACTCATCCAAGGATTCTCCAAGCTCAACATTGCTTAACTTCAACTGATTTGTGACCTGAGTTCTATACACAGGACCACACGCCATAACTGGTTGAAAGAAAGTAAAATAGTAATGAAAATGATATGAGTGGATCAGCGATGATCAGCTAGCATGTCCTGCTCTACAGGTAGCGTTCCCCACTCACACTAGGTGTGTACAACGGTTTGTGAAATATCATGGTCATATGGATATTCTACTAACTTTGACATAATATTACAGAACAAGCACAGGTACAAAGAAGAGAAATTTATTTAAAAGAAACAACAGGCAACCAGCTCTGAATATAATGTTGTAGATTAAGGAAAATCTATTATTAATGACATATTTATAAACTAAGACAGTAATTGAAACAATTTAAGCATATTATTATGTAAAACATTAAAAGAGTCTCATATATTCAGACAGGATGGGGAAAAAGTGGGACTCATAGAAATAAATGTTTTATAATCTGTACAAGAGACAAACCAAGAAATGAACTAGCATCTCACTCCACCATTTTAAGGACAAAATTATAGAATCTAACATGATCCTGATTTTAATTTTTTTATCATATTTCAAAATATTATTCCTTGAAACCCTCCTTTATTCCATCATCGACATCAGTCCAGGACGGTGTAAAAGCTAGTTGTGTGGACAATAGTACCACAATCTCACCAGACCTGGCCTCAGGCTCTGTTCCAAGGCTTTGTGGTCCAAATGTCACCGCCTACAAAGGGCCAAGGTTCTATTTTCACTACCTCTGCATATCGTACTGACAACATGGCTTGCATTGACATTTATTCCTTGGAGAAGCATTGACAACCGATTTAGGACCAAGATGATGAATGTGTTGATGGATATGTGGTCAGAACATCATCAAGCAGTACTACATGAGTTGATAGAAGTGACAGTGTATTGGTTTAATATTCCCGCAAAGTAACAAGCTATAATTAGATCTAAATTAGTAACCACAAAAACACACCATAAATCATAATCATTGGATAATCATATATCAACATAATACCCAATAAAACTGCATGCATTTACCTAGTTGGGAGGTGGGTTATTGCATTGTGCAGGGATTATTTCATACATATATAAAATATAGAGGTTGCTTATTGCATTGTGCAGGGATTATCTCATTTATTTATCAGAGTACTGGTACATACATCTCAATGTGTGGTATATTAATGTCTGTACATCCTTCATGCAGGTGATCAATGGATAAATTGTCATTAATTCCAGTGTCCTTTTCTCGGTCAAAAACAGCACCTTACATGAAGATACTCATGGTTTTGTAATTCTAAAAAATTGTCTTCCATTTAGATATGATTACAGATCCGTGAGATACAAACGTGATAATGTCTCTATCTGTATTACAGAATTAGTCTTTTCTTGATGAAATTAACATTGGAGTGGGTGAGTGAGTGAGTGAGTGAGTGGTGTGAGTGGGTGGTGTGGTGAGTGAGTGAGTGAGTGAGTGAGTGAGTGAGTGAGTGAGTGAGTGAGTGAGTGAGTGAGTGAGTGAGTGAGTGAGTGAGTGAGTGAGTGAGTGAGTGAGTGAGTGAGTGAGTATGGTTTTATTAAACATTTAACAACATTCCAGCAATATCAAGGCAGAAGACAACAGAACTGATCTTCCAAACAATTTTTGGAATCGAACCTGGATCCACCTGGTGAGTGAATCATTTAACCTCTGAGCCACTTCACATAATATTAATACCAGAAACAACACAACCTGAACAGGAAAGGAAATACTTGCACCAAGTAAGTAAGCATATTCAAACTTCTACTAGCATTTCAATGTGTAAAAATGATTATTTCATCAAATTCTGTTTCAAAACTTCTAGGACACCTTTTAAGAGTGAAAGGATGACAATTATTCTTTCAACAGAAAGGCCAATTCAAATGATAAACCCTCAATACGGTTTGCTGTTTCAATATGTGTATGCAATGTGCTGATCAATTGTTAGCTGAAATATAAAACCACCACCACCACAGAATAAGTAGTCTTCATCCCCAGAAATGGGTATAAAAGCAAACCAACCAATGAAAATTCTATGAATGGATCGCCGAAACTCAGCGATGACACCACAGGATTTCATAAACACAAAATATAAAGTCAAACACAAATTTTAAAATAAATTAAAAATCCAACAATTTCATCAAAACATATTCCTTTTTCTATTTCCATTACTTCTATGCAGACTTAATGAAAGTTTCAATTAATTCAAAGATATTCCTCCGAACAACAAACAAACAAACACATATAATTTGTTGATATCTCCCAGTAGGTTATAATTAATACTTCAGCGCATGTCAACGACCCTCAAGTCCTCAGTATGCTGCCCACTAATCTATAACCAATTATATTCCAATCAGTCAATAAACATTCTAAAGATAAAATAAGAATGAAGCTTTTCACGAGAGAAATATGCCAATCCTTCCATGCCCAATTTTGCAGGGCCACAGTGGGACGTCAATAGTGTTATAGTCCCCGAGTTCAGTCCACTTGGAGGGAATGGCTTCACTGATAACACCTAACCCAATAACAACAGGGTGATTGGTAATTAATTTGCTGTCAGTCAATATCCACCATCATAATTCCTGCAGCCATCCCAAACAAGGCGCTACAGTATTGGTAGTCTAGTTTACTGCCACTGCTGCAGGGTCTGGGTTGATGGTCGACAATATTCGCTGTTGATGAAACATTGTTGGCTTGCTTCATGAAGTGCATTTTATTACCTGAGATATTTTATAGGGAAACCAACGATCACACCTCAAGGACATTACACAGACTTTATGTAAGGCAATGGTTAGCAGGAACCGTGGAAGCATGAATTTGAGGTCAGACATGATCCTGGAAGTAGATTTTGTATACATAGTGAGTGAGTGAGTGAGTGAGTGAGTGAGTGAGTGAGTGAGTGAGTGAGTGAGTGAGTGAGTGAGTGAGTGAGTGAGTGAGTGAGTGAGTGAGCAAGTGAGTGAGTGAGTGAGTGAGTGAGTGAGTGAGTGAGCAATATTCCAACTACAATTATCACTTGCCATAACACAGGTCTAAGGGTCTATGGATGACCCCTCTCGTTATGAAACACCCGTGTTATACATAACATGGAATAAAGGTCACAAAAAATAACATTTTCCAGATTACTGCGCAGATTAACCCAAACCATGGTACTGCAAAGGGCGTTATCGCTAGGGATGATTATATCACAGTAGTCATGAATAATTCAGCCAGGACCAGACAATCCAGGGATTGAAATCATGAGTTTTAAATCATTGAAATCCATCTGGACACGATGACACAACCAGCTATATATTGCAGCTACAGCTTCTACTTTTTACTCATCACTGGGGTCACATGGGGTAATGAGATGCATTCAGCCCTGAAATCTGCAGGGGAAACATCATGTGCCCTTGTTAACATGAGGTCAAGGTCAGGTACATGTCCACAGGCTCATGCTGGCACACAGTCTCATTAGAGGTTTCAAATCATCATATCATACCTCTCGTTCAGATAACTGTATTACTTCTGAAGATGTGAGTCAGTAAGGTTTTATGCCACTTTCAGCAATATTCCAGCAACATGATGGCTAGGGACACCAGAAATGGACTTCACACATTGTACCCATGTGGGGAATCGAACCCGGGTCTTCAGTGTGACGAGCGACCCTGGATCCTCAATGTGATGAACAATTGCTTTAACCACTGGGCAGGGCTTCAGATAAGGGCCGTATAGGCATATGTACTGATAAAAAATATGCACAAAACGGTAGGAAATAATTTAGAAAACGTAGCAGATACGCACCACAGCAATGGTGTACGTTCTTAGAATTATTTAGGGACGTATTTATCTGAAACAGTATTGTTTTATTGTTTATTGACCTGTTTACACAAGAGTATCAATGTTGTGGTGCATATATAGAACCAAACCCAAGATTACTGATACACCATTAAATTCCATTCAGTACTCTAAATGTACTCTTAAGTTTTTTCCAGTACTCCTATGATGAAAACATAAGGAGTATGTACTCCTAATGTTGAAAAATGATCTGGAGCCCTGCTGGGGCACCAACCGTTTAAGTAGTGATTGAGTTGGGCTGAATGCCACTTGACAAACATCTATCTTCAAAATTTGATACAGCACACTCTACTTCTAAACACCAATGCTGAGATGATGGCTTCAAGGATCCACTGATTCAAACCATCCAAACACATAAATAAACATGAAGTTCCTAGAACAGAACACCAAGTAACAGATCCAGCAAAACACTTTGCGCGGGCAATTTTCGAAAAGAAATTCCTGTAGTCATCCTGCTTGGACATATGTTCACCAACATTCACTAATGTAGGCCGCCATTTTCTCGCTAAGGACAACGGGAATATAACTCACTTTTATCCTTGCTACATGGTCCGACAACCAAGAAATTAGATTCACACCCTAGACAGCACGAGTTATCTCTGGGTAAGGTCAACAACCTAACTGACTACATTCATGCACATAAATCACAGTATTGGTTAAAGCAGCCGTTAAATAAGAATTACACATAGCATAGCAGATCTTTAAAACGTGACAACTTGTTTCATATGGTTTGTCATGAAAAAAAATTGTCATCCATTATAAATAAAATGTAAAACACTGATGCCCAAAGAATAACACTTGATTATCAACTGAAACAATTATAATGGGCATAAAAACATAAATGGTGGTGAAAATAATATGAATAGATCATTAAAATTCATTGTCGTCATCTTCTGCTATTTTCATGAATCTCTTGTTCAGACTCTGAAAGAAATACATTCCCAAACTATACAATACTGAGGCCATTCTAGATTTCTTCACTTTCCAAAAAAGAGTGTCCTTTAGCTGTTTTTCAATATATATATCAAAAGAAAATTTGACAAATGAAGTTCAATTCAGTTTTTACAAATTGGCAAAATAACATAATATTTTCTTTCATATTCTCTAGTTACGTATTGATCTAAAATATAGTTTTCTTTTCCTCAGTATTAATCCACCGTTTGCCTGTGAACTAACAAACTGTATTTGAACAAACATTCTCAGCAAAAACTCACATCCTCAGCATGTTTCATATTCAAAAATAACACAATGAACTCCACGTATAAAATCACCCCAAGAAAGAAACATATGAGAAAGAAAATTAAATAAAGATCAGTACTAACCTCAACCTTCAATGGCTTCACGCATTCATTACGACAACATGTTTTTCTCAAAATCAGAAGCGTACAAAGAGCGCCATGTTTCATTCCTCAGACAAGCAGGAGATTCCTAATCACCACACAGCCACCAATATCCATTAGCAGATGAGAATGCCCAACACTAATTTTTTCCCTCCTTGACTAAGACCGGCAACCTTGCACGTATGTCTTGAAGGAACAATTTACAAAGCCCGTCATCCCTTCTCCTTGAGCAGATACTGTCGGGACATGCACCAAACCTTTCCCAAGACGTCCTCAGTCATCAATCACAGTACTCCTGGATACAATAAACTTCATTTTGCATTCTGTTAAACCTTGTGTTGCTTGTCCTCTCCTCGATCAGTACTAAGTCCACCAGTTTTCTGTGTCCTGGGATATAACTCTTTCACTTTATGACAGAACAATCTGGTTCCATTTTCCTTCGCAAAGATCACATCACCACAAACATGAGAATAATATCTCTGAATTAGCAGTACTTATTTCCGATCCACAATTCAAATCCAAGCTGGTCTGGCCTAACAACGAACTGAGCTACCAACAATTAATTGGAGATCACCTGTGCGATATAAATAGTTTGTGGAATACAAAGTAACTAAGCTCTTCGATGATTATTTCCTCTAAGTGTTTGTCTACCTGGAACTAGCAGGGGCCGAACAGGTAACAACGATGAAAATCAATTCCCATATGTAATACTCTACCCTTTACAGCCAGTAGCCTATGATCAATACTCTATTATAGAAATGCTACTTCAAAACCCACGATGCACTTTGTTCTGTGAAGCAAGTGTGGCAGCAAAGGAACAGGGCTTGTTGCACGCTCCGATGATGATGGTTAGCTAAATGGGATGACAATGGCACCAGAGAGAGTCCATCATGGACATCTATTGCTCCAGTGTCTACGTCCTACAAGACCAGCTTCCAAAATAGATCCATGTATTTGTGATCATTAATTCACTTACGGCTAATCAGTAATCCAATCAAGGTCACAGCACCTGTCACAAGCTCCTGGGATCTTCAGAAAGGAAATAAGTCACTATGTGCCCCAGAATGTGGCTTAAAGATTATTTATAGTTCAAATATATGTTTTAAGTACACATGTCAGGTTTTGTGGTTTGTTTAATGAGAATAGAAAAAATGTATCCACTGTCCCTCTACAACACAAACATACTCTACCTAACTGACTTGTAATGACAGAATGCATCAAACAAACTCAGTCCTTTTAATCTAAAACACCAGGGAACAAAACCGTTTCACCTGATGAAGGAATAAGAATATACTACAAAACATCGTGTTCCTCAAAATAAAGAAGTTCACATCGATAAATTCTCATCTTTAGGAGCACACTTCTAAATGCCATTCAAAGAGTGTCAGGGAACAAAACATTTTACGCTTCCATGCAAACTGAGGGACTGCCTGGTGCTATTGGTCAGGCAGGGCATGCTCATGTTTTTATTGACCCATTGCTTAATCAGTTGTTTTCAGAGACCCATTCATAAAACTTTAATCACTATTTTATCTTTTACCTTTTCAACAAAGTCAGGCCACAAAACATGTATTTTTTAATGCAAACTGTTTTGATGTGTGGTCAGTTGTCACTACCAGTCAGTCTACCAGTTGTCAGTCATCACTACTAGTCACAACCACTAGTTGTCAGTCATCACTACCAGTCACAACCAGTTGTCAGTCATCACTACCAGTCACTACCAGTTGTCAGTCATCACTACCAGTTGTCAGTCATCACTACTAGTCACTACCAGTTGTCAGTCATCACTACCAGTTGTCAGTCATCACTACCAGTTGTCAGTCAGTTGTCAGTCATCACTACCAGTTGTCAGTCATCACTACCAGTCACTACCAGTTGTCAGTCATCACTACCAGTCACTACCAGTTGTCAGTCATCACTACCAGTTGTCAGTCATCACTACCAGTTGTCAGTCATTTGTCAGTCATCACTACCAGTCACTACCAGTTGTCTGTCATCACTACTAGTCACAACCAGTTGTCAGTCATCACTACCAGTCACTACCAGTTGTCAGTCATCACTACCAGTCACTACCAGTTGTCTGTCATCACTACCAGTTGTCAGTCATCACTACCAGTCACTACCAGTTGTCAGTCATCACTACCAGTCACTACCAGTTGTCAGTCATCACTACCAGTTGTCAGTCATCACTACCAGTTGTCAGTCATCACTACCAGTTGTCAGTCATCACTACCAGTCACTACCAGTTGTCAGTCATCACTACCAGTTGTCAGTCATCACTACCAGTTGTCAGTCAATACCAGTTGTCAGTCATCACTACCAGTCACAACCAGTTGTCAGTCATCACTACCAGTCACTACCAGTTGTCAGTCATCACTACCAGTTGTCAGTCATCACTACCAGTTGTCAGTCATCACTACCAGTTGTCAGTCATCACTACCAGTCACTACCAGTTGTCAGTCATCACTACCAGTTGTCTCACCAGTCAGTCATCAGTTGTCAGTCCAGTCACTACCAGTTGTCAGTCATCACTACCAGTTGTCAGTCATCACTACCAGTTGTCAGTCATCAGTTGTCAGTCATCACTACCAGTTGTCAGTCATCACTACCAGTCACTACCAGTTGTCAGTCATCACTACCAGTTGTCAGTCGTCACTACCAGTCACTACCAGTTGTCAGTCAGTCACTACCAGTTGTCAGTCATCACTACCAGTAGTCAGTCACTACCAGTTGTCAGTCACTACCAGTCACTACCAGTTGTCAGTCATCACTACCAGTCACTACCAGTTGTCAGTCATCACTACCAGTTGTCAGTCATCACTACCAGTCACTACCAGTTGTCAGTCATCACTACCAGTTGTCAGTCATCACTACCAGTTGTCAGTCATCACTACCAGTTGTCAGTCATCACTACCAGTTGTCAGTCATCACTACCAGTCACTACCAGTTGTCAGTCATCACTACCAGTTGTCAGTCATCACTACCAGTTGTCAGTCATCACTACCAGTCACTACCAGTTGTCAGTCATCACTACCAGTTGTCAGTCATCACTACCAGTTGTCAGTCATCACTACCAGTCACTACCAGTTGTCAGTCATCACTACCAGTCACTACCAGTTGTCAGTCATCACTACCAGTCACTACCAGTTGTCAGTCATCACTACCAGTTGTCACTACCAGTTGTCATCATCACTACCAGTTGTCAGTCATCACTACCAGTTGTCAGTCATCACTACCAGTCACTACCAGTTGTCAGTCATCACTACCAGTTGTCAGTCATCACTATCAGTTGTCACTCACTATCAGTCACTACCAGTTGTCAGTCGTCACTACCAGTTGTCAGTCATCACTACCAGTCACTACCAGTTGTCAGTCATCACCACCAGTCACTACCAGTTGTCAGTCATCACTACCAGTCACTACCAGTTGTCTGTCATCACTACCAGTTGTCAGTCATCACCACCAGTTATCCCAACCAGTCATCACTAGCATCACTACAAGTCAGTGCACACCTAATTATATTTCAGTATTTCAAACTGAGGTTCTTTTGGCTCATGACCTTAAACACAGCAAAGGCCATCCCACTTGAGCAAAGTCAAACAAAGCGTTCCCTTCGACCTCAGTAGCATTGTCCTCCTGAACAGATTCAACCTTTCATTTGTAGATCAAACCCAACACTAGTGGCCTGAGAAAACTGGTCTGTCAAAAATTTGCGTGTTCCGTCCTGTAATCTGGAAGATCCATTTCCCTGCATCAATAGCCTAAACTACTGAGACCTCCATCGGCAACTCTTACCTATTACCTGACATTCTACTACAGGTGAGCGATCAATTCGTTAATTCAATAATGCCACTAGCCCAGGATTTTGTAGATTTAACAGAAGAACAAGCCTGCAGGAAAAGATAACTTCCTACACTAGGAGCTCAGTCAAATATCTGTTCAATACTCCACTACCAAAATGTGAAAATGAAATTGAAAAAAAATCACAGCAGCCGTTAAAAAGACTTTTCTGGAATTCTAAAGACATCTATGAAATAATTACATGGGTTATATTTCAATTATGTCCTTACTCTTTTCATAAGTAAATATTTCTGGAATAGCTTTCTATGAAAACAATTCTGGAATAGCTTTCTATGAAAGCAATCACAGAATTTTCAACCTTCAACAACCAGAATAGTCTTGAACTTAAAGCCACTTGCCTCAGTAAATTGAAAGACATTTATAAACATCAAACACTTTACTTGTGACTTCTGTTCATTGTCACAACAAAAAGAAATCCTGAATTTCTACCACAAAACAACTGACTGCTGTTTGTGAGGCTGTCACAACAGACAATCATGACAACCCTCCCGGCTCACACCACCATCAAGCTGTTTACCCACCTACCGCCTGGCATACATCTTAAGTGTTAAACCCATCCTTTCAATTCTTTCTGTCTTTTTCCAGAGCTAGCAAACTTACAGAATTTCATTTCCCATTGTTACCAAGGATTAAGGGATCAGATGCAGGGATAGTTTACGAGAAGATGTCCCACATCAAAGCTGGGAATGGGGCATGATGGTGTGACCCAAACACAGGCGGTCACATCAGATTCAGCATTGATTTGAAGTGACTTAACATTGCCGCCTGTGTTTAAGGAATGGTCACTTTTCGGCCAAGTTTGTTTATTTGGTTGTTTATATTGTTGATACTCTTTCATCCTTGGCTAATATTGAGGCTCACCTTGTAAAGAAAGAGACTCTGTTTTTTCCTTACAAGATCACCAAAAGGGGTTCACTGCCCAGGCCATGCTTCGGTACTTGACCTCTGACACATGAATCCACCCTCTAAGACAAAGGACTGACTGCAGCAACAAATCTGAACTATATACTAATCATCATGCAAGCTTACATTCCTTGAAAAAAGGAGAAACAGTCTTACATGCCTCTCGGTGAAAAGAGACAGGCTTACATTCCTCTCAGTGAAGAGAGACAGGCTTACATTCCTCTCAGCGAGGAGAAACAGGCTTACATTCCTTGATAAAAGGAGAAACAGGCTTACATTCCTCTCATTGAAGAGAGACAGGCTTACATTCCTTTCAGTGAAGAGAGACAGGCTTACATTCCTCTCAGTTCTCAGTGAAGAGAGACAGGCTTATATTCCTCTCAATGAGGAGAGATAGGCTTACATTTCTTGAAAGAAGGAGAGAGGTGCATATATTTCTTACCATGAGAAGTGATAGGCACTCATTCTTCAATGAGGACATGTGCTTAGATAATACCATGGAGACGACAGGGGCATTTGTCTTAAGGAGGAAAATGGGCTTAAGTTCTTTAAATGAGGAGAGATGGGCATACCTTCTTCTCAAAGAGGAGAAACAGCTTACATTTCTCCCAGTGATTCCTAAATGAGAACGTGCTTGGATTTTTCACAATGAAGAAAGAACGTATCAGCAAAAGTGACACTTCACACCAATTCTGTATACCTGAAATGTTGTTCTTCAGAAGGATTAGAACTGGCCTTGTTTAAAGCTGCTATCAATTTTATACAACTTAAACTGGCAGCCAAGTTCTTCATGAAGAGTACAGTTAACCTGCATATGACAATACTAGCAATAAAACACCATTAATCACTAAACCAACACATGACATATCTAAATATAGACAAAAAACATCATGACCAAGTTTACATCATCATCAGTGTCAAAAATATAGCCTGATTAAATAAAACTCTTTTGTTGTCACATACATCAATGGGCGTCATGAATCTGATGTTAATCTGGTCTTCGTGTCATATATCAAACATCAAATACAACGATACTGGTATTGAAAGGACAAATTGTTTTCTCCAATAGAGATCACATATCCAGTGTAATAGGCAGATCTTCATTTACATGACATCAAGACTTCAATAGACAAGTTGGGATCAAGACGTCACTCGATCCAAACTAACGCTGGTGTTTTTTCCTTTTTTTAATAATTTTCTGTCATGTTATGCTTGTTAGATGTTCTTGAATGTCACTAAAAGCAGTTTGGTTTAACTGAGTGCCTGTAAAGGTCCTTAAAACCGCATTGACGTAAACATGATCATGTCATTTTGTGATTAAACAATGAGGTGACCCTTTGGTGTATGGGTTGTGACATATCAGTTCCTACTGAAGTCTGAGTGAGTGGGTGTTTGAATGAGTGAGTGAACAGTGTCAGAATAATACACACTAGAACCTTGTATTAAACCTTCACTACACACGGACTGTCTGACTTCAAAAGCCTTGAACAATGTATCAAATAATTTTTTCAATCATTTTGCCTGAACAACAGATATACTAATAAACAATGTATCAAATATTATTTTCAATCATTTTGCCTGAACAACAGATATACTAATAAACTATCATCACAGATTGTCTGAACTTCAAAATCCTTGAACAATGTATCAAATAATTTTTTCAATCATTTTGCCTGAACAACAGATATACTAATAAACTATCATCACAGATTGTCTGAACTTCAAAATCCTTGAACAATGTATCAAATATTTTTTCAATCATTTTGCCTGAACAACAGATATACTAATAAACTATCATCACAGATTGTCTGAACTTCAAAATCCTTAAACAATGTATCAAATATTTTTTTCAATCATTTTGCCAAAACAACAGATATACTAATAAACTATCATCACAGATTATCTGAACTTCAAAATCCTTGAACAATGTATCAAATATTATTTTCAATCATTTTGCCTGAACAACAGATATACTAATAAACTATCATCACAGGTTGTCGGAACTTCAAAATCCTTGAACAATGTATCAAATATGTTTTTCAATCATTTTGCCTGAACAATAGATATACTAATAAACTATCATCACAGATTGTCTGAACTTCAAAATCCTTGAACAATGTATCAAATATTTTTTTCAATCATTTTGCCTGAACAATAGATACACCTTTATCACAGATTGTTCAAGGATTTTGAAGTTCAGACAATGTCTCAAACATTTTCTTCAAACAATTTGTCTGAACTTTTCACACAATGGAACTATATAGTAAATCTTCACTACAAACATGCCATTATATTGTCTGAACCAGAGACACATTTGAAAATGTAAAGGTTCACAAGGAACACATTGTCCACTTCAAGTACACGGCAACAGTGTATCAACCTTCAGGTTAAACAGATTTATAACATAACAAACTGACTGTCTGAACTATAAACAATGCTACACTGTATAATCCTTGGTTTAAACATTCTGAGACAGTACATTAAATCACAGCTGGAAACAGACTGTCCTAATGTCAAAAACAACAGATTGTCTGAAATTCTTTGTAACAATCTCTTATCCTTCAATACAGGCAGTCTGAACTAGAAGCATTCTGCAACCATATTTTTAACCATGCCTACAAACAGACTGAAATTCAAACAAATTGTAACAGTTTTTCATCCTTCAATACAAACAGTCTGAACTAGGAACATCATGTAAACATTTTTACAAAACCATCCCTACATACAGACTGTAGAAGAAGTCAACCTTCAGTACACACAGACTGTCTGAACAAGACACATTTAGCAACAATTTATCAAACTAAGGCTTCTCAACTTCAAAAACACTGGAACAATATATCAAACCACTACTACGACATGTAAGCACAATTACAGATACAATCTCTTGGTTAGAGAAGCCAGTGTCCCTGAAGACCACCAATGTACAAATGGACACAGCTAAACTATACCGTCTCCTGTTCAATATACATGTCCCACCACTGCCACGTACCTTTCTCCCGCACGCCATAGATGGTTAGCCATCGTTAATATCGGCACGTTCATCAAACTGTTCACTTATAGACTGGCCACCGGCACCACCATAATGTTCAATCTGTGAAACTCCTCGTTATTAGCGTTGTGGATCTGATTGGATTACACCATGGCCTCTTTCTGTGGTGAGAATATCGGTATTGTCTTCTGCCGGAAGCCAGCCTTCACCACCGTCTTATCTTTGGAGAGTCTTAACCACCAATACTGCCATCTGCGATAACAGCAGCAGGAATGGGACGGCAACCAATCGACCTTAAAACATTATACTCATACCATATCTGCTAGGTAGACACAGAGCTTGAGCCATCCTGGGTTAATATCGATAATGACCAGGTTTCTTCTGCGCTTACCATTATTCAGGTTTTGATTTGGAATAAAAGAATCACCATTCTATCTTGGGTGATCTAAATCTGTATTTTCTGCTGAACTTGCATAATTGGCCTTATTACGGATCTAATTGCATGATGGGAAGTTTTTTAAAAGACTGATACGCTGAATCAGTCATTTCTTATTGAGATCAATTTACATAATTAGCAGTCTGGAATAGCCCCCAGAAGTCACCCTGACACAGTTCTGCTTCATGGGTTTAAATTAAATTTTACATGCTGAGACTAGCAAATGTCTTTAATGGTTGGAGTTCTATCATGTGTCCAATAAAGGTATTCATGAACATTACCTTGTAGTATGAAAATATATTTTGGTTAACACTGTTGCTTTTGTAGAAACTTCATCATCATCATCACCATTATCATCATCTTCATCATCACCATTATCATCTTCATCATCATCATTATCATCATTCTCATCATCATCTTCATCATCACCATTATCATCATCTTCATCATCACCATTATCATCATAATTATCATCACCAACATCGTAATCTTCTTCATCATCATCATCATCATCATCATCACCATCGTCATCATCGTCATCATCATCATCATCATCATCAATTAATAAAGAGGGATTAAGTGATCCTGGCACATTCTGGCTTCTCAGGCCAATTATTATTTTCAATCTTCATCTTCTGATATGTACTACTAGTTATTATATAGATAATATGTTTGCACAGCAACTAAAATCCATCTGCTGGCTGTTGACTGGAGTTTGAACCTACAATAATTTTTTATTTTTTTTGGGATTTTGGGGAGGGGGGTGTTTATGGTAGGAAAGGGAATATGATGTACAGGTACCCTAATGATAAGGACTATTCACATTGAGCTGAGTCCCTGAGCTGTGCTGTAATTAAAGACTGCTGTTAAACCTCATTTCTCCACTGATTATATTTCTGAATCACTTCTTCGGTGTTTGTGTTTGAAAAGATGGGTTTCAAGCTGTGAAGGCTTCTTGTAACCATTTTGTCACATCTGACCTGGTCGTTCTACAGTCTATTGGTCCTGCAGCTGTAATGGCCCTGTCTCCTGGTTGTTTGCTGATGGCACAGATGGAACTGGTCTAAACATTAGGGGGTTCTCTGGGGAACATGCTTCAGATAGGAATGATTATCATGAAAGTTTTTTTCCTTTTTATTGGAATATAATATATTACACATATGCAGAATGGATTTTTAAAAGAATAAGATAGTTTTGAAATAATAAACAGAAAATATAATACCCTAAGATTTGTGTAAACATATATTCTATGATGAACAAAGTCAAGGTCCGAACGTAATCCTTAAAATCTATATCAAATGGCATGTCTGGTACATAAGCCAGACCACCAACCTACGTACGTCTTCTGTCGTGATCAGTCATCCAAAATAGAATATCAATGAATCCATTCCGGATTATGCCTGTTGTTACACTGTCCGGTAATAAAAAAAAGTGTTCATTGTATATCTGGACTTACATTTGAAACCCATTTTATTACTTTTACTCAAAATTTCATTAAATAATGTTTACATCAATTTCGGCCTCTCATGTGTCCCTGGACTGACCGTATTCCATAGTCTACCAACATCCCTGACAGCACACTCCTGACAGGTTTGTGTCCATGCCATGTATTATTTCAGTTATCGTCCCGGCCGGGAGATTAACATGACGGATGGAGATATACTGACTGGTACTTATTTGCCTCAGAGCATCTACACCTAATCAATATACCATTATTAAAGCAGGCATGGACTTATTAGAATACCTTTTTTAATCCGATTTTCACCTAACATGAAGATTCTGAAACACATCTCAAATTTGTTGCACACTTCATCCACAGCAACAGTTGAGCCTCAGTGATTTGTGCCTACATCAGTATTGAGAACTGCATCTTGGGCCTAGCATCAGCAACACCTTGCAGCTCCTCCAGATCTACTTAATGTCTTGAAACCCAAACATACATCCTAATCCTGTCTACTGATCTAGACAAACTGTCTCCCTGTCTGCTCTCATCTAGAATAGAGTGTATCCTTGCCCGTACTTGGGATCACTCAAATGTTGGCCTTGGAATATGAAATTTGAATGTGGAATATGGGAAGAAGATAATGTTACCTCAAGTTTTACACACAAATATTTGTTCACTGGTCATGCGGGATAAAAATAGCCTGTCTGTTCTCAAAATATATTATGTTAACAAAATTGTTTGCATACCAAATTGAACATTTTGAAAGAAATATTCTAACCTCAGAGTCTCCCTCCAAAACATTATGATTATGAAATTTCAGTTGTAATATTACCTCACCATCTGAAATCTTTAAAACATATTTAAAAAGAGCAAGAAATTGCATCCTTCAGAACAGTAATTTAACTATCCTCTCTTTCATTACATTCTTAACATTACAACATATATATCTTTCTTGCATATTACGAGTTATAAATCCTTCCAATACAACATTACAAGTCATATAGACTCACAGGACAACATTGTTATATATCGGCCCAGTACATCCTAACAAGATATATATCCTCCCAATACAACATAAGGTATTTTTCCTTCTAAAACAACATTACAAGTTATATATCCTTCCAATACAACAAGATATATTTCCTCCCAATACAAGTTATATATATCCTATAAACATAAGGTATTTTTCCTTCTAAAACAACATTACAAGTTATATATCCTTCCAATACAACATAAGGTATTTTTAGCCTAGTGGTTAATATCCTTTGGCATGGGACCCAGTTTGATTCCCCACATGGGTACAATGTGTTAAGCCCATTTCCCTGTCCCGTGATATTGCTGGAATATTGCCAAAAGCGGCATAAAACCATACACACTCACTCACTCCAATACAACATTACAAGATATATATCCTTCCAATACAACATTGAGATACAATGCAATCCGGTGATTCCCGGTGATTCTGCTCTCCTAAGCACATCAATCGCAACACGGCAACTAAAGTCTCTTCTTTTTTGTGGTTTATGTGACTTAACATGCTGGTATGCATCATATTTACCTAGAAATATAAGTTTTATTGATGACTATAAGATTCTAACGTTGCATTATGCCATATGGTTGACCTAACCGGCGTTCTGACGACATCACTTGCTGTCCGGTAAATCTGCGCAGCAACTGCTGCGCATAACATCCAGCTGGAGATCCGAAGTATGGAAGCGTATTAAGGCCAGATTATGTTTAAAAAATCACTTCATCAATGTAAGGAAGAGTGTTTCATATTAAATCCAATTATGAATAATGAAGATAAAGGTTTAAAAGTCTGAAGAAAACGAATTTTCATAAAACTGTCAATTTATCTGTTAATTACTGTTATTTACTTACCTTTAGTGATTAAAAGCCAGTCCCTTGTAGAAATGTCCCGATTTCAAGCATAAATGTGGTAGCAGACGATATTTACCTCGATACAAAAGTACGCTATTGCAGCTGCTCGGAATTACCGGACACGCGGAATTACGGACTCGCTTGTATAGATACAGACATATATTTCTCCACACAACACTGAACGATATACATCACTATAAATACATAATGAAAAAGTACATGGAGACATGTGTGTCCTCTACACAACATAAAAAGATATATATCCTTCAGGCAGCATACAAAATATATATCCTGTACAAAAATCCTCCAAACAAAGATATATCATTTTCATGCAACATTAAAAGAAGTATACATACCTCCAAACAACACAGAACATTCGCATTATGACCAGGGTAGAACTCAGGTGGAGAACGAGTGGACACTAAACATGAAACTGTCGCACCAGTATGTCAAACTATACAAGACATCAAAAATACATCCAAGAAGACCACAACTCAGTCCATCTGCTGAGTGAATCGCAGCAGTTACTTTAAAATAATCTTGTCACATGAAAGTCATCTTCAGACAGACCTATCCTCCATATTCCACTTCTTTCCCAATCCTTGTTTTCAGAGTCACCTGTGACCAACCACCAACTGAGTGTATGGGAAGAAAAACACAACCCAAACAGATGGCACAACTTCTTGTTTGTCACAGTTTGTTAAATTTAGTAAGTTGTGTAATTATAGATCAAGGGAAATAGCCCATACATATGTAATACAGGTAAATCCTTTGACAACAAGCTGTGGTACGCTGCACATAAAATACATCCAAATCTGTTAACAACAGTTTCAACACTACACAGACTCAAGTTTGAAATCACTAGAATCAAGCTGCGGTGTTTGTATGATTACCCATAATGCTTTGGAGGGAAGCGACAGTCCATTGTTTTCTCACTGTCTGTCAACATCGGTAACAGGAATGCAAACACAATTCCGTTTGACAAAAAGATTTGCATCTCCGTGTCAATCACAGTATGGTGGACCATGCTTGGCTCCAACACACACAACATTGCACAAGTTCCGCTACCAATGCCATTTCAACAAATCGGTCACTCCTGCGACGAGTTCTTCCGGAGGTACAGATACAAGTTCCGCTACGTAAATGGGGAAGCTCAGGAACAGATAACAAACTGTTGTCATCACAGACATCAAACTACCAAGCAGCATGAAGAACTAATATCCCCAGAGTCAGCCACAGCCATACAGGGCAAACCTGCTTAAACATTGTAAACAAACCTTTCAACAAATCATAGGATGACCCTAATATATGTTTCTCTATACTGATTGTCTGACTGAGTTTGGTTTTTACGCCGCTTTTAGCAATATTCCAGCAACATCACGGCGGGGGACACCAGAAATGGGCTTCACACATTGTGCCCATGTGGAGATTCGAACCCGGGTCTTCAGCGGACGAGCGCTTTAACCATTGGGCTACCCCATCTTCTTTCTTAGGCATATAGAAGTTGAATAACCAAGAAAGGATAAGATGTATGGATGAACAACTTGAAACATGACATAACAAGGAAGTTGTTCATCCATACATCTTATCCTTTACGTTTCTCTATATTATACTAATTTGTTCCTCATAAAATGATGGCAGTTCAGTACACCAAGAAATACTTATGTGTGTCTGTTTCATTAAATATCCTCAAACTGTAGACATTTGTTGTATGAGCTGTTGTGAACCCAAGATGTCCTCTGTATTGCTCGACTCCTGCTTTGGAGTTCAGGTGGTGGCAAGTTTAGACTGCCTAAAGATCAACCTGAGTGAGTTTGGTTTTACGCCGCTTTTAGCAATATTCCAGCTATATCACGGCGGCGGACACCAGAAATGAGCTTCACACAATGTACCCATGTGGGGATTCGAACCCGGGTCTTCGGCGTGACGAGCGAACGCTTTAACCACTAGGCTACCCCACCGCCCCAAGATCAGCCTGAAGTTTGTAACTATGTAAACTACATTTATAGTGAACATGTTTTTACTGAACCGATGGATATAATGAACAGCTTGTTTCGTGTCGGTGACTTACTGTAAGTTTAGTTGAAATGACTCTAGCAAACTAAAATCTGTGGTCCCTTTGAGTTAGATATACCAGTAGTTGACTAGTGTTGGGAATTGGTTGAAACATCACAAGTGACAAATGGTTCATTACCAACGACCATTCATCGAAAAGAATTGATTAGCATCATTTTTCAGATTTTCCTATTCAGGTTGTTATTGCAGTTAAGTATAACATGGTTCTCTGTTGTTTTTTGTTTTATTTAGAAACTGTAAATCACATTTGCAAATTCCATCCAATGTAAAATGATGCAACTTGCTACTTTAAAGTGATTACTAATATATCATAACCTTCCTGGAGTCTTCAAGAAATATTCAGTTATGACATTTCAGTAAGTGAAGTGGGTTTTCTAAGAATTAAATACGTCTTCAGGCCTTGACAACTTCTAAGATATATTCCATTGTGAAGTCTTTCATACACTAAACCAGTAGTTCCAAAATGGTTTGTGTTTGATTATGAGAAAATGTGATCCATTGCTTGGTTGTTTGGTCACTGCGACCAATCTTCGATTATGTCAATTAATCGGACCACCACTACAGTTGTCTGTATACATGTTTTAAATAAGACAACCAGATTTCTTGGACTAAATGTTGACAGCAATACATCTTACTGTCCCGAGAATTTTGACTCCAGAATTCAGAATTCCATGTACTCCCTTACGACATCAGGATGCCATTAGCACATATGAACCAAACATTTCATAGAATAGGCTGCGATTTATAATAATTTTCAAACTCATTTGCTTCCTTTTGTAATTTATCAGCTGGAAAACAAACTGAAATGGAATCACGATTTGACAAAAAGTTGTCTTTAAAGTAACACTTCTGAACCATTGTTCGTTCAAGAGAATTGTCAATGTAGCAAATTCAAAATATATATGGATTACTTTGACTCTATAATGAGGTGAGGTGAGGTGAAATTGGGTTTAACGTCGTGCTTGAGAATATTTCGCTCATATGACGACGTGCATGCGTGTGTATGTGTATGTGCGGCTGCTTGTACTAGCACAGACTTAAGCTGGTTTTACAGTGCTAGCCAACTGAGATACCACGCCGCAGTGAAGCATGAATACCCCACTCAGACACAGTATACTGACTCCGAGCCGACCAGTCCTTGATGTACCAATTAATGCCGAGCGCCAGGCAGGGACCAACAAGTACCATATTTTTTGTATGATGCGGTTGGGATCGAACCCGCGACCTTCCGCTCACCAGGCGGTTGTATAACCACTACACCACGGAGGCGGTACTTTGTAATGACATGAGTGAGAGGATGAGTTGAGGTTAACGCTGCTCTGGACAGTATTTCAGGAAAATATTTGTAGGTTAGCTTGATATGGGAGGAAAGCCGAATTGTGTAGACATGAAACTGATGAGCCATAGAAACATAGCTGGAGAGAACCAGGATTCAAACCCAGAATTACTGAGCATCCTCAAGGGGCACAACTCTGCATAACAAATTGCTGGACCTCAGATAACTGGGCCATGTCGGCCCCCTGCCATCAATGAACACGTGAATTAACCTGTGACCGTGTCAGTCAAAATGACTGACATGACACTCAAGCAAAGACGGAGCTCTTGAAGGAACACTTCTACATTAGTGATATTCCAAAGTACATTTGATAATAAAACAAGCTGAATGAATATTCACAACAGATTAAAAACTATGAATGAAGACAATAAAATGAATTTTCCCTGCACTCTGTTGTATTACCAGCCAAATGTCAAGTCCATTATTTCCTATAAAATTAATGAATGGTGAAAGACCGAAGCACTTTCCGTCTTATCCAGTAAAAGGTTGTTCAAACCCAAACCCATCAATCACAAGAATGTAGTTTAAAAAAAACCCACATCCTCACTTTTTTTACATCTGAGTATTTTCATCATAAAATGAGATTTTAAAAAAATATGGACATTCTGAATATTAATCAAATTTTGCAAAATACAATAATCTTGAAAACATTGAATTCATGAATCAATATATTAAACTGAAATATCAATAGGAGTAATCCAAAGACATTTCATAAACATGGACCCAATGACACCTATGGCTGGTTCAGGAGACATCACAGAAAAATACTTCTTAGCCAAGTCAGCAACAATTCTGGATTCAACATCCCTTTAGGTGCAATCAAACTTATCATCAATAGAACAGGCAAATGTAGAAACTGGCAGTAAATCATGTAGCCGTTGGTTACCATCACAACAGATTTAATGAAGGCACCTTGATGTACAGCGAAGTAAATGACCAAATGATCCAAGGGCTCCCACTGGGTGAGTGACAGCTGGGGCACGGTCTTCAGGGCCTCATTCACTTCCTCATCAGTACAAGATGAAGTCAATACACCGGGCTGCATGAGTGAGTGAGTGAGTGAGTGAGCATAAAGGTGAGAGGTTGGGTTTGTGAGAGTGAGTGAGTGAGTGAGCGAGCGTAAAGGTGAGAGGTCGGGTTTGTGAGAATGAGTGAGTGAGTGAGTGAGTGAGCGCAAAGGTGAGAGGTTGAGTTTGTGAGAATAAGTGAGTGAGTGAGTGAGTGAGCAAGCGTAAAGGTGAGAGGTCAGGGTTTGTGAGAATGAGTGAGTTTGTGAGTGAGTAAGTGAGTGGCTAAAGAGGAGAGGTTGGGTTTGTGAGAATGAGTGTGTGTGAGTGAGTGAAAGAGGAGAGGTTGGGTTTGTGAGAATGAGTGAGTGAGTGAGTGAGTGAGCGCAAAGGTGAGAGGTTGAGTTTGTGAGAATAAGTGAGTGAGTGAACGAGCAGGAACGAGGAGTGAACCTTTTCAGTCAAAGGATTTAGGTGAGAGAATGGGTAAGTACAAGCAGGGTGACAGGGAGGTTAGATTTGCATACATGCGTGCGTGCCTCCCTGTTGGGGAGGGGGGTACGGGTTGAGTGAGTTAGTGAAAGGGTGAGAGTGAGGAATGAGAGAGTGAATGAGCTAGAGGTTGGGTTTGTGAGAGGGTGGAGTTAGTGAGTGGGTGAAAGGATCAGAGAGTGAGAAAGTGGGTGCTCAAGTGAAACCTGCCCAACCTAATTATGTAATTTTTGGAGTAAAATTGATATTTTATACTTATCCTGACTCATGCTCTTTTTGCTTGTCTTCTTCTTCTTGCGAACATAGTGGAACACTTGTATCTCCCTAATTGAAGCTCCCTTCAATTTAAAATCACTAATTAGTATTCACCACGAAGTTACCTCCTTTCCACAAGCTGCTGAGGAGCAGGGCCCACCTCTACCCATGTGCCTCACTCTCTCCTCATATACTGAGCCCAACATTTGAATTTACAGGGAAATCCAAAGTGTTATTTGGGGAGGATGGGAGGGCTGACCTCATGAGTCAGGATAAGTATAAAATATCAATTTTACTCCAAAAATTACATATTTTTCCTTATCCTGACTCATGCTCTTTTGCTTGTAGTATCCTACAGAGCGGGAGGTGGGAATATCTAATACTTTGGATTTTTAATAATTAGTGATTTGAACTGTGATGATTGTAATAACCCTATGGGAACTTCATAAAGGCACTGAACTGATGAATTCCTGCTGCTAACTTATCAGCTGCCATATAAAAGGTTATTACCATGTACTATTATGATAAAGTATATATAACATTAATACAATGCTTAAGACTAATAGACTTAAGCTTGTTAATATGCTAGTATAAACTCCTTAGAGTTTGTTAGCTAAAATACTTTAAGATATAACATAGTACTAAGCTTAAGATATGATTAAACTTAAGCTAATTATATAATAGCAAACTCTTTAGAGTTTGTTAGTTAATATACTTATATGATATAGATATAATGCTGAGCTTAAGATATGAATAAGCTTTAGCTACATATATAATAGCAAAAACTCTGTAGAGTTTGCTAGCTAATATATTTTTATAATATGAGTATAGTACTGTGCTTAAGCTATAATTAACTTAAGCTACATATATAATAGCCAAACTCTGTAGAGTTTGTTAGCTAATATATTTTTTTATAATATGAGTATAGTACTGTGCTTAAGCTATAATTAACTTAAGCTACATATATAATAGCCAAACTCTGTAGAGTTTGTTAGCTAATATATATTTATAATATTAGTATAGTACTGAGCTTAAGATATAATTAACTTAAGCTACATATATATAGCAAAACTCTGTAGGGTTTTGTTAGCTAATATATTTTACAATATGAGTATAGTAGTGTGCTTAAGATATAATTAACTTAAGCTACATATATAATAGCAAAACTCCGTAGAGTTTGTTAGCTAATATATTTTACAATATGAGTATAGTGGTGTGCTTAAGATATAATGAACTTAAGCTACATATATAATAATAGCAAAACTCCCAGAGAGTTTGTTAGCTAATATATTTTACAATATGAGTATAGTATTGTGCTTAAGATATTATTAACTTAAGCTACATATATAATAATAGCCAAAAACTCTGTAGAGTTTATTAGCTAATATGTTTATAGTGTAACCATGATAGTACTAAGCTTAAGATAAGATTAGACTTAAGCTAAATGTATATAGCAAAATAAACTCCTTAGAGTTTATTAACTAATATACTTTTATGTTAAAAACATAGTACTGAGCTTAAGTTATGATGAAACTTTAGCTATATATATATAATAACAAAACTCACGAGTTTAGTTAGCTAATACCTTTATAATGTAAACATACTGCTTAAGATATGATGAAACTTAAGCTAATTGTATAATAGCTTAGAAAACAACCCTTTAGAGTTTGTTAGCTATGATATAAACCTAGTATTGAGCTTATGAAGGAAAACTTAAGCTACATATATAATAGCAAGAACTCCAGTAGAGTTTGTTAGCTAATACATGTTATAATGTAACTATAAAGCTTAAAATATGATGAAACTTAAGCGAAATATATAATAGCAAAACCCTTTAGAGTTTTGATAGCTAATATACCTATATGATATAAACATAGTACTGCGCTTAAGATATGAATAAGCTTAAGTTACATATATAATAGCTAAAACTCTGTAGAGTTTGTTAGCTAATACATGTTATAATATAACCATATTGCTTAGAAATATGATGATACTTAAGCCAAATAGCAAAAAACTCTTTAGAGAGTTTGTTAGCTAATCTACTTATATGATATAAACATAGTACTAAGCTTAAGATATGAATAAGCTTAAGCTACCTATATAATAGCAAAACTCCTTAGAGTTTGTTAGCCAATATATTTTAATAATATGAGTATAGTACTATGCTTAAGGTATAATTAGCTTAAGTTACCTATATAATAGTAAAACTCAGTAGAGTTTGTTAGCTTAATTAACTTAAGCTATGTATAAAATAGCCAAAAACTCTGTAGAGTTTGTTAGCTAATGCATTTATCATGTAACCATAGTATTACTCTTTAAGATATGAATAACTTAAGGTAAATATATATAATAACAAACTCTGTAGAGTTGTTAACTTATATATTGTATGATGTAATAATCATAGTACTGTGATGATAAAAGGAACTTAAGTAAATTATATATAGCATGAAGCTATTTAGTATTGTTATAAGATAAGTAAAAATCTGTTAGATTGACTTATCTTCCTCCGAGGAACTGTCAGTTGTTGTCAGCGAGGACCATGGGATCAATTGGTGTATACCTGAGACGACGTCCTCGGTGGTGATATCTCTCAGATAATGGTTTGCAACCACCATATCGGATTTCCAGAAATAAACCCTCCATTTTTTCAATCACATTTGTGTAGAACAATTATAGAAGTTAGCTTTTATAATATCATGAGTATTAAGCTCATGGAGGGTCGGAATAGGTCCATCCGCATATGCACGTAGTATGACAGTTCTGATCCAAATGGAGATATAGTACATGAGACTTCACTCTGCGTGCAAGTTGATGATAGAGGAAATAATCTGTTGCATTTTTTTCCTCCTGTTTGGTTTGGTGGAGATAAATTTACAGTGCTCTTGCTGGCCATCTTGATAGAATCATCGTATCATGGGGTCCAAGCATGTCATCCAGGCGTGTTCATAAACCTCACTTGTGAGGTGTTGGAGCACTATATTCATATCCCCAGGTTAAGCGCGTGACATTTCCGCTTTATTCTCCAAACAGAAGTTTAGTAGGTTTTTACTAACCATCTAGTTGTGTTAGTCGCTTGATGAAATTCAGCTGTAGTTCTGAAACGCTGTGGATTTAGATCCACTTGTATCTTTCGTCCTAGGTAATTCGCTGAAGTCCTTTTTGACGATGTAGGTGCACAACCAGGTGTGTCTGTCCTCGTTGAACTTTATGTAAAATCGCCTGACTGCCGATCCCTCGTCTTAACTTGACAGGGAGGTCTCTAACTTGAAGAAGGCAGTCTAATCATGAATGTTCAGGTTAACTGGACTGTAATGAGGCTTGCTCGCTCACTGATATATAGTTGTCACTTGTGACGTAAGTCTTGAACTGTGAATTGAGATCGACTCCTGTGTAGGTCGTTGTCCCTCAGCGGGTCCAATCAGAACAAGGCATTTTGATTCTGTATAATACCGGCTGTGATGTCACCGTGTAGCGGAAAAAACCCACCTTGAATAAATTCTTATATATGACGTTGATATTAGCATAAAGAAACCTTCACCGTAGCTTCCTCGGTGAACCGAGACTGACCACGTGTTCTTAATGGTAATCCCTTCTAGATCTCCGGTAGCGAAGTAGACTTGAGTTAATTTTATGCTGGGTAGGATTTTCGCTGGGTATCGAAAGTAATTTCAGATTAGATATATATTCCGACTTATATATATATATAAGGGTATAAACAACTTGCAGCCTCTGTGTTTAACAGGATGTGGGATCGGGCTAAGCTTTGCCTAAGTAGGGCCGCGATGGATCATCTCATCATATTTAGAAGTCGTGGTTACGAAGTCTGGTGATAAGTGTCTAATTGATCGCTCTAGATCTATTTAGGCCAGCCAACATACGCCTCGTCCATGGATTCAACAGAACCAATATAATGATTGTAGTTCTTATACTTTGATATCGATGATCAACTTGTCTATGGGTTGATCTTCTCCGAGACTTGTGAGGGAACGTTGATAGTTTCGCGAAGCTCTTGTATAGTCCCTCGATGTCCTTCTAGATGATGATGATCTGGATTCAGGTGTCCTCATGCATGCCTTCGCTGCTTCCTCTGCGTCCGTCCGGGGAACGACGATATGACCTTCGCCGAAGGCTTCCGTGATGTCTGATGGTCCGAGTCCACATCTAGGATGAAACCGCGATAAGGTGATGATCTATCCTGCCTTCGCTGGCAGTCCTTCGGCTGTACATCTAGGGTTCTTTCCGCCAATCTAGGCTGTACATCTAGGTCCTTTCCGCCTTCGCTAAGGCCTTCGCTGAAGCTGTACATCTAGGTCCTTCATCAAGGTGGTCCGTGACTTCCTTCGCGAAGGTGACATCGCCCTGGCTGCTACGCTGACGGGGGTGCCTCTGGGGTGCTGTCTACGCTTGGAGCCTTCGCTGGGAAGCTCGGACCCTGCTTACCGCAGATTATAGTGGTCCTCCATGATGTTCATAATTTGTCGTGATCATGTCTTCTGGGATGGTCTGCGACGCAGGTCGCCGGGTGCTTTATCTGCGGTGTTAATGGAGGGGTCACCGGAAAATCGTCCGACATCAGTGTAGAGGCATCAGGCTGCATGGTGATCTCTGCTGATGTCGTTGTAGCTGTCACCGGTCGCTTTCTGTGGCGTACGTCCGGGATGATGATCAGCTGATCATCAGAGAGGTCCAGGTCATCGGCTGGAACAATCTCGATTGAGAAAGTCCTAGTAGACTTCGCTGATTTTCCCTCAGAGGTCGACGCTTCGCCCTGGGTGTCGCGGCGCCTGCGCTGAGTGTTGGTAATGATGGGACCCTCAGGACGATCATCGCATATCTCGCGTTGGTACATCAGGCTGCATGCTGATCTGTGCCGACATCGGGTCAATCTTTGATGTACATCAGGTATGATGACCGGCTGATCATCATACAGGCCCCAAACTGCGATGGGAACGATCTCGGCTGTTGAGATGTAGTAGAAAACCCCTCTAGTCTTCTGCTGCGACGATGGGATGTCTGGGGAAGCAGGATGCTTCTTGAGATGGCGGACTACGCCCCACACCTCTCCACCACTCTAGCGAACACCACACGGAGGGGAGTCGGCCAACAGCAGTAGACTGGCGAGGGGTTCCGTGTATCAGTCATACTAGACTCTGCATACGCCTCCTATCTGCTGTGCGTGCCAACCGCCAAAGTAAATATTAATAAAAGGTAGAATTGATAAATTAGTACCGCAACTGCAATGTGAATATAATAAACATGGCTACCGTGCATATCATATTAAAGCGGATCAGCAGCAGCATAAAAAATGTAATCTGCAATAGTACAGAATTTTCATCAACGTAATCCACTGAAACAAACACGGCGTCCCCGTGAATAAACTGTAGAAAAGCGACTAAATATCAATATATAATCGTTGAAGGATACTAGCTAAACCTCTATTACTTCCCATCAGTTAACTTCTTTGAAAGGCATTAGAAGTTGTGAAGTACAATAGTGACAAATTTAAGGACAACAACTTCTTGTATTTTGTGATTGCAACATTTCCTTACAGATTCTTGTACCGTTGTACTCACAAAACAAAAGAACCGCCATAAATCTGTCATCACTTCCTTCAGTTGATCCAAATGAACTGAACTTCCATGTATTGTCCACGACACTTTCACCAATACTTCACCTACACATCTGAAGGATACAACAACCAGGTGCGTTGGGGTAGCTTAGTGGTTCAAGTGTTCACTCATCACGCAAAAGACCAAGGTTCGATTCCCCACATGGGTGCAATGTGTGAAGCCCATTTCTGGTGTCCCCTGCTGTGATATTGCTGGAATATTGCTAAAAGCAGCGTAAAACTAAAGTCACGCACACTCATTACATCAACTCACGACAGCAGTGGGGACTCAAACCCAGATCAATAACATCACAGGTGAACGCTTTGACCACTAGGCTACCAACGCCACAGCACAGCAATTATCGTCTCTACAGCTGCATGCAAAAATGCCAATAAATCCATCAGTTCCTCAGACTACTTAACTCAAATTACCCAAATAGAGATACAAAATGCTTGCAGAGCTTCACACGGAAGAGACAAGGAACACCAGGCCACCTGCCAGCATGTCCACAATGGGATTTCAGCATGACAGGTAGCCATTGGATGTACCAGCACATAAACATATGTGCATTGTCTGAATATTGCTCCAAACCTTTCATCTTGACCAGCCTCAGTATGGTTTATAATCAATGTCATGCTAGATACCCTTTGTCCAAACTGCACAGCTGAACAGATTCGGGTTAGAATTATGCCAGAACTGAAAAACTTTCCTAATTTCGTGCAATACAGAACGTGTGGAAGTGAGTTGGGTTTTACAGCAACATCAGAAATGGGCTTCATATATTGTACCCATGTTGGGAACTGAACCCGTCTTCATCATGACAAGTGGACGCTTATACCATAAAGCTACACAACCCCATAAAATACTGAGTGGAGATACTGTGGAATAAACAATCTTTCAATGTGACCTTCAAAATAATTCCACAATTTGGTCAAAATATTCAATATATAATGGTTTGTGACGTGAGGTGAAATTGGGTTTAACGTCGTGCTTGAGAATATTTCCCTCATACGACGACGTGCATGTGGGTGTATGTGTATGTGCGGCTGCTTGTACTAGCCCAGACTGAAGCTGGTTTTATAGTGCCAGCTCACTGAGATACCATGCCGCAGTGAAGCATGAATACCCCACTCAGACACATTATACTGACTCCGAGCCGACCAGACCTTGTTGTACCCATTAATGCCGAGTGCCAGGCAGGGACCAACAAGTACCATATTTTAACGTCTTTTGGTATGACGAACCCGCGACCTTCCGCTCTCCAGTATAATGGTTTGTATTTGAATTATATTACCATGATGTTTAAGTTTAGCCAATTTTAATTTGAGCAAACCAAGACTATTGGGCTAACCAACTGCTGCCTAATTTAACCTGAGATCAGGATCAGGATGTCCGCTGATGTAATAAGGATGTGATGTCTGATATCAATCAAACTGCATTCAGATACAAACAAAGGAAGCTGGCTCAGCCTGGATTCCCTAATTTTGGGTCATCGTGACCCCTTGTAGGGTCACAGGGAGTCACAGATGTACAGCAAGGGTTCTGCATCATTATCATTATGATTTTTTTTTTTTTCAAAACATGACAATCTGTCAACACCATGTCAAATATCTGCATCACAACTCATCCAATGAGGACATTTAACTGCAGATTATCAAATGAAACAAATATGCAGCATCCATGCCTCAGGACAAACCAGAGAAAGTACCTACCCTGAGATAAGTTCAGCAAGTTCATGATATCCGTGTTCTGTGGCGATCTCAGCAGGAGTTTGACCGTTTGCGATTCTTGATTTCAGTAGCAGCCTCTCCTCCTGGTTGGTCCAGGAGAAACAGGCTTACCTCCCTTAGGCCAAGGCGAGCCGCAAAATGAAGAAGTGTCTCGCGTTCCTCACACGAATCATCTACAAATACCAAGCAAATATATTATCTTCACAGTTAATTGTACAGTTAATCAAAGGGCCCCTAAGTCAATCATTTAGTCCAATATACATGGTACAAAACCTGTTGTGGAGACGCTACAATCAGCCATGTTCGACAAGTACCATCAAACCCTGTAACTCCCAAGGAGTATTCAATAGATTACTCTCAGGAAAATTGTTTGTTTGTTTGTTGTTTGTTTGTTGTTAACAGGCACTCAGCAGTTTTCTAGCTATATGACAGCAGTCTGTAAACAAACAACCAGACAATCCTGTGACTGACGTCATGAGCATCGATCTATGCTGTTAGAATAACATGACATGCATCAACCAGGTCAGCGTGCCTGACCACCCGATACCATTAGTCACCTCTTGGGACAAGCATAGGTTGCTGAAGACCAATTCTAACCCAGATCTTCACAGGCTTCAGGAACATCTACATGTATATTTGGTGACATTCATCGTCATGGATACTCACAGACATACATTGTTTCTCAATATTCAATAGGGTATGGCCTGGAATCATGTGCCGCAGTATTCTATAAAACATAGGTCTGTACTGATATGATGTACAATATACTGCCCAAAATATATTACTCTGTTTTCTTCCACTTTCGACCTGCACATCACTAATGAAGGTAAAAATAACAGCTTTTCCCTAGTTTTGGTGATCAGCTCAGTGTGGAAAGGCTTGATCGCCAACCACAGTAATGACTAATCAGGGGAGATTACAAACTGACAAATGGCAGTGCAAACCACAAATAAATTTCATCTCAGATTAGTTGTACCAGGAAGATTTTATTTTATTTCAGCATCAACAAAAGCAACAGAAACAGACTTAAATATTTATCTCAATATAGAACTCATCTCCTAAAATCCAACGAGGAGAGTTCTATGGATATACAACTTCTTTAATATAATATGAGCGACGTCTCGGTGTAGCTACTAACACAGTTATCAATCTACACCGTTATCAAGCTACACCGAAACGTTGCTCATATTATATTAAAGAAGTTGTGTATCCATAGAACTCTCCTCGTTGTTCATCACACCAACTTCTAAATGCCATTCAAACACGTTATCCCAGAGCTCCAGATAAGATTTAGCTAATGTGAGTACTGTACCCACTGTATTTTTTTGGAGTGGGTATTATGAATGTTGAGTGGGTATTTCATTTTCCGTTACCCACTGCTTTCAAATATGTGCGTATTTCAGTCATTTTACACACCTAAGTATTGTGTCATTGAGCAAGTTTACTAAGCAGGTATGTTCTGCCTTATGTCATACAAAATCAAAACCAACTTAAATATAAGGGAAATGATTTCATAAAAAATCAGACATCCTATACTGACAGTACAACACTTGTCCAATACTAACAGTACAACTTGATAGCAATCTTTTTCATTACGCAAGCGATTTTTATAAGTATATTCCGTACGCATTTGTTTTAAACTCTTTGCGTATCTAACAGTTTAAATGTGTAATTGGTACGCAACAATTATTTTTCAATGCGTAATTGGAAATTTTATATGCGTATTTTACCCGGATACGCAGCTTATCTGGTCCTCTGGTTATCCTAACATCCACTCCTGAAAAAAACTTCAAGATGGTTACTGTTTAAACCGCTACTTGTATTCAAGGGGACATTACTGTCCAATATGGATGTCTGGAAAGCCAGAATTGCAAGGTTCTACCATACCTTAACATTCAGTATATACAACAGTCAAATGCATTCTCTGCCATTCCTTCATCAAAGAATTTTATGATGAAATATTCAGACTAATGTTTGACAGTCATATCTACTTTTATACATGTGTTTCGACATCAAAGACACAAACATTATTGCCCCTAACCAAAACCCTCTAAGTTAAACACTATATTTGTTAACGATTGAAGCCCGACCATCCTGCCTCCCAGGATTCACTCACTGACAAATTATATCATTTTAACTGAAGATAATTGAATCCCTGGCCATGTGGAGGCAAATGAAGGATTCTACAGCTGCTTCTTTCACTTTCCCTACACGAAGTCCACTGTCTTCTATAGACTAACTGACTGACTGACTGAGTTTGGTTTTATGCCGCTTTTAGCAATATTCCAGCAACATCACGGCGGGGGACACCAGAAATGGGCTTCACACATTGTACCCATGTGGGGATTCAGACCCAGGTCTTCGTGACGAAATAACGCTTTAACCATTAGGCTACCCCACACTCTATAGACTAACGGCTTAGTCTCTGAATACATATAATTTTGATAGTAACAAATAATCCCATTTGAATTGAATAGGAGCCCCAGTAATATGTGAAATTCTGATCCTGAGGAAATCTAGACTTGCTTCATTCAAGCACTGCCGGAGGGCTAGGCAGTAGGGAAAATAATGTGGTTCAGGGACCATGAAAAAGACTAGATCTTCTACATTGAATGATCAGTACAGTTTGTTTGGTCATAACATGTCTGTCATCTAAAGTGACATCAATATAGACCAACCCAAGTCAAGATGTTGACAGACTAAGGAAGATCAGAGATCAGAGACAAAATATCTTACTTTTTCAGCCATTGTTAATTAACGGACACAAATTGTCTTAATTCATGTTCGGGTTCGATTCCCCACGTGGGTACAATATGTGAAGCCCATTTCTGGTGTCCTCCGACGTGATATTGATGGAATATTGCTGAAAGCGGGGTAAACTAAATTCACTCACTCACTATAATAACAGAACTGATTTGGTTCACTCAAAACCATCAGGAAAATAGTTTCAGTAATTGAACGTTTTAATACATGATCCCTGGTTATCAATTTTCCAAACATCCTGGTTATATATTTCAGCAAATTTGGTACTTATGAAAATACAGCTAGCTACTGTTACACATACCACTATAACTCATAATACAAACATTCTGTTTGACATTTTATGGCACATTTAGTAATATTCCAGCTATGGTGAACTGAATATATCTGAATCTCGTCCAGACAAACCTGTGACTAATATTATGAGAAACTGACTGACTGAGTTTGGTTTTACGCCGCTTTTAGCAATATTCCAGCAACATCACAGCGGGGGACACCAGAAATGGGCTTCACACATTGTGCCCATGTGGGGATTCGAACCCGGGTCTTCGGCGTGACGAGCGGACGCTTTAACCATTAGGCTACCCCACGGCCCCTATTATGAGAAACACACATATAGGTGCAACAGCACATTAATAATCATAAATGCTACCAAGTCTGGCGTTAAAGGCAACTGAAGGGATAGGAAGGTCAGGTTGCATTTCATCATTGCGTACATCGATGCTCATTAGGTCGACCACTGGTTCATCTGGACAAGACTTGTATGTTTATAGTGAGTGGGTGAGTTGGGTTTGGCCGCTTTTTAGCAATATCCCATCAATATCACTGTGGAGGACACCAGAAAGGGGCTTTACACATTGTATATATGCAGGGAATCGATCCCCGGTCTTCGGCGTGACGAGTAAATAATTTCAAAACCAGGCTACCCCACCGCCCTTGTATATTTATAGATTGTCATCATATAGTTGAAATATTGCTGGGTGTAGGTATAAACAATGAACAAAAAAACAAAGCCTGACAACCTGTTGTTGAACTTGCCTTATATGACAAGCATAAGACTCCCTGCTATTACCATCACAACTACTAATATTGTAGATACATACCTGTATCAGCACCAAGTATATTCCAACCTATGGGAAGGTAGATGCTTTTCAGGGCACTCACAAGTCTGTCATCCAAAGTTGACACAATTTCATTGGCTAAATCAAACTGCTCTGACTTGATAAGTTCCAAGTCATCCAGTGCATGTGTATTGTAGACACTGTCTATAAGAAACACGGCCATGTGGTAGGCGGAGTCATAGTGGAAGTGGAAGGTGTCCAAGCAGACGGCACACGTCTTCCCATCATGCACCTGGTACACGCTCAGGCGGACATCTTCAGAAACACCATGCACTGAAAACAGACAAGAAACAGTGAAAACAAATGCATACAGAAACACACAGGGAAAACATATAGTGCTAATACCTGTCCCACTACTTTCTACCTCTATAGTGAGTGAGTGAGTATGGTTTTTAGCTTTTAGCAATATTCCAGCAATATCACGGCGGGGCACACCCGAAATGGGCTTCACACATTGTACCCATGTGGGGAATCGAACCCGGGTCTTCGGCGTGACGAGTGAACACTTTAACCACTAGGCTACCCCACTGCCCCCTTCTACCTCTATAGATTGCTTTGATATTGGCAGAAAACTTGTATTCACAGCAATCTATGTATTTACCATAATAATCACCCAGGATGCATAGCAAATGGACAAAGGAGTGAGTGAGTGAGTTTTACGTCGCACTCAGCAATATTCCAGCTATATGGAGGCAGTCTGTAAATAATCGAGTCTGGACCAGACAATCCAGTGATCAACAGAATGAACATCAATCTGTGCAATTGGGAACCGATGACATGTGTCAACCAAGCCAGTGAACCTGACCACCCGATCCCGTTCGTCGCCTCTTACGACAAACATGGGCTACTGATGGTTCTAACCCGGATCTTCACAGGTGGACAAAGGAAGTTGCCTATAAAAACATAAGCACTTCTGTGAATTTCAGAATTAAATTACTTTCAGTGCTTTTAACAGTTACAGGGTAATTTGTCAGTTGTATTTGTTCAGTGAGTGAGTGCCCTTTTGGTATGTTTATCATAATGAAAGGAGTGAGTGAGTGAGTGAGTAGTGAGCCATATGGTTTTATGCCACTTTTAGCAATATTCCAGCAATATCACGGCAAGGGACAGCAGAAATGGGCTTCACACATTGTACCCATGTGGGGAATCGAACCCAGATCTTCGGCGTGATGAGTGAACGCTTTACCCACACCGCCCCTTATTTGTTGAGCTTAATAAGGTGAGTACGGTAAATGAAAAACAAATGTAACATATGACACTGTGTACACTTGTTTTAATATTCAACACAGCTTTATGAAATAATACATGTTCACCAAATTGCCCTTTTGATTCTGTGACCAATGTCTTTGGCACAACCAAATTAGGTCAATTGAGATCATGTTTAATTGGGGACATAACCATCAAGTAATTGTGATATAGTCGAAGAGCTTCAAATCCACTGGATCAGGAACAAGACAAAATGACAGAACTTAACACAAAGGCATTCATCAACCAGGTCAACTAGCCTTACTAACCAGTCAACATACTGCTGCTAAAATACAACTTTAAGGCAAACAGTTATATTTGGGCCATATTACAGCAGGCTGTCAATATATATATATAGTTCTGTCATTTTGTCATGTATATATATATGCAGTGTATGAAATAAGGCAAAACCCAGCCAGACATCAGGGCTAGTAACTTCAAATTGTTACCAGCCCGAAATGGATTTAACCAGACCAGACAATCAAAAGAAAATATCTCAATTTTCAGTTACAATGAATAATTTAATGAACCTGAGACATGTATTTACTGTCTAACATTCCATTCACAACAGTCATTTTCAGAGAATAGATTTAAAGATATAGTGAATTTACTCAGATGTAAGGGACATGTTATCTAAAACATTTATCAGACCATTGGGCAGGCTAGCTGTAAATTTAGACCGTCCATCAGAAATCTAGCCCGTCTTGGACAGGCCTTATTTCATACACTGATATATGGACAAATCAGTGATCAATATAAGATGTCTTTGGGGTATGGCGTAGTGCAATCATCAAAGACAGTCACTTCCATCAACAAACATTGGAGTGAGTTTAGTTTAGTGAGTGAGTGAGTGAGTTTAGTTTTACGCCGCTTTTAGCAACAGTCCAGCAATATCACCGTGGGGGACATATTGTACCCATGTGGGGAATCAAACCTGGGTCTTTGGGATGACTAGAAACTGCTTTAACCACTAGGCTACCCCTAAGCCCAACAAGCAATGAAATGCCAAGAACGTATCTAACCCAGGAGAAAGGACTGGAGATGTGGGATTGACAAGGAGAGAAAAACAAGGTGATTCTAGAACAGCAAAGTAGGATGAATTCATAACATCATATAAATTAAAACAGAAATGCACCTCCAACATTTTTACTAATACCCTGGTGATTGCTCCATGATGTCAACAATTCAATTCTCTTATATCAAGTGGCAAAGCTATGCATGTGAAAATATGTCAGCCATGTTTATTGTTTTCCGAATTCTACCAGTTGTTGAAAGAGGGACTTGAATAAGCCCTGAAAGACATTTCCCACATTGGAACAAATCCTTGACAAGTTTTAATCAGCATCAATCAACCCAATCCTCCTGACGCAAATCAAACTGTCACCTAGAATTGATCCATCATTTTTTACACTCTAAAATAAGACCGACTTTGATAAAATGGCCAGTCAGCAGGAATCGATCATATTCTATTGTGCAATATTAGCCGTTCATGAAGACGGAAGCGTCAGTCAAACGTTCCCTCGGCTGAAAACAACAATTAGTGGAGATCCAGGAATAAGGCACAGTACAAGTACTGACATCTTCGGCATCTCTGTACACAATAACGACATCTTAACCTGATTCTTGATAACCTTAAACAGTTTGATTTTCACACAGAATTGTGGATCTATGAAGGTTTTCTTCAATGCTATATTATGAATTCCATGGACTCAAAATCGAACCATCAGTCTCAAAACTGAAGCACCATGTTCAATCTTGACAATACAGGTTTGTTCAGAGGGGCTTTGGTTGAACAATACTGACATAAGAAATACACAATGCCATTTAGAAAGTGGGCAAATTCGACACGTTATGTTTGGGATTACACTTTTTCAGTAAAGTACAGATTCTAGTACTTTTATTGGGTTGAGTCCTGTCTGAAATTCAAACTCTGAGTGTGTGAGTTCCAATCCCAGATAGGACTCAACTAAGGCTGTAATGATTCACTCGCATATTCGGTGAATCGAACCGTAGCCCTTCATGAATTCAATTCGTTATTCGTGGTCACCAGAACCGAATATTAACGAATATTTAACCATTTTTTTAAGGGAGCATGTTTTACTTGAACCGTTATGTCCTTTTCCAAAGTGAGATATGCAAGAATGGAACATGTACTAGCATTGCAGTAGTGCAAGTCATGTTAGTTTGCCAAGGTCGCACATGGTACGATCGATTATAACTATTACATACTAAATTTGAGTGTCATGAGATCACTGGTTATTGCTGTAACAACTCGAACTGTCAACATGGGCGTTCCATATTGTACATCAATAACTTAGCTAAAATATTGTATTCATGAATAATTATTTGTATTCGTTACCCAATATTCATGATACATATCATATTCGCCACATAGTGTATTCGTGGCAGCCCTAGGCTCAACCCAACAAGAGTGCTAGAATCTGGACTTTACTGAGACAGTGTAATCCCAAGTATAACATGTGTTAAATACTGAGATAATATAAGTTGTTCACTGGTCACGAGGGGGGCATGGGTTGATGTACCCTCGATGTTTGTTTATGTTCCCTGAGCCAGAAGGGAGAGGGGAACATAAACAAACATCGAGGGTACATCAACCCATGCACCCTGAGGGACCAGTGAACAACGTAATTATCTTACCGAACACCTTAATGTGTTAAGTTTTAATTGTTTGAAGCACGGGTACAAATCTTTTTGTAGCCATCGCTAGATTTTGCTGACAAGAAAAACAGATTTAGAGTTATCTCCCTTCCATCGATATGCATTCGTAAAACATCGGTAATTTCTGTACATCATATGTGATTCAATGTTATTCGAGATAAAGAATTACTACCACGAAGTACAGAATGAGTTGCCATTGACAGCGGGGTACATTGAAATGTACCTCTCTTGTAAGTGGGGTACATTGAAAATAATAGAAGAGCGCTCAGCCAATCAGAAAGCGACATTTTTGTGTGAGGTAAGATAATATCCTCGAGTCATCTGTTTTCGTTCATCATCTGTTTTCGGTCGGCCGTTTACGTGTTCATTTCTCGCGGTTATTAGCGAGATTTTACGTCACCAGACAGGTTATTTTTAGCAGGATGTCGACTGCTTCAGCTCTGACTAACAAAATGCTTTGTGTGAAATTTAGTAAGGTACATGATTGCAAACGCACGTAAATGTTACGTTTTAGAACCGAGTTTACTAATGCATAAATTTTCATGTAATCAAAATGCTATATCTAAAATATCGTCAGATCCACCTTTTCAGTATAGGCGTCGTCTGCTTGTTTATAGTATGGCGATATTATTATCCCATGACATATTGCATTAAGCGTTGCCGTCGTAAAAAATATATGGAAACTGGATAGGATCATCTCTTATTACGATTTTCCAAAATATTCATTTAATTTTGAAACTGCAATTAATATATTTCTGTGTCATGGGCCCAGTGTACTCATCCTGCATGCTGTCATTGGGTCCACCTCAAGCTGTGCACCTCCGTGTGTGTAGTGAGTCTTCTGATGAGTTTTGGTGCCCTTGTCAGCCTTGAACCGGAGGAGTGAAACATGCCTGGACATGTGATGTAACTAGCTAAAGTCTTATCATGATTAAGTTTGACATGAAATTATTACGACCATAGTTTCTAATAATTATTATTGGAACTATTACAAATATTCTTTTGGACTGGATGTTTATTAACTTTATATTATAAAAATATCAGCATAGCACGAATACTGCTATTTGATTAAGTGGTTTCACGGAGAACCAATGAAGTGAACGAAAACAGATGACGTCACTTCCGCATTCACGATCTTTGCGTAGCGAACTACGAGGCCTGCTATGCGGGTGAAACACGAGGTTAATCCGTCAGATATTTGAATATCATAAATAAATAACAAACAAACGAGGCAGGATTGTTTATTATCGATTTATTTATGCACTTAATGTTACGTTGGTCGACAATCCTTACATGACCGAAAACCGAATACACAAGGATACCATATATATGCATCTTCATTAATACAAAGTGTGTGCATGTCAGTGTCAATAGTAACACCATTATCAAGTAAGTGATGTACAGATATGTGAAGTAGGAAGTCATATGCATGTGGATTGCTGATGTTTATCCAAGGTTAAATGACAGATTCATGTTTACACAATAGGTGGCAATAAGAAGTGCTATATCAGTGTATGAAATAAGCCCCAAATCCAGCCAGACATCAGGGCTGGCTACTTCAAAATGTTTCCAGCCCAAAATGGATTTAACCAGACCAAATATGGTGAATTTACTGGCTAGCTAGACCGTCTCGGGCGGTCGGACGGACCTTATTTCATACACTGGCTATATAAGCATCAGTTATCCACAAGGACATCACTTCATACTTCACATTTCTGTCATGACTTCTTTGATATAAGTCTTAAACCAAACAGTTACACAATATTTAAATAAACATTTAGTATCTCCTCAGTCAAGCAAGACAATTTTGAATTGTTCATCAGCACATCAAGCCACAAATGGATTCCCAGTAGGTAGACATGGTAGTTGGAATGAAAAACGATTTAGTTCCTACCAAGCATCTAAGGTTGGAAGTGCAATGTGTCAGCAAATTAATCTGCTGACCTGTGTGACAAATTCATCAACATGACACTGAAATCTTCAGATTGATTTTCATTTATTTATTTATTTATTTATTTATTTATTTATTTATTTATTTATTTATTTATTTATTTATTTATTTATTTATTTATTTATTTATTTATTTATTTATTTATTTATTTATTTATTTATTTATTTATTTATTTATTTATTTATTTATTTATTTATTTATTTATTTATTTATTTATTTATTATTTATTTATTTATTTTGATTTAATTAGTTTATTTATTCATTTCAGATCATAAGTTCAAAAAAGTGAGCCATAGAAATGAAAAATAATTTTTTATTTGTTCACAAGATACACCATTAATTTGTTTAATTTTTCAAGCTGTCAAAAACCTGCCATAAAATCCCCTACACTTATAAGCTATTCCCATGCTGTAAAGTAGGTTTCATCTTAACCTCCCAGTCAATTTGTACAAATAACACTGTAGCGTCCATCTGGAGGTACGTCATCTCCAGGAAGACAGTCCTGTGGTACATCAGATTAGCGACTGGTTATCTGGTTATATGCCACAGTGTGACAAGTAGATTAATCTCTAGGCTCGGAGGCTCCATTTCTTGTCACAAAATGTCCAATTTGACAAACAGTGTTCCAATTAACTATTTAAAATCGTACTGGTAAATTTTCTGGAACAGACAAAGGCCAAGTATTTTGAGTCCCTTATAGGTGTGTGAACAGCGATTAGCAATGAGATTGCTGATACGGCATGAAAATTACTCATAAAACTGTTTTCTATTGTTTGCAAATGATAGCAAGTGTTACTTAAAAAAACTGTCATAATAAAGTTGAAGATCAAAAATAGTATTTTTGTAACAAATTGTTTTCAAAAAGACAGCTGATCTTGATTGTAGGTAAAACAACTGAGATGCAATTTTAACAAATATAGCGAAAATGTCCCCCTCCCACTTCTCAAATCACAGAGAGAATGTGCACAGTACCAACAATAGAATAAAATGTGAAGGCAAATTGACAAAATCATCATTGTGGAGATAATGGGTCAAATTACTGAGAAGGGAAATCAACCAAAGCAGGCCCCACATATTAAACGACACCTAATCTATATTGTCCTTGACTGTAATATCACAGTAAATAGCTATCACAGCATTAGACATGGCATCAGAGCCACTGGTCTGTCATGCAGACCCTGAAGCAAATTTATCCAAGAAAGCCTACACAAGTCCAGAAAATGTGGCAAGTCTAGATTTCCTCAGCTTCTGAAAATGAACTGACTGAGTTTGGTTTTACGCCGATTTAAGCAATATTCCAGCAACATCACGGCGGGGGACACCAGAAATGAGCTTCACACATTGTGCCCATGTGGGGATTCAAACCCGGGTCTTCGGCGTGACGAGCCAACGCTTTAACCATTAGGCTACCCCACCGTCCTCTGAAAATGAAGAAAGTCTCAGGGCTCCTTTTCATTATATTTTATATTTTATTTTTTTTATTATTAGCTTTTTGTCTGTAAAATATTTTCATTTCAGAGACTAGTTGTCAGTCTACAGAGCCACACAAATGAAGTGAAATCTGTATCTCTGTTACTCTTGACAGTTTGTCGGGAGATAGCCCTGGTTGAATGAAGCACCAGTAAAATCAGTATAGAGATCTTGTGAAGACGTCCATCACGCAAGAGATGATGTTCAGCCATTATCCTTCAACTGGGACACAGCATGGCCTTGTTCTCCCCAGAAAACATATCTGGTATTTTCAATGACTTCATGATTTTTCATAAAGAAAGGCTTGAATTATTATTACTTGAATATTAATAATCTAAGGTAAAATTAACTTTACACAGAGACAAAAGACATATTTGTTCACAAAAATGATTTGTTATGCAATTCCTTGTTTTTGTACAACTGACTTGCCCTTGGATGTGTGTTCATGACCAATCTCAGGTGCCACCAGTAGGACAGAATAGGTTCACCTCTTTTCAAACACCAGGTATATTCAACATTTGATAGTGATTAAAAACACATGCTCCTGATACAGTCAATTCAATAGCAGAGATTCCTATATTGTGGCTATAGAAAGCTGTGAATTCACTTTTATTCATATATTTAACCTTTTTTTTATTGACTTACATTTAGAAAGTTTGAAATACTGGAAAATAATGACCCATCGCCTCTAACTCCTAGGGAGCAATTGACGACAAAGCAACGATTCGGCATGTCGTCGTTGATGTCGGTGTCGAAATCATCAAAATGATGAGCGTGCTACACATTTTCTATACAACTAACTGAAAATGCGTTCCTCATATGGCGTCACTGCAGTGCTCTGGCGAGAGTTTGCGTAACCTGTCTGTGGTTTCTGGAGGCGAGAGAGGAAGCAGGCGACTTTTTGGCCACTTTTAATCGCTCGGTATTAATTAACCACAAGTTTTTAAAGAATAAATTTGGTGTTCCGCATAGGACTAACCACAAATCTTTCATATGTAATGGTTAAAAGAGTAACAAAAAACAAAGTTTAGTGGTTCTTTAACAAATTGCTTCCAAAAAGACAGCTGATCTTGATTGTAGGTAAAACAACTGAGATGCAATTTCAACAAATATAGCAAAAAATGTCCCCCTCCCACTTCTCAAAGCACAGAGAGAATGTGCACAGTACCAACAATAGAATAAAATGTGAAGGCAAATTGACAAAATCATCACTGTGGAGATAATGGGTCAAATTACTGATAAGGAAAATCAACCAAAGCAGGCCCCACATATTAAACAACACCTAATCTATATTGTCCTTGACTGTAATATCACAGTAAATAGTTATCACAACATTAGACATAGCATCAGAGCCACTAGTCTGTCTCACAGCCCCTGAACCACATTATTTCCCCTACTGCAAAGCTCTCCCTGCAGTGCTAAAGCCCTAAATAAAGCAAGTCTAGATTTCCTCAAGTCTGAATCTCTGGTCTCCCTAGGGCTCCTTTTCAATATCAATGGGCTTGTTTGTTACTATCAAAATTATATATATTCAGAGACTAAGCCTTAGTCTACATCAGAGCCACTAGTCTGTCATGCAGACCCTGAAGCAAATATATCCAAGAAAGCCCACGCAAGTCTAGATTTCCTCAGCTTCTGAAAATGAAGAAAGTCTCAGGGCTCCTTATCATTATATTTTATTTTTTTTATTATTAGCTTTTTGTCTGTAAAATATTTTCATTTCAGAGACTAGTTGTCAGTCTACAGAGCCACACAAATGAAGTGAAATCTGTATATCTGTTACTCTTGACAGTTTGTCGGGAGATAGCCCTGGTTGAATGAAGCACCAGTAAAATCAGTATAGAGATCTTGTGAAGACGTCCATCACGCAAGAGATTATGTTCAGCCATTATCCTTCAACTGGGACACAGCATAGCCTTGTTCTCCCAGAAAACATATCTGGTATTTTCAATGACTTCATGATTTTTCATAAAGAAAGGCTTGAATTATTATTACTTGAATATTAATAATCTAAGGTAAAATTAACTTTACACAGAGACAAAAGACATATTTGTTCACAAAAATGATTTGTTATGCAATTCCTTGTTTTGTACAACTGACTTGCCCTTGGATGTGTGTTCATGACCAATCTCAGGTGCCACCAGTAGGACAGAATAGGTTCACCTCTTTTCAAACACCAGGTATATTCAACATTTGATAGTGATTAAAAAACACATGCTCCTGATACAGTCAATTCAATAGCAGAGATTCCTATATTGTGGCTATAGAAAGTGTGAATTCACTTTTATTCATATATTTAACCTTTTTTATTGACTTACATTTAGAAAGTTTGAAATACTGGAAAATAATGACCTGTGAGAAAAATCATAATAACTGACAACATTAGCAACATCAGCTTGGAATGTAATGATACAGAGGGTGAGAGCATCATCACATGTCATGAATCACCTCTCTGTATGTCACAATATTGTGGCTTCAATCAACCATGGAACCGAAACACACAGTAGCCTAGTCCAATGTGTCAACTGTATGATAAACAACCCACTGGTAACGTGATGTTTGTTTGAAGTATCGCTGTTGTTTGTAACCTGCCACTAGACTTCTGGGGAACTGCCCTGGAATCTCTGAATGTAGGGAAAAAAGTAACAGGAAAAAAAGTAACGGAAAAAAGGTAACAGTTTGTACATAAATACTTATATAAACACTTAATTAGGATTAGGATGAGCTTTGATCATCTTATTTAAGTTGTTGCTGTTACTTGTTTTTATTGAGCAGCTTCTCACCTACTCAGCTTACTTGATAGTATAAACAACTTTGTTAAGTAAACTTTCTCCCAGTTGATGACATGAGGTGAGGTGAGGTGAGGTGAAATTGGGTTTAACGTCGTGCTTGAGAATATTTCACTCATATGACGACGTGCATGAGTGTGTATGTGTATGTGCGGCTGCTTGTACTAGCCCAGACTTAAGCTGGTTTATAGTGCTAGCTCACTGAGATACCATGCCGCAGTGAAGCATGAATACCCCACTCAGACACAGTATACTGACTCCGAGCCGACCAGTCCTTGTTGTACCCATTAATGCCGAGCGCCAGGCAGGGACCAACAAGTACCATATTTTAACGTCTTTTGGTATGACCCGGTCGGGGAGACATGAGAGAGGGTATGGATCATCTGAAGGACATTGTCCCTGAAGATGCTGAGGAACTGCTCACCTACTTCGACGAGAACTATGTGACTGGCACCTACAGACACATTAGACTCAATAAGTACATTTAGTTAGAACTGAGAACATTGCTTATGGATGCCAAAATGTTCTTGTAATTGATTTGTTAGACTTTGTTAATAAATAAATATCAAACAACTGAAAAAGTGTTTATTTTTTTCATGTTACTTTTTTCCGATCACCAGATGTGACCTGAGGGACAATTCTTCAATCAAAATGGACGACAATTTTGGAATATTGTGGACTATTTCTTATAAGGATCCCAACTACAACAACATGGGATGCTGGGGATCTATTCTGCAGCACAGAGTGACAAACATAGAGCCTACTGGGTATCTATTCTGGCCAGAAACCCACAGAAAAGAGCACGTCCTCTTACAACAAACACAGATTACTGGGAATTCTCACTGAAAACAGGAGCTCATACAAGCTAAGATTACTGGGAATTCCCCCAAGACACATGGGCTCATACAACCAGTATAGATTACTGGGAATTCCCACTGAGAACAGGGCCTTATACAACAAGCATAGGTTGCTGGTAATTCTCACTGAGAACAGGGCCTTATACAACAAGCATAGGTTGCTGGGAATTCTCACTGAGAACAGGGCCTTATACAATAAGCATAGGTTGCTGGGAATTCTCACTGAGAACAGGGCCTTATACAACAAACACTGATTCCTAGGAATTCCCACTGAGACTGACTGACTGACTGAGTTTGGTTTTTACGCCGCTTTTAGCAATATTCCAGCAATATGACGGCGAGGGACACCAGAAATGGGCTTCACTCATTGTACCCATGTGGGGATTCGAACCCGGGTCTTCGGCGTGACGAGCCAACGCTTTAACCACTAGACTACCCCACCGCCCCTCCCACTGAGAACAGGGCCTTACACAACAAGCATAGGTTGCTGGGAATTCACACAGAAAAAAATAGATGATCTTATAACCAGGAACACATTGTTTAGAATCCCTACAGAGAAGAAGATGTGCTCTTCTAACAGGGCCTTATACAACAAACACTGATTCCTAGGAATTCCCACTGAGACTGACTGACTGACTGAGTTTGGTTTTTACGCCGCTTTTAGCAATATTCCAGCAATATGACGGCGAGGGACACCAGAAATGGGCTTCACTCATTGTACCCATGTGGGGATTTGAACCTGGGTCTTCGGCGTGACGAGCCAATGCTTTAACCACTAGACTACCCCACCACCCCTCCCACTGAGAACAGGGCCTTACACAACAAGCATAGGTTGCTGGGAATTCACACAGAAAAAAATAGATGATCTTATAACCGGAACACATTGTTTAGAATCCCTACAGAGAAGAAGATGTGCTCTTCTAACTGTTTATACATTATTCCCAGGAAAAGATCCATTTCTTCCTTTAAAGCTAAGTCCAATTGGATTCCTAGGAAACTAAAAAAAATAATTTTCAAAACAGCAAAATGTGACAGTTCAGTACATTCCTCATGTGATAAAATGCATAAGAAAAATATTGAGCAGTTAAAGAATAGGCTCCAAAAGCCTAACATCACAGACAGACAAAGCCTGTTTCTGTAGCCCCTTTAAACATTAAACATAACATAAAAACAATGACATGACGTCACAGGAAATTACAGACATGGTGCGTCCCCTTTTCACCCATCGCTGCACAACCTCGCATGAATAACATGGACACCTGCTTCCCCTCCATAACAATCACCCGATATCGGAAGGGGAGGATATCACTGACCAGGGGCATCGGGCCTTTGGACCAGCTATGATATCACTCGAGACATAAACATTGTTCCAGTTCAATCATCTGAAAATTGACACCCTGTCATTAAATACAGGTTTGCATTTAACTCTATATTAAGTCCAAATTTAGCCAGATGTGATGATTCCCTTTGATTGACATGCAGTTCAGCTGATCAATACCAGAAACATCGGCGTTGCTCCAGAAGATGCCAGCTGATAAACATCGGCGTAGACAGTGGACAAAAAGTCTGAAAGTATCCGTAACTTCCTGCTCAGTTTCGCATGTATACATACTACAATTGCGTCAACGTCTTAGCCAACGTCACAGACAACATCATAGATCTGTTTAACACATCCCCAGTCAATACTGATTTGCGCATTGATCACAGGGACGCACTATTTGACGTAAGTCATTGTGATTATGGGAAAAGGGGGATTCTCCATGGCCTTAAATGGTAAGGTGGGGCAGTGTGTGTGTGTGTACCGGTATTAGGGGATGGGAGTGGGAGAGAAGGGGGAGAGGGAGAGAAGTGTATGAGGGAGAGGAAGGATGGGGAGAGACAAGGGAGAGACATGGGCAGTGAATAGACAGGGAAGGGGCAGTTCCATATTCGACAGAGGTCTCTGCTGGGAAATTCTCAACCCTGTATCTAACATTGGAGGAAAAGCCTTCAGTTGATGGACAGTTATGTTGACAAACCTTTCTCTATTACCTTTGGTCATTTATGGGGGGACCCATTTATTTCATGTAAAGCCACTGAGTGTGGTGAAGGGGAGGCAAGAGACCAAGTATGTATGTATGGGTTGAGTTGAGTTGAGTTGAGTTGAGTTGAGTTGAGTTGAGTTTTACATCATATCAGCATTATTTCAGCCACATAGCGATGAGACCAAGTATGTATGTATGTATGGGTTGAGTTGAGTTGAGTTTTACGTCATATCAGCATTATTTCAGCCACATAGCGAAGAGACGAGCTGGGGTTTTTAAATATATATTTATTTATTCATTACATTATTAGTGGGAATGTCAAGGGGTTGGTTTGTGGGGGTAAGGCTTTGTGGTGGGGAGGTCAGCTATCTATCTGAATTAAAGCATGGTGTGTGTTGGCAGTGGGCGTATACGGGGAACCATCTATTTCAACAAAGTCATTGTAGATAACGGAATGGTGGCCTCTCTTTTAAGTAAAGTGGCCGGCCACCTCCATGTGCAATTATGTGATATAACCCTCACTGTTACAGACATCTACGGGCATCTTCTACTTGAACTCCTTATATATCAACATGAAGACACTGTCTCAACACCTTCCACTATCCTAAATATACCCAGGGTTGTTTAAGTGACTGAAGCACACATATAATCAGCGAAATAAGAAGACCAAAGTCTTGAGTTCACACAGAAAAGTTCTGTTTCTTCAGTTAGTTTTTATCACAAAGTAAGACATACTACACATTGATCTGAAGTCTGTCAGTAGATTCTGCAAATGTCAACTCCAGAGTCACTCTTGACCACACAGAATGACCACCCAGGCATAAGGCCATGCGGTAGTGTCAACTATATGGATAACAACTGCTGTGAACAATGAACTGACCCACCACCATCGCTTTCATATACCCCCACTGCCGTAAACACACTCATAAACATAATCCATATTTATACTGGACAAAATAAGTTAGGGATATTGGTATTTTTATTGTTGACATTTTATCAGTGTGTCAATGAATATATTGATCATTATTCATAATTTCAAAATTTACATATATCCCTACTATTTTGGTCCAGTATATATAGTAATCATTTTCCTTGACTTGATCGTCTCCTGAAGTCTTTGTTCAGATACGACACTTTATATAACTCTGCCAGTATGTATTTTACTATTGTCCAAAGCATGCCATTCTTCAGGAAAATCTCTTCAATTCTGGCCGATACAACAACCCACAAGTAGAATTATCACACTGGTCAATAAACACATTGTTGGCATCCATTACAATCATTACAGCCTGTGAAACTACCACAGAATTACAGATGTTTTTTTCATATCATCTGTTAAAACATAGAATGCTGACAACACTGAACCATATGTCTCCATAATTAAAACTGGAACTGAACCTACAATCTGCATCAACTCAGTGCTTCATCCACTGCCCCACCTCACTCAAGGTGAGAGAGTGAGTGAGTGAGTGAGTTCAGTTTCATGCCGCTTTTAGCAATATTTCAGCAATATCATGGCAGGGGACACCTGAAATGGGCTTCACACATTGTACCCATGTGGGGAATCGAGCCCGGGCCTTCTGTGTGATGAGCGGTGCTTTAACCACTAGGCTACCCCACCAGCCCTCAAGGTGAGAGAGTGAGAGAGTTTCACCACCACCTTGAGGTGTTTCATTTCAGAGAATGTCAGAAGCCAGAAATGAAGCAGATCTATCAAGCTTACCACAAAGGTGAAACCCGCCTGCATGGTTTGCTGATGCCAAATCCAGAAATAAAATCAAGGTTATTGAATACAAACATCGAGGCAATGGGGTAGATTGTACTTAAACCAATCATTCATCACGATTTCTGAAGCCTATTTATGGTGTCCCCTACCATGATATTGCTGAAATATTACTACAAGTGGCATAAAATCCAACTCACTATAAAATCAACACCAACAGTTTTCTGGTACACACAAGGGACATAACTCTACACAAAGTTACACAGCATCTCTGACAACCAGGTCACCTGTGCTTCCTGACCAATGGCCATGTATGACCCCACTGTCTGTACATTCTGCAGCAGAAATAGTCTCAAAGATGTCAAGACACTAAAAGTTCCAATGTATGACCTGGCTGATTTTTTGTCATTTTCCCGCACAAGTGATGGCTGCTCATAATATTAGCCACTGGTTTGGCTAGTCAAAGGCTCCCTCTAATCAAATGGCTGTCGAAAAATCTATATTTAAGTACTGCAGTCACCATTGTCTTGGCAATAAAATAACGTTCTGGAATATTGCTGACATGCAGCAACAATCACTCACAGAACCCCATAATATCTGTATTATTGTAACCATGGTAACACGATGACGATGTGAATGATAGCTTGGAAATGTTCAGCGACACCACATGTCTACACTTGATGATGAGAATATAGCTGTGTCCAGGTAGACAGATTCTAAGGGATCCCATTTATGACACAGAATGTGCTGGCAAGAACACCACATAGCATGGTAAGTAAGCGTTAAATTGCTTGTCTGGTACATTCCCCCATGGAGGGATATACAGCAATACGCAACAGACTTCATGCGTATGATTGAAAATGGGAAATATCTTATTAGCATCTGTTTCTTGTTTTAAATACCGTTCACTAAATTGTCAGAATGTCATTATGTTCACAATATCCATGAAAATCAATTCAGATCTTCTGTAAACAACCAAGATCCTTCACTGTTCTGTACACAACCAAAATCCTTCACTCAGATCCTTCACTGTTCTGTACACAACCAAGATCCTTCACTGTTCTGTACACAACCAAGATCCTTCACTCAGATCCTTTACTGTTCTGTACACTAGCAAGATCCTTCACTGTTCTGTACACAACCAAGATCCTTCACTCTTCTGTACACAAGCAAGATCCTTCACTGTCCTGTACACAACCAAGATCCTTCACTCAGATCCTTCACTGTTCTGTACACAACCAAGATCCTTCACTGTTCTGTACACAGCCAAGATCCTTCACTGTTCTGTACACAACCAAGATCCTTCACTGTTCTGTACACAACCAAGATCCTTCACTGTTCTGTACACAAGCAAGATCCTTCACCGTCCTGTACACAGCCAAGATCCTTCACTCAGATCCTTCACTGTTCTGTACACAAGCAAGATCCTTCACTGTTCTGTACACAACCAAGATCCTTCACTGTTCTGTACACAACCAAGATCCTTCACTGTTCTATGCACAACCAAGATCCTTCACTGTCCTGTACACAACCAAGATCCTTCACTGTTCTGTACACATCCAAGATCCTTCACTCTTCTGTACACAGCCAAGATCATTCACTCAGATCCTTCACTGTTCTGTACACATCCAAGATCCTTCACTGTTCTGTACACAACCAAAATCCTTCACTCAGATCCTTCACTGTTCTGTACACAAGCAAGATCCTTCACTGTTCTGTACACAACCAAGATCCTTCACTCTTCTGTACACAACCAAGATCCTTCACTGTCCTGTACACAACCAAGATCCTTCACTCAGATCCTTCACTGTTCTGTACACAACCAAGATCCTTCACTGTTCTGTACACAGCCAAGATCCTTCACTGTTCTGTACACAACCAAGATCCTTCACTGTTCTGTACACAACCAAGATCCTTCACTGTCCTGTACACAACCAAGATCATTCACCGTCCTGTACACAGCCAAGATCCTTCACTCAGATCCTTCACTGTTCTGTACACAACCAAGATCCTTCACTGTTCTGTACACAACCAAGATCCTTCACTCTTCTGTACACAACCAAGATCCTTCACTGTCCTGTACACAACCAAGATCCTTCACTGTTCTGTACACAGCCAAGATCCTTCACTGTTCTGTACACAGCCAAGATCCTTCACTCAGATCCTTCACTGTTATGTACACATCCAAGATCCTTCACTGTTCTGTACACATCCAAGATCCTTCACTGTTCTGTACACATCCAAGATCCTTCACTGTTCTATACACAACCAAGATCCTTCACTCAGATCCTTCACTCTTCTATACACAAACAAAATCTGACAGTACAATTCTTCCCCGGACTGTGAACGTGTGAACTTCCTGTATGGAGACATTCACCAGACTAATGGCCTCCTGATCCTCAACTGTTTCACCAGAGAAGTTGAGACAAATCTTGCATCACTTTGATGACGCCACATTTTCTTGGCATGAAAAGTATTTGTACCATATAAAAGTAGGTCAGTGAGCCCTAAAAATCGTTAACACTGTTACCTACATGAACCTGTTCATCTAACAGCACCCACTACAAGCCACAATATGATACACACAATATATCAAATATATCAAGTGAGGTGAGGTGAGGTGAAATTGGGTTTAACGTCGTACTTGAGAATATTTTGCTCATATGACGACATCCATGCGTGTGTATGTGTATGTGCAGCTGCTTGTACTAGCCCAGACTTAAGCTGGTTTTATAGCGCTAGCCCACTGAGATACCACGCCGCAGTGAACCATGAATACCCCACTCAGACACATTATACTGACTCCGAGCCGACCAGTCCTTGTTGTACCCATTAATGCCGAGCACCAGGCAAGGACCAACAAGTACCAGATTTTAACTTCTTCAATATTCAATATTACTGAGTGTGGCATAAAACAAAACTCACTCACTCTATCATTGTAGGATAAACACAAGGATCTTGACATGGATCTTCTTCAGCTTCAGAGGAAATCAAACACATATTTCCAGAACTATGCCGATGACAGAACTGTAGTAGGGGTCACGCCACCTCAGTAAATTCAAACTGACACCAGTTTAAAATCCCTTTCAAATGCATGTTTCAATCATAATAGTCAGACTGTCTGAAAGATTGCCTACCAGTCTGTCTTGAGGACTTGTTATCAGTCTTCATAGAAATTCTAATCAGTTTGTCTGAAGGATCCAAATAAGCTTGTGTGAAGGAATTCTAATGAGTTTCTTCGAAGGAATTCTAATATGTCTGAAGGGTGTCTAGTGCACTGAGTATCATGATTCATATGTTGGAAATTCGTATTTTAAGTAAACTTTGTAAAATAATGTTCACAATGCAATAACCCAATCGTGTAACCTTGGTACCATGATCAGATAAATGCACCAATGAGGCCTCCTCTTTTAGTAAATATTATACATCACTGTTACACAATGACCAGGTTTGGTTACCCCCCAAATAGATCAGTAAATCACATAAATGGAGCACTTAAAATGAGTGCTGATACAGGTGTCCTCAGGATAGATGTGGGGATTACCTTGTCAAAAACTGTCACATTCCTTACACCATTAGATACTGCATATATATAAAAGCTTCAAAAAGGGAGGTCTTTCCAAGTCTTCTCATGTTAATGATAGGAAAGCCACTGTTATTGAGAAACAGGCAATCAAAGATAGCATTAAAAGATTCTTGTAATAATAATTTTCTGATTACATAAAGGGGCAGTGGGGTAGCCTAGTGGTTAAGGTGTTAGCTCGTCACGCCGAAGACCCGGGTTCGATTCCCCACATGGGATCAATGTGTTAAGCCCATTTCTGGTGTCACCCGCCATGATATTGCTGGAATATTGCTAAAAGCGGCGTAAAACCAAACTCACTCACTCACTCACTGATTACATAAACATAAATATAATAACAATGGGTAAGAGAATATGATATGTCACAACTGCCAAAATCATGTTTCAATTTCTCCATGCTTAATTAATGTGGGCTTAATGAATGTCTCGGCTAACATTTTATTAAGAATTTAATTAAATGTAACTGTATTATTTAAATGATATGATAAAAATAATGTTTACATTAATAAACAGCAGGATAAGACCTTTCAAATGGTGAATGACATATTGTGGCTGTGATTTTGTACAAGCTGATATTTTCCTTGATAAAGGTAGGCTTCATCTATCATCTCAGAGTCTGAGAGAGCACAGCGTCATCACACTAAAAGCTTCTGGTTGTCTGGTGTTGAAAGAATTATTTCTTATATTACTTTGCTGATATGTTATTTCTTATGCAAACAAATATGGCTGCAAATAAGTTGGCACTATATCGAAAATGGGAGAATCATTGGGTTTTACATTTATACCTGGTTTCTATAGTTACCTTATTGAATAACGATATTTCTTACACTTCAATCACCTTTACAAAGTACATGATTAACTTATCACCATCACATTTCTCAGTAATGTAACTAACATAGATTTGGAATAAAAACATACATGTAACCCTTATTTTGGATTTATACGTACACAAATTCACTCAACTAAAAACGTCTATTTCTTACCAAACCTATTTCCACATGCAGCAGCAATTGATTGATAATATGTTGCAATTTCACAATACGAGCTTGAGGGTAGAGATTACTGTTACAGTGTACATACTTCTTCATATCAACTGGTAGAACTTAGACAGCCTATTAAGTACTAATGTCATCTATGATGGAATGTCACAAAGGTTATCTATAAATGTCAATTATCACGTTACAAGTAGAGATCTGTTCCTGCCCACTATTTGTATTAATACAATCACCATTACAACAATAGCTAGTGTACTTATTTTTATCTACAGCACGACTCCATCGTCTGTGGTAATGCTTTGGAAATGTCGGACTGTACGTAAAACTCTAACTATGAAAGGTTATTATGCGTAAGGCGACATGCATAATTTCACTGACATCAAAATGAACAGATTATTGGTTTCAGCTGGTTTTAAATGTTTCTTTCTTCATTCAAAGCACATATTGACAAATCGCGTGAATCTCTTAAGACACCAGTTCATAAAATGATACCGGACTGATATCTGCCAAGTAGTTTTGATGTCATCGCTAATATATTATCACTGTTATCATCGCAGATATCATCAGGGATGTCTATACTCACTCTATACAAATGGGTTCCTAGTATGGTGATAAGCCTTCAGTTGCTGGTCATATATAGCCCATTTTCGTATTGTTGCCCATAGTCATATCATTTTATGATAGCATACTAGTTTTAAATTAATATCTGTGATAATCTAGTAATTTTACTGTCCATCAACGACAGTTTTTGTACGTTTTAAACTTATTGATTTGTAATATATATATTGTTCTCGCCACAACATGGCTGAAATATTGTCGATGTGACACTAGATATTAACCCATTCCCACTATACAACAGTTTATTATTTAATAAGAGATTGTTACCATTTATGTGTGTCTCACTGATTTCATGGAACATTTTGATAAAGTGAGTATGCTGACTGACTGACTGAGTTTGGTTTTACGCCGCTTTTAGCAATATTCCAGCAATATCACGGCGGGGACACCAAAAATGGGCTTCACTCATTGTACCCATGTGGGGATTCGAACCCGGGTCTTCGGCGTGACGAGCCAACGCTTTAACCACTAGACTACCCCACCGCCCCTAAAGTGAGTATGACACAAGACCAATTCTCTGCCTATCATATATGCTAAATGTCCAAACAGAATTTTGAATACTAAAAAATACAGACATCTACAGAATTTATGCAACTGAGTTTGAGTGAGTGAGTGAGTATTAGAGTGAGCTAACAGTACTTATCAGTATGAATGATACCTTAATGCAGGAAAAGAAGGTCTTGGACATTTACCACTTACATGAAACATAAACGCATTAAATATATGACTCGTACCCTGACGATAATAGGTTTCTGGTTCACCTTAGGTATTCAACATCGAATTGCGGCACTAATACACGGCAAGGCCACTTGTACACTGAATCAGTGCAATGATCCAAGAAACACTTCTTTTGACTGAAGCACTATCTTTTCCAGGATATCATGCTGGTAAATATAATTGGAAATATTTTAAAATGGCTGACAAAGAGGCCATATTGAAATATTTTTTAATTTGGGATGTTAATTTCTTGGAGTGTGGCATACACTACTCTCCCAGTTGTGTAATTAACACAAACAGCCTCTGCTAACGGGGTGTGCTAATGGCTACCATAAAGACAACAGCACGTGTGTTTACAACTAAATATTCAAACACTGTCCAATCTACTCATACAAAATCTACCTTTGATAACTCCCAAAGTACTCCTGCACTCAGCAATACTCTAGACATATGGTGGCAGCTTGTAAATAATCAAGTCTGGACCAGACAATCCAGGGATCAACAGCATGAGCATCGATCTATACAATGAGGATACTCCATAATAACAGAATGGAATGAACAATATGATCTCACTCTCATAAAATCATTTTTTGTGGTTAAATCTTAAAATATATAGAACCGATTTCATATCATCATTTATTATGGGGGTTTGACCTGTATCAAAGTTTCCACCCCTAGTATATGTTGTAACATTTTAAAACGACCACTCTTTATATATTAATGACCTGTCCCTAAACAATGTTATGATTTAAAGTATTTATATTCTACATGAGAAAAATAGAAGTATGTCATTTTAACACTAAACCTTCCAATCTCAATCCCTCTCCTTCAACCATCCTCCAGTGTTTTAAACAACCAGTACCAAAATACATGGAACCGTTATTTAAGAGATGCCGTTATGTCTGAAATAACCATAATTAGGATGAATACAACTCTAGTTAAGGTAAGATGTGCAATGGAATAATTCAAGAAATCTTAATCAATGAGCTGGTTGTTTAAGAACACTTGTTTCACAGAAAAGATAATACAATATTCCAACCAATATCCAATAAACATGTAAAGAACGGCCCCACTGCTGGCTTTGAAGCTTTGCGATACTTATCCCTACACCATCGGGCTGTCATTGTGCTCAACATTATCTCTAATGACTAAATGGTATTTTCCTCCTGACAAGCTATTAATATTGCTGAATACAAACTGATTTTAACTGTCAAAATATTTAGCTAATTGATTGTGTAACTCCCTCCGGAATCTTCCCAGAAAATCATTGATGGGGTGAACGCTATGAAAATATCACCTGGATCAAACATGAAAATGAAAATATCATGATTCTGGCGAAGGAATACACTTTCAAATGACAATAATAATCTTGATTCCAATAAAATGATTGTGAGATGCAGATCAGTGGCAATCCATATCATCAAGAAAATAGTTCCTTTCAAAATGTCTTTGTAACAATATATCTCTCACATTAGCGGTTTCACATTTTCAAAACAGTCTTGGTAATGAAGAATAAACAGATGTCAAACTTGAAATTCTAATGAAAGTGAAACAGAACAGAAAATACATATGTTTTCCTAAATTCCTCATCCAAAGGAAGAACAATTAAAAAGATGATGAGCCAAATATAATTAAAGATGCTGCTAGAAAGTCGTTCCAATCAACAACACAATCACCCCTGTACATACACCTTCCCCTCACACTCACCTGAATCAGTGGGACCAACAATTCCTCATCCAAAAACATTAGAAATGACTTTCATGCTGTGTGAATTTTGAAACCATCCAACACACAAGTATTCCAATTTGGCAAACAAACCATTTGCAGTGGATTCAATGGACTGACGTCAGCTGACGAGCCTGGCTTCACTACGGCACGCTCCTGCTCTACGTTCGGCGGCAATCATTGCAAGTCTCTGAACAGACCATTATCATGGCTAAGCGGTGTAAGTTGATTACTACACCAGGCTCCTCACTCAGGCCCTGCGCACGAGTCCGGCCAACACTTAAAGGGCAGGGGTATTTATCTACTACACACTAACTAACCTCAACAGTAAAGTCAAAGCTCAAACGACAAATCTTCTAAATCAAACCCAAATCAATCAGTTTCTTGCATCAAACAATGTTTCTCAAACCCTACGTCAATGTAAATAACCAAATCTCAAAGGCAAATACATCCTTACATAATTTGAAACCAATGTCAAGGTTGTGTGACAGTATCAAACAAAGATATTCTTTTCTAAAAATCCATTTCAGAAAATGAAAATACACACTTCTACAGATTGGATGATATTGGAAATTTCATTTTATCCATTCTTTTGCCGATGAGTAAAGCTGGCACATTGGCATTGATTCAAATTCCCATTCATATTGAACATAACTGCCTCGTGGTATTCCTCCCGAACCCCATAAGCTGATTGTCTACTGATGGGGACAAAACAAGAATGTTGAGGGAAAGCTATACAAAGTGTTCTCTCTGCGCAGTCAGGCTGAACTATGATCAAATAAACTATCACTTTCAAAAGAGTGAGTACGGTTTTATGGAGCTCTTTGCAATATTACAGCAATATCACAGGTGGGGAACACTAGAAATAGGCTTCACAAAGTGTATCCATTTTGGGGAATCAAACCCGGGTCTTCGGCAGCACAAGCAAACATTTTAACCGTTTGACTACCTTGGAGAGACTGACTGACTGAGTTTGGTTTTACGCCGCTTTTAGCAATATTCCAGCAATATCACGGCGGGGGACACCAGAAATGGGCTTCACACATTGTACCCATGTGGGGATTCGAACCCGGGTCTTCGGCATGACGAGCCAACGCTTTAACCACTAGGCTACCCCACCGCCCCCCTTGGAGAGAAGTATTTATACAATAATGAGCCAGTCTGAATGGTACAAGGTGCCACAATATAAGCATCATGGCATTTCCTTGTCCAGGTGGCAATGGCAGAAATGCAGGAAATTAATTTGTATCGTTAAGGTTTCAGCAGCTCCATGAGTGAGTGCAATCCTCCAGCCATGTCCACACTGGGCAACACAAACAAGAACTTTACAAAACATCTACGTTGGATTTTGTTTGTTTGTTGTTTAATGCCGCAGTCAGCAATATTCCAGCCATATCATGGTGGACTGTATAGAATTGATTCTGGACCAGACAATCCAGTGATCAACAGAATGAACAAAGATCTACCCAATTGGGATACGATGACAGCGAGCCTGACCATCTGATCCCGTTAGACGCCTCCTACGACAAGCATGGGTTGCTGAAGACCAATTCTAACCCGGATCTTCACGAGTACACCCATGTTAGAGTAGAACTAGATTTGAAGCTTGACAACCTAATCTTTAACCTCTGTGCTAAACCACCAACCCTAAATTATTGTGTGGCTACATTAAAAGTAAAATGTTTGTTTGTATGCTTATAGCTTTCTGCTGCAGTCTGTGTATTCCAGCCGGACCACAGGTTTATATAAAATTTGGTACAATCTTTACTTCACCTTATTTTTCAGCTTTCATGGACATACATGTGTCCATGTTTCATATTACTATATAACCAAATTAGTCTTCATAGATATTTGAAAACAAACATGGCTACCACTGAATTTGGATGTCATCCCAAAGGCCATGATTTACTCAAGCTACTCACGTGTGCAATAAAAATTCTGTGGGAATTTACTGACAAAGATATAGAAATGGATGTCATGTTCGAAATGAAGCAGATGTAATAGAAGATGAATTATCAAGAACATATACCAAGTTCTCCCCACATCTGACGCTGACAGACGATGACCAACAACTGTAGTTGATGAGCACAACAAGTCCCAGACAAACACGCCTGAATATATCTACATGGATGTAAGGTCAGCAAAAAGTCTACCAAAGGAAATATGTTTGCATGGCCTGGTACATTAATATCCTCTTCAACTTCCGACAGAAATGCTGTCATTAATACATTAAGTGGTGATATATGTTACAAGAAATCGGCTTGTTTATTGACAGATCAAACATTCAGTATGTCCAACCCATTTACACCGTGAGACATCAATACAACTTTTCAGAAGAGGTGCTGATGAACGTTGATGAAAGCAGCAATAATTGATCTTCTTTAATTGAAACTTGCCCTACAATCATGTAAACTGACATTCCTCCTGCCAACCCTCACACCAGGTGATAGGAAGTAAGGAAAATCTAATCAGAGGACATGTAGATGAGTTAAATAAAGGACTGTCTTCACAACAAGGACGCCTGATCATTTGGCGATCATTCAACATAGAGGTCGTAGCACTGCGACAGTCGTAAGTCTGTGTTAAAGTATCGGGACCCTATCCACAAAGTGTTCGTAGCACTACGTCATTCGTAAGCCAATGATGTAGTGTAGAGCTACGATAGGTCAGGTCTTGACGTTATAAACGCTTTGTGGATCGGCAACCACAACATTTGTGCTATGGTCGCTTAGTGAAATAACCCCGGGCCTGGCATGCAACAAAAATGCTGCCATTCTCAAACTGACAGATACAACAGGGGATTTTTAGTGCACACATGAAACTGAGATTGAGGTGGCCAGCTGGATTGAAACCAACGTTGAAAACCATTTCAGTTTTATTACCTGGTGTCAGCTATCTGGAAGGATATCCCGATGTGAGACATCTACCACTGTTGCTGATACCCATCTGATACTCAACTCAAGCTTGCAACTCTCACTAGCATCAACATTAGAGGTACAATTCGAGAATCTATTATACAAAATGTATGTATAAAACAATAAAACAGGTTATGAATACAAAAAGCCTTTTAGAAAGTGGTGAGATGTACCATACGTTATACTTGGGATTACACTCTCTCACAAAAGTACAGATTCTAGTACTTTAACCATCTCAGACTTGAACCCACACTTTCAGTCAGGCACCTAAACGCCAGCACACAAAGTCAGCGATCCAACCCACTCAGCCACTACAGCTTCCATTACCACAGAGTTGTCAACATATTTTCCAGGCAGAATCATCAGGAACGGTACACATCACAGAATTTGTGTACAAACATTCATGAAATATTCCTCCAGGTTTGATTCTTAATGTGATTATATCATATCACAACTTAGAAAAATTTAATGTTCCAAATCTTTATCTAACAAAAAGTAAATTTATTTGATATTTCTTGGGGTTAATGTGGTGGTGGTGGAATTGGGTTTAATGTCGTGCTTGAGAATATTTCGCTCATACGACGACGTGCATGCGTGTGTATGTGTATGTGCGGCTGCTTGTACTAGCCCAGACTGAAGCTGGTTTTATAGTGCTAGCCCACTGAGATACCATGCCGCAGTGAAGCATGAATACCCCACTCAGACACATTATACTGACTCCGAGCCGACCTGTCCTTGTTGTACCCATTAATGCCGAGCGCCAGGCAGGGACCAACAAGTACCATATTTTAACGTCTTTTGGAATGACGCAGTCAGGGATCGAACCCGCGACCTTCCACACTCCGGGCGGACGCTCTAACCACTACACCACGGAGGCGGTCCTTGGGGTTAATGTAATGACAGTCACCTATAAAGAAAGTGAAATTCATCCCCTATCTCCCACACTTGACAGACAGGACATTTTCTTTCAGTGAACGGTATTCTACATGTATATATATAGTGACAAACCAAGAATTATTATCAGGACACATCTGGGCTTCGAACACACACTGTCAAGCCCTTTTGTCACAATGATCCAAAACCAACTTTCAACAAAAGACAACATCAAGTTGATGTGTTCCAAACAAACAAGTAACATGTCTGGAGAACAAAAAAGAATGGACAGTTTGTATATTTTCAACACAGATGCCCACAAAACTCTAGAGACTCCTGCAACATCAGTTCCCTGACTTGACAGACAAGCTTCCACACCGTAAGTATGTGGGTATCTTGAAATCAAGCTGTATTGTCTCCCAATTTCACTGGCGCTATCAGTCCAATTCCCAAGAAGGGGAGCTGGTAAGGGAAGTTCATCAGGCCTAACGCCCACATAAAATTAAAGTATCCCCCTTCAATCAGTTGATCCCATCAATGACCCTTCATTTCATATTTGGCCAGCACAAGACATTTCCAAACCTTAGAGCTGCACTGATGACGTCTTGACATAAATCTTCAATGGGAAGCAAGAAAGAAGAATTATCATCAGACTGATGAAATTTTTTTTTGCATCAATCAAATAATAACTAAAAACATGTTTCAACTTAATAGTTGTTTTGCAATAACCCAGACAAAATAAACAAAGTAACAGACATATTTGACACAGAAAACATGACTTATGGATAACAATGTCTCCACTGTACTGTTATAACAATGTTTCAGTAAAGATGCTCCCTAAACATACCTTTGTGTCCACTTTGTGATCCATCAACTTCTGAGAAATGCCTATCAAACAATGTCTGACATGACTGGTATTTCATAGCTAGTTATCTGTGAGGGGGTGACTTGAGTATCACGCTGCCTCATTTACTACTAAAGTGTGTCAGCTTTATCTCGAATAAAAACTGTAACGGATGCATACTGACGTAACACAGATGCATGATGATTGTTTGTTGTTTTACGCAGCATTCAGCAATATTACAGCCATATGGTAGCGGTCTGTGAATAATTGAGACTGGACCATACAATCCAGTGATCAACATCATGAGATTCAATCTATGCAATTGGGATATGACGAAGTGTATCAACCAAGTCAGCGAGCCTGACCACCCGACCTAGACTAAGGCTTAGTCTCTGAATATATATAATTTTGATAGTAACAAACAAGCCATTTATATTGAAAAGGAGCCCTAGGGAGACCAGAGATTCAGAACCTGAGAAAATGTAGACTTGCTTTATTCATGGCTTTAGCACTGCAGAGAGGGCTTGGCAGTAGGGAAATTAATGTGGTTCAGGGACTGTGAGACAGACTACACCCGACCCATTAGTCGCCTCTTGCAACAAATATGGGGTGCTAAAGATAATTCTAACCCAGAATTTTCACAGATGCCTAAAGTGGATCTAACAGACCAAGGATCATAATCTTGGGAACAATCAGGAACTGGAGCCCATACATAGTGGATCCTGGCATGTCTAAGGGAGATAACTGTGCCTGACACTACTGAGCCATCCGTGCCCCCATCTAAAACATTTCGTCATTCCTGAAGGCAACATAATCTGAATCTAACCACATAAGTCCCACGTCTTATTTGCACAGATCTCAGAACATACATACAACATATACTACTCAAAATAACTTAAACAACACCCAATTATCACTTCATATGATATAACAGTTGATCTGGACAGTATTTCACTGAGATCACTTGACCTTAATTTAATATGAGAGTGAGTGAGTTAGTATGGTTTTACACCACTCTTAGAAATATATTCCAGCAATATCACGGCAAGGGACACCAGAAATAGGCTTCAAACATTTTACTCATTTGGGGAATCGAACCCGGACCTTCAGCGTGACGAGTGAACACTTTAACCAATAGGCTATCCCACTGCCCCCTGATATGACAGGAAAGGCTTAAATGACGCAGGTGTTAGATGTTCGGCCTCTGGTTAAACATGCTGGCTGACTGACTGACTGAGTGAGTGTGTGTGGTTTTACGCCGCTTTTAGCAATATTCCAGCAATATCACGGCGGGGGGCACCAGAAATGGGGTTAAACATACAGAGTGGATGTGGTGTTGACATGCTCACAAACCTCGAAGCATAATCATGGCATAAACCGAGATTCAAACCCACAACCATACAAGCTTCAGGCATGCACAGAAACCTCAGGCACTTGAGAGAGCAGGCTCACTTGTTCATCACCAATGCCACAGTATTCACTCACAAGTCAGTATACCTAGGTTCATTTCCACATCTGCTTACAGTGAGAAACCAGTATCAATTTTTATGACAATCCCATAACTTGTCCACAAGCCACTCAGAAAACTATCTGTGTAACAACTGTTTTAAAGGAATCAGAAACCCTCCACTGACCTTCTACTCAATAAGTACATCAATCAATTTCAATTTCCTAATCACAGGTATATCGAGAAATAACACAAAAACGTGAGCCATATTCTGAAAATTGGCAGCAAACCCACGCTTCCTGCTGACCACAACCGACCATAAAATCCACGTGATAAATCCACCAGATTTAACAGCGCACACATCAAACTGAAATAGGGCAAGCTGTCATAATAGGGAAATTAACTTTTGATAAGCTTGGTAATATGGCTCCTTGATTTGCCAAAGTGACACCTATCCTAATATAATTAAATTCAATGATGTTTCTGTCGCAATAACTCTGACAGTTGGGTGCGTAGTCCAACATAGTTACGATTCTACAGCAGCGACTTCAACCTACTAGCAAGGTTGTAAACAACGCATCAGTCATGCATTAGTTGGATATTTACTGAAGACAGTGTCTCCAACATTTCCCTAGAGATAGGTGAGGAAAGAAACAAGAAAATTGCACCTGCAATAGATTACATGAATGTCTTAATCTTTCCTATCAAGATCACAGAAACTAAACAAAACAAGACAGTTGATTGGTTTATGTATAATTAGTTAACACATCATAAGTTTTATGGAAAATTAAACTTGAACTCTTTTTCTTTGGTTTAAAGTATATGATAAATATATGTTAACCATGAAAAAAATCCCAATAAATTAGATTTAGATTATATTTGACACAGAAGTGCAGCTATCACTTAAACATTGCAACTGGCACCTTTCTTCACAGAGGGTAGAAATCAATATCTCAACATTTCTTTCAAGAAGGTTATGTTTTCATTACTGAAGAATTGTACAGATGTGTATGTTATCCATGAAGTGTTGAGATAACATGATCATTTCTCAGAGAGGGGTTCTCAGGTAGCTTAGTGGTTGTGTGTGTGTGACACAAGTGTTTGGTCATCACTTCGAAGACCTGGGTTTGAATCCCACCTGGTTGCAATGTTTGAACTCAATTTCTGGTGTCGCCTGTTGTGATGTTCCTGTAATATCACTAAAAACAGAATAAAACCATACCCACTCACTCCTCTCAGAGAGAACACTCACAGGAATAGCCAATGAACAACTGCAGTTAGGTGGTGGTGGTGGAACTGGGTTTAACGTCGTGCTTGAGAATATTTCACTCATATGACGACGTGCATGCGTGTGTATGTGTATGTGTGGCTGCTGGTACTAGCCCAGACTGAAGCTGGTTTTATAGTGCTAGCCCACTGAGATACCATGCCGCAGTGAAGCATGAATACCCCACACAGACACAGTATACTGACTCCGAGCCGACCAGTCCTTGTTGTACCCATTAATGCCGAACGCCAGGCAGGGACCAACATGTACCATATTTTAACGTCTTTTGGTATGATGCGGTCGGGGATCGAACCTGCGAACTTCCGCACTCCGGGCGGACGCTCTAACCACTACACCACGGAGGCAGTCACTGCAGTTAGGCTATAATACACCTTAACACACTCAACATGACTGTTCTGTACCTGTAGATGAAGAACTCATCTGTTTACACAGATGCCTAAAGTGGATCTAACAGACCAAGGATCATAATCTTGGGAACAATCAGGAACTGGAGCCCATACATAGAGGATCCTGGCATGTCTAAGGGAGATAACTGTGTCTGACACTACTGGGCCATCCGTGCCCCCATCTAACAGATTTCGTCATTCCTGAAGGCAACATAATCTGAATCTAACCACATAAGTCCCCCGTCTTATTTGCACAGATCTCAGAACATACATACAACATATACTACTCAAAATAACTTAAACAACACCCAATTATCGCTTCATATGATATAACAGTTGATCTGGACAGTATTTCACTGAGATCACTTGACCTTAATTTAATATGAGAGTGAGTGAGTTAGTATGGTTTTACACCACTCTTAGAAATATATTCCAGCAATATCACGGCAAGGGACACCAGAAATAGGCTTCAAACATTTTACTCATTTGGGGAATTGAACCCGGACCTTCAGCTTGATGAGTGAACACTTTAACCAATAGGCTATCCCACTGCCCCCTGATATGAGAGGAAAGGCTTAAATGACGCAGGTGTTAGATGTTCGGCACTCTGGTTAAACATACAGAGTGGATGTGGTGTTGACATGCTCACAAACTTCGAAGCATAATCATGGCATAAACCGAGATTCAAACCCACAACCATACAAGCTTCAGGCATGCACAGAAACCTCAGGAACTTTAGAGAGCAGGCTCACCTGTTCATCACCAATGCCACAGTATTCTGAATCTCTCACAAGTCAGTATACCTAGGTTCATTTCCACATCTGCTTACAGTGAGAAACCAGTATCAACTGTTATGACAATCCCATAACTTGTCCACAAGCCACTCACAAAACTATCTGTGTAACAACTGTTTTCAAGGAATCAGAAACCCTCCACTGACCTTCTACTCAATAAGTACATCAATCAATTTCAATTTCCTAATCACAGGTATATCGAGAAATAACACAAAAACGTGAGCCATATTCTGAAAATCGGCAGCAAACCCATCGCTTCCTGCTGACCACAACCTAATTATAAAATCCACGTGATGAATCCTCCAGATTTAACAGGCGCGCACATCAAACTGAAATAGGGCAAACTGTCATAATAGGGAAATTAACTTTTGATAAGCTTGGTAATATGGCTCCTTGATTTGCCAAAGTGACACCTATCCTAATATAATTAAATTCAATGATGTTTCTGTCACAATAACTCTGACAGTTGGGTTAAAAGTAGTCCAACATAGTTACGATTCTACAGCAGCGACTTCAACCTACTAGCAAGGTTGTAAACAACGCATCAGTCATGCAGTAGTTGGATATTTACTGAAGACAGTGTCTCCAACATTTCCCTAGAGATAGGTGAGGAAAGAAAACAAGAAAATTGCACCTGCAATAGATTACATGAATGTCTTAATCTTTCCTTTCAAGATCACGGAAACTAAACAAAATAAGACAGTTGATTGGCTTGTGTAAAATTAGTTAACACATCATAAGTTTTATGGAAAATAACTTGAACTCTTTTTCTTTGGTTTAAAGTACATGATAAATATATGTTAACCATGAAAAAAATCCCAATAAATTAGATTTAGATTATATTGGACACAGAAGTGCAGCTATCACTTAAACATTGCAACTGGCACCTTTCTTCACAGAGGGCAGAAATGAATATCTCAACATTACTTTCAAGAAGGTTATGTTTTCATTACTGAAGAATTGTACAGATGTGTATGTTATCCATGCAGTGTTGAGATAACATGATCATTTCTCAGAGAGGGGTTTCTCAGGTAGCTTAGTGGTTGTGTGTGTGTGTGACACAAGTGTTTGGTCATCACTCGCCGGAGACCTGAATCTGGTTGCAATGTTTGAACTCAATTTTTGGTGTCGCTGTTGTGATGTTCCTGAATAAAACCATACAATGTCTCAGAGAGAACACTCACAGAACAACTGCAGTTAGGTGGTGGTGGTGGAACTGGTTTAACGTGTATTTCACTCATATGACGCGTGCATGTTGTGTATGTTCCTGTAATATCAGACTGAAGCTGGTTTTATAGTGCTAGCCCAATAATAAATGCCGCCAATACCCACTCAGACACAGTATACTGACTCCCTCCCATTAATGCCGCAGCAGATATTTTAGCGTCTTTTGGTAGATGGTCGGGGATCGAACTCTTCCGCAGGAATAGCCAATGAACAACTGCAGTTAGGCTATAATACACCTTAACACACTCAACATGACTGTTCTGTACCTGTAGATGAAGAACTCATCTGTTTCATTCTTACTTGATGAAATAGTTCAAACTTTCATGCTCTATGTGAATCACATCCGTTGATTTGATTTTGTACTGTTTGTTTCAAAAGAATATCCCCCAAACTCACACTTATTTCACATTGTGATGAAAGTATAATACTCTATTGTAGCCTTAGCTGTTACTGTTGAGGTCATATTTGCTAACTGGTATTAACTTATGTAAATTGTTGTTGAGATATTGTTACTTTCCTAACAACTTGTTTCACTTCAAACTTTGATGAAAATATAATAAATATCTTCTCATGGCCTAGGTATTTATTCTTCAGGTTATTTATGTTAGTCATCGTTAACTAACTTTAATAGTTGTTAGAGGTATTATTTGGAAATTTGGAACATGAAATCATTTCTACACATAGGCTTAGAGTAATTTTCATCAGTTAACTTACAAAATCACAGTAATCTAATACTAAGTGATGAATAGGTGAGCCACTTTTATCGTAGACAGATTAAGCTGAAAACGAAATAGACTGACATGTCACAATGTGAAAACTAAAGTCTAAACTCCCAAACAGAGACAAATCTGCCAGCACATTTGCAAGTGTTGTTGAAAAGATCGGTCCATAAGATAAATAATACATCAAGCTATTTGGGACATTTAGATAAATACTTTGCTCATTAGAACTCGTCACTTCTTCAAAATCCCATGTAACAACATGGTATCAATTTATCATAATCATCTAAGTTTCAATCAAAGATGTCAAAATTCAACATTCATCTACAGATGATCAAAGGATAGATTCTAAAACATACCTCCCCAAAAAACACTGCATTAATTCCAACTTCAGCAAATTAAAATCAAATATTCTCTCAGCTTTCCAAATTCATTCAACAGAATCTCACAAGTTTGACCTCCTAGTGAAAGTTTTCTCCTGTAATGACGTGCGATATCTTGCTCTGGGCTAGTTCAGGCCCCCCATGTGCAATGCTTGATGCAGATGGATGTTGAATGTTTGATTTTCACATCTAGAGAACCTTGTCTTGATAACTCTGTACATTAACCTGCGTCACATGTTTTCCACAGCCAAAGTGACAAGGCACAGCTATTTGGCAATTAAGCTGAATTGTGTGGGTCTTTTAGTTAACAGGAAGTTTCTCATCATACTTGCTGCATCATATCTATATATTAAATAAATTAAAAAATAAATATCAAAACATTGCTAAATGTCCTATATGTTCTGGAATCCAGCCATGATCACAACATACCCTGAATTCATCACACAGAATGGTCAAACTCCTTCCTATTTTCATCTTGTGAATCGCACACTAACACAATCTAAACTATCTTTGAGAGCAGCTAACAAGCTTTCTTGTACAATGAAAAGGTAAGCTCTCCTTCACGTAGATCCACGTATTTGACCAGAGTTCCCTGGCCACACGTCCAGCAAATATTAGCAAAGATTTTCTGGTCAGCCAAGTGTGCAGGTTCTCTAAGTGCATCTTTATGTCTCAGCTTAGAGGGAGAAAACATTGCCATACATAGCACTGTGCATCTTTTTGTCTCAGCATAGTCAGAGAAAATATTGCCATACATAACACTGTGCATCTTTTTGTCTCAGCTTAGTCAGAGAAAACATTGTCATACATAGCACTGTGCATCTTGAACCATGTTATAAACTGCAATACACATGCATTATGCATCCTAAACAACATGTATACTGAAATATACATGAAATATGAATCTTATACCATGTAATACCTCGGACGATACGATATAGTTTTGACTGGGCACAATACACGAAAGAGTAGCTCTGTTATGTCCATGGAAAATATGATTTTACTTGGCCTTTATTCAGGTTTTGTATAACATGGGTGTCTTATGATGTCAGGGGTCTCCATTCCAGCTATATGGCAGCAGTCTGTAAACAATTGAGTTTGGACCAGAAAATCCAGGGATCAACATCATGAGCATCGATCGATGCATCAACCAAGTCAGCGAGTCTGACCACCCGATCCCATTAGTCGCTTCTTGCGATAAGCATGGGTTGATGAACACAATTCTAACCCAGAATTTTCATGGGTTCACAGATGCCTAAAGTGGATCTAACAGACCAAGGACCATAATCTTAGAAATAATCAGGAACTGGAGCCCATACAGAGAGGATCCTGGCATGTCTAAGGGACATAACTCTGTCTGAAACTACTGAGCCATCTGTGCACCCATCCTGTTAGGGCAAGTATAGGCTGCTGAAGACCAATTCTAACCCTGATCCTCACAGGTAACAATGATCTTAAGAAGCATACAGAAACAAGCGAGTGAATGATAATTAAATTAATTAATTAAACCTTGCTACATTTGTTTTGTTGGTTTGTTGTTTAATGCTGCAGTTTGTTTTAATGTTGCACCCAACAATATCCCAGCTATATCTGTAAATAAACTGTCTAGACTGAACAGGTGAGGTGAGGTGAAACTGGGTTTAACGTTGTGCTTGAGAATATTTCGCTCATATGACGACGTGCATGCGTGTGTATGTGTATGTGCGGCTGCTTGTACTAGCCCAGACTGAAGCTGGTTTTATAGTGCCAGCCCACTGAGATACCATGCCGCAGTGAAGCATGAATACCCCACTCAGACACAGTATACTGACTCCGAGCCGACCAGTCCTTGTTGTACCCATTAATTCCGAGGCAGGCAGGGACCAACAAGTACCATATTTTAACGTCTTTTGGTATGACGCGGTCGGGGATCGAACCCGCGACCTTCCGTTCTCTGGGCGGATGCTCTAACCACTACACCACGGAGGCGGTCCTAGACTGAACAGCCCATGACAGAGTCCAACTACACAATTGGGATATGATCTTATGCATGAACCAAGTCAGTGAATCTGACCACCTCACTCTGTTAGTCGCACGGACTGCTGACAACCAATTCTAACTCGATCCTCATGGGGCTTGCCATTATTGTCCAGGCAAGTAGCCTATGTATTAATTTCACATACCTACCCATCTTTCTCTACCTTACAAAATAGTTAACCATAAAATGTATGTACACAAAGGATCTCTGCATCACCCATCACACAGCTTCATTATTCATACAAACAAAATACAGTGGATGCTATTATACTGGGATGAAGCCCTTGGTACACTTAACGGTCCTTAGACACAAACAGACATCAACTGTTACATTCTATTCTCCACTGTGTGTTCATCCTGACGCAAAATACTGTTGCATAGTTTTTAAAAATAAAGACACATCCACAGAGCCGATCCTGGGCCTCTGAGAATCTAGATCAATAAAGAATAGCATCTGATTTCCAAAGTCACCCAGAGCATGAACAGATTTCCCTGTAGAACAGAAATTGATTCTAATTTTGTCTTATGCCTGACAAAAATATTTCTAACTACATTGAAATACTTAATGAAAATCCAAGGTAGGTCCCCCAAGATGGAAAAGCCACAGCCAAAATAGACTCCTATTACAAACTCTATAAACACGATAAAGACTGTATTTATTAAGGCACAGCTTTAAGATTTTCTGAAGAGAAATTGCATCTTTTCTTCTATCTGATTTTTACTTCATACTTATCTCTTCCAACCTCTGGGTTTATCTTGTCTGACATAGCCATTCAGCAGAGAGTACACTCAAAGCTGAGTGTGGTGTGTTTTTTACATTGATTATTAATACACAGACTGTCTTCATCACAGATACAGATCACCCAAAGTGAGTGACTGAGTGAGTGAATCAGTGAGTGAGTCAGTCAGTCAGTCAATCAGTTTGTGAGTCTTCATGACAGATACAGGTTACCCATCCAAGGTGAGAGAGAGTGAGTGTGTGTGTTTTAATGTCACAATGTCAAGACAAACAATATCAAGGGGACAATAAGAACAGCCTCCAGATATCAAAGTATCAACATTGTAGAAGCTTTAGTTGTCCTGATGGGAAACGCTTGAACCATTGTGCTAGTCTTCTGACTCCCATTCAGCAAGTAGCATGGACAGTGACAGTTAAAGCTATCACAAAAATAATTGGAACTCTCAGTACCTCAGTTAGGTGTATTTATTTCCACAACCCTTTGTCTGAACCAGAAATGTTATTGTGACCTTCCCCTAGCAGTTCCTACTACCTTCCCCCCTCATGATGACCATCAGGAACTGGTTGCTTGGGCAACCTGCCAAACACATGGACAAAGACATATTGCTACACAGGAACTACTTTCTGTCTGATCTGGTTGCTTGGACAACCTGCCAAACACATGGACAAAGACATATTGCTACACAGGAACTACTTTCTGTCTGATCTGGTTGCTTGGGAAACCTGCCAAACACATGGACAAAGACATATTGCTACACAGGAACTACTTTCTGTCTGATCTGGTTGCTTGGACAACCTGCCAAACACATGGACAAAGACATATTGCTACCAGGAACTACTTTCTGTCTGATCTGGTTGCTTGGACAACCTGCCAAACACATGGACAAAGACATATTGCTACACAGGAGCTACTTTCTGTCTGATCTGGTTGCTTGGACAACCTGCCAAACACATGGACAAAGACATATTGCTACCAGGAACTAATTTCTGTCTGATCTGGTTGCTTGGGCAACCTGCCAAACACATGGACAAAGACATATTGCTACACAGGAGCTACTTTCTGTCTGATATGGTTGCTTGGACAACCTGCCAAACACATGGACAAAGACATATTGCTACACAGGAACTACTTTTTGAATTGAATATGTCAGTGATTCCTGATATTACTGGGACTTTCTGTCTGATCTGGTTGCTTGGGAAACCTGCCAAACACATGGACAAAGACATATTGCTACACAGGAACTACTTTTGTCTGATCTGGTTGCTTGGACAACCTGCCAAACACATGGACAAAGACATATTGCTACACAGGAACTACTTTTGTCTGATCTGGTTGCTTGGACAACCTGCCAAACACATGGACAAAGACATATTGCTACACAGGAACTACTTTTTGAATTGAATATGTCAGTGATTCCTGATATTACTGGGAGGATGGGCTGTCATGTGAAGATTGGTTGAGTGTAGGTAAAATGGGAGTACATCATCAGGAAAATGAACATAATTATTATGTATCTGAGTTCCAAACTACCAGGAAATTGACTAGGTCACTTTAATAACATAGCATGATGTCCATGACAGATTTGAAACATTCAAGTTCACTTCTCTTGAAATCCCATCTCATTCTTACAGTCAGCTGCCACTGTGATCCAATCACTGGTGGATCTCAACACGTTAGCTGTATAGGAACTGATAATAACAAATTCTTGAGCCTTGAGGACAACATTAAAAGCAAACTTCAGTGTTTCCATAACAAAACACCAGAGAAAAAGAATCTTTCTTTCACGTATACCATTCAAAAAAGGTAGGGGATATTGGATTTACAAGATTGATAAACTGCAAATGATGAAGCCAAGGAGGAAACAGATGATGAAGAGAAATTAAAGGGAAATGTGACAATTTATTTCACTCCTTTGGAAATGTTTCATCTGTATGGATATATATGACTTTTTTCAGTGAGTGAGTTCAGTTTTACGCTGCACTCAGCAATATTCCAGCTATATGTGGCTGGTCTGTAAATATCTGCGCCAATTGGGATCCGATGAGTCTGGACCAGACAATCCAGTGATTGACAGCATGAGCATCGATCTTCGCGGTCACTGGCTAGTGGTATGCTCGTTGTATGCTAGTAAAATGGAATATCCCCTACTTTTTTTTGATGGTATATGAAAAAAAAAAAAAATGACACATATCCATGTTGTAACAACATATGGTCAAACAAAACCAATGTGGAGAAAATCATATATCTACATGTTATGGTGTTATAACAATTCAATAAGAAACACGCAGATTCCAACACTGGCATATTCTCATTGACCGTTCATATGAGTGAGTGAGTGAGTGAGTGAGTTGGGTTTTTACGCCGCTTTTAGCAATATTCAAGCAACATCATGGCAGGGGACACCAGACATGGGCATCACACATTGTACCCACATGTGGAATCGAACCCAGGTCTTCAACGTGAAGAGCTTTAACCACAAGGCTACCCCACGTTCTTATGACAACAACAAAAGATAAAATAATTAACTTTCTTTCTGTTAAAACTACCACTATCAAAATATTTCAAACATAATGCTATTTTTTATATATATTTTAATTTCTTCAAAATCTGATGATGGAATTTCCCCAAGACATTTCTACTGATTGATACATTTCAACATTTTGCAAATTAATCTTAACATTTGAAAGGTTAATCTGTTTTCTAATTAACATTCCAACTATGTTTCTTATAAACATTTTTCAACATAAGATGACTTAATCCAGACTACCTCGTCAAAACACTTACAACTGGTCTGCACTTAATTGAGCTACATAACATACGACCCAGTCATAATGGACATTGATTTCATCGGTGCTGTACAAACATGTTTTGGAATTATAACCATGATAACATCAATTTGGCTTCCATCATCAAAAATGCACTTGCCTCAACTATGTCAGGCCAGAAGCATATTATGCTGAAATGTCAGTTAACAATCTGTTCAACAGCTTGGCTGTTCAAAATCATTTAATGATTGTAATTCTACCATAGGTAGGAGTGCAGCCTCGGTGACCCGTAACATCAAAAACAGCCGTGAATGTTTAGCTGTGACTATGAAACATCTGTTCAGGTAATGCTCCATGTATCAAGGTGATTCAACATGGTGGACTATCTTTTAGCGTTAGGAGAATGAGAACAGGACGAAAAAAATAACATTTCAAGGTTATCCAAGGTCATTTTGAGTTAAGACATGAATGTGAACAGGATAAGCAACTGTTTAAAACATTACAACAAACTGAACTTCATTGAAATAATTATTAAATTAAAGGATGATAATAATTCATTGTTTCTGAATTTCCCATTTTATACAAAACAAATGTATTTTGTTCAGTTTGGATAATTCTCCCAGATTAACTGCCCTCAAAATTTACATTTCTTCATTGAAATGATTTTTTTTATTCATCAAATCAACACAATCCTGAGGAAATAGTTACTGACTCAATATCCATAAACTGATATCTTGAAACAAACAAAACTTTGTATCAAAATATTCCAAATTCCAAATTTCATCATGCTTCCAATTTTTGTGATGACCGTCATGATAACATTAAACCATAACATCCGTCCAAGAACGAAGAAATGTGGTTAGACTCCGGCCAGTACAACTTGTTCTGCTGATTGGTAACAAGATGTGTGTTTACAATCAATACAACAAACAATTAGCTCGGTAAAGCCGGCGAGGGTCAACAACGATCAGAGCCGAAATCCTAATTTGGTCAATCTGGTTTGCATTTTACAGAAGCGATTCAAAATGTTCTTGGAGAGTGTTGGATGTTGGCCTTCTTCCTGTAACGGCCACAAACTGGCTTCTTGAAAGCAAACATTGATTCAGTTGGAATCCAATCCATTGATTTACTTATCTGAACTTTGTGTCTTTTTTCTTTCATTACACATTGTGTATTAACAAGATTTTGTTCCCTGAAGTATGAAAAAGTACAGATCCAGTATTAAACTGATGTAGTAGAAAACACTTTTAAAACAACCTCTTGACATTACAAAGGAAGGGATAAAATAAATTCCTTAGGAGCCAAATGATGAGCCAAATTATAGCGGTAAGGAAAATGTTGAAATATTGAAATAAAAATGTCTAAAGAGGTCCACAGTGCTGAGAACTAGTCTCTGTTTCTTTCTTTTATTGTCCATTTTACCCTCTACATAATTACATGTAGAAGACTAAGTAAACAATGATTGTAAAATGCTGATTTTATTAACTTCAAGTAATCCAGCCATATCACCAGGTACTTCCATACACTGCATCCATTTGGGGAATTGAACCCTGGGCTTTCTGCATGAGCAACAAACACTTTTTTTATTGAGAGGACTACCCCAACCCCCAACCCCCCACTCGCCCTAATCAAGGAAACATAATGAGTATGACGAAGAACATGCATTTTAAAGCAAGTCCCATTTGTGTAATTATTTTACAGACACGACTACAATAGATACCACACACACAAAAAATAAATAAAAATTCTTTGCTTATGTTCTTAAACGTGTCTTTTTACAATTTTTGTCTTTGATTTTATGTCTTCTTCAATGGGTGAACAGCTCAAAACATCCAGTGTGTAACACAACAAACCAAACCTTTAAGCCTAATGGAGCCACAGAATCCAAGTCAACAAGATAGTTTCAGCCCAATCACCACCTAATACAGGTAGACATGTCTATAGTGCCAAGCAAATGCTATCTGGGTCAGGGATTAATTGGTGTGTCCCAGGATAACATAACAATACACTGCTCAGTCTCACAATGAGCCCCTGTTGTCACAGCTCCCCAACAGGCCCAGCAGATAATATGTTATAACTAATACCACCCTGTCACCAGGAATTCCGACTTTGGTAAACAGCATGGAATGGTGTGTCGCCACGGACACTAGAAGCAACTATATATATCTGTGTGTTGCTTCTACAGCTTGTAAGAAAATAATGTACTTTATGGATGACAAGTTCTTTATTATATATGATGCGACGTTTCGGTATAGATTCTGATGCTGTTGTCAAGAAAGAGTGTTTCCACAGCTTGTACTATAACTGTAAAACTTACATTTAAATGATGAATATCAAAAATATTTTATGAATCAAAATTTAAAAATATGCCCGCAACTATAAATATCACTCAGAACCATGCTGAGTATCATAATCGGAACATGATTGTGTTTAACTGAATGTAAATACATGCCTCAATCAGCACCAAAAACAGATTCCACAGATATAATACAGTAAGACGACATGATCAAATATTGTTTATAACCATGTTGGTTGTATACATGCTTTGCGTCTCTTAGCCATAGCCTTATATACTCGTCTATACCGGTTTCATCACCAATGATGAGATAAAACACAATATCTGACAAGTTGATAAATAATTTCTTCCTCTATCCGGCTTACATCAGTGTGAGCGGCACTGCGCTATGGAGTATCAGCAATTGTCCATCGTCTCCTCCCCACACAGACAGGTCTGCAGGAATGTTTGATTGTCTTGCCCCGGAATGCTACTGTCTACTCAGGAAACAATGGGGCAACCACGTCCATTGTCCAGCTCTCCAGATCTATCCCTTTCATGCTAAAATAACCACTGGTCATTATGACACCTGCATGAGAGCTACCGCAGTCCAGATGAATATTTACCCAGTGCGTTGAAAGTAGGCCTCTGTTACTCTCCGTTGTACAGATCAAAGTCACGTGATGAAACAACAAATACGTGGGATTCGGGCAGCCAGTTAAGGTGTTGGTATGTAGACTATTATAATTACACTTTTCATGAGTTTTCTGGAGTGGACAAATGCTGGTTTATAATGCAGATAGCTATATTCCAGTCATTCTACAACCACACCAATGACTGTTCGGACTCTGCAAACCAGTGACCGACACCATGAGCAACAATTCAGTGAGTCAGGGATCCAATCAGACAATCCACAAACGTTAACTTCCTGATCATCATGAGTGGGTGCCAACAAGCATTGGTAATAATAAATTATTCTTACCCAGGTCCAAGATTTCTGATCGGTTGCTTGATTTGCTATTGTGTGGCAAATGGTTAACCCGCTGTGCTTGTGTAGAAGTACAATTACAGATGTCATACAATAAAGAAGGTGCCCAGCATAGTTTGATGATAAGAATTAGATTTTGTTAACAAGCCTTATTGTGCTTCTAACAATACAGGAAAGCCTAAATAGACCAAAAGGCTGATTTTAAGGAATCAACCAGGCTGATTTCTAACATTTGAATTTATACATTTATCTTCAGAAGACGTAGACATTGATGAAGACAGAAAAAAATGGTAAAATTATCACCTTGTCACATTAGATATTCTCTGGAAGTTAAAAATTCATATGTTTCACCCATTTTAGCCTCAAGACATCAAAATTAATGTTGTCATGATGTCTGGTTGAAGATTTGCTAAAAACACTGGTCTCAAAGATAATGGGACGGTATCGGTTACAAAAACATCTTTTGCCTGACCGATACCCATTACTCTCTGTACTTCAGACCATGTCCTATTACACACATCTCTCATAGTACAGTTTGCATTCCAAAGTGTACATCCAACACAATAGTCAACTTGCCCACACCCACCCACGTGAAGGCGACGTGGATGTGTCAGTTGTTTAGGGTATGTGTTTACACACATCGTAGGACAGGACACAGACTATTTCTGTTGTTGGCCTTTTAAGTACTTCAACTCTGTTTGGTTATAACGGTTATGGCTGCTAATAGATCACCTGAAAGAAGTAACCGGAAATGTAATGATCAATGAAATGGATCCTAACCACTTAAATGCATTTATTTCGCAAGAGTTCATCAATCGGGAACAAAATCAGCTGTCACATGGCTTTATAATGTGGTGGAACTCTAAACAACACGGAAAGCATCAATATTGTGGGAGGTTTATGAGAACTGTTTCTTTGGATTCACATTTTTTGTTCTTTGTGTAACGGTAGATTTTTCAAAAACTCAAATGTCAGGAAGCTCCACTCATGTGAGCCTGGAAATGAGAGATCTGGGTTCAAGACTATCAACATCAATATTGACACAATATCAACACTGGGACAAGTTTAAGAGAAAAGTGTTTCATGAATAAGCAGATAACACATATCCATTTCCAAAAACATCTTCTATAAATGTCAAGTAAATCACCTTCAAAAAGCTTGGATGTAGGCAAAAGAAGAGTGAGTGAGTGAGTTTAGTTTTACGCCGCACTCAGCAATATTCCAGCTATATGGCGGCGGTCTGTAAATAATCGAGTCTGGACCAGACAATCTAGTGATAAACTGCATGAGCATCGACCTGGCAATTGGGAACCGATGACATGTGTCAACCAAGTCAGCGAGCCTGACCACCCGATCCCGTTAGTCGCCTTTTACGACAAGCATAGTCGCCTTTTATGACAAGAATGGGCTGCTGAAGACCTATTCTACCCCGGATCTTCACGGGTCGGCAAAAGAAGATCGTCCAGTGGTTGGTGTATATGGATCCCTACTGGTACAACAAACTGTCACGACAGCTGACTCATGTACATTCTATCACATCCATCTACCAAACAAAGACCTGTTGCCATACTCAAAACATTTCGCTAAAAGCAGATTCCATTGGATAATTTGACTACATCCTATAGTCTGTTTGCAGTGAAAACATACCGATGAATTTCACCTTAAACAAAAAAGTAAATCAAATAAAGTGAAATTAAGATTGCGGATCCTCATAATTTTACCTTGCCAATTGAACATTTAAATCTCAGAATTTTATTCAACTTAGGATAAAAGTTGTTTTTCAGACGATCATAGATTCAAATCGCTATTATTGGTTTGTATTACAAGGGAGTAAACGCAGTAATTCGAACAGTTGTACAAATGCATGAGCAGTACGTGATGAGCGTTAAATTAGACCAACCCTACTTCTTCTCCGTGTTTCATTTAATGTGCATACCCACTTGTAATACAAAACAACATTAGCGATCTGAAACTATGATCGTTTGTTAAACAACTTTTATCCTAAGTTGAATAAAATTCTGAGATTTAAATGTTCAATTGGCAAGGTAAAATTATGAGGATTAGCAATCTTAATTTCACTTTATTCGATTTACTTTTTTGTTAAAAGTGAAATACATCGGCACGCTTTCACTGCAAACAGTCTATAAGCATGTGTAATAACTAATAGTGAAGTTACCAATGTTTTCCAAATGAAATCAGTACATCCTGCCCCACCTGTGGCATCCATAACAAACACATGCAAAGACAAGTCAATTAAAATGGGAACAAATTAATAAGAATTGCATAAAACAACATTTCTTAAAACTAATGTGCTAAATTTGGAAATGACATCCACATGTCTACCTTAACACTTCTTAAAGCCTTTTACAAAGGCTAACAGATTTCTCAACAATACTTGCTTTACAATACAGGGGATGACTGAATGTATCTGTAACCTTCCGTCTGATCACTGTAGCCAGTGGTTAATAGAATGAGCAACAATCCATGCCTTCTGGGTACAATAACACACAATCTGAAATCTGTTTCTTTGGTAAAATTGTTTTTAATTATTTTGTAAAGATTGCTGACTGACCATAACATATGATTGTCATTAATGAGGAAATTGCTGATGGAACATTTCCATTTGATCATACAAATGTAATGAATTTTATCAAGCACCCTTTTCACTTGAAAGAAGCTATTGCGACCTTGACCTTTCCTAAAATACCACAACATCTTTACTTAAATGGGGCTTAAATGGGGCTTAGATGAGACTTAAATGTTAATCGAAAGTGCACTCTTTGTTCAGTAATGAATAAGATGCCCTTGCACCGGCATAACCTTCTGGAGTACTGTATATTGACAATGGCATTGGATCACATCCTCCTTCTGGTCCATAGTGCAGTCATAGTGTCATATCAAGCATCCATAGAGATGAATGGCTACAAGCACGCTGCTGTCAGCAATTGTCCAATTATAACACATAAGCTTGTATATAATCATGTCTTGGATAGGAAACCAGTGTTTGACAGGACGTACAATATGCAATCAAGGCCGTCTGGTCATACAGACACATTGTTTGTCAGTAATATTTAACTCCCCAATTATTAACATGCCTGTAATATGATGGTGGTAGATACAATATCAAGTATAGACCGGTCATCCTGTGATTGACGTCATGAGCATCTAGTCAACTGGGATATGCATAAACCAAAGTCTGAGCACCCTCCTTCATGGCCTCTTCCATCAGTTCCTGAAGACCAAATCTAAACTGGAAGACACACACCAGAATCCTCCCAATCCCCATTAGCCAGTCCAAGCACATTCCACTGCGACCTCAGATGCATGAGATTTGAATGTACTGGGGAAGCAGTTATGTTCTGAACCATGAAAACACAGGTCAGAATTGGTCTTCAGCAACCCATGCTTGTTATAAGAGATGACTAACTGGATTGGTTGATCAGACTCTATGATTGATAGATGTAGTTTGATGCTCATGACGTCAATCACTGAACTGTATGCTTCACATTTATGTACAGATCACCATAATATAGATGTAAAATTGCTGAGTCAAACAAACTACAAACAAAACAAAAACATTTTGTCCTCTATAGTACATCTTCACTGACGTAGAAGTGAGTGAGTGAGTTTAGTTTTACGCGGACTCAGCACTATTCCAGCTATATGACGGCAGTATGTAAATGATTGAGTCTGTACCAGACAATCCAGTGATCAACAGCATGAGCATCGGTCTACGCGATTGGGATATGATGACATGTGTCAACCACGTCAGCAAGTCTGACCACCCGATCCCGCTAGTCACCTCTTATGACAAGCATGGGTTACTGAAGATCAAGTCTAACCCAGATCCTCGTGGGTTTATGTAAGATGAAGAATAATAAGCCTCACCTGGAATGAAGGAGTGCAGTGTATTGGTGCTGACTTTGCTGGTTGTGGCCACATGACGGCGGTTGGCACCCTCGAAAACCAGAAATAGTTGTGCATCTTCTGGGAAACTAGTATCTTCTGTCAAAGCCACAACAATGGTGCCACCTCCCTTGAGAAACAAACAAACAAATTATGTTCAATTTCAACAGATTAAAAAGCCAATAGTATTTACTACCATTTTTGACAGTAATCCTTCTTTTCATAACAAAGTCAGAATACTATCTTTGAAAGAAACACCGTTTTGATAAAACAGACCTTGAAAACAATATAATTTTTGTTAGAAAACATTCATTTCCTTAAACCCAACTGTAAAAAAGTGCAATTCACAAACAGCCATTACTTTAAAAGCCAATTCCAATCCTGCAAATTGGGCCCTAACCCATTGTAATGCTTGCTTTCCATTAAGACGGCAGTGTTTGATTGCAGTAACGAGGCATGATGGGAGTAACTCCCACAATGCTTCATACCAAACAAAAGGCGGCAATCAACACATTCCTCTTATTAGGTGTCTAACAACCAATGATAGTTCTGTAGATGCCACAGGAATCGGGACGCTGGAAAGGTCACAGCTGGTTCCATGCACAATACAAAGACTCACACCAAAAGCATTGTATATGACATTTATGGTGACAATTCTTATCTAACATATAACACATATCTCATATAGCACATATTTGATTTATAATAATTAATTATTTAGTCATCTTTTCACAGCTATCCTGTCAAAATAATTAAACAAGACCCTTGTGTATTACAATCAACCTTACAGCCAGTTGAAACCTTTGTTTATCATCATCTCTGCTGAAGGAGCTGGCTGACTTGCCAGGTGGTTAAAGCATTCACTCTCCAATACTCCAAAAGGGTACAATTTGTGAAGCCAATTTCTGGTATTCTCAACCATACAGTTATGAATATTGCCAAACGTGTCATAAAACCATACCCACTCACTCACTCACTCACTCACATCTGTAAATTTACATTGCAAATTTTGCAACACTATCATTTTTATGGGATCAGTTTCCCTGACAACATGGACATTTACACAAATAAAAAGAACATGAATAATGCAATATGTTGAATTTATTTACAATTTTCATTACTCTCTATTTTCAAAAGCTAAAACATCCTAGTCCAGCAATGAAGAACAAGGGAGACAACTCAAGTAAGGTTCAGGTTCTAACAAGAATGAGTCAGAGCTTGCTTCTAATTGGCAAACACGGGGTGGGGGCAGACAATCAGCTGGACTAACATTGTTGTACCATCACAGCCCTATCTAAACCCTCAATAATGAGGCCTAGGCAGTCAGACATAGTTGTTCTCTACTTGTGACGTCCATGACACTGACAACAGTTCTGATAAGATGGTTGGTCAATACAGACAACATAAACTATGAGGCATTGAAAAATAGAAGGTTCTGAAGCTCACCTGCTGTCTGCTAATTTATTACTTGACTAACATAAAGTCACATCCTATGTTACAATACAAATTTTCACAATAATACATACAGAGTTATTCAATCATGAATAGTGAGTGAACTTGGTTTTATCCTAGTAATGTTGCAAGGGGAAGAGGTGAGGTGAGGTGAAATTGGGTTTTACGTCGTGCTTGAGAATATTTCGCTCATATGACAACGTGCATGCGTTTGTATGTGTATGTGCGGCTGCTTGTACTAGCCCAGACTTAAGCTGTTTTTTATAGTGCTAGCCCACTGAGATACCATGCCGCAGTGAAGCATGAATACCCCACTCAGACACATTATACTGACTCCGAGCCGACCAGTCCTTGTTGTACCCATTAATGCCGAACGCCAGGCAGGGACCAACAAGTACCATATTTTAACGTCTTTTGGTATGACGCGGTCGGGGATCAAACCCGCGACCTTCCGCTCTCCGGGCGGACGCTCTAACCACTACACCACGGAGGCGGTCTGCAAGGAGAAGAACCATGAATAGTGAGATAACTTGGTTTTATCCCAGCAATGTTTCAAGGGGAGGAAGGGGATTCCTAAGAATAAGCTATATTCATTATTATGGGAAGGCGCCAAAGGTTAATAAAACAGACTAAAAGTTTGGATATGGAGAATGTGTAAATATTAAATCAAATTTTAAAAAATATCAAATGAAATTTGAAAAGTAAATTTCAAGTCAGCCCAATGCAGTTGATCAACTAACCAATCAATTTCTTTTATTTATAACTCTGCCCCCACATGCTCTTACTCCCCCACCCCAACAAAAAGAAGAACAACCCACACTACTGTTATCTAACAGGTTGATAATAAAAGGACTGGGTGTTGTGCAAATCTCTATATTTACGCAATTTGCAAATCAGGTTTAATTTTTTACCTCAATAAACACAAAGAATACTGAAGAGAATTCTAAATAAATCTAAAAGTACATGACACTGGACGAACAAAAAACGGCATGACACAAGCCAGCTTGACCTCTGGTCAGGTGATCCACATCTGCAGATAATCAACTTAAAAAAAGAGTGCTGTAAGTCGCAGGTGACCAATAGATCCTCACTTTGTCTCAACAAGGCAATGCCAACCTACACTGGATGTTCCATTAGCTGGACAGGCAGGCCCTGCCTAATATTGACAACACCATCAAACATTACCAAAATGAGTTCCAAAGATTTCCGCTACCGTCTCTAAAACTGGTCCCCAGGAGAGCTTGTGATTGGCTGACGACATTCCCAGTCAGACAGGAAATAGGAGACAAACCTACACAATCTGGGGAAGCAATGGCTGACCTTTGCCAGGGGATGCTAAACCATGAGTGATTGGCCCTTCGGGAAGACTGACTATCTCCACGTCCACCTACCACATGTGGATTCAACCTACACACACTATCCTTTACTGTTTTTCCTTCATTTTTTTGTTTGTTGATCTCCGAAACTATTGACCACCTTCAAGACACATTGAGTCTGGCTGTCACATTTACGGAGGCTACTGGAGCTATTGGTGAAATGGCTGCTTATCAAGGTTGAACTAAAGCTAAAATTGCTTTTACTATTGAAAACACTGATAGAGATAAACCAAAGAGTTATAAACAATAAAAACGTCAACCATTAACCAAATTACATAAATTGTGTGTGTATCATTTTGTAACAGACTGGATCTACATACAACATAAATTTCAATCATATCCAATATCACGTTCACTTATAAACACATGGATATGATTTCAAAATAATTTGTGCAATTTTGTTCATAACAAATTTCAAACTGCTGTCCTTAAAGAAAATCAATATCTTTTAATACCGCAGTATAAACCTAATTCGATATTATGTCTTTCCCCTTCAAGACATTGTATTTTCCACTTTCAACCTGAAATCCTGTTTCAGAAAAATAGTTGAAAGTGTTCTCTGTTTCATTTCAGCATGATTCCAGTCATATTTGGTTTTACTCAATGAGAGAATAAAACCAAGAACTTTCACGTGGAGAACCAGCCCTGTAATCACTAGGCTGCACCACCAACCTCACTTCACAAGCGCGGAAGGTCGGGGTTTCATCCCCGACCGCGTCATACCAAAAGACGTTAAAATATGGTACTTGTTGGTCCCTGCCTGGCGCTTGGCATTAATGGCTACAACAAGGACTGGTCGGCTCGGAGTCAGTATAATGTGTCTGAGTGGGGTATTCATACTTCACTGCGGCATGGTATCTCAGTGGGCTAGCACTATAAAACCAGCTTCAGTCTGGGCTAGTACAAGCAGCCGCACATACACATACAAACGCATGCACGTCGTCATATGAGCGAAATATTCTCAAGCACGATGTTAAACCCAATTTCACCTCACCTCACCTCACTTCACAACAAAAGGTTCATGAAGTCGATGATTGTGAGTGAGTATTGTTTTATGCAGCTTTTTCTGTTTAACACACACTCAGCAGTATTCCAGCAAAATAGAAGCGGTCTGTAAATAATATAGTCTGGACCAGTCAATCCAGTGATCAACAGCATGAGCACTGATCTACGCAAGTGGGACACAATGACATGTGTCAACCAAGTCAGCGAACCTGACCACCCGATCCCGTTAGTCGCCTCTTATGACAAGCATGGGTCACGGAAGATCAATTCTAACCTGGATCTTCACGGGTCTGTTCATTATATCAGGAACAGCCTTCAGTGTGATGAATTCTTTTACCACTAAACTACAGCCCCACTTCTCATGAAGGAATATACTCACATAGACAGGTGCTTCCTTCGGTGAAAATGCCATTCGACTCTCTTCTGGAAAAACAAAAGAAAAGAAACATCAGACATGCAGTAATGTCTCAATCCAACAGGTGCTTTGTAAACATTTAATGGAGCACAGTGTTTATAAGATCCACATCCAGGAGACATGAACTGACACAGGAACACAGAGACAGGCAGGGCTCCACATAAGGGTCATATCTGCGTATATACAGATATAAAATATGCACAATACAGTAGGAAATAATTTAGAAAACTTAGCAGATACGCACCGCAGAAATGGTGTACGGTCTTAGAATTATTTACAGACGTATTTATCTGAAATGATATTGTTTTTTGGTTTTTTACCTGTTTACACAAGAGTAGCAATGTTGTGGTGCATATATGAAACGAAACACAAGCTTACTGATACTCCATTAAATTCCATTCAGTACTCTAAATGTACACTTAAGGTTTTCCAGTACTCCAATATTGAAAATATAAGGAGTACATACTCCTGATGTTGAAAAATTATCTGAAGCCCTGGACAGGGGTACATATACAGACACAGGGGTACATACACACATACTTGGACAGAGTCACTTTAAAACAGATGCATGGACACTGAGACATAAGGACAGACACAGAGACACAGACACAGGGGTACATACACACATACCTGGACAGAGTCACTTTCAAACAGATGCATGGACACAGGAACACAGAATGAAGAATACAGGGACACAGTTACAAGAACATGGTGACAGAACAGGGACAGAAGGACAGACACCTTGACATAGGGGCGACCACAAAGGAGGAACAGACAAATTGACACCGGAACAGGGTCAGAAACAGGAAGACAGATACAAGATAAGCCACAAGAACACAGACACAATGACAAGATAGACACAAGGACAGATGGATGGACGTTGGGACACAGACACAGAACAGACACCTTGACATTAGGGGTGGGTATTGCAGAGAATTTTCACATTGCGATCTATTGTGATGCAAAAGCATATATTGCGATATGTTTTGCAATATATTGCAAGATGGGTTTTTTAACAAAAATCTACTTATAATCGAGTTAATGCTTGATTCATAAAGCAAAACCACAACAAAATCACTATGCTTGATTAACCTTAATCAAAACTTTTAATGATGGCAAAGTACAAATGTAAATAATATTTGGAACAAATGAAACAAGGAAAAGAACTTAACAATCCAGTTAAATGTAATTTTCACCACGATCATTCCCCCACCCTTACCACAATTTCCACAATCATCAAGATTTCCAAGTGTTACGAAGTTTTCCGAATGCATGTCAAAATACCGGTTTTCGATCAGCCTTTCACAATACTTACCGTTTTCATGTGTGAATCAGTAAATACCAGTAAACCGGTTATATTACGCAGCCCTACTTGACATAGGGATGAACACCAGGAGGAACAGAGGAACAGACAAATTGACCCAGCAACAGTAACCAAGGGACAGACACAAGGACGGACACAAGGACAAGGACACATGGGCAGAAACATCAAGAGGAAGTGCCATCTTCAGTGGTTTCAGAGCAGAAGATATCACATTTAAGATACACGCAAGCTGTTCAGCCTTGTATCTCATGTCAGACATATCTAAGTATATATACATGATAAATAAAGGTAAGAAACTTACACACTGTTTAAGTGCTGGAGTCTGAACGTGTCCTTGACATCATTTCAGTAGATTTTAATTGAAATATATGGAGTATTGTTAGATAAGCTTATCTGTTAATACACTGAAATAGACTGAAATAGACTGCAGTCAGCTCAGGATTCAAACTGGGTGATATGGTTACAGACTATCATTTGTAATATATTTTTTTCTCAATCCCGAACAACCGGTGAAATGAAATATTGCATACTAGAAAGTCCACATTACTTTATCCATCATTCACAAACATTTTCCTTTTAAAGAAACTTAAGATTGAAGCTATATTTTGTAACTAAATGATTATATTTCCCCTGTCATATAGGTATACTTTATATAACTGTTTCACACCAGTCTACCAGCGTACCTTCCTTAACATCAGAAATAGTGAGTGAGTGAGTTTAGTTTTACGCAGCGTTAAGCAATATTCAAGCAATATCACGCAAGGGACACCAGAAATAGGCTTCACACATTGTACCCATGTGGGGAATCAAACCCGGGTCTTTGGCATGACGAGCAAACACTTAAACCACTACTCTACCCCACTGCCCCTCAGAAATAGTGAGACAGTGAGCTCAGGTTCAAGGTCATTGCTCTTACAGTGAGTGTGTGTGGTTTTACGCCGCTTTTAGCAATATTCCAGCAATATCACGGCGGGGGACACCAGAAATGGGCTTCACACATTGTACCCATGTGGGGAATCAAACATTGCTCTTACATAGAAATATGCATCTACATGAGTGCATGAGGGTTTCTTGTACAACTCTGGACAATTGCCAGTGTTACAGAATGAGCCCAAGGAGATACATTGCTATAGCTTAATATGGATACAAACCTAGACACGGTATAGTGACTCTGACTAGATAGGTCTTGTCATATCCCGTTAAAACCAAGCACCAGGCAAAGCAACAAAAAGTACTACTTTGTAAAATCTTTTGGTATGATATGTTGAAGGATTAAACCAGCGTTTTACGCGACACACAAATATGCGTTCAGTGTGCACAAATTAGGGAATGGATGAAACCCAAAAATACTGTGTCCGAAGAGATGCACAAAGATACCTACCATGCGTCAGTAGTTATGTACGTCTGTAATATCATCCATCAGTCATGACCACTGTCCACATGACCACTGATTCATTCCCGGTTCGGAGGTAATTATCTGAACCTACACGACAACACCATTTCAGTACTTTACAGGGCCTCATATCACTGACCAGGACCTGTAACACTTCTCGAAGGGGTTCCCTGGACCTCCACTTTCATAAGTCAAGATAAAACCATGATCAAACCAAAGGCCTTTCCCGACAATTCTTCATCCACTAGACCACCGAAGCAGTCCAGAAAAAGTTGAACCAAAGTGGAATAAAGAGTGACCTATTCTTGGGTCCAGTTGTCGATAAAATTTTGTTTGTTTGTTCTTTCAAGCTAACCAAAATACCACAAAGTGTAACACTGCCACACAGGCAGATCAAATATGGCCGCAACTACCTGATGGATGTCGTTCCTGCACCATTGCATTATTGGGTTAAAGGCGCTGTTCATGTGGCGCAATCTAGGACTGGGTAAATATTTTGGGTTGGGGAATGATAAAGATGACATGTTGCCGGAAACCAGCGTCTGTTTACAGGTGACCCTAATAAAGCAGTTCTACAAAAACATTGGAACCAGTAAACAACGCAGGTGATCGATGGAACACAACCAGTTCCCACAGATTAACTTGCCCACTTCTTGAAAACAGTATCTTGGTTAAATCTTCTAAAATACATTACAACGAATGGCTAACATTTCAAGAAGAAGATATTATTTATAAGATTTAGATTATCTCTTCTATAAGTTTACAAGCAATGATGACATTTTAAGATGGCATATTTATATAAATTTATCAGATGCATGGGAAAAATTCTAACTTGTACATATCAGCTTGAAAAAATTATGGGATGTATGGTTTACTAAAAGATTATTTTATCCAAAAGAAGCTAAAGAAAAAATGTGGCTGCTGAAATTAATCCCAACATACATCATTCAGTGACGTTTGCCGGCAGACATGTCAATCACTGATGTATATCATGTAGGGACCATACATCATTGCGTATATCTAAATTTCACATGTCAACATATAGTGATGAAGTTGTGGACGAAGATAATTGACAGGAAGGTGAGAGGTTTAGGTGGGCATGCCATGTGAGGTCAAGTGTCACGACCTCTGTGTAATCCAAACACAAGTGCCTCAGTATGTACACATTGTGAAACAGTGATATTGTGGGTGATAAAGCGCGGCAATGGTCTGCCATAAAAGCCAGGTAAGTATAAACAGGTCAGCCAGGTAAGTATAAACAGGTGATAATAGATACATCATACAGGTCGACAAGGGAACAGTCAGCGATGACAGGAGGTTATCACTGCTATCAACACCCCTAAGCCTTTAACTAAACCCACTGTGTTGGGAAGATAGTCAAACACTTTCAACCATGAAGGCAGGCAGGCACGCAGGCAGGCACAGAGGCAGGCACGCAGGCAGACATCTTGAGACATCTTGAGTCATCAAAAACAACAATAAAATAGTCTTGTTTCTCACAACTTAAGTTAAACTACCATCCTGACCTTTTCAGAACCTTTAAGACGAGAAAAGATTGCCAGAGCATACCTTGTTGATATTTTCTCTGTACACATTAAACTTGGACACACAAACTCTCCCTATCTTACTAATCCGGCTATTCTACAAACACCAAGTAGAGGCATACATTAAGTCTGTACAATGTGCCAAAGTATTGGACTTTCACTGAACCATCTTCAGATGATTCAGAAATTCAAGCATCACATTTCTGATCATTTATAAGCAGTACTTAAGAGAGAGTGAGTGAGTTGGGTTTTATGCCACTTTTAGCAATATTCCAGCAATATCGCAGCACACCAGGAATTGGCTTTACACAATGTGCCCATGAAGGAATCAAACTTGTGTCTTCAGTGTGACAAACGAACGCCTTAACCGCTAGGCTACCCCACTGCCCCCAGTACTTAAGAATAACATAATATAAAAATATTGAGACTACAAAGATGACATTTTCAAATTCATTAAACAAAATCTATGCCTAAAAGGTCAAAGGACCTTCCCTATCAAGGTTTAACATGCTTTTTATTTTATTAATGTTTTATTCATGTGCATGCACTGGTGTGTGACTGTTTATACCATTCCAATTACTTTTGGATATATAGTGCTTGTGTTACTGAGATAATGTGCTATTGTTTAACATGAATATCTCACTCAAGACACACAACAGCCCCGAGGGGCAGTGTGGTAGCCATGTAATTAAAGTGTTCGCTCGTCACACGATTTGATTCCCCACATGGGTACAATGTGTGAAGCCCATTCTAGTGTCCCCCTGCTGTGATATTTCAGGACTATTGCTAAAAGTAGCGTAAAACCGAACTCACTCATTCACTACAACACCTCTGAGCTGACCAGGTCCTGATTTATCCCCTAAACGTCTACAAAAGACAGCATAATAAGAAATACCATCTTTTGTGTCTTTTTGTATGACATGACTAGATAACTGAACCAGATTTTAAACCAGACTAAAAAGACAATCCTTCCACTTCAAACTAGTACACATCCTTTACATCATTGAAAAAAGTACAGTAGAATACTTTCATAACGAACACGGATATAACAAACTGACGGCTATAGCAAACTGTTCTAAAAGTCCCTAATAAACCTTATATTATCTTATAAGAAAGTGAATAGCGAACTACGGATATAACGAACTAATTTCAGTGGTCCCTTGGAGTTCATTATAAAGGTATTTTTCTGTATTTAAAACGAAACATAGTTTGAGAGCGTATGGGCTCATGAAACAAAAGTTTACAGTAAATATTTAGTTTCTGACAATGAACATGGGATTTATGAGACAAACATGATCCATGGTACTTTTGTGTTTGAGTATACATCACAGACACAAGGCCTAATACAACTGGTATTTTTAAGTAGAATTTACTGAAATTTAATGTGCCAAAATAAAAGAGTATGTATGATTCATTTTTAAAATTGGTGGATTTCATTCTGCCACTACCTGGACAATAAGTAGTAGTACTTTAGGAAGTTAATCCTGTCATAGTACCATTTTCAAGCATATTTTAAAAATGTTCTGTGCCTTTGTGTAGTTACAATGTTTACATGTTCATTTTCAATGTGTTTGTCCAGTTTACTTTAGTTAAAACAAAATATTTTTTTCTGAGTGAGGCTTTCAGGTGCCAAGAACTTATTTCAACTTTGCCAAAATGTTTTTTCCATGCAATGCAAATCCCCAGTAGTACAGTTTTAAGAAGGATCATGTTAAAGTTTTCTTGGGCATTGGAAACCCGTGAAGATCTGGGTTAGAATTGGTCTTCATCAACCCATGCTTGTTGTATTTAAAGGCAACTAACAGGATCAGGTGTCAGGCTCGCTGACTTGGTTGACACATGTCATCGCATCCCAATAGCATAGATCGGTGCTCATGCTATTGATCACTGGATTGTCTGGTCCAGACTGGATTATTTACAGACCGCCGCCACATAGCTGGAATATTGCTGAGTGTGGTGTTAAACAACAATCAATCAAAACTTGGACATTGGAGGAGCATGGGTGACCAGGTCATTTGAGGCTATGGATTTTGCTATGTAGAGTTGTGTCCCTTGGGCATGTCGGGAACCGATGACCATGGGTTCAAATCCCACTTCAGCTTGATTATGTTTCTAAATCTGTCACAACCATACTCTTTCTCACGGGTTTCACTGAAGCGGTAATGTCTGAGACCTGCATCACTGTAAGCTTTTCTTCCACATTTATCTGACATGCAGCGATTCAGCTGGACTTTTCAAACCCAGCTCGATCTATGGCCTTATACCAACCAGACAAACCAGTATATGCACAACAAGGCAGTGTAGCCAACATGAGCGTGGTCACGTCAGTCCGGTCTTGCACATACTGCCATCAATCACCATTCGGACCCAAACACTGACAGCAACTGAGACTGTCATGGCTGCTTGTCATGGGCAGATATGGTCATTACAGACTGATTCAGCTGCATACACTGGTGTTAATTCCAGACCAGACCTTGAACTTAAACTCCTGACTGCCAATACTGACAGTTGATTAAAGGCCGTCCCTGGTGGCTGGGCAGGACACATCGTTTGGAGAACCAGGATAACTTGATCTAACACAACTTTGAGCAATATCTCACTTATATCACAGCCTAAGCGTAAATATTGAGGGTGCTGCAGGTTATAAAAGACTTTGTGCAAGCTGACCCTGGTGTCTGAATATGAGGTTCAATCTGAGGTTCTTTGTTTTTTTCATGTATCGCATTCGGTGCAGGTACTTACAAAGTCTTTCTCAGTAACAACCGGATGCCCAAAAATATTTAAGAAATATGAACAGATTGTTGCCATGGTCACCACCCCACAGACTTTTTTCCAAGAATCTGACAAATTATATCACTAGAGATACACTCAAAAGATATGACAATTATTAGTTATAGTTTGATTGATACAAAAAGTGAGTGAGTTAGGTTTTATACCACTTTCAGCAATATTCCACTAATATCACACCATAGGAAATGAGAAATGGGCTTCCCACATGGTACCCATGTGGGGAATCGAACCCGGGCGTAATGAGCAAATGATTTCGCCACTAAGCCACCCCACCGCCCCTGGGAGAAGATTTCATTATAAAACATAAAAAACTATGCTGGTATCAATATGTAAAAAGGTGTTGAAAAAGAAATGTTTTCAGAGATGACACCGATTCAAGATGGCCGACAGATGATACAACATACTGGTGTGTAACCTGTCTGTCGGTACTGCATGCATCCAGACAGCGGAGGGAGGATTCGTGTTAAACACAACACACTAAACTTTCTTCTGGTACAGTACCACCAAAGTAACTAAGATACATAAACTGGCTGTGATGGACATTTGATGGCCACTGTTAAATAGGCCTGAGCCTGAATCATCATTAAACGGACATAAAGCTACTATTTACTGCCCGGCCTACACAGTCTGGGGTCATTTGTACCAATGATGCTTATTGTTCAAACTGGGCATCAAGATTTACAGTTCATCCTGTGCTGCAGGACTGTGATTTCAACAACTGATTCTAACAACTTCATGTGAAATGTGACCCTGTTTTTTCTTTCCAATAAACAGTGCAGGAAACCCTTTTCATTATTTTTTTAATCCCTTATAATGCTGCTGTTTGTCAAATATGTTAATAATTATATCATTTGTCGAATATCTCAATAACCTTGTTTGTCCAATATCTTAATACCATCGTTGGTCAAACATCTTAATAATATTGTTTGTCCAACAACTTAATAACATCGTTCGTCAAACATCTTAATAACATCGTTCGTCAAACATCTTAATAATGACACCTCTAATGATAATCACTTATACATTGATGGCAAAGGATTAACCACAAAAGCATCTTTGACATGTCATCAGTTGTCAAACCTCTCCAAAATCATGATCAATACAAAAGTTCTCAAAGAATTCTAAAAGCCACATTCTTTGTCAAAACTCACTCACTCACTCACACAGGCTAAAGGAAAAAATAGTGATGCATGTCTGACTCTTAAAAATTGAGCTTGCCAATCCACAAGCATGGTATGGTTCTAGCAAATTGAAAACTAAAGTCCAGACTAACATGGGATTCAAACACATAGTAACAGGATCCTGACATACATAAGGGAGACAACTGCACACATCACTGGCCTACCTATACCCATGTACAAAGGGAAAAGATAGTAACATGTAGCAACATGTCATGTATCTAAGTAACTCCCCTGTAAGTACTATCCAAATATCTCCAGTGAATTTACCTGCTTGTATACTGCCCACTATCAGAGCTGACAAGCACAACCACTACTTGGGCTATCTACAGACCAATTTAGGTGAGTGTCAGTTTTCAGATGCCTCTAGCAGAACCTGATTGACATGTCCTGGAGTTTGAAGAGAGGGTTCAGTGTGTAAATGTCAAAACTGACAATACAACTGACAGATTCACTGCCTGTTAGCCAAACACTGCCAAATCATAAATTAAATATCATTACTTGTCTTCCTTGAGAAACATATGTATAGATATGACCCGTATCAATTATGCTTTAACTTCATAAAACTGACATGTCTTGACATCAATAAATGAAACACCATTTTCAATATTCACTCTAATTTAAGTAGGAACATATTGTTTGCCAAATTCCCGATGTTGATGTAGTTAGTGAGTTGAGCGTGTGGGCTTTACCTGGACAGTGAACCCTCAAAATAACACAAATCATGTTTAGTAAACCAAGGATTAGAGTCTGTCTGAGATTCCTACACTACCTGAAGCAAATCCTGGCATGTCTAAGGTCTGCAACTCTTCACACATTGTACCAACATTAGAATTGAACCTGGTCTTCGGAATACTAAACAATACCCTAACCTTTGGGCCAACCCACTACAACAATAACAATACTGAAAGATTTAACTGTCATAGCAGATAAGGCTGTTATGGTAGGAAAGGTACAAACATTTGCCGTTGCAAAAGTTGCCCATAGGATTCAACAAATTTATCACCTAATCCACCACCAAACTGTAATCTCTTATCTGAGAAGAGGAGGTGATGCAATTTTCTTGGAAAAGAATATTTTTGAAATTATCAGAAAACTTTTTAGCAACACACATTCATGTACTGGACATGTGGACTTAAAAAAATATTGAGGCCAAAAATTGTAAAATTGTCCTCCTTCTTAGAGTGAAACAAAATTATAAATCGAAACGCTAACCTAAACTAGCGTTCTGTGTCGGCAAAGATCCAAGGCCCCACCGATTCAGACTAGATAAATGTAGCAATGTTCCCGCCAGCGAACCTGAATTGTTCCTGCGTCCCCTGCACACAGCTGTGTCTATATGGCAAGTACATGACTGCAATCTGATCAGGTAATGCACCGCTGTCAGTCTCCAGTGTCAGGTGTGTACCGAATGCATAACGGCACAGGTCTATCTGGTAACACTGGTTTCAAACAGCATCCAGGGATAAACAACTGTAACATCAGTGGTAGGTTGCTAAGCCTCTTTAAACACGTGACAGGGGCAAATCGTAAAATATGACAAGCCAGTAGGCCAGGCTGATTCAAGGCATCTAAAAATTAGTTTGTTTCTTTGTGGAAACACTAAACCAATATCTCAAGCCCTAGTCTCATGAATATCATTTTGGCTTGAACTCTAGACAATTGGTAACCCAAATATTAACACTACATAGTATTGAAAATGATAACCAGCTTCAGCTCTTTCAAACTTGAAGTTAGATAGGGCTTTTGTTGCAAAAAAATGTTGCCACATGTTGGTGCAAGAGTACCCCGTCTCTGGACAGAAGCGGTTATCTTGACAGCCGAGGAAATCCTGTGATACCTATGAACAGTGCAGTGCTGCAAGCCCACACAGACCTCAAACAAATCAGTTGCGAAATATTCGCCTAAATAGTACCCCTAGTGAAGGAACTAAATATTTTATCATCCACATTTAGATTTTACCAACAGTGGTATTAACCCGTTGAGAATTCAATTTCCGACTCAGTTGACGAGCCTTCTAACCTCATGGTCGTAGGCATAGCCAATCAGAATGATCAATACGGCCACACTTGTCCCGATCCTGTCCCAGTGTACAGGAGGCAGAGCTAACACTGACAGTGTATCAATATTGTTGCCAAACTCACAGCATCCTCACTGACTATTTCTCCCACATCGACTAGCCGCCCCACAGCCCTCTCATACCACACACTCATGTCATCAGCGGGTAGCCACATTGTTAAAGTGTTCGCTCATCATGCCCCAGGCCTGAGTTCAATTTCCCATATGGGTACTATGTGTGTGCTTTTTTCTGGGATGGATATATATAGGTGAAGTGAGTGAGTGAGTGAGTTGAGTGAGTGAGTTGAGTGAGTGATATTCTTTATGATTATGAGTCACAATTGTATGTAATTCACAACACACCAATGAGTTAAGGTGAGATCTGTGAAAGAGTGAGTGAATTCTTTATGATTATGAGTCACAATTGTATGTAATTCACAACACACCAATGAGTTAAGGTGAGATCTGTGAATAACTGTGTTAAAATAAAATTGGTATTCAGCACCCCATGCTGTTCCCAAGTAATGACACAGGTTAGAAATGGTTTTCAGCAACCAATGCTATTCCCATGTGAAGAAACAGGTTAGAAATGGTTTTCAGCAACCAATGCTATTCCCATGTGAAGAAACAGGTTAGAAATGGTTTTCAGCAACCAATGCTATTCCCATGTGAAGAAACAGGCTGGGAATGGTTTTCAGCAACCAATGCTATTCCCATGTGAAGAAACAGGCTGGGAATGGTTTTCAGCAACCAATGCTATTCCCATGTGAAGAAACAGGCTGGGAATGGTTTTCAGCAACCAATGCTATTCCCATGTGAAGAAACAGGCTGGGAATGGTTTTCAGCAACCAATGCTATTCCCATGTGAAGAAACAGGCTAGGAATGGTTTTCAGCAACCAATGCTATTCCCACATGAAGAAACAGGCTAGGAATGGTTTACAGCAACCAATGCTATTCCCATGTGAAGAAACAGGCTGGGAATGGTTTTCAGCAACCAATGCTATTCCCATGTGAAGAAACAGGCTGGGAATGGTTTTCAGCAACCAATGCTATTCCCATGTGAAGAAACGGGCTAGGGAATGGTCTTCAGCACCCCATGCTATTCCCACATGAAGACAACCAATGCTGGAAGAAACAGGCTAGAATGGTTTACAGCAACCAATGCTATTCCCATGTGAAGAAACAGGCTGGGAATGGTTTTCAGCACCCCATGCTATTCCCACGTGAAGAAACGGGCTAGGAGTGGTCTACAGCACCTTTCCCATGTGAAGAAACAGCCTGGGAATGGTTTTCAGCAACCAATGCTATTCCCATGTGAAGAAACAGGCTAGGAATGGTCTTGTTGTCATATAGGGGCTAGAAATGTGTAATGATTGGGAGGTCAGGCTCATTGAGGTGGATAGTGCATGCCATTGTATCTCTATTCTTCTTTAATGATTTCAATCAGGTGGTTATCTGGTCCAGACTACTTACAAGATTATTTACACAGAACCCTGATAAAGCTTGAATATTTCTGAGAATGGCATGAAGCAACAAACAAACTACAGCAGAAACCCTCCAAACTAGCATGATTACCAGCAAATTCCTTTTATAACATTTGCAAAAATAACTTCTCTTTCATTCCAGAAGCTGTAATATGTCAAATAAAGTCCTAGTGAATCAATTTCTTTCAAAACATTTCAGACAGCCATTCAGCATAGAACAGTACAAGATAAACATAGATCAAGGTAAACAGTACAAGATAACATTCTCACAAAATCTGTCAGAAAACTGCTGAACTGTCAAAACGTCAGCTCTGTCTCCACTCAAAACATCAACCTGCGCATTACGTCTTTATCCTGATTCAACATGTATACTCAGATCCACCATATAGATTTGTAGTTAGAGGTCTACCGAACACTCCTAGGAATATGTTCGCTAGGTTGAAAACCTGCTCCAAATAGACTGATAGCCATTACCCTCCCCTTCCAAGGGTTGTCCTGCCCCACTCAACAAACAACATGTACCAGATACAGACTCGTGTTAGCACTCCTGCGCTTTCACATCTCTGTTAATTTACCGTTCCGTTGAGCTACTTCCTTGTAATTGACAGATCAACAAAATCACAAGACCCTACAAATAATTCAATTGAGGACCATGAAGCTCCCTGAAAGCAGGTGTTGAAATCATTAGACTATTTCTAAAAGAGTAAACAAAACTCAGTCCAACTTCTATAGATCAGCCCATTTCCTTTGTATTTCCAAACAATGTCAGAATTGTTCACAGCATTCAGTAATAGGAAGAAGACAGAAATGTTTCATCTTTCAGACAGAAATAGTAATACCAGATTAGTTTCTGCTTGTTTTATACATGAGAGTGGCATAAATCTGCAATCTAACAATTTTCGAGTTATTTATCAAAAATATATTTCATATATATTTCATTTCAACTTTTTTGATGGCTCCATTTTTAAAAACGTTTTCAGGAATTATAGTCCTCACCACTCAAAGTTGAATTCTGAAATATCGTAACCATGTGATCAAAACACAGTTATGATGTTCATTGCTGGAAAAATGGATTATTTCTTAAAAAGAGCACTTGTAATTTTTGTGAATACTGTAATACTCCTTACTGCCAGTATGACTTCTACAGTATAAACTCACAAGCAGCCATCATCAATGATCAATCAAGACAGTACTTCATGATTCTATTTCAAGTCCACAGTTTCAAATCAAAACTAACACTTTCTAAAATTATTATTCTTTACATCTTGGCAAACTAACCACCAAATTTGGCTAAACAGAGAAAATAGTGGTAATGCCTTATAAGCAGTAAGTACCAGAAATTTCCAGACATATTGTCTTATTAAGAAAATGAGATTCTGATCTTTTCTACCACATCCAAATCGTTTCTGGTACAAAAATAGTCATTTCAACTACTACTTGCCCGACAGTCAACATTACACCGTGTCAAACTCCAATTACATCAAATAATTTGTTCTTGTTTTAGCGTTGTAATCTCATAACGCTCCATGGAAGATTTCGGCCCACACATATACCCATCCTGCATTACTGACGAGGTGCATCAGAATCTCACCACATTGTCTCAGTCCCACGTATACACACCCAGCAAACACACGCTATGTCTGGGACGACATGAATAAATGACTAGCCTGGCTGCATCAGGCAACTCTTGCACAAGCACTTTCCAAAAGGGTTCACGCTTCTGATCTTGCCAGAGAGCCTTGACATGAAGATCGATCACAGTCCAAAAAATACAATAATCAAAAACATCTTTTTATGAAGCATATTTCATTAAGACGTTCCATTGTATTTTGACTGCATGGTTTCTGAGAATTCAGCTGACTATGACATCCACTAATTCATCTAAACTTGTACAGCAAAATTCTTCCAATAGGGCAGAAGACAAGTATTAATTTCCACACAGTCATCATAAGATAAGATAAGATAATTCTTTATTGCTGTGAGGGAATTTGTCACACATCTGAGTGAGCATAAATACATGTATATCAAATAAATACATAAAAACGTGATCATAATTACCTACAAGTGAACAAAAGCATGAAAATGGAAGACATTAATAGTTATTCAACAATGTAACACATGAGAGGGATCAGTAATAATGTTTTTAGCTAGATTTAGAGCCTTTCATTCATGATGTTAATCTTAATGGCAGTGTCTGGTCTTGAAGGCAGGGGGTATGGTTTTGAAGGCAGGGGGTCTGGACTTGAAAGCAGGGGTCTGGTCTTGAAGGCAGGGGGTCTGGTCTTGAAGGCAGGGCGTCTGTACTCTAAAGCAGGGTGTCTGTACTCTAAAGCATGATGTATCGACTTGTAGCAGGGTGTCTGGACTTGAAGACAGGCTGTCCAAACTTGAAGCAGGGTGCCTAGACTCTAAAGCAGGGTGTTTACACTTGAAGTCAGGGTGTCTGTACTCTAAAGCAGGGTGTCTGGACCTGAAGGCAGGGTATCCAATCTTGAAGCAGGGTGCCTGGACTCTAAAGCAGGCTGTCTACACTTGAAGGTAGGGCGTCTGGACTTGAAAGCAGGGGGTCTACACTTGAAATCAGGGTGTCTGTACTCTAAAGCAGGGTGTCTGTACTCTAAAGCATGATGTATCGACTTGTAGCAGAGTGTCTGGACTTGAAGACAGGCTGCCCAAACTTGAAGCAGGGTGCCTAGACTCTAAAGCAGGGTGTCTGGACTTTAAGGTAGGGTGTCTGGACTTGAAAGCAGGGTGTCTTCACTTGAAGGTAGGGTGTCTGGACTTGAAAGCAGGGTGTCTACACTTGAAAGCAGGGTGTCTGGATTCAAAAGCAGAGTGTCTGGCTTCAACAGTTCCATTGTGATTACACATGGTGACAAGGTGCCTGATCAGAACATACAAAACCTCTAGTATGGGCATGGAGTACTTTCCCATTATCAAGATCAGATCACAGATCTAACAATGTTGAAAAAGTCACCCTTTGCAACCAATGCTTCTCAACACACACACACCCTCTCTGGAGCCACACTTGGGAGCAATCCTCATGAGCCACACACTTATGGATGTACAGCTAAAGGACTTGAGCACTAACTAAACAATATTTTCAAAACATTTGTTTCTTAATTTTTCCTTTTTACTGCTGGAGTCCATATCATATTTCCTTATGTGTATGTGTAAGACAGGCCACATGTATGCTCCCAGTTAAACTACAGACCCTACATCAAGGTCAAGGTCAGGACAACATACACAGAATGATGCTGGCATGACGATATTTGTTGTTAAAGCATCAAAGGGTGAGGTGAAATGGGGTTTAACTTCGTACTTGAGAATATTTCGCTCATATGACAACGTGCATGCGTGTGTATGTGTATGTGCCGCTGCTTGTCCAGACTTAAGCTGGTTTTATAATAAGTGCTAGCTCACTGAGATACCATGCCGCAGTTAAGCATGAATACCCCACTCAGACACAGTATACTGACTCCGAGCCGACCAGTCCTTGTTGTACCCATAAATGCCGAGCGCCAGGCAGGGACCAAAAGTACCACATTTTAACGTCTTTTGGTATGTCGCGGCCAGGGATCGAACCTGCGACCTTCTGTTCTCCAAGGCGCTCTTTGGGCGGATGCTCTAACCACTACACCACCAACACTTGGCGGTCTTGCATTTTTAAGGGAATGAATTGAGGTCCAACCAACACTTAGTTAGGTATGCTGGAGTCATTTGGAGTTTGCTTTGTTTGATTTTTAATGCTACACTCAGCAATATTGCAGCTGTAAGAGGGTGGGACAGCCTGAATGGTTAAAGCACCCATTTGGGCTCGTCATGCAATAAGACCCCCAGCTTCGATTCCCCAAATGGACACAATGTGTGAATACCATTTCAATAGTTACAGTCAGGATATCGCTAAAATACTGTCGATGTGACTAAAAACACTATTTTAAACTCACATGCTAACTCACCCCATGGTTTTCATTACCTCACAGCAAAATACATACTCAATTCAACCAAAAGCATTATTCAGTGATTTTGTAATGTCTTGACACCACAGTGACAAATTTCTCCAGACCCAATGACTTGTTAAGGCATCTGACAAGCACCTCAACCACATGCATTAACTTGAGAGGACAAAGAGGCTGTACTATACATAATGAACTTTCAGAATCATTTAAAATTGATTGTGTGCTGGCTCTATAAGGAAGTAGTTGAGTTCAAAACTACGGAAACAGATTTCCTAATTAATATTCCACGCTTAATTCAGTGACCGCAGTTCTGAATAGTTCTTCTTTCACAACTGATGCATGTCAACAGGTTTTTATTACTTCATCTATGGCCAAGTATTATCCATCATAAAGGTTTGCTAAGTTTATAAAATTTCAAAGCTGCCACACGCTTCAATATAAGCAAATATTACATCTGACTGAATGAAGTCGACCTTGACCATCTTCAAGACATATTACGCTGTACGAATACTGACTAACTGACTGAGTTTAGTTTTACGCCACTTTTAGCAATATTGCAGCAATATCACGGCGGGGGACACCAGAAATGGGCTTAACACATTGTGCCCATGTGGGGAATCGAACCCGGGTCTTCGGTGTGACGAGCCAATGCTTTAACCACTAGGCTACCCCACCGCCCCCTGTATGAATACATTTAGTACAATTATGAGCATTGATATTTCAGTCCCTAATCACCATAACGTGACATCTGGGAGACTGACATGAATATTATACAGGTGATTTTAGAAAATGAATAATATTTCTCAGAGCAACAGCAAAAACTGCATTTACACTATACATACAGATTATGTTTATGCAAATTTTAAAAAGTTTCTTTATCCTCTGAATATCTCCCTTTCCATCTTCTGAGTCTTCATCTTATTCCAGTACAGTGAATACAAGGCAACATGGTCTACAGTGAAACAAAACTTCATGAAAAAAACAAAAATCATGGAATGCACGTGCTAATGATGAACTCAACTGCTTCTTGTTAAGTATGCTGTATATTACACCTAAAACCCGGATTCCCCACATTTCTGGTGTCGAACGATTGTGATATTGCTGGAATATTGGCAAAAGTTTCATAAAACCTAACTTACTCACTCACTGTATGGTAAGTCTACATTCCTATGACACATTTTCCTACTGGTTGCCCATTTCCTGCATTACCTAAAAGGTTTCAAATCTGAAAGGTCATTAAGCATCAGAGTATGGGTGTTTAAACCTGTGTTGTAGTTCAGCACTGAGATTCTGTCTGAAGACGAGCTAGCTAAGCCCTGACACTAGATTAACGCTTACTCGATGAATATATATAACATTGACAGTAACAAATAAACCCTTTTAAATTGAAAAGGAGCCCCAGGGCCTGAACCTGGAGAAATCTAGACTTGCTTCATTCAGGGCTTAAGCACTGCAGGGAGGGCAAGGCAGTAGGGTGAGGTGAGGTGAGGTGAAATTGGGTTTAACGTCGTGCTTGAGAATATTTCGCTCATATGACGACATGCATGCGTGTGCATGTGTATGTGTGGCTGCTTGTAGTAGCTCAGACTTAAGCTGGTTTTATAGTGCTAGCCCACTGAGATACCATGCCGTAGTGAAACATGAATACCCCACCCAGACACATTATACTGACTCCGAGCCGACCAGTCCTTGTTGTACCCATGAATGCCGAGCGCCAGGCAGGGACCAACAAGTACCATATTTTAACGTCTTTTAGTATGACGTGGTCGGGGATCGAACCTGCGACCTTCCACTACATTACTACGCTCTAACCACTACACCACGGAGGCGGTCCTAGGCAGTAGGGAAAATAATGTGTTTCAATGACTGTGAGACAGACTAGGGAAATCTGGACCTGTTTCATTCAGGGCTTTAGCATTGCAGGGATGGCTAGGCAGTAGGGAACATAATGTGGTTCAGGGATTGTGAAACAGACTACCCAGACACCTTCCACCAACTGTCTGCAGTCAGCACACATTCCACATTATATGGTTTCAAAAATACCAAAAATAATGCTGCTAACAACACAGCAGGATACATGACAGTACGATGGCTGACACACCAGTGCCTGCTGTCAAGGGGAAGGTCAACTAATACAACATATGTAATAATCACTTGTTCCGCAACCACGAAGACTTGAGGTAAGAACTCTTCCCATGCATTTGCCGTGTGACTCAACATAACGGATCGGGTGATAAGACTCATCGACTTTGTGGACTCCATGTCACTGTACTCCAACAGGTGAATTTTCTGGGTTTGTTTTGGCCCAGATTTGCCTGTTTCCAGGTAGCCGGCTTTAAGCAACTAACACACTTCTTCATTATGCAGAGGGACGTTGTTTATTAACCCATAGGATATTAATCGACTCTTGGCATACAGCAATATTAATCATTTACTTACATGTCTAAGGACAAGATAGGAAAACCATGTGTGTTTTGGTAACAAACCTGGCCCCGATTTCTCGAAACAAACTTAAGTCTTAGTTTCAACTTAAGTTAGAGTTTTTACTCAAATTTGAGGAAATGCATTTCCCAGAATGAACTAAAATCGATATTAAACTCAAACATAGTAGACGATTAGAGTTTGGTGGATAGATTACTTAAGTTGTTTGGGCTTTTTTATTTAAAAAATGCAGTTGAGTTAAAAATTCAGCTGTTTCAAATTGTCCAACTCAGTTTGAAATTTGAGTAAAAACTTAAGTTTGTTTTGAGAAATCGGGGCCTGAAATTTGTACAGCATCAGTTACTTCTCACCTTTTGACTTTGAATAAATATTTCAACTTTTCAGAGTTCTTAACCACACGTTTCATCAGGATATGTGTACACTTTTTGCGAACACCTGGTGTCTTCACTTATTCTCAGTGATCTGCTCATATAATATTCACGGTCATTTTGACTTTCACACCAATGGAATCTGTCTCGGGACTGGTTATTCTCTTGCATTGGGGCGGTGAGGTAGCCTAGTGGTTAAAGTGTTCACTTGTCATGCCTCAGAACCAGGTTCAATTCTCCACATGGGTACAATGTGTGAAGCCCATTTCTGGTGTCCCATGCTGTGATATTGCCGGAATATTGCTAAAAGTGGTGTAAAACTGAACTCACTCACTCATTCACTCTAGCATTGCCATTTCACATTCACAGTACTATTTTGTCCAAGCTGAGTCCGACCTTAAGCAATGCCCCAGTGAACAGACAGGATGAGACAGCAGCGACCTGTTGGTGTGATATTAGCAGACAAGGAGGTATGTAGTCTGTTGTAAATGGGCAATGAGTTGAGATTCACCACATAAGCTGAGATCACAAATAGATAAAGCCTGGGGCATCTACACTTACATGTTGTCTGAACTCTCTATCACCTCATATCTTATTGTAACCTAGGCACCTTGTCATAATCAGGCTTACCAGGGGAGGAGATCCGTCTCACAGTTTGTACAATGTCCACGTGTTGACCTTACATAAAACATTAACAAAATACAACATTATAAAATATTTGCATATCTGTATTGAAACCATGGCAACCACAGCTGACGAGTTAAAAATATATACATTTTCTGACTGACTGACTGAGTTTGGTTTTACGCCGCTTTTAGCAAGATTCCAGCAACATCACGGCGGGGGACACCAGAAATGGGCTTAACACATTGTGCCCATGTGGGGAATCGAACCGGGTCTTCGGCGTGATGAGCCAACGCTTTAACCACTAGGCTACCCCACCGCCCCATACATTTTCTGAACATGACAAAACCATATTGTTTAATGTCATGAGTTGCCAAATATTCCTAGATTTAGCAACTGGACATAGTAGTGCTGTTTTTTGTGATATAAATACCAGACCATAGTTCCAACACAAATACCTGACACATCATACTGACCCTTAGACTTGCGTGAGTCTCTAAGGTAATAATTAATAGCTTAAATGATAATTTCTTAAAAATATATATAACGCTCTGGCATCCTGTACTGTATTGTACTGGGTGCCAATCAAGACTTGCTTCTTTAAAGGATAGAATTACTATATATCCATTGGCTTAGCATTTAGTACAGCCTTGGTGCAAGGCTAGCTTACCCTGAGTGAGTGAGTGAGTGAGTTTAGTTTACGCCGCTTTTAGCAATATTGCAGCAATATCACAGCGGGGGACACCAGAAATGGGCTTCACACATTGTACGCTTTTAGCAATATTGCAGCAATATCACAGCGGGGGACACCAGAAATGGGCTTCACACATTGTACCCATGTAACAGTAACAATCTTTTAATGTCTGCCGGAATGGCATGGCTGGAGAGTGAACCACAAACCTTCCACTCGAGTGAGTGAGTGAGTGAGTTATGTGACCTTCAGCAATATTCCAGCAATATCCAGCGGGGTACACCAGAAAAGGGCTTTACACATTGTACCCATGTGGGGAATCGAACCCAGAACTTCAGCATGATGAACCGATGCTTTAACCATTAGGCTAACCTACCACCCCACAGATCATTTAGACTACAGAGGAAGTGCAGGCATCAAAGAGATGAGTGTACATATGACAGCCATCAACAGGACCAGTGTTTCAATCACAGCTCAAAGAAATTGAAGACGTGGCCCAGCTGGATAAGATGCCACAAGTTGCAATGCAGAGTTGCATCCCTTGGGCACACCAGGAACCTATAATTGCGGGTTCTAATCCTAGTCCAGCCCATTTATGTTTCTAGGTTTGTCAGCACGATACCTGTCCTCGTGGAATTCGTGTCTGAGATCCAAATCACTTTGGCTTTCCTTCCCAATTAAGCCCACACTCCATGATATAAACAGAATATTGTACACATCGGTGTTAAACCAAACTCACTGACTCACTCCCGTAAAGAATTCTAAAGCAGACCTGAGTTGACCTATTCCATTTCCACAGAGATGAAAAGACAAAGTTTATCCAGCATCAGAATTCATCAGATGGAAAAACACAAGCATGAGAAAATTTAATCATTTTTATGCAAAATCTTATAACACTATGATTATTCGTCCCTTCTTTAGGGAGTCATTCAATAAAAGCAATGGTCTGCATGTTCACAGCCTCCTTTCAATCTAGCCTCGCTTGAACCCTGACAGAATGGTAATTCCATGAAGCATAGAAATTCTATCCAAATAATCAGCAAGTCTAAATAACACTGGGCAATCCATTCCTGTTATTCATATAATCCAGGATTTATGAATTAAACCAATAATGATGTCCTCCGAGACTTGTGCAAGTCTACCAGCCGGCACACCACCTTGTCTTCCTTCTCAAATGTCAGGTGTGACTCCGGAGCCATCAGTTGGCCAAATTATCATAAACATAGCGGCGGCAACACATACAGATGTAAACCCCGGCTGAAATGTCACGTGACTAATTGGCCAGTTATCATGACATACCTCTACAACGACAACGCTTGACGACAACGCTTGACGGGCAGGTTCTGCCGAAACATGCTTGTGAATATGGGTCACCAGATGACTTGTCTTGACCTTTCCAAATGTCAGAAGGTCCTCTTGTAAGATGCCTTTGTTTACTGTTTATTGATGGACGTGGAAGAGCATGGACTCAAGTTTAGTCAACATGAAGGACTAGTACAGGAGTCTGCTAATGAGGTTATATGAAAAGTTTCAGGAAGTTTGCAGCCACAGTGGATGAGAGATTACCAACAATTTGACATCCTATATATCCCTGTTTTAACCTTTGACGTCAAGGCATCATCTGCACATGTCTGTTTGTCATGGCGAGTCTATACTTTGACCACTGACTCACTATCATAGATGTACAACTGTGTCAAACTGGGACGATACTTTGGTCAAAAATATATTTTACACTCCCCCTGCTTGTCATGTACCTGTAATCAAGCCAAGACTAGACAAAACCAGGGTTTGATAGAGTGAGCAAACCAACGTATGGATTTAATATAGCACTTGTTTATTGTGCATCATCATGCTTTACAACCATCATAATTCTATCGTAAAGTAAGATATTTACAAGTGAGCACAAGCCAATTGTGCATTGCCATGCTTTACAATAATCATAAGTCTATCATAAAGTAAGAGATTTACAAGAGAGAATAAGCCAGTTGTACATCGCCATGCTTTACAACCATCTCAAGTCAATTGTAAAGGAAGAGATTTGCAAGAAAGCATAAGCCAATTGTACATCGCCATGCTTTACAACCATCTCAAGTCAATTGTAAAGGAAGGGATTTACAAGAGAGAATAAGCCATTTGTACATCACCATGCTTTACAACCATCTCAAGTCAATTGTAAAGGAAGAGATTTACAAGAGAGAATAAGCCAATTGTGCATTGCCATGCTTTACAACCATCTCAAGTCAATTGTAAAGTAAGAGATTTGCAAGACAACAGAAGCTAATTGTGCTTCAGTATGCTTTACAACCATCGCAAGTCTATCGTAAAGCAGAGATTTACAACAAAGCACTGGTTTATAGCACACCCTCATTCATTGCAACTATGGGTTTGCAATTCTTTTTTCAAATCAAACTAAAGATGCAAGCCCATGATGACCCAATGCTCCTCCACACAATCTTCACCCATCTAAATAACCTACATGTCCTGCACCATTACAGAAGAATATCTACAGTTTGTTTAAACATGTCTAGCCTGCCACATTCCACATAAAATCAGCAATATAAAATAAACAGAAAAACATGTAGCATAATCAAAGACTTCCTAGACTAAAAGTCAGTCTCCCAGTCATGTGCTGGCAACCGCTGTTTCACATACTGAATCAGCTGACATACCAGGAAGTTTCTCAATACATCACTCGTCTTTCTGTCATTTACACAATCCTATTGATGACCATTTTCAAAATTGATTCCCATCAGGACATTAAAAAAGATCATTTTCCTTCAGATGTTATTTAAAAGCTGAACTTCCTGTCAAAAGGGCATTGTTAGGGAAAACGGATCTTTGGCGTTACACTCTCTCTGACGTCAGAATAATTCACTAGCTTCTGCCGGAGAGCAGTACTAACTATTCCAGCAGCATTTACCCTAATTATAGCCGTTAATTTCCTGGGCTTCATCAGCATTGTACAGACGGGGGATGTATAAATACCATTAAAAACACATGTGCATGCTACCAGTGCATCATCTTGCAAATAGAGGACACATGAACTGTTTAGTAAGATTTAACATGTGAGGAAAGGTTGAACTCACAAACTCAGTGAAATTACTGCCCACCATTATGAGTTCACTTTACAGAACATTCCGACAACAAACCCATTTATAAACACAAATCACATAACAACACTCGCTCGTTTTCTTGGTTTTTGAATGTTACATTCAGCAACATTACGGCTGTCATGAGTCTGGACCAGACAATCCAGTGATTGACATTGTGAATTTTCCAGCTATAGGATGGCAGTCTGTACATATTCCAGTCTGGACCAGACAATCCAGTGATTGACATTGTGAATTTTCCAGCTATAGGATGGCAGTCAGTACATATTCCAGTCTGGACCAGAGAATCCACATATTCCAGTCTGGACCAGACAATCCAGTGATTGACTTTGTGAATTTTCCAGCTATAGGATGGCAGTCTGTACATATTCCAGTCTGGACCAGACAATCCAGTGACTGTCATTGTGAATTTTCCAGCTATAGGATGGCAGTCTGTACATATTCCAGTCTGGACCAGACAATCCAGTGATGGCAGTCATTGACATTGTGAATATTCCAGCTATAGGATGGCAGTCTGTACATATTCCAGTCTGGACCAGACAATCCAGTGATTGACTTTGTGAATTTTCCAGCTATAGGATGGCAGTCTGTACATATTCCAGTCTGGACCAGACAATCCAGTGACTGTCATTGTGAATTTTCCAGCTATAGGATGGCAAGTCTGTACATATTCCAGTCTGGACCAGAGAATCCAGTGACTGACATCATAAGCATCAATCTGCATAGTGGAGATACATGAAAGTCAAATTTCCAGCTATGTGATAGCAATCTATACATAACTGAGCCTGGTCCACACAATCCAGTGATTCACACAACGAGCATCAGTCTCAGCAATTTGAATACAATAACATGCACCAACCAAGTTAGTGAGTCTAACAACCCGATCCCAAAAGTCATCTCTCAAGACAAGCATGGGCTGCTGAAGACCAATTCTAACCCGGATCTTCGAGGTGATTAGACTGATACCACTGATAATGACAATGCTTCAATACCCCAACCCCATCTGTCTCTGTCCCCACCCCCAACCCCATCTGTCTCTGTCCCCACCCCACACACACACCCCTCCCACCCCAAACCCTTCAATACCCCAACCCCATCTGTCTCTGTCCCACCTCACACTCACACCCCCAAACCCTTCCCTACCCAACCCCATCTGTCTCTGTCCCCACCCCACACACACACCCCTCCCACCCCCAAACCCTTCAATACCCCAACCCCATCTGTCTCTGTCTCCACCCCACACACACACCCTCCCACCCCCAAACCCTTCAATACCCCAACCCCATCTGTCTCTGTCCCACCTCACACACACACACACACCCCCAAACCCAAACCCTTCAATACCCAACCCCATCTGTCTCTGTCCCCACCCCACACACACACCCCTCCCACCCCAAACCCCTTCAATACCCCAACCTCATCTGTCTCTGGCCCCACCTCACACTCACACACACCCCAAACCCAAACCCTTCAATACCCAACCCCATCTGTCTCTGTCCCCACCCCTTCAATACCCAACCCCATCTGTCTCTGTCTCTCCCACCCCCAAACCCTTCAATACCCCAACCCCATCTGTCTCTACCCCACCTCACACTCCACACCCCCAAACCCAAACCCTTCAATACCCAACCCCCCATCTGTCTCTGTCCCCACCCACACACACACACCCCTCCCCACCCCAAACCCTCCAATACCCCAACCCCATCTGTCTGTCCCCACCCCACACACCCTCCCACCCCAAAACCCAAACCTTAGCACACCAAACTTACCTCTGCTATCTCAGAAACATCCTCGTAATTAAATTCTACCTATAGCCACCAGCAAACGTCTATAGATTTACTAGTTTTCTTCAATACTACTTAGAGATGTAACTGTATTTTAATGGCTCCGTGATGAACTCCATGAGCTGATCCCATGATGGTTCGCTGTGAAAACCCACTACCGAGAACATACATAGTTACTTCAGTCCACAAACATTCACCAACAGCTATTGAAATCCAAGCTCTAAATACTCACTCCTTCAAGAAACATTACAAAAAGGAACTGAATGCAGTCAAAAAATTAATTCATGCACCTCTTTAAAATGTTCGATACAAACACACTGAGTCATGTCAAGCTGTGTGATAAAAACTTAGCCCTTTAACCACATGTTATCTCCGACCATAGAATGGTGGTGCATTTCTTTACCAACACTGTTCATATTTGTCATTCTTATGAATAAGCTTTTTAAACCTGCTGCTGTAAATGTGCAAATAAAGCTACTATCTGTGTCCATAACACTGACTTTACACAAAGACATATCAATACATCACTCCGTGTTAGGAGCTACTTGTCTACAATGGCCTATCACGCCTCTTACAATACTCAAGTATTTCCTAGTGTATAAAGCTGATTCAGATATGCTGGTCCCACACTGTTACACAGCCCACTTCTCGCTACCAGTTATCTCACATGCTTAGTGATACCTCTACTCTGTGAGGTGGTCGGTTATAACGTATCCTGACTGGCAGGACAACTTACACAAGCATTTAGGCAGAGTAATCTTAAAAATGGTTTCACAAGCGAACACATTAACCACTAGGTTAGCCCTCCCAGGAAAGAAAGATAACTCCACACCTATGTCCAATACTATTGGCGGATCCAGAGATCCTCACCACGCCCCTTTTTGAAAATGACTTAAGATCACATTGAAGATGTTTCTTTGTGTTGGCGGAGCCAATGGGGGGTTCAGGGGGTTCGAACCCCCTGAACCCCGCCCCCATTCCCGTTCAAAATTCCTGGATCCGCCCATGAATGCCCCACTTAAATGGGGGATAATATATTGCCAAAAATTGCCAAAATTCCCTGCCAATTACATCTTTACCAAACTTCAGTACATTTTGACAAAAGACTGGATGATAACTAGCCTCTGGGGTTTAAATATGGCTGCCATGGCCATGCTTACAACCTGATCAGAGGTCTACAGCAGGCATCATACAGTGTCCACTTCATAGCCCTGCAGTTCAACGGACGTGTCAAAACTTAAAAATACCTCTTCTGAACACAAGTTTGGCATTGAGCTTCATTGAACACATTTATATTTTAGCAAATACAAAGACTAAGATAAGAAATTTTCAAAAATGTTTTCCTGAGAATAACACAAGAGACGGAAGTCCGTACTCCACACAATGCTCCAGCTGTATTTTCCAAACTGCAGTTGATTATTGGTGATACCACGATTTTAATGGTCAGTTGATTCGATGTCCCTTCTCAATGGTGACCTTGGGGTGGCCCAGTGGTTAAGGGGTTCGCTCATCACGTCAGAGACCCGGGTTCGATTCCCCACATGGGTGCAATGTGTGAAGCCCATTTCTGGTGTCCCTGCTGTGATATTGCTGGAATATTGCTAAAAGCGGCATAAAACTAAACTCACTCACTCACTCCTTGGGCCCTTGCTCACTTATCATAACAGAATGGAGATTTAACACACTGAATAATGAAGGATGCAACTCACATAGCCATATAGATTACTGTCCGCAGTGAGTTGACTGGCCAATAGCCTTATCACTTATTTCACTGACTCATATCCTCTGTGGATGAACATTCACAAACCCACCCTTTAACCACTCAGGAATGAATCACGCCTACATTTAAAAATAACACTCTTTAGGAACTAGGCTCATTTTTAAAGTACCTAGTAATCAAATTAATTACACAAAATATGAACATTTAAACATTAAATATGCATATTATTAAAAAATTCAGAAAAAAAATACTGACTCAGTTCACATTATCAATCATGTTGAAATAAATCACAATTTTTAAACAAATTTAATAAAAACATATAACTAATTAATAAAAACATATACATCCTTTTTTTAATACTGGCATTTAACTGGTTAAATATGACACAGGGCCCCAATCCCCACTTTAGACAGAGGCAGTCTGTGTTGCCAGACACAAGCGTTCTGTGATTTATTTCCACGCTGCTTGAATCCATTTAGTCCCAACTGACCTGTGTGTATCCGATGTATCACCACATGTTCGCCAAATGGAACACTAGCAAGTGAGCCTTTATGTAATGGAAATCTACAGCTCTTTGCCACCACTGTTTATGACTTGCCACTGATAACATACATCATAAATCTCTTGACATTCTGAGATCATATCGGTAGCAAATCTTTGAATATATCTAGTCTTGTACATAGATGTACACAAACTCTGATATATAGTAATCTCCTTTTGAAGTTTAAAATCAAACTACCTTTTGTCAAATATTCCTATTTAAAATATTCTCAGACAACTTTGAAAATTAACCTATACTTTTATAGAATGTAATGGTTATTAACAGCGACTAAACTATACGTCAAGACATATCTTGCTTGCTTAGCTCAGATTTATTTTTCATATAATATTCCTTTTGAAATTAACTTTTAAACTGACTTATAAAATCATAATAAAGAGTGAAAAGATCAACAAAATGTTTGTGACTTCAAAATACGAAAAACATTCATTACGAAACATGTAAACACAAATCAAGTTTCTGATGAACATAATCATCTGTGATCCCAAGACTGAAGACCAGTCATGTGTATTTCACACACAGCTGATGCCAAACCCAGCCCGTCAATCACGCACCAGGAAGTCTTCATAAAACAGAACAGGTCAGCCCATGATATCTACCTGATGATTAATATAGATAAATATATATAATTAACATCCATTACTTACCTGTTTCCACCATGTCAAGCTGAGCAAATCTATCTACGGTCGGACGAAACTGACACAGGTATATCTCCCATAGTGCCCTCTTTGTAGCTGGGTATCCTGTCTCACAATCTGTCCAACAAACTCCCTCTATTCCAGCTGTCTCCCAGTTTGCTGAACAAAGAACACACAGTTTAGTTGTTTATACAACATCACACATAAATAGTTAAAATGTACAGATTTACAATTCTTGAATCTTTGTCTGCCCAGATTACTTGCTTTGCAAGAATCTGCTCAGTAAAAATTTAACTGACACACAATCTACAAATTCTTATATACAAACGCAATATATTTTTGTGAAAAAACAGCATTGATAATTGACATGCCAAGTAAATAAACATATATTCCTGAACCCATTCTTCAAACAGTGAAAATTTAAAAGTCTGCATTTGGTTGTTTCACCAAAATATTCATACCTAACTACTCTAATATTTATGACAACAGCTGACAAAACAATTACTCTTGAATAAAAAACTAAACCATCTCTAATGTTGCATTATTCGTGTATTTGTATCATGTATGGTGCGTCTAATGCTGAAACTCCTCGCAGTGCAGAACAAGGTGACCCTGTAAGGAGACATTTCTACAAACTCCAGTAGAAGTGTGTATTACAATAACACAATTTATAACACGGGAATGTGTCAGGTGTCTCATTATAACAAGCTGGAACAGCACATAAAGCTCCCAAGAATTGACACCTTCAGGAAAAATACTTCCTTCATGGCAAACAATTGTTTGTTTTCTCGTTTGATATTTGTTTGTAGTTTAAAGCTGCATATTTCAATATTATGGTGGCATGTAAATAACTACGTCTGGACTAGGGAATCAAGAGATTGACATCATGAGCATCGATCTTTGCAATGGAGATAATACAGCATGCATGAAGTCACCATGCTGGTTACCCGATCCTGTCATTAGCCTCTAACAACAAGACTGGGTTGTTAGGATAACGGCATGGCAGTCACCCATTGTTCAACTCTGTAGTACCTTATTGTTCAACAAGGCAGTCACCCAGTGTTCAACAGTGTAGTATCTCATTGTTCAACATTGTAGTACCTCATTGTTCAACATCATAGTATCCCATTGTAGTACCTCATTGTTCAACTCTGTAGTACCTCATTGTTCAACATGGCAGTTACCAATTGTTCAACATTGTAATACCTCATTGTTCAACATCATAGTATCTCATTGAAATTCAACGTTGAAGTACCCCATTGTCCAAAATCATTTCATCTCATTGTAATATCTTATTGTTCAACATTGTAGTACCTCATTGTTCAACATCATAGTATCCCATTGTAGTACCTCATTGTTCAACATGGCAGTTACCAATTGTTCAACATTGTATACCTCCTTGTTCAACATCATAGTATCTCATTGAAATTCAACGTTGAAGGACAACATTGTCCAAAATCATTTCATCTCATTGTAATATCGCATTGTTCAACATTGTAGTACCTCATTGTTCAACATGTCTCATCATGCTGATAGTTATGCAAATACTCTTCCATATCTGTGATTTGAAGCTCGCCATTATCAACACTACATCAGGGGTGTATATTACTGATTATTCATTTATTCCATCAGTGGTGCTGTATAAATGTGCCTTAACACATGCAATGCATACAAAATAGATAAGGCAATAAATATTATCTTCATACCAGCTCTTTAATACAAGTCACAAAAGTTTATCACTTTCATGGATTACACAGCGAGAAATAATGTTTTACAAATGTTGGCATATAAGTCTTTCAACTTCTAGGATTTTGTCATGAAAGAGGTCATCATACATGTTGGGTACAGAATTAGAATTGCAAATTTTCAAGTTTGATCAGCAAGATTCACAGTTCTTAAAAATACCCTACAGTTATTCAGTCCGGCCTGCTCACTGCAAGATGCCTTCTGGCTACAATGGACTAAGCCTATATTCTCTGTTGAAACAAACAAGTTCGTATCGTAACATGTATTACATAGACCCACTGAACATGCGAAAACCTCTGCAACCTTGACTCCCGAATCTAAAACTGCACTCCAGCTATCACCAAAATCATAAAGTTGCACTTCCTGCTCCATTCAGACACCTTGTATGACCAGGATAGGTTGCTGAGGGCCTATCCTTTCCCGGAATCCTCAGTAGGAAAGTACCTAGTAAGTAAACAATCTGTACAACTTTTGTCCACATCAGTACTTATTCCTAGAACTAAATATTAAACAGATTTGAATAACCATACAGTGTTCTAGGTGTATAACGAACCCTCTTATAACAGACTGATGGATAAAACAAACTTTTTTTTTCCCATCCACATGATATTTGTTTGAGTCGAAATGCATGTACCAAACTTCAGTCATAGTGAATTAAAATTAGTTGTCTCCAGAAGTTTGTAATAACCGAAGCTTACTGCATGTACAAGATGGAAACAAGGTAATGAGTGTTATGCTCTTTTGGTTGTCCTGCAGTTCAAGCATGTATGTCACGAACCCTTCCCTATTCCAAGCACACATGATATATACAGCACATACCTTCACGATGTCCTATTAAAGTCCAATCACACATGATATATACAGCGCATACCTTCAAGATGTCCTACTAAAGTCCAATCACACATGATATATACAGCGCATACCTTCAAGATGTCCTATTAAAGTCCAATCACACATGATATATACAGCGCATACCTTCAAGATGTCCTACCAAAGTCCAATCACACATGATATATACAGCGCATACCTTCAAGATGTCCTACTAAAGTACAATCACACATGATATATACAGCGCATACCTTCAAGATGTTCTACTAAAGTCCAATCACACATGATATATACAGCGCATACCATCAAGATGTCCTACTAAAGTCCAATCACACATGATATATACAGCGCATACCTTCAAGATGTCCTACTAAAGTCCAATCACACATGATATATACAGCGACACCTTCAAGATGTCCTACTAAAGTCCAATCACACATGATATATACAGCATACCTTCAAGATGTCCTACTAAAGTCCAATCACACATGATATATACAGCGATACCTTCAAGATGTCCTACTAAAGTCCAATCACACATGATATATACAGCGATACCTTCAAGATGTCCTACTAAAGTCCAATCACACATGATATATACAGCGCACACCTTCAAGATGTCCTACTAAAGTCCAATCACACATGATATATACAGCGCATACCTTCAAGATGTCCTACTAAAGTCCAATCACACATGATATATACAGCGCATACCTTCAAGATGTCCTACTAAAGTCCAATCACACATGATATATACAGCGCATACCTTCAAGATGTCCTACTAAAGTCCAATCACACATGATATATACAGCGCACACCTTCAAGATGTCCTACTAAAGTCCAATCACACATGATATATACAGCGATACCTTCAAGATGTCCTACTAAAGTCCAATCACACATGATATATACAGCATACCTTAATCACACATGATATATACAGCATACCTTCAAGATGTCCTACTAAAGTCCAATCACACATGATATATACAGCGCACACCTTCAAGATGTCCTACTAAAGTCCAATCACACATGATATATACAGCGCATACCTTCAAGATGTCCTACTAAAGTCCAATCACACATGATATATACAGCGCATACCTTCAAGATGTCCTACTAAAGTCCAATCACACATGATATATACAGCGCATACCTTCAAGATGTCCTACTAAAGTCCAATCACACATGATATATACAGCGCATACCTTCAAGATGTCCTACTAAAGTCCAATGCTCATTTTACAACAGCTGCACACTGCACATGTAACAATTTTGACTGTTGCTAATTTCAGATAATATTCAACTTAGGTCTCTTATATATCGACAAATATGTGGTGCTGGTATATGATTGGCTAAATTCCATGACTGACTGGACTGACCGTTGAGTGACCATCAGCTGAAGAGAGTATGTTGAAGACGCCAGACAACACTGACATGGAGATAACAGGAATTGAAACTACTCTCAACATACCATTATGTCTGGAAACTACCTTTAATTTACAACTATAACATAAAGTCCTCTTAAACCACAATCCTCACATACCACATCGGGCAAATCAGGAACACAATCTCTGAAGTGCATGTCTGTTGCATTCTGGGACATACTAATGGAACCAACAAGGTCTCGGCCAATGGCATCTGAGTCTGCTGGACCTAGTGTTCTCATGGCATCATAGATTTTAGAATTACTGTGGACTTTCTTTGCTGACCGTATTAGAGCTATAATGCTTCAGCTAGACCTGGTTTCAGAACAGTGTCTGAAGATGCACACTCCCACACAGCCAAGAACCATGTATAGAACATCCTGTTAAACAAGATAATGCTATTGGCAAATACACCCACTTGGTGCAGGGTACAAATAGTTCAAACATCATCATAATCAATAATACATAATGTAAGTAGATATCACAACAGCATTGTGGTGAAACTTAGACAGTGCTCAAGCCAGGGAATGAGAAAAGTCATGTATTTCTCATAACCAGAGTGAGTGAGTGAGTGAGTGAGTGAGTGAGTGAGTGAGTGAGTGAGTGAGTGAGTGAGTGAGTGAGTGAGTGAGTGAGTGAGTGAGTGAGTGAGTGAGTGAGTGAGAGGAGTGAGGAGCTGAGTGAGTGAGTGAGTGAGTGAGTGAGTGAGTGAGTGAGCAAGAGGGTGAGTGAGTGAGTGAGTGAGTGAGTGAGCGAGTGAGTGAGCGAGCAAGTTGGTTGGTGTAAGTGAGAGTGAGTGAGTGAGGGTGTGAGGGAGCCAGCAAGTGAGTGGGTAAGTGAGAGAGAGAGAGCAATCATGAATGTTTCAGCTATTCATGCCAACTCCTAGGAGTACAGACATTTAAATTTCAAGTTTACATCTAACTCTATCATTGCTCTGTAACAATTCAGATTATTAGCCTTAATATTTTAAACTGCTTATGCCTACCATGTTCATAATCAGCAGTCTTCTGGAGGTTTGCAAACTTATCTTCACCCCAAAGTAAGTTGTACAACTTTGACTGTGCTATCAAAGGCCTCGACACATACACATTAGATGGCAGAGGTAATCAGGAGGTCTGTAGGTAATGTCTAAAGTGACTGGTTAAGAGGGGGCAATTATCCAGTCACGTTACCATTTACAAACTCATTAGTAGTGCCAAAAACTCTTCATGTAGATCCAGGCTGTCTTCATCTGGAATATTTATCACACACTAGTTATAGAAATGTTGGGGCAGAGAGAAGAATATCAGAAAAATAACTTTATAAGTTTCATAGGTTTGCTCAAACTTTGAACCTAATATTTTACAAGACTGTGGCTAGAGTCAGTTTTCTGGTTCCTACAGTAATGACACTTTTAGTTTCCTTTTGAAACAGGCAGTGGGGTGGCCTGGCTCTGAAAGTGTTCACTAGTACCATTGAAGACCCAAGTTTGATTCCCCACATTGGTACAATGCATGAAGGCCATTTCAGTTAACCCCTGCTAAAAGCATTTAAAACCATACTCACTCACTCACCTTTAAAACATCTTTATCCTGAAGAGTGAGTGAGTGAGTATGGTTTTACGCCGCTTTTAGCAAGATTCCAGCAATATCACGGCGGGGCACACCAGAAATGGGCTTCACACATTGTACCCATGTGGGGAATGGAACCCGGGTCTTCGGCGTGACGAGCGAACGCTTTAACCACTAGGCTACCCCAGCGCCCTTATCCTGAAGATGACAGGAAGACTCCATGACAATTAAATGACACACACAATATTCAAACATCAGAGCTACAGATAACTTTTTGGGTCATTGAGTTATGTACTCGCTTGTGTTCATCTCAATTGGGTATCCTAATTTTCCTTTGAGTAACCAAATAAATTGTACTCACCTCACTCAAACTAAATTGGGTATTTTGCCACTTTCCATTAATTTGAAAAATATAATAAAGTTTAGATGTTAGTGTTTGTTATTTATATTTGATCTATAATATGAGAAACGATAAGAAAGACTGCAAGTTGTCAAGTTCATGTCCTGAAATAGAACCTCTCAGTATACCTCAGTTATTTTATCTTTCCACTGGTACGCAAGCTAAGATTTGACATTTTTGTGTGTACGCATGTAAGATCACATTTATTGAGTATTTACAAAAATTCAAGAGTACTTGTATGCAATAGACGTAATAGGAATTGAGTTTTCACATAGATATTTGCGTAATTTATGCAGATACACAGCTTATCTGTACCTCTGAAACATCCAATTTTCATCAGAAATATTCTTGTATCTTTTGTCACTGTATTTCTTAGGTTAGCCATATTAACAATTAGGCAGGTGGAAAAGCAATTTCTTTTAATTTCAGAGTTGGCTTGCTGACTGACCCTAAATACTGTTCCAGTTTCACCACTGAAGAATTTTGTGTACTTCTAGGATATATGACATAGTGTCCTTCAAATGATCAGCTGAGATCTCAGGTAATTAATCCCCGCAAGGATGAAGCCCACACCTGTAATCAGTCACTGACGGGATGGACACATTAAGTAATTAGTGAGTGAGAGTATAGTTTCATGCCACTTTTAGCAATATTCCAGCAATATCACAGCGGGGGACACCAGAAATGGGCTTCACATTGTACCCATGTGGGGAATCGAACCCTGGGTGTTCGGTATGACAAGCCAAAGCTTTAACCACTAGACTACCCCACCGCCCTCATTACGTAATTAATACAGTTTTATATAAGTCCACAATTTATATTTTACTTTGCCTTTCTTAAAATATTTTTTCAAACACCTTGCTATAACATTCTTGCACATGTGTAAGGAGGTTTAAACACATAACTAGGTTCCTGAAAAGAGGTAATCTGTTATTGCCTATTTGGAAATGAAATTAATAATCTAGTGTTTGCATTAATAAGCATGTTAACAGCACGCTGTTATGAATGCTCCCTGACCAACTTCTAGACCAATCTGTAAGTAATCTTAATAAGCCCCATTATTTTTTTTATTGAGCCCAAAATTCACATAATATTCGGTATTTTCTGGTATACATTACAGATTCCCCCGTAGCATAAACTGCAGTATAAAAGCTTATGAAACTGCTTTTAAAAATTTATCTTGTGCGTATGGTTTTAATAAATGCCCCACTTTAACAAATTACAAAACACCTGGGGTGCTTTTGAGATGAATACTGTATTCAGTTATCACAAAGTCCAACTAAAATACTCAGTGTGAAAACTAGCCCAGGGCACCTACTCAAACACTAACACGCTCAATCATCACCAAATCCAACAAGAATACCTGGCCTGAAAACTAAGCATTGTTTAAAAGGCATAGAACGATCACTCACTCGGTGCATTTACCCACGTAGACAGTTTAAAACAAATTCCCTTGTTCTAGATATTGTAATAGATTTTGTGTAAGCTTGAGAAAATGTTTGTGTTAGGGTAATCATTTACATGTGGATTGATATGCATCATAAAACACAAACTACAGAGCACAGTGGTGTTTAAGGAAATTGGCCCATATTAGCTGCGACTGCCAAAATAATGTGTTGTCCCTTTTCAATTAAGTTACAACCAGACACATCAAACATGCAATGATTACCCTAGTTCTCATTATATTTAGCTAACTTAACCAACAAGTTATTAAACTTGAGCAAGTCGTTGAATCAATGTTTAATGGCATCTCCACACACAGGAAATGAGAGTGGAACGCCATCACACCAAACATCCATTCACCGAGTCCAATCTCTATCCCAACCAACCACCATATTGTACCCAGTTTGGCACCAAATTTGCTGAGAAGACATCATCCTAGTGACCTACAAAAATGTGGAATAGTACCCGAACGCTGCCACTAACAGATATTAATTTGGTCTGCTTTCATTGCTCCGGCTGGAGTGGATCTGCAGGTGAACTGTTCGCCTAGTATTGATGAGCTGACAAGTGTGGCGTGCCTGCACAATACTGTCCAATAAAACGATGAAACGCTGAGCGCAGGTTATGAGTGGAATACTAATATGTCTGTCAGGCTTTATCCCGTACCTAGTCAGTGTGCTATTACTGTTATCACCATGGTGATATGATATATGGAGGTCACATCATGATATAATATAACGAGGTCATGGTAAATAGAACATGTGCTATATCACTAATTTTTCATAATTTGTGCAGCAGATCATATCAATATGTTGATAAATTTCCTTTATACTCTCATTAAAATATTTACTCGTGATAAATAACTCTGCATGAAGATTTGAGATTACTTCTTTATCATATCACATCAGGTGACCTTTCTTACCAGCCAATTAACATCAAAGCTTCTCAAAACTCGTTACAAGTCAGCGTAACATTCAAACAATCACATCTCATTCCTGTATCTCGATAACTAATACTATCGGAAAGTTTTGAAACAAAGTCAGGCAACAGTGTCATTTTGTACATCCTGTCTTTGATAGCCTCCCATAAAGGGTTAACTATAAAGTGTATATTTGTATCCTTTGATAGTTAATCTTTTGTTCAGATTGTAATCCGGAAAACAAGGAAGTAAACTGACATCTGACTGGCTCAATAACCCATGCATCCTTCATTTTGATTGGGCAGTCAATGTATGCTCAGGGTCGAGATACATACATACATACATTTGTATAGCCGGGACATCCAGCTCAGCTGCTCAAAGGTGCTTTGTTTTTTCCCTCGATCACTGGATGTCAATCTCAACGGCAGGTCGTATTATCAATCTCAACTCCCTGGGGATCATACAAGTATTGGGGAGCATACAAGTATTGCATCAGAGTCAACACTTAGTTTCAGTTTAACTGAACTTTGTTGATTATAAAATGTTGCTTATAACTCCTTTCTCAAACAATATGAAACTGAAGAAGGAAGTTGTTTATACATAAAACACTTGTCTTTGTACAATTTCAACTTCTAAATGACATATTATCATAAACTGTAAACTCCTCCTCCACTTGGAGCTCGTCTAAGAATACCTAGGCCAGGGATACCCTCCTCTATCAATACCTAGGCCAGGGATACCCTCCTCTATCAATACCTAGGCCAGGGATACCATCCTCTATTAATACCTAGGCCAGGGATCTCCTCCTCTATCAATACCTATGCCAGGGATACCCTCCTCTAAAAAAGTCTAAGAATACATAGGATATGGAACTCCTTCTCTAGGAATACCTAGGCCAAGGATCTCTCCTTCTAGGAATACCTATAGGATATGGAACCCCTTGTATAGGCATATCTCGGCCAGGAAAGTCCTCTAGGAATACCAGATGCATGGAACACTGCCTCTAAGAATACCTAATGCACAGAAATCCTCGAAGAATACCTAGGCAAGGATACCTAGAGCATGGATCTCCTCCTCTAGGAATACCTAGGGCCTAGATATCCTTCTCTAGCAATACCTAGGCCATGGATCTCCTCCTCCAAGAATTTTAGGGCATAGAACTCTTCCTCTAGGAATACCTAGGGCATGGATCTCCTCCTCTAGGAATACCTAGGGCATTGATCTCCTCTTCTAGGAATACCTAGGCCATGGATCTCCTCCTCTAAGAATATATAGGGCATAGAATTCTTCCTCTATGAATACCTAGGGCATGGAACTCTTCCTCTATGAATACCTAGGCCATGGATCTCCTCCTCTAAGAATATATAGGGCATGGAACACTTCCTCTATGAACACCTAGGGCATGGAACTCTTCTTCTATGAATACCTAGGGCATGGAGCTCCTCTAGGAATACCTAGAGCATGGAACTCATCCTCTAAGAATACCTAGAGCATGGAACTCATCCTCTAAGAATACCTAGGGCATGGAACACTTCCTCTATGAACACCTAGGGCATGGAACTCATCCTCTAGGAATACCTAGGGCATGGAACTCCTCTAGGAACACCTAGGCCAGAGATCTCCTCCTCTAGGAACACCTAGGGCATAGAGCTCCTCCTCTATGGATATATAGGCCAGAGATCTCCTCCTCTAGGAATACCTAGGACATATCTACTACAGAATCCCCTTTGGGAATTCCAACATGGCTACAGAAGATGTTGCACCTCAATCTAAGGTGAAGAAGTGCAGTGGCTTCTGTGGAACACATGTCGTCAGTGCTGTAAAGCTTCACGTTCACTAAGTAACATGCCTGCAGAACATCAGCCGTTACATGGGATTCACTATACACAGTACAGTCTCTCTTATGTCACGGACATAATGTCAGTTTGTTGGCCGGAAGTCAAGCTGATGTAATCACTCTAATTACTCAACATTGAAGTCAAAGCTTACTGTTCCAGATTTAAAACAGAAACCCTTTGAAATGTTAACATCTGTAAAGATTTAAATGTCTTTGTTTCAGCATTGATGACAACAGTATACATCAAAATAACGAACCAAAATAATCATGAATATGGCTAAAGGAAATAAAAAAATGAAAACAACAAAAGCCAGTCTACTGAGTAACATGTTCAAATGTTAACAATATGTATTAAACCATATGTCTGTAAACCTTCAATATTTTCCACATGCATATTAACATGAACAGAGGGAAATTCTTTTTTTTTCATTTAAGTCATTTAAAAATCATTTCCATTGTCTGCCAACTCAATTGTAATCAATGATAATGAGCAGCCTTGCAGAAGATGATTACATTAATTATGGTAATTATACAGAGAATATCTTAGCCTCACACAAGGTACTAATTACAATGTCAATACCATGACTATCAAGACGGGGAAACGAGCAACAGACCGTGGAGCATACTCCCCATAGTATAATCCCTACCGCACTGGTCACTGAAATACAGGTAGCCATACTGTTGAAACCTCTCTGGAAATGTCTGTCAATCAATGGTATGTTCAGCCCACAATAAAAGGATGCAGTATGAAATGTGTTTTACACCAGCAGGGATATCTTTAAGTTTTCACAACTATTTATTATTTTTAAAGTCTTTGAACGGCATTTAGAAGTGATACACATAAAAATGATTTTCTGTGAATCAAAAATAGCAAACAAAGGCGTGAATTATGGATGTCAACTTCTTTATTTTGAGGAATTCAACATTTCGAAGTATATTCTTATTCCTTTATCATGTGAATGATGAAGAAAGGTGGAATGAAAAATTAGCCTGGATTATGTACAATCTAGTGATTGATATTGAGAACATCAGGACACATTGACACTCAATCAATTTGCCCGAGAACAATTCCAATCCAGAATGTACATGAAATAGGTACATGTCTGTGTACTTTGCTCAAAGTGGGGGTATATATAACATATGAGGTCATACATAGTGACCCTGCATCATCTTAGACAGCATGCATGGCTCCATCACCTGAGCCATAGGGCTGGGACGGGTCCAAATTTTCTACCTGGGTACCCCACCTCCTATTACCCTATCCTACCCGGATACCCGTTTTGTTAATTCCTGACATCAAATTTTTAAGAAATGGCAATATCTTCTTCAGTTCGGAGGCTAAAACTGCGAGTGTTTCAATATCTTAACCATGTATTATCTTCAAAAGAAGTGACTGTAATTATGTCTGAATCTTCAAAGACAATACAACATTTCAATCATGAAAGAATAACATATTAACATTGTTTAATCTATTAGTTACATGATCATAACAGGTCCGGGTATTGAAACGGGTTCCCGGGGTCCAATTCATTACCCACCTGTCCCGGCATCCGGTTACATCCCAGGCCACAGGCCCCACTTACCCCTGGTCCACCCCTTACTATATAATACATAAAGGTTCATCAAGCGCCAATCAAATTGGTTAATAAAATGACAACAAATGCACGCTATAAAATGAGAGGGAAACTCAAACGTCTATCATCCAAGATGTCACTATCTGATGTTTTATCTTGGTAAGAATAATTTTAAAAATTCTTTCAAAGTACAAATATTTTTTAAAGAAACACATTCATTCAGTGTAATGTGTTAGCCAATCAGATCGCTGGAAGTAGTGAAGTCAAGCTGACGAGCTAGTTTTGTATACTTCCGCACAGCAACTCGGTCTTTGGCGATTTAATAAAACCAATCAAATGCATCCCCACGGAAAGCCCATGTATATGCTTCCTACATACATTGGAGATATGGACAAAAGCTTTTGATACTTGTGAGACCTTCAAAATACGATATAGTCATTGACGTGTGCGTAATTGTCCGGTTTTCGATCATGACACCGTATTTCTGTGATGAACCTTTCTACATTATATAGTAGGGGGTGTTGATACTAAACCAGGGCCTAGTTTATCGATTTTCTGACCCGCAGTGGGGGCCTGTGTCCCAGCCCCACTGTGCCACACTGCAAGTCTTTATGCACAGATGCAAAGATATGCTTATCTCATAACTGAGGGGAACTTAAAAGTGATCTACATATGATCTATCTAAAGGTAAAAGTGCACCATAATTTTCCCAGTTCCACACATGCAGGATGCCAGTCTGATAGAGGGATAATATGTCAATCTTATTTAAAGTTTTATTTATATTTATTAGAAATTATCATTTAAACTATTAATTACCTTAGAGGCTTGTGCAGGTGTAACCAACATAAACTGACTTGCAGTTTCCACTTTGTTTCAGTTTGGCCAAACAGTGAAAAAATCATGGTCATTGACACAGCCATAGAATTTCAGGATTTTCAAGATTATTTGAAAGGACAACTGAAACCATTATTTCACCAGCTATCAGACTTCGTAGTTAGTACGACTTGAACCACATAAACATGTATTCTACATTTGCATCGTTTTAGTCAGTTTGAATATCTAGTATTATCTATATTAAATCATTGAGAACTGGTTCAGAATCATAAACATCAATATTTTTAATCTTTGAGGCGAATGAAGATATGGGTTAGAACTGGTCTTCAGCAACCCATGCTTGTTGTAAGATACGAATAATGGGACAGGGTGGTCAGGCTGGCTGACTTGGTTGATGTATGTCATCGTATCACAATTGCGTAGTTGATGCTCGTGCTGTTGATCACTGGATTGTCTGGTCCAGACTTGATTATTTACAGACAGCCGCCATATACTGAAATATTGCTGAATGAGACGTAAAACAACAAACCAAACCAAACCCAACTGGAAGGACCGATCCTCATGATGTCAATCACTGGATTATCTGGTCCAGATTCAATTACTTACAGCCTGCCATCACATAGCTGGATAATTTCTCACTTGGGCATTAATCAACAAACAAATTCTAATCTATGTGGACAACCATCACTATATTTCCACTTGTCCGAATCACAATTAAGTTGTCTTGGGCTTCTTGTTCCTTAAATTTCAAGAAAGGTTACATTTTCTCTCAAAACTGGAGTAAACATTGGTCATCAAAACAAGTCCACCCATGACTACAACATGTCTCATGTAATGTCTCATCCCTTGAAACAACCCATGAAGATCCAGGTTAGAATTGGTCTTAAGCAACCCAAGCTTGTCGTTAGAGGTGACTGACGGGATAGGGAGGTCAGGTTCACCGACTTGGTTGAAAAATGTCAATTCATAGTTCAGTTGATGTTCATGCTGTTGATCACATGATCGTCTGGTCCAGACTTGATTATTTATAGTGGTGTTCTGATGATCGAAAATAATCGAAAATCGATCGAAAAGAAGGATTAAAAATAATTATCGATTGTAAAAAACATATTTTCGATCAATCGAAATGTAGTTGTTTTAGTATAACACACATGAATGAAGTAAACTAACCATTAAATTTGATGAATATTCACGAACAAACATGCGATCAACAGTGTAAAGCTATGCGCATTGTATTCATGGACTCAGGATACTCATGAATGATGGTATATATATTTAATGAAGATGACAGCAAGCATTCTAAAATTTTAACCACTTTTATTGTTTAATTACAATTCCAGTGTCTTTCTTGCATGCGTGCATTTCATTGCATGACAGTATTAGTCATAAAAAACATTAATTAGAAAATACCTGAAAAACCCTTAAAATTGGTGATTACATTAAAAATGTATATATTTGTATTATAATCGATAATCGTTCCCCACAAGTCCTCCGATAATCAATAGTGAATTTCGTTTCCGATTCCCAAAACTAATTATTTACAGACGCCACCACATAGGTAGAATATTGCTGGGTGCAGCGTTAAACATTAAACAAACATCATATAAAACCCCATTCTCTAAAGTGTTTTCTTCCATCAAATATTTTCTGTTCCCATTTCTACAGATAAGACATGCCTGAACCTACACTGGAACTTGTCCACTTCCTTGCCCACTGTCCAGCCTGTCCTGATGAAACAGATAACACTACTGAAACACTGATAAAGTCGTGACCACCCCACCTCACTCACTCATGCACAAGTGGCAACACAAACAGAATAAATCAATTGTTTTGGGAGAAGGCAATTGGTCTTCCTGTCTGATAGTATGAGCTGTCTCATAAATCACCCCAATGCCTAACAAATCCACCTTGCTAACAGTGATTAATCAGGGCAGGTACAGTGTGGTGTACAGCCATATTGCTTGCCACAAGGAAGGTCGAGTCAGGTCAGCTGAAGGAAGGTGTGAATACACAGGTACTCATCAGCGGGAATTGTTAGCAAATTGGATATCTTGTCAATATACAAATTAGAAATTGATCCGAAGAATACTAGTTGGTGGAAGTGGCAATGTAGCACTAGGTGAGAGAGAAACGACTGCGTCTGATGGCTAGTACATAATAGTACATACTTATAGATGCCACAGAGACCATCTTGGAAATTTGAGAGTTTTAGGACAAGGTGGAAAAAATATTCACTGGTCAAGAAGTTTGGCGTTTGTTCTGTTTGAACCAGACAAAACGGTTTACTAAATGTACATATTTATTATATATTATATTTTTACAAGAGTTTTATTCACCTTTTTTCAGTTCCAGTATGTAGTAACTGGTTCTGAATTACAGCTCTCAAATTCTATGTGTACAAAGATACCATCAATGCAATCTGACTTGTCCAGTGCACGTCTCGGGCTAGTGGATTAGCATTATGAATTTCAAAGGAAGAATGATTGCCTATCATACCTTAAATTTCATAAAAGATTACATTTTGTCTCCACAATGAAGTAGCAGCTAACATTACCATATGTGATTACTGGTTACTAAGTCCTTCTCATTACAAACCAGGAAATGTCTATTCCCTTTTATATGAAGACCCTTCTTTTCTACTGATAGATGACATCCACAAACATGAATAGTTATTATGGAAACAACAAAATGGGAAAAGCTTTTTCTTGAAGATAAATGGGTGTATTTATTCTGCTCTTAGCAATATTCCAGCCATATCAGATTGAGACCCCAGAAAGGATTGTACCCATGATGGGACTCAAACCCAGACCTCCATGTGATGAGCAAACACTATAACCACCAGGCTACTGACCACCTTTTTATATAGTAAACAGTAAATGATATATTCTTAAATATTGTATTCATTAATGTTATTAAGCAGGATCAGTTTACATTAAACACAGTCATAAAACCAATCAGATTAATGCCTCAATGATATGTATTTCATAGTTAGTTACACATGTGAAAATGGTCATGTGCAACACTATTGTTTCAAACATAAACATTGTGTATGGGGTGTTTCTTCTGAAGGGCTTCTCTTATACTGTATTCATATTGCAACAATGTTTTGACTTAGGTGACAATTGTCAGTGATAACACCCAATAAACCCAGCAAGATGTGGGATATCAGATTTAGATATCTTCCTCTAACACTCACTTCCTACGAGATAGTCAAGTGCTCCGCCACCCATCAACAATCTGGCTCATCAGTAGCCATGACCTCACCGTCCCCTCACATATGGAGAGTTCGGATGCGACTTAAGGGCGAGGGTCACCCTCTAAACACCAGCTTTTCTGTATTTACGATGTGCAAACAGAAAAAAAGGGTATTTACAACTTTACGACAGAAACAACATAAAACTTGATCTGTTATGTCAAGTCATCCTTTGTGGGACGGCTAGGAGAGACACTATGGGTTAATGTGGCTATGATGATACGCTAGCAGTTCACCGACCCGTACACCAATAGAAGCTTGTTCCACAGGTGATGATGCTTTCCGGACAAAAGACGGTGTAATCCGCCAGCTGACTCTAGGTAAAGGATTAGGATGTGTGATATCCGCAAAGGCCAACAGGCCCACCAGTGTGTATTAAGTCAAGACGATAACGCGGAGTCAACCCGCAATCGCTGGAGTGTGACTCAGTCACCGAGTCGAGGGAAGTTTTATAGCTTCTTTCAGTTTCGTCCCAAACTGTCGCACATTTCATAATAGACTCAAATCACACCATTGCGATTATCATTTCCCTGTAATATCAGAATACAGTTGCAAACACACAGTACTTACTGTGTACACTCCCGTGGGACTACTCCAGTCGATAGTAAACAAATCCACAGCCAGTGACACGATTTCTCTACTCCGCCATGCTATGTCGATTTCATGACGTCAGGTGCCCGGTCACATGACCGCCTACCTTGGTTATCGACCGAGTCTGTCCTCGTAATGTCAACATTCCCGTAACTTTTTAATTCAAAACGCTTTTGATAATTTCAACATTGGGAATTCAGCTAAACTTGAATTTCAAAACAGATATCTGAATGAAATTAATGGTTTGCACAGCACAGTTCAATATCAAAACCATGCGTCTTATAGTTGTTCTAAAAATAGATTATTTACCTATATGTCACGTGTGTATATCAACACTTTGGGTATGCACTCAATGACTCAGAAGGGAAGAACAAATGCAGTTAGACACTCATTTTACTGGATTATACATGAACGACCACGATGCAAGTATGACTCATCCAAGGAACTGCTGGTTCCTGTATTAAGCGCGTATGGGCCATTGTATATGACATACGCGTGGGGCGACTTATGGACACTTAGGCAGGATAAATGTTGGTTTTATTGTAAGCTTATTGGCATATACCATGCATATGTATGGGGTTATTTTTTTTACAAAATAAAACTGTGTGGCATTTGTAATACAGATAAAGTAAGGTTTGCCCTGGCAGCCACGTGTATACATGCTAGGCTCCTTGGAAGGAACTTGATAGTGTGGGGGCGTGACCTGGGCAAGTGTATCAGTCAGGGACTGAAGATGGGCGTGAGTTGGGGGATAGACTAACAGCTAGTCTCTGAAATGAACATATTTTACAGAAAATAAAAGTTTTTGAATTAAAATTATAAAAACAATAAAAAGGAGCTCTGAAACTTTCTTTATTTTCAGAAGCTATGGAAATCTAAACTTGCCACATTTTCTAGACTTGCGTGGGCTTTCTTGGATATACAATGTATTTGGTTCAGGGGCTGTATGACAGACTAGGTAAGGTCATGATGGGGCTTATATCATAAGGACATCATAAGGATAATTTTATTATATTAAAAATTTATGCATGTTCAATAACTAAACTTACAGCCTTCTTTCTCATGGCGTTGTGTATCCATAGCTTTACTTCTCCTCATTATATTAGTTTATAGCAGATAGTAAACCAATAGTATATATTCATAATTCAAATGTTCCATGACAGGTTTTTCCGCTGTGTGTTGGGAATTGGTTGAAATCTCACAATTGATGATTGCTTCATTACCAACGAACAATCATCGAAAAAATTGGTTAGCGTCATTTTTCAGATTTTCCTACCAAGGTTGTTATTGTAGATATGTATAACATGATGCAACTTGCTACTTTAAAGTGATGAGTAATATATCATGAGCATAAACTTTCTGGAGTCTTCAAGAAATATTCAGTCATGACTTTTCAGTTAGTGAAGTGAGTTTTCTAAGAATTAAACAAGTTTTCAGGCCCTGACAACTTCGAAGATATGTTCCATCAAGTGTTTCAAACACTAAAACAGTAGTTCCAAAATCGTTTGTGTTCGATTATGAGAAAATGTGATCGATTGCTTGGTCGTTTGGTCACCACGACCAATCTTCGATTATTTCAATTAATCGGAACACCACTAGTGTTCTGGACACATTATAGGTCCTACGGAACATCACGAAAACGTTTGTGGCCAAAGCACCCCACCCCTCTCCACCCCCGTTATAGACGTGCGTAATGTATTTGTGAATGGACTCCTTTAGACTGTAGACTGTCGTACAGACCCTGAAACAAATATACCCAATATAGCCCATGCAAGTCTAGAGTATGTGGCAAGTCTAGATTATAGCACTTTCACTTTCTGAAAATGAGGAGTCTCGGGGCTTCATTTTATTATATTTCGTAAAGATAATTTAGAAACTTATTTTTTAAAATATGTTTATTTCAGTGGGTAGATGTTAGTATATCCTTTATGTAAAGCGTTGTCTCACCCCATTCAGACAATTTATATATTTTGCTAAGTAAGAGGCAAGGATGTTTATTAAACGAGCAGTCAGTTTCTTACATACTCAGACCCCGCCCCGCCCGACATCCCTTTAAACTACCTTTAACAACATTGCATCAGCACAGACCACGTGTTTTCATATGTCTGAACTACGTGGGAACTGAACCCGACAGTCGGCTTCAAGACAGGAAGTTTTTTCCACTAAGCCTTGCCACCGCCTCTGGCGAAGTCTGTGATTACGTAACTGATACACTTAAATAGTGTGATACACCTACGGCAAATATCCCATTTACTTTTGTACGTCACGGTGATACCAACTGATAAACATTCACTGCTATATATACATTGCATAAGTTCTGTTTTATTCAGATTCACTAATATCAAGGGAGACAACCGACGTCGTGTTTAAACAATTACGTTTACTTTTCTTTTGTTCTATATATTTGTAATATTCCGTCATAAATTATCCAATGAGTATCGATGTTACACACTACAGACGCTTTATTAGAGTTTTTTCAAATTTTCATTATTTTAAAGTGAAAAAAACCCCCACATACACAAAAGTTAGGTGTTCAATGTTTACGAAATACACCATCCCTAGTTATTTGGTTCTCTACAGCATTGCATCTATTTCGCATTGGATGTCATACCTTATCATATTGTTGTCGCAATAACATGAATAACTCTGATCATATGCTGTGCAGTGTGCCTATTTGTATACAAGCGCACGTCGACACTTTATGCCTGGAGGAGTTAGGTCCCTTGTTCGCGATCACACATTGCTGCGGGAAAACTTTGTTTCAGGGTCTGTATGAAAGATTAGGCAAACTTCATCCGATTCACTTATCAATTAGCTGGGGAAAGTTGATATTTAAGAAACCTGAAATTATGTGGCTGATTTTATTTTTATTTGCTCTTGCGAAAAGTTCTGGGTGTCGCTCGGCATATGATGAAGAAAAGATATGCTTATGCAACATGATTCGGTTGATGTTTAGTGTTGCACAATAAGTATGGTGTATCTTCTTTCAGAAGGGTTTCTTCTTATTATAAGTCGTTAGCATTGTCCATTTCATAAATTATCTATAGCATGTATAAAGTTATCATGTACTTAAATGTTGTGTCTTACTTACATTCTCCTAATTGTGTATGTACCTTTGCACCAATGCTTCAAAGGCAAGGCAAACGGACAAACAAAAATACTATGTAAGTACTTCGAGTATTTTTATTTCACATTATTTCATTTTATTTCTGCTTCAAAGGCAGGACAAACGGGGAAATATAGCTATTTCGAGTATTTTTATTTCACATTCTGATCTTCTAATTTTGTTGCTACGGTTGTTCGAATCCAAAAACCGAAGAATAGAGTACATTCACCTGTTTGCTCTGTTCTCTCACTTGACATGGTTCGGCTCGCTTACAGACACGTACAAACAACGCTCAAACACACCTGGAACTGTGTTTTAACAGATGTTCCACTTTGTTTCGTTCAAGTTCTCGAAAGATGATATTGCCCAATTAAGCACATTTCTCATTTTATGTTTCATGCATCTGTAAGAATGATAATGAAGCTATCACAGAGCATCAAACTATAAACACAGCATATGACTGACTTAATTAAAAGTACGACATTTGTGTTGAAGGGATGAAAGGAAATTCATAAACGGCGACGTATTAAATGATAAAACCAAGTCTTTCGTCGTGTTTCCTAACCCATATACACAATTTTGTTATAATTATGCATGATAATTTAATAATTGAATAAAGAACAGCAATTATATGCATGACACCATTTTTGTTAAGTGCATCGGCACGTGTCACTGAGGCTTATTTATCGCAAATACATGAACACTGTCAACTTTCATTTATTAAAGCATTAAGGCTAACATACTATGCTCTATTTGTGTTCCTTCCACAGTGCAGAAAGGCATGTACAGACCCAAAAATACTGAACATATATTTTTTACTGTATAAAAATAACAATTACGGTATTAGCGTATTATAGCAGGCTAATATATGCTCTATTCGTGTTCCGTCCACAGTGCAGAAAGGCATGTATACAGACCCAAAAGTATTGAACATAATATCTTATGTACTGAACCAAAATAACAAGTACTATAACAGTGTCATTTCAGAATCAAGGTAATATCCGCATAATTATCGAGATTATACATAGAGGATACTAAACGACATTCCGTGTAATACCATTTCTATTAAACGAGTTAATGACTTGGTAGCGAGTTTGATGCTAAATCTTTCACGAGTTTAATAAAAAAGGTATTTCACGGAAACGAGTTTAGTATTCTGTTTATTACTCTCCAACATAAACTGATAGAAACTGCCTACTTAGTGTGACAGCTCTGAGCTTTCCACGAGTCAAACAAGGTCTAATGCCACTGTGACAGATCTAGAGGTATTAGCATTGTGACGTGATAACTATAAACCATTATGACGTCATATGTCTAGCGGTATTACACTAGTCTAATATTGCTGTAAAAATATTACACTGCAGTATCTTCCACGGGCGAGTAATAAAGTCAATATGAATATAGTTCATATTTAGTGTATAGGTATGAATGTCCATACATATCTGCGTGCGTGTGCGTGTGTGCGTGCGTGTATTCTCTACGGGAGATATATTCTTATATTCTCAAATTTCCAAATTTATATTTTTGACTGGTAAGACCGTTTGTGTCTGTTACACTGTATTCTATTCGCTTGAACAAAAGAAAGAGTGTCCAAAAATGAGATTGTCTACTAATCAGGGCCTAGATTTTCGAAGCTCTCTTAGCGCTAAGATAGTCGTAAGTTAATGTTAATGTATGGCACTTACGACTATCTCAGCGCTAAGAGAGCTTCGAAAATCTAGGCCCAGCCTTCTAAATATTACTCTGTATGAGGACCCGTTGTAAGAATAGCAAACATGTACTTGTTTGAAAGTCAAAATACAGTTAATTAGGATAACCTCCAAATATAATTGGACAGAATAAATGTTTTTCATTCTCCTGTTTCGAAGTATGTATCATGAAGATTTTTCCTAACCAAAAGCAGTCTTACAATAGCCGAGTCGACTCTCGCCTGTCACCATCCAGATCCCTTTTTTAGTAGATTTGCCAGCTGCTTCATTCAGTAGTATTGATGCTTTCAAAGCGTGACAAAGAGCGGCGACCTTATTATGTAGCCCCTGCGCCGTGTCGGTCTACACCCTCCTATAATGTAAACTACCACAATTAGAGATCTAATTCATCACCTTTATTCCCCGATTACAATGTAGGTCAGTTCGTAACGAAGTCGCTTCGTAGGTCTTGTTGCAGGTTCACTGACTCTATTTCATTCATAAATTACATCGTAATGAGCCTTATCAAGTTTACGAATATATCCCTCTGCGTTACCCTTTGTGGAATCGGTGATGAATTTCTAGTTCTAACTCGCATCGAGACAGACAATGTACTGTAACCGAAATTCCAAGAACGGGTACTAAGTCTTGCAACGCTGTCCTACTTTTAACTTCACGTCAAAGGTCACTTCCGGTCTGTGGAACCAAAACAAAATGGAGGTTTCTCCAGGAAGGGATGGAATGACCTTTACTTTAGTGATTTTCTGACACTCCTTGACCACTGAAGTCTAATCGGTGAAAATGGGGAAGCTTAAATGCTTCGAGATTGTATTCCCGGACCAGAGATCCGTGTTTCACCCTGGCGAGTGCGTTAACGGGCAGGTTGTAGTGGAACTGAAAGGCGATATGAAAATGAGGTCATTGCGAGTGTTCATGCGAGGGGTTGCTAAAGTTCACTGGACGGAATCGCGAAGTACGGGAAGCAGATTGGGGTCTTATACGGAACATTACAATGCTGAGGTGGAGTATTTCTTCAAACGACAAGTTCTTTTTGGTGGAGGTGAGCGCGTCATCTTGTTAATCGTCCATGTTGTTGTCTGTACGTTGTGTTGCAAAGCCGTATTGTGAACGTCTGAAATACCTACCTCATCGATGTGTTTTATTTCAAATCCGTTTTGTTGATATCCAGAATGTATTCTTATTGCCCAAATTGTATTTGTTTATAAATTTGATATATAACGTGTAGTTGAAGACTTGTACTTAAGAGAAAACGAAAGATGGCATGGTTTGATGAAGTGTGTTGCTGATATCTACTGTGGACAAGATGGAAAGGTGTATTTAAATAGTTTCTCACTCCCAGTGCCATCTTCCATGAATGGACACACTAGTATACTAGATTGTGGCTAAAATTGCAAAAGGGATAGTGTCACAGTACCTCCCATGTTCTCCATCATTGTGTCTTGCTGAAAGCGGCGTAAAACTCACTCACTCTTCACTGTGTCCTGTATCTTGCCCAACTAGTTACAGCACTTTATATATCCCCAATATTGTAACACATATCATTATTTCCCAACAAGCCACAGCACAATGTCTAATATCCAGGTCTATAATAATATGTCTGTCTGTCAAGTAAAAACGTTTGTAGAACATATGTAGACTTGTTTTTGGAACAGACTCCATAGACTGAGACCGAAGGTCGTGGGTTCAATCCCCGTTCGATCCCGCGCCATACCAAAAGACGTTTAAATATGGTACTTGTTGTTCCCTGCCTGGCACTCGGCATTAATGGGTACAACAAGGACTGGTTGGCTTGGAGTCAGTATAACAGTGGCGGATCCAGAGGGGGTGTTCAAGGGGTTCGAACACACACACACACACACACACACACACATTCAAGTTAATGTTTTGCAATGGCGGAGCCTAGGTGGGGAACCACCCCCTTTTGAAATCTTCTGGATCCGCCTATGAGTATAATGTGTCTGAGTGGGGTAGTCATGCTTAGTGCGGCATGGTATCTCAGTGAGCTAGCACCATAAAACCAGCTTAAGCATGTGTTAAGTCTGGGCTAGTACAAGCAGCCAAACATACACATACACACACATGCACGTCGTCATATGAGTGAAATATTCTCAAGCATGATGTTAAAATCCAATTTCACTTCACCCACCCATAGACTGTAGTTGTAAACACTTAGTAAACAAGATCAAGAATCTGCAAAAAAAATACAAGTACAGAGGTATTGCACATCCAATTCCCAATCTAGATTATTTCGTACTGAAAACGCCAGTTATTGAAAATTCCATAAAGTCATCACTGTGGATTTTCTCTATGTCACCATGATCACTATTCTTCATCTCCATTTGATCTACCATATATCATTTATATTAAAAAGGGCACCTGTGAGATGGGAGATACATAAAGGGCCTAAGCATTGTAGATAGGACTGAGCCAAAGGGAAAATAATGTGGCTCAAGGACTGTGAGACAGACTTAATAACTTGGCTGTATCAAACCCAAATATGCCTTCATTTGCATGGGACTATTGAAAGTTGTTTGTAATATCTTTACACATTTGGTATTCAAAGTCATATGTGTTAGTTGGTATTTTTGTTTTTAGCTTCAGAATTACTATGCCGGAAAATACTATTAGCTAAAGATTTCCTTAGAAGCACTTGAAGGAGTCCATAACAAATATGGGTGTCATGGCAAAGGCAGTATGAATAGCGTCCTGATCTGACAAATCCGCTCAAGATTTCCCAGTGTACTGTAAGACTTTGACTGAAGTTGTTTTATGAATGGAGTTTGCTGTTTATAAATCCAATGTCATTTATAAGAAATATTAAATCTGAAATGTGTGTATAATTTTATTCCATGGGTTCTGTGCATTTTCAATGGGTCAGACAGACATCTGAAACTTAAGGGACCCAATGTCCTGGGACTTTGATACACCATTCGTGAACACTGAACAGGTGATGTTATGTTCCAGCCATCTTATTAATCTTGATGACGTCTTTGGGGGACAAATTCAACAACATTATAAGACCGTCTGATACTCCTTGTAAAACTCATCTGCTTGTGAGATGACAGTTGATTATTGTAATACCATCATGACAGTTGATAATTTCAGAAGTATTTCAGTGATGGAGTCAGTGATTAGCTTTAGAATCATACGCTTGCCATGGAAACACGATTATGTCAACATTAAGCTGTGATAATGTTCATTGACTGCTAATCATGCTAATTGGAACTAAACCCTGTTGTTCAGTTATCTTAAAGGGGGAGTTTGATGTAGTGATAATGCAGATTAAATGCATGTTGACATGGACATGTACAAGTACACAATAGTGTTGTTGTCGATATATGTTTGGGGTGGAAAGTAAGTTTTACTGTATAGCTGTTTATTTGTAGCTATTATATTGAGTATGGTTTTTATGCTGCTTTTATATAAGCAATTATCCATAAACAATCTTACTTTCTTATAATATTGAGTATGGTTTTATGCTGCTTTTAGCAATACTCCGCCAATAACACCAATAACAGTGAGTGAGTGAGTATAGGTTTACACCACTTTTAGCAATATTCCAGCAATATCACGGAGGGGGCCCCTAGAAATGGGCTTCACACATTGTACCCATCTAGGAAATCAAACCCAGGTCTTTGGCGTGATGAGTTAACATTTTCACAACTAGACCGTTGACTTTTATAATTGAAAAAGATGACATATGGCAAAATATCAGGCAGGAGTTCTACAACCATTTGTATGTTCTACCTGTGTTTATTATAACAATGGCCTGGTTGGTCACAGTACTGGAAACAACAAATCAATAAATTTGTACTAGATAAGCATGGTAAGACCATAAAATACATATACACCAAGTGTACCATGTTGTGTACTGAATACACTCAACAGACAACATGACAATATTCTTCTGTAGTTATACATCAGGACTGCGTGAGCGAGTAAGTTGAACAGAATATTGATTGTGTCGCGGCTGGATGTGTCAAAAAGATACAATTTTTTAGATATTTCACTTTTATGAAACGTACAGCAGAGCTGACCGCCTCCGTGGTGTAGTGGTTAGAGCGATCCGCCCGGAGAGCGGAAGGTCGTGGGTTCGATCCCCGACTGCGTCATACCAAAAGACGTTAAAATATGGTACTTGTTGGTCCTTGCCTGGCTCTCGGCATTAATGGGTACAACAAGGTACTGGTCGGCTCGGAGTCAGTATAATGTGTCTGAATGGGGTATTCATGCTTCACTGCGGCATGGTATCACAGTGGGCTAGGACTATAAAACCTGCTTCAGTCTGGGCTAGTACAAGCAGCCGCACATACACATACACACGCATGCACGTCGTCATATGAGCGAAATATTCTCAAGCACGACGTTAAACCCAATTCCACCACCACCACTACAGCAGAGCTACAGATAACGTTTTGGGTCATTGAGTTATGTACTCGCTTGTGTTCATCTCAGTTGGGTATCCTAATTTCCCTTTGAGTAACCAAATAAGTTGTACTCACCTCACTCAAACTTAATTGGGTATTTTGCCATTTTCCTTTAATTAAAATATAATAAAGTTTAAATGTTAGTGTTTGTTATTTATATTTGATCTATAATATGAGAAACGATAAGAGAAGACTGCAAGTTGTCAAGTTCATGTCCTGAAATAGAACCTCTCAGTATACCTCAGTTATTTTATCTATTAACTGGTACGCAAGCTAAGATTTGACATTTTTGTGTGTACGCATGTAAGATCACATTTATTGAGTATTTACAAAAATTCAAGTGTACTTGTACGCAATAAACTTAATAGGAATTGAGTTTTCACATAAATATTGGTGTAATTTACTCAGATACACAGCTTATCTGTACCTCTGTCACAGGCAGGTGCAGGTAAACCAAACATCATAATCAAGGACATCAGGGATGTAAACCCATGATCACATACAGAGTTGTGTCCCTTGTGTGTGGCAATGAAACTTGGAAATTGAAGGGAAAAGAAGGTTTTTGTGAAGTCTGTCTTGCAGATGAACTTTTATCTGTGTGCATGTATGTGCATATCAAACTTACTTTATGAAAGTTCAACACATTTGCAGAAACGTCAAGCCTTTGAGTGTTAACATTGTAAAATTTGGCTCTACTCTTCAACTCTTCTTTCCAATTTTGAAATGTGGAAAATACCTTTTTAGATGACATTCATTGCTTTATTGGGAGGTATACATACAGACCCGGAAACACAATCACTTATTACATGTTTTCCTTCCAGTGAAAAACATCCTTTTGGCTATTTTTGTCTAATTTGAGTAATTACTAATACCACGAACATGATAGATTTTGCTTGGCATTCTACATGTTGTGCAGGGGTTCAAACTTTTTTTAAAAAGCCACTTGCCACAGGGCAAGTGATTTTGAGAAAGTAACTTGTCCTGACTAATTTTCCACTTGCCCTGATTTTATGACATAATTATGATGATGTAATTATGAAAGAAGAAATCAACATGGTATTTGATGTTAATATTTACTGGACTATTTATTGAAAAGTGATAAATAGCAAAGAAAGATAACTCGACTTTATTATCATTGCGAAAATGTAATAGCTACATTTTTGAGCAGATATGAAATTAAATCCAAGTTTATTTGCGGTTTGAAACCATAAGTGGAAATTATCTAGTAGCCCACGGACAAGTAAGATACCATTATTTGATTGCCCGAAATGAAAACTAACTTGTCCCGGGCGTCGGGCGATGGGATTTTTGAACCCCTGTTGTGACTGGTGAATAAATAAACAATCATACAATGTAATGCGTAACAACCTTTGTTTTATTGCATCTAATGCTTATATATATGTCATAACTTGGTTGTAACCATGCATGCTTGATACTGTATGGAAATCTATGTTAGAATGTCACTAAATTATGTATATAAATGGAATATTCAGAGAAGTTGTTATCCATTGAGTTGAATGTTTTCATATCATTAACATAATAAGAATTCATAATTGTATTCATTTGCATTTACCTAGAATTTGATAACACTTAAATAATCATGTGTTGGTATTTGGGTTTTTCCTTTTTTGGCAAGGGGGTGGGTGAGAGGGTAATGGGATTGAAATTTAACTTTTAAGTTATTGTCAGTAGGGTGAAAGATGAAAAATATAAAAACAGGAGTGAAAGTTATAACTGCCAAATGGTAAAGAAAAATATTTTTCTTATGTTAGAATTTATCATAAAGCTTGAAAGTGAATGAACAGATACCCTCGCATAAATCGCATGAAGGTGTAATGATGAAGTTTTTGTGGCCTTCACTGTTTGATGAAGCCTTACAGTTTGCCGTTTGGATTATCAGACAATGTTTGGCAGTGATATACAGTGTTATACAGCACCAGATAGATGCTTTCACTAAAGGTGTAACAATATAGGTCGTATGTCCTACTGTAATATAACACTGCATGGATCAGCCCACATATATATCTCTAACCTCCTCTATCTGTCCCAGCAGTCAAACATAATGCTGTGTTTAATAACTTATGTACCCATAGGGATTATAAACTAGAATTAGTCTCTTGAAACCTGAGCTTGCCTGATGTAGACTTTGTTATATACTGGCTGCTGTGATATGGCTTTAATATCGCTGACTGTGGTGTTCTATTAGTTGTAACATATGTTATAGCTGGGATTAGACTTTCTCAGTAAAGTATCGATTCTAGTACTTTTGTTTGGTTGAGTCCCATCCCGGATTTGAACTCCACCCTCAGAGTCGGGCACCTAAGTGCCAGCATTTGTAATCCCAAATATAACATGTTACATTTGACCACTTTCTAAATGGCATTGTGTATTCATAACTATAATATGGTTGGTTAGTTTTTAACGCAACTCTCAGCGATATTCCAGCTATATGGCAGCGGTCTGTAAATAATCGAGTCTGGACCAAACAATCCAGTAATCAACAGCATAAGGATCAATCTACACAAATGGGAATCGATGACATGTGTCAACCAAGTCAGCGAGCCTGACCACACGATCCCATTACTCACCTTTTACGACAAGCATGGGTTGCTGAAGACCAATTCTAACCCGGATCTTCACGGGTACCAACAACTATTAACTTGCAGTATGTATGTGTCTGTGTTATCAGGTTTCTAAGTATTTTTGACCATTTTGCAGAAGTGTCTGACGGAAGAGACACACTGACAGAGGGCCGCCATGAATTCAACTTCGCATTTGAGCTTCCAATGGGGTAAGTAGGAGCCAGTATCATGAGTATTGAAAGTAATTCTGTTGCAGTGTTATTCTCAGTTTGTAAAACTCCAGTGTGTTATGCCCTGTTCATTTGAACTGATTTTAAGGACCTGTTAAATTGTAATACTCCGTGTTTATGTCCAACACAGTTGTTATAAGACAATGGATTATGCCTTGCTAAACAGTATTTCCCCAATGGCCTGATTCCCGTAATGATCCAGCTGCAATTGGAGTGCTTCAATGGATTATGCCCTGTTCAACTGAAATATGTACTTCAATGGACTTGACCTGTTCAGTTGTAATGGACCAATGGATTATGCCCTGTTCAACTGTAATATTTCAAATCATAACACTCTTTTTAATTGAAATTCTCCAAGTGCTTATGTCCTGTTCAGTTGTAATGCTTCAAGGAATTAGTCCCTGTTAAATAGTCTAATAATGTCTAATAATGAGTGAGTGAGTTAATATTTAACGTCACATCGTCTAATAAGGAGTGAGTGAGTATGGTTTTACGCCGCTTTTAGCAATATTTCAGTTGTGATGCTTCCATGGATTATGCCCTGTTCAGTTGTGATACTTCCATGGATTATACCCTGTTTAATCAAAGTGCCTCAGTGGAATGTTTGTGTTCACCTGTATGTGCAACCTGCTTCTGTTGTTTCAGTGGTATTTCCACATCATTTGAGGGCAAGCACGGAAGTGTGCGGTACTGGCTGAAGGCCGAAATGGACAAACCATGGTCCTTCAACCACAAGACAAAGAAAGCTTTCACCGTCATCAGCCCCATCGATATAAACAGACCAGAGTACCAGGTAGGTGCCAAGAAACAGAGGCAAACAATATATGCAATGAATATACAGGCATCCCTCGCCTTAACGTGGCCCTTGGGGTCCATGGATGACCACCCGCGTTATAGTAACTATTACGTAACGCGGAACAAAGGCCAAGTAAAATCATATTTCCGTGGACATATCAAAACTGCTATTTTGTGTATTGTGCCCAGTCAAAAATATATCGTATTGTTGGAGGTGAAAAAAACAAACTTTGTAAATGAAAACAGATGTATGTACATGAAACTTGCAATCAAACATCACAAAACATGATAATTCAATTGTTGTTCCTGTTATTCTACCTGTTATTCACTCGGCTGATGGCATGTCTTTATGATAAAGTTGTCTTTTACAATTTATTACGATATTTCGCTGTTCGTCTGATTATTATTGAGAAAACACTGCATGTTTTAGGCATCTGAAAAACATGGATATGTACGATAAATACTGTTAATCCGCACTGAATTTGGTGAATTTTCCGCAGCGGATTTGTTGAAGTGCTATTTTCGATGACGTGAAGATGTGTGATCGCTGGGCAACTTTTCTTTTATGGGAGCCACGGATTACCCCGCGGTTTAACCTAATCCATGGTATCACGAAGAGCGTTATTGCGAGGGATGACTGTATAGGGTCGTTTGTTTTTTGTGTAGATAGCTAACTTGTTTCTTGACAAATAATTTCAGATATCACTGTAAAATTTGTGATTGTGTTGACCATGTTTGACAGCTGTGGGAAGCTGGGTTGTTCAGGGATATGGAACTTGTGTGTCAGATTGTAGGAGAGAGTGAAAGCTTGGATCAGTTAGTATTCAGTACAAGTTTGACAGAGGATATTCAACAACAGTTTTCATATCATCTAACCCAAATAACTTATTCAAATAATGATTATGGTTGGCCACTGATCATATTTCCTGTTAATATGGTTAAATATGTTGGACCAGGAAAACGTGCATGACTTGCCTGCTCGTTAGGAACAGGCCCTGATCTTCTTGTACAAAAGTAATTTTTGAGAAATAAGGTTTAATTCCTCGTACCCTTGGAGATTGAGAGGAACTACTGCACTATTGTTTCAAGCACATTAGTCCTGGCTAGATACTGTGTAAGTTTGTGTATGACTTGTGACGTGTAAACCTGCAGTAGAGACTTGTACATCCTGTCCAGGAACCTTGTTTCAGACTCAGGTGGAGAGCAGTGTTGAGAAGACTCTGTGCTGTTGGTTGTGTATGTCAGGACCAATCTCCATCACAGCACGAACCGATCGCCGTGGTTACTGCCCAGGTGGGTTTTACATACTGCATTTCACGTTTTTCCCCGTGGGATGTGGAGAATAGAAGGTGCAGCCAGGTCATGAGAGGATGAGGTGGTAGGGTTGTCAACATATATTTGTGAAACCCCAGTGGTATGGATTATTGCACATGGTATCAACCTCTGGTTTGTCCAGACTTGAATATTTACAGACGTAGCTGGAATATCACAGACTGACTGACTGAGTTTAGTTTTACGCCGCTTTTAGCAATATTTCAGCAATATCACGGCGGGGGACACCAGAAATGGGCTTAACACATTGTGCCCATGTGGGGAATCGAACCCGGGTCTTCGGCGTGACGAGCCAACGCTTTAACCACTAGGCTACCCCACCGCCCCACAAACAATTTGAGATATGGGAGGAGGGAGGGTTATTATGTTCATGGTTTGTCTGCCAGTTATTGACAGCCAGGATGAAGTTCTTCAGGATCTTTATCCAATGTCCTCCTTGGCAGCAATCGTTGATCTGACCATATCGATGCAGAGGCAGACCCACTAATTTGAACCGTCTTACGAACTGAAAAAGTGAGCCCACATGGGGAATCAAACTGATCTTCGCTCTGAAGAGTGAACACTTTAACCACTAAGCTTCCCCACCACCCCTAAGGGAAGTTGATTGGACATGATGGTCAAAACCAGTGACTAACTTTCTTCCATGTCATCATGCTCTAATGATGTGGAATGTTACTAAGCCACTGTTCCCCACATGGCTACAATGTGTGAAGCCCATTTCTGGTGTCCCTCGCCGTGATATTGCTGGAATATTGCTAAAAGCAGTGTAAAACTAAACTCACTCTCTATCTACTAAGCCACTGAATTATCTGACCTAAGTATGATTATTTATCTACTGCAAGCATAAATCAGGAATGTTGCTGACATCAGGAATGTTGCTGACATCAGCATAGAACATCTAAAAAATATTGAAGAATATGAATATAAGAAAAATAATTTTGCATGCTACCTGTAGTGAGTGAGTTTTAGTTTTACACCGCTGTTAGCAATATTGCTGCAATATCACAGCAGGGGATACCAGAAATGGGTCTCACACATTGTACCCATTTGGAGAATTGAACCCAGGTCTTCAGTGTGATGAGCGAACACTTTAAAAACAAGGCTACCTCACCTCCCCTGCTACATATAGAGACAGAAAGGTTTGTTCTGGTATAAGCAATGTAAATATCAGAATATATGCATTGTAAATAGCCCCATAGCCATTGATTGAAATATCTTATGCTAGAGACTACATGTACATGATATCACTGTTTTGTTTTTCAACAGGGGAATCAATAGCAATATCGGCTGAGTTTGACAACCACTCTTCTCGAACAGTTATTCCGTACGCCACCCTATACCAAACACAAGCATTCTTTGCTAGCGGGAAGTCTCGAGTTAGGCGGACTAAGTTCACCGTTTTGACTGGCTTGCCTGTTGCCCCTGGCAACCGAGGAAGCTGGGATAGCCAGTTGTTGAAGATACCAGCCGTTTCGCCATCAATCATGAATTGTTGTGTGATGAAAGTAGATTACTTTGTTAAGGTAACAGTTCTCATCATTCCATAATGTTGAAATACTGCTGTTTGTCGTGATTTCTCCTGAACACATATTTGGCTTCTTACATTTAAAGTTTCTCATTAAACTGCGCCATATGAAGTTGGACCAGATTATGAATTATTAAGCGCTTGACTTGAGTCCCGGATTTATCTAGATTCCATTTGACTAACATCAGCATCTAAACAGATGTAGACAAATTCATGAGAGTGTCACTGTATAAACTTGAATGATACTTTTCCATCTATGTTTATGGACGTAGATTATTGTGATGTGAGTCATGTGGTGTATCCTAATCATCATCTGTTCATGTTGTCAGGTTGCACTGCATATTCCTGGTGCCTACAACTTGACCATGCATCTACCTATCGTCATCGGAACAGTCCCTTACCGCAGAGCACAATCTTACCGCTTCACCGAGTCCCGATTCTACCGAGAAACCCAGGCTCAGTTTGCCATGGACTTCCTCCCTGTCCCTCCGCCCTACAGAGAAACGATCACACCACCACCTCCATTTGAAGGTAATGAGTGAGTGAGTGAGTTTAGTTTTACGCCACACTCAGCAATATTCCAGCTATATGGCGGTTTTGAAGGTAATGTATCTAATGATTGGCTGTATGGCTCATGATTAGTGTCAATAACATCTCGTAACATATGTTATGTTAAGGAGATAAACATCACGTGTTGGCCAATTTTGAGTATTTGAAGCACGGGAATTCATTGGTGTTAGACAGAGGTTTCAAATGAAATATTCTCATGCTTAAAGTACCCAGTAACACCCGGAAATTGGCCAACACATGATGTGTATCGACATTGTAAACACAAATGTAAACCAAAAGGCCCACATGGGTTTTACTGTATGCACTCATTGAGTGTCAACAGCTGGCCGTTTCAGCTGGTTCCCATGGTAGCATCTGGAACTGCTCATTTGTGACGTCATTCTGACTTTACGTCACAATATGATTTGACTGACAACGCAACAATACAGTTGTGTGTGATATTTGTACAGGTCAATATGCAGTGAATAGTCTTGTAATTTCTGGGAATCGAATACCATTCAACCAACCAGATTAAAGAACACTGTGACTTTTGGTTTACAATTGGGATTACGCTTTCTCTTTCCAAGGGTGGAAATGACGTTAAAATCACTTGCCCCTGATAATTTTTCCACTATAACGGCCGTTTTCTTGTTGATTTTTTAAATAAACAACATAATTAACATTGGAATATCAACTGGACACCGGTACAGTGTGATATACAAATTTGCTTGCCCGACAGAAAAAAACACTGGACTTGGGCATCGGGCAATGGGTTATTTCCACCCCTGCTTTCGCATACAGATTCTTGTACTTTCGTCCCATCCCATTCACATTTATATCTGTGGAGATCCAGGTTCCCTTTTCGCAAAGAGATCGTAGCACTACGACCATCGTAAGTCTATGTTAAAGTATGGGCGTCTCAATCACTAGATTTCTCTGGTCAACACCTCTGTGATGTAGTAGATAAAGTGTCTGCTCAGAGAGTGGAAGGTCAGTGGTTTGGTCCCTGGTCGTGTCATACCATATGGTGTTAAAATGTGGTACTTGTTACCCAGCCTGGCATTAAATTTTTTAGACTCGAACTGGTCAGCTCAGACTCTGTAAAATGTGTCTCACTGAGTGTCCAAGTAAAATGGCTGCATGGTGTATCAGTGACCTGGCACTTTATAACAGGTAGCCCCAGCCAACACACATTCAAGCACACATACAAGCACACTTTACCGTTAAGTGCAATCATCTTTCACCTCAACTCATCTTCAGACAATTGAAGGTCTTCAATTATGAATATGTAGCAACTTGAAATAGAAGCAGTCATAAAATCATTGCCTAAACAGTCAAATCAATATGTTTATTACAACTGCAGACCCTCCGACCTATGCTGAAAGTATCGGTGGTGCAGTCAACCTCTGTGACGACGAGGATGACGAACCCGGCTCCAACATGGGAGACCTAACGTTCACACCCATGTACACGTACGTGTGCAGTCAACCTCACGACTACCGCCCCCCACCAGCGTACTCAGAGGTACAGGTAATAGTAGTTTTAGATCTGCATCTCCTGGCTGTTGTTTGCTGTAGAACTGGCTGCAGGTACTGTCGACTCATGCATGGGAAGCAGGGGACAACCTCTTCTTGTAGTGCTTTGATCTGGGTGACTCCATCAGTAACATATTTTGGATTTATTTATCTAGTCTGAAGCTGTCTCTCAAGTTGGTTTATGTCTGTTTTCCATTTTCCAAACTACTGACCCTAAACACATAAAATCTTATAGATGCATGGATGACAAGCAATAGTTTCTCTGAACCAGTTTACCACCCTTTGAGGATTTTAAAGATGGCTGCCCTGATGGCCATTTTGCTGCATTGTTTATCAATTTCTGTATGTATCAGCATGAAGTTTTATGCATAATATATCTTGTTTGGGGTATTTTGCTGGCATTTCACCTTCTCAGGAATTTATCAGTCAACATTTCTAAACCAAGATGAAATTATGTAATTATTATCACATCAAGAGTGTCACTGAAATCGCTCGTAGAATTTTGATCAAATTATGAACATGTCTACCTTTGAAAGTATAAGGCAAACGGCGGACATGGGAAAAGTTAAACGAAGTCTTTACCTTAGAGTTTGATTTTGTACCTAACTCAAATCAGTAATAAGTAAAGATGATAAAGGTTCTTTGACTTTGGTGATTTTGAAATGAGTTCACCCCCTCTACATTGTTCCACCTGAAGAAATCTGTGAGCCAGAAGTCAGTCTGACATCGGTAGTAGGTTCATGAGGACGTGTAGCTGTTTGTTCTGGAACAGGGACAAGGACAGATTTGGGGTACTGAAGCATTGGCATTATCAGCATAATCCCCTTGACAATTTGGGTTAAAATTCAGGGATTTACGAGTTTTGTATTTGAGGGTCGCTGGGACTCATACTCTTATTTTCAGGGGTCCTGGACAACAAAATGGGGGTTCCAGACACTTAAATATTATTATTAATACTGTTATTGTATTGTGTATCATGATCATCACGTTGTTACAGTAATTAAATGCAAATAATACTATAACCCAGCTAGTAACAAACTCAGTGATAACTTATTGTCACTTGATTGGAATTTTTACAAAAAGTATTTGGACTTTTTCAGCCTCCCTGTGGACGCGCTAGTAAATTTTGTCAATTTTTAGGCGTATAGGGTGCAGGAATTCGCATCCTGTAAATCCCTGAAATTGGTCTTCAACAGCCCATACTTGTCATAAGGTGGGACTAATGCTTATCCATGCTAGGTTATTTACAGTGTACTATCATGAAGCTGTATTCTACCATGACATTTAAGTATGTTCGTTTTTTGATTGGCTGTTACTAAAAAATTAGAAGTGAACATTTTTCAATAACCACTTCTGAGAGCCTTACAAAGGTAAACAAACATGTCGTCTGAAACTGTTACGTTTGACCTCAGCGATTTCTTTGATGTGTTTGGATCGGATATGGAGAAAATATTGACCCAGCCTGGTATGTAAGTCGAATCACACAATCACTGCTTCTTCATCTTTGATGGTCTTTTCAAAATTGACGACAGTCAGGTTGTCATAAATAACTACTTTCGGAACTAAGCAAAGCTGACACGCATCCAGGACAGCCACGTTTCGAAAATGGCACGCGCCACGCGTCAATGACGTCAGAACGAAGGTCAAACCAGACGAATCTATTTTTGAAGTTAGAGGGGTGTTCCTTATTACATAACTCATTCCATTAAAGTTGTCCATAACATAAGAAGTAGAATGCCAGTACAGATGTTGCAACTTGCAATGTATTTGAAGAAAACTTCGTTGTGGAAATAATTAAAACATTTGACACTATGTAAATTGTTTCTTTTTCCTGTTTCCCCAGTATGGGCGAAACCATTAAGAAGGCTCTATCCGCAGTAGTGTAAAACACTACGCAAGGGTAATGAGTGCATATTTAAAACGCGTTTTATTCATGGTGCATATGTCATGGTAGAATGGAGATAATCCTATTGAGTTTACATTTTGGAAGTGATTATACAGTAGAACGTGGTTATAACCAACTCCAAGGGACCAAGAAATTTAGTTAACTATATCCGTTGTTCGTTATTCACATTTGACCGCCATCTTGGATTGTAGAGGCATGTATATGCTGCAGCTACAAATCTGTATTCATGTACACTGACATAACATTAAAATTCTGAATTTATCATTCACAGACATTAGCTAGAACATGTTTAACAATCACAACAATCTCAACAATATATAACTTAACTGTGTTTAACAAAGTCCACAATTTTGCTCTGCACACCACGTCTTGCCGACTTCATCTTGGTGATTGGCAGCTCTTAACTTTTTTGGGCGGGGCCAAAATCAGTAGACACAGATTTTGCAAGAATAGATTCGTAAATTCTTAATAATGGAACTGAGAGTGGATTTTTGAATGCCAAAGTCGAAAGCGATGTTTGTCTTAGATTTTACACCTGAATCTACAGCCTGAATTATCTGAAGCTTGGTGTCAAAGGTGATAGCTTTACTTTAGCCTGCCATAGTGACAAGAGTGAACTGAAGACCTGTATGCCAGTCAAGCTTTTAAACACGATATGTTTGTTTTGTTAATTAATTAATGACCATCAAACAATGTTGATTCGCCGCCAACAAGGTTGATGTATACCGCTAAGTGGCTGAGCTGACACTGAGTGAGTTCGCTAATCACGTCGTTAATTGGGTCTTGGGGGTAGTAAGTCAGTTCGCTATAGCCGTAAATTCGCTACTCACGAGTTCGTTATTCGCATATAATTTTAATGATATTATAATGGACTATTGACGGGACTTTTAAATTTGTTCGCTATATCCGTTTGTACGCTATATCCGTGTTCGCTATATCCATGTTCTACTGTAGTTGGTTTAACGCTGCTAAATGCTTCATTTAGCAGCGTTCAACCAACTATAATCACTTCCCAAATGTAAACACAATAGAATTATCTCCTAATTAACACCTTCCAAGGGTCTGCTAGCATTGTAAAACTGCATTGAATTAGTCAGCTTTAATGGATTGAACCTTATAGCCTGCATCATGTTGTGTAAATTTCAGTATTTTCTGTTCTTTGGCAGAAATATATTAATGAACTGAGGCATTTGTAATTCGTCCAGGTTAGAATTTGTCTTCAGTAACCAATGCTTGTAACAGAAGGCGACTGACAGGATCCACTCATCAGGCTCGCTCACATGGTTCATGTATGTCATTGTATCTTGTGTGCATAGATCAATGCTCATGATGTTAATCACTGGATTGTCTGGTGCAGACCTGTTTATAAATTAATTAAGCCACTATAATATAGCTAGAGTATTGCTGAGAGTGGCATTAAACAACAAACACTTGTTCTTACACAAAAATGTGGAACAACAGATCTGGTTCTAGTTACTGAGGCCATCCATTACTCTCTCTGGTTCTCATCAGCCTCAGGGCGGTGGGGCAGCCTAGTGGTTAAAGCGTTGGCTTGTCATGCCAAAGGCCCGGGATCGAATTCCCACATGGGTACAATGTGTGAAGCCCATTTCTGGTGTCCCCCGCCATAATATTGCTGGAATATTGCTAAAAGCGGCATAAAACCATACTCACTCACTCATCGGCCTCAAAGAGAGGAAGAAAATACAAAGCCCAAAAGAAACCCCTTTTGAAAAAAAGGAGAATTTGTGTTTTGTATGAGATATGTGAAAAAAAGGTTTCTTAACCTCAGAAGTGTTTTACTTGATCGAAACAGTACTTTCAGGTAATTAGTTGTTGAAAACCTACAAATAATAAACAAACATGATCTACCTCTCAGCTTGATCTGTATATATGTGTCTACATGTTATGTTTGTACATTTTGATGGTGTAGAAGCTTCTGCATACTGATGACTGATGACTTATAATTAAATGTGACAATTAAACCATGTAAAGTAGTTGAGAAGTGTCCTATGTTTTAAATTAACCATATATTTGTGTTGAGTTTAGATGAGACGAAACTGATTTAGAGTTATCTCCCTTTGACTCTAGTGTCCCAATTCCTACTGCTGCAATGTAATAGTCTGGGCAAGAAGAACCAGGACTGACAGTAGTTTGTGTTTAATTTGGATGAGACGAAACTGATTTAGAGTTATTTCCCTTTGACTCTAGTGTCCAAATTCCTACTGCTGCAATGTAATAGTCTGGGCAAGAAGAACCAGGACTGACAGTAGTTTGTGTTTAATTTGGATGAGACGAAACTGATTTAGAGTTATTTCCCTTTGACTCTAGTGTCCAAATTCCTACTGCTGCAATGTAATAGTCTGGGCAAGAAGAACCAGGACTGACAGTAGTTTGTGTTGAATTTGGATGAGACGAAACTGATTTAGAGTTATCTCCCTTTGACTCTAGTGTCCAAATTCCTGCTGCTTTAATAAAATAGTCTGGGCAAGAAGAACCGACAGTAGTTGTGTTGCTTGATGATAGAAGCAAGTAATAATGCCTCTGCTGTTGAGGACATGTCTGAATCCCTTTATCGATATTGGAAGGTGTAGAGGACACTTGCTTGTAGAGGTCAAAGTGTTGCTTGTCATTAGTGTTGGGAATTGGTTAAAATCTCATAATTGATAATTGGTTCATTACAACCGATAAATCATCAAAAGTAATTGGTTAGCGTCATTTATCAAATTTGGCTGGTTATGTTTGTTAACGCACCAAAAATGAAGAAAAAAACCATGTAGTTCTTTCGAGTGTTTTGTAAATTGCACAAAATGCATTTGATAATTTTACATCTTTAAAGGATGACTAGTATGTTAGAACCATAAATATCCTGGAGTCTTTAAAATAAATCCAATCCTGACTTGGAACAAACGGGTAGTGCTTATGAAATGTAACAGACAAAACCAACCTTGTGAAAAATATTGTGGAAGCAAACCAGTGTTCCTAAATTGTTTGTGTTCAATTATGACAAAACATGATCGATTGCTTGGTTGTTTAGTCATTGCGACCAATCTTGGATTATTTCAATTAATTGGACCACCACTACTTGTCATGCTGTATGAATCAGTTGTGTATACATACATATCAATGTGGATGTTTCAGACGGATCCCAACCCATTAGCCCACCTGGAGAACATAAGCCTTGATCCCAGTTAACCCCTCGCTGTGATCATAGTGGGTTCCACCTCCTCACGCTTGTGGCTGGACATTTTGACCTTCACACAAGAGCACAGATCCAAGGGACAGAACTTGGATCATGAAGGATCCTGCATGCTGTGTAAGCAAAAGGATCACACTGCACACATGCACTTTCGAAGATGGCAAGCATGTTTCCTTATTTCCGTAGGTGTCAATATTTCTGAGCCATGATCATGTCGTGGTTCTGTGATGTTGATACCACTGGAAATGGGAATGATACACCATTATTACGGTTAGTCAGTTGTGGATATAGTGCCAAACATGACCAGATGATTCTACTATAATACACGTGTAGAGTTGTAGTGTTGCTGAAGTAGATGACATCTTTAGAATCACAATTTAGATGACCAAAGCTTGCTTGTTGAATAGCCTTATATTTGCACAACGACATTATTGTCTGCAAGGAGCATCCATCTCTATATTTTATATATGTTTTGTAATATATTGTTTCACACTTGTAATATAAACTTATAAAAAAATCAAATGATTGGAAAAACTATTAAAGAATATTTTGATTTTCTTGCTGCTTTTTATACTTGTGACAACACGCCAGTGTTCAGATGTATGAAGAGTCTGGACTCTTCTAGTCAATATGAAATTTACATAAAAAGAAGAATTTACAAAATGTATCAAAATTAATTGTGTAGATATTTGTTTTGTGCAATATTTAAAAAACATGATTGTCTCCCTTTTTAGAGAGTGTCCTGAAGATAGCAGTTTGGATAAAAAAATCTTTGGTATGGAAGCAAATCGTAAAAATTGTGATAGATATTGCAGAGAAACTTTCTGTTTTTTACACTTGATTATTGTGATTAAATGGCTATTAATAACCTTAGTTTTCATTTTCAGCTTGCAATGAACTGAAGCATATATGCTGTGAAAAAGATATTCTGATATCTTAGAAGCACACACATTAATTATGCTTTTTGATCTTAATAAAATTGACTCTCCCGTTCCAAAAGATATTGCCCGAGAACGAATTATTTGCAGAGGTTGGGTTTGCCTTATTTTTCTATGTCTTATAAAAATTATTCCCTGGCAAATATTTCGTATTGATTGTTTTTGATAATATGCCTTTGAATATGTGCTTTTGAAATGTTAATTTCTTGCGTAGCATTTTTTTTCCCCTTATATTAGTAGAGCTGTATAAATAGTATACTGATAATATATTATGATGTTATCTCTATGTATAGATGAAACAGAATCTGTCTGTTGTAGCTTCAGATTACACAACAAAGGTCTTCCTATGTCTATTTTGGAGGTTTTCTATGAATATTTATAGGCATGAAATTTAAGCAGAAATTTCCCCGCTCTTCCAAGTGCACCTACCAGACTTGTACCGTTACACTGTAGTGCATGACACTATCTTCACGGGGACCAAGTGGAACCCGATATATATCTCTAGCTATCTTCACTGAGGCCCATTTTAACCCGATATTTCTCTAGCTATCTTCACGGGGACCAAGTGGAACCCGATATATCTCTAGCTATCTTCACTGAGGCCCATTTTAACCCGATATATCTCTAGCTATCTTCACAGGGACCAAGTGGAACCCGATATATCTCTAGCTATCTTCACAGGCCCATTTTGAACCCTCGATATATCTCTAGCTATCTTCACAGGGACCCAGTGGAACCCGATATATCTCTAGCTATCTTCACAGGGACCATGTGGAACCCGATATATCTCTAGCTATCTTCACGGGGACCAAGTGGAACCCGATATATATCTCTAGCTATCTTCACTGAGGCCCATTTTAACCCGATATATCTCTAGCTATCTTCACGGGGACCAAGTGGAACCCGATATATCTCTAGCTATCTTCACTGAGGCCCATTTTAACCCGATATATCTCTAGCTATCTTCACGGGGCCAAGTGGATCGATATATCTCTAGCTATCTTCACTGAGGCCCATTTTAACCCGATATATCTCTAGCTATCTTCACGGGGACCAAGTGGAACCCGATATATCTCTAGCTATCTTCACTGAGGCCCATTTTAACCCGATATATCTCTAGCTATCTTCACGGGGACCAAGTGGAACCCGATATATCTCTAGCTATCTTCACTGAGGCCCATTTTAACCCGATATATCTCTAGCTATCTTCACTGAGGCCCATTTTAACCCAATATATATCTAGCTATCTTCACGGGGACCCAGTGAAACCTGATATATCTCTAGCTATCTTCACAGAGACCTATTTAAACCAGAGATACTACAAACTATCTTCACTGAGACCCAGTTAAACCAGATATACATCTAGCTATCTTTCCTGGGAGACAGTTAAGCCAGAGATACTACAAACTATCTTCACACAGACCCAGTGAAACCAGATGTAGGAATTAAGGTATTTAGCGAGCCTGCGAACTAAATACGTAGTGTTTAATCTTAATGCAGGATATTAACAATATCCTGCATTAGATCACCTGTACCTCTGATACAATGTTTATGGCTGAAACATCCCAGCTTACAATCAGGCCTACCAAAGAAAACTTTGCAGAAAAACGCCGAAAAGCCCACATTAATCGTGGAAATAGCAACATTAACATAATACCTCGCTACTGAAACAGTAAAAAATCCAGCAACGAAAGACTATGAAACTGCAACATTTTTGTTTCAGTGAACTTTGACCTCTACTGCGCATGCGCATTACGATCCGCACTTCTTTCAAATTTCCGAGCAACTGTGAATCGCCTCGCGTAGAAAAAGTATTGAATATGTCAAAATAATTGCTGTCAATCATTTCATACAAATGGAAATTAAACCAAACAAGTGTGCACACAAGTATCATGATGATAAATGCCAATAACACAACAAAAATGATATAAAAAGGGAATGTAACTTTTGTCCAAGCTGGAAAATGTCAACATGTGGTTGAGACTTCCTCTTCCATGTACGCATTCGCAAAATCGAAGTTGCAGGCTCTTCGGTTTTTTATCCAGTTTTAGCGATTTAAAGTTGCCGGTTTTACTGTTTCAGTAGCGAAGTAATATGTTTATGTTGCTATTTCAGCGATTAATGTGGGCTTTTCTGCGTTTTTCTGCACAGTAGGAAAGTTTTCTTTGGTAGGCCTGGTCTCTGGTTTTACTGTTATAAAGTCCCAATGGTTCTGTGTTAGACAAAAGATCATCTCTACCTCTGGTACAGTGTTTATGGCTACATAATCAACTAGTTTACAATAAGGTCTTGGTGTTTCTCTGCTCTTACTGTAATAAAGTCCCAATGGTTCTCTATTAGACAATAGATTATCTACACCTCTCATACAATGTTAATGTGCAATGCTTTGCTCATATGGGATTATCACTCTAGTCTGATTATTGTAGCACAGTGCAGTTTCCCCAATGGTCTACTTGTTGTGAGCCAATAACGAATGGTTCGAGGTTTTTAGAAGTACCTGTTGTTCTAACTCATGGATTTGTAGTTAACATATTTATTGAACCAAAAATACTGCTAAATGTGTGATAATCTTTGAAATGTGAGCACCGAGTATTCTTTGATATTTGAATCCAAATACGTGGATAGTCACTATATATAGTCCATTATCACCTTTTTGAAACTTCATGTATGTACATTGAATATTATATATTCGGATATGTTATTCACGTGCTGTTAATTCATTGATTGGCATTTACAGACGTGGACACATTTGATCAATATTCAGTTTTTCAACTCAACTTGTCCTTGGGTCAGCCTGTGAGTTGTACTGTTGAACATGTAATGAGACTCGGAAGAGTCAGTATCTCACAGAATGCTGAGGAATAGTCATGCATACCTTTTACTTGCAGATGACATTCAATGAAAGTTTCTGAAATCCACATCACCAAGTATTATTTATGAATGCAGGGTTTTGTCCATCGTTGTCCACTTGTCCATAGTTCAGACTTGTCGCTGTGGACTTTCACTTTGGACATTAAATCATTGGCAACTTGGTGGCTGATCATTTGAGGGACTAGTTAGGGTGACCTTTAGTCCCAGAAATAATTATTTGAAGATCTTGATCTAAATAAATAAAATCCAAAAGGATTCTTAATGTAAAATGAATTAGAGTTACCAAACATTTTAGACTTGTGCCGGACCCTTTTTTAATTTAATCTCCAGGGTCTAGGAGACGAGAGACTAGTGAAAATTATGATTAATTTCTAACCCTGCTATATATAAGGTACTGAATCCTTGCTGTACCTATGTAGGATTCATCCTAAGATGTTCCTGAATGCTGTTGGCCAGCAAGCCATGTTATTCACTCTTGTCTGCAGGTTTAGCATATCTTCATGTTGTTCCATCTCTGCAATATTTTTTCATTTGTTCATTAAAAACTCGGCAAAAGTTACATTTTCACCAATTTTCTTCAAGACATATCACTCCATCTAGCCCTGCATTTTATTACAGGAGATGAAATTAAGCAGCATATTTGGAATTTTTCTTTCCTAATTTATTAGGTTGTTAGATGGTTTTCTTATACATTTGTTTCCAAATTTGTATAATATGGATCATTATGGATCTTATTGGTGTACTGGCATGTGGTATTCCTTCAGTTTGGAAGAAAAGGATGGAAGGATTTCCAACTCATTTTAGTTTGGAAGAAAACAATTGTTACTAACTTGTTTTAGTTTGGAATAAAAGGAAGTGCATCTGAAAGTATTTCTTTTGTTTAGGAGTGTCTAACATGATTGTTGACTAAACCAGGGCATAATGTTATTGACTCTTTTACAAAGTTATGTTGTTGTTTGATCTTTAATGTTAAAATATTTGTTGTCTACAGCAGAGATGTTGGAATGTTTTGTATCCAAACAAAACAGCTTTTTCAGGATCTAGGTGTGTGTGTCTTGCCTTAAACAGTCCTACAGCTTTGTTTAAGTCGTGTATATGATGTCGATATGAATATTAGCTTTCTACCTGAACAATATGTATTTGTTGATCTGCTTATATGGTGGTGTGTAAACTGAATGAAATATACAGAATCTCAGAATTTAGTCATGTAACTGAATAATTTATTTATTGGTTGTAGAAAACATTCTTTTGATTGTTTTCATTGGTGCAATGGCCAAGGATGTGTTGCAATATGTTTGGATGAACTCAGTTTACGCTATTATTTCAGCTGATGATCGATAAACTTTCCTTGATTTTGTTTGCAGAGAATTTATACTTCATTAGGACTCCATTTGAAACACTTGTTAATGGATCTGTATCATGAGTCATTGTGGAGGGTGTTTGATCAAATGCAACCTGACATTTTGAAAAATTAGTAGTAGCCATATGAGTTCAAAAGAAGGAAAGTGTCCCTTTGATTTTGTTTTTGGTTTAATCATGTGCATATGCTTCACATATGTGGGTCCCGGGGCTGACCTAGTGACATTTTGTATCATGAATCACTTTTAGAAATTTTGTTTTTTAGTAATGATCTGTTTTATTTGACTGCATCAGTGGAACAGAGTTATGAATGATACGTCACAGTCAGCATTATCATCATCTTTGTGTTCAATATGTGAAAGGTTGATTTACTTTTAAGGTATTTGGTTGTATTTGAATCAGCTCCTCAGGTCCAATGATAAACATACACTCTTGTATGACTGAGGGCCTTATCCTGTGACCAGGCATAATCATAATAAACGTCATGTTCAGATAGTAATTGTTCATCTTATTGTGACACTCATAATCACAATAAACGTCATGTTCAGATAGTAATTGTTCATCTTATTGTGACACACATAATCACAATAAACGTCATGTTCAGATAGTAATTGTTCATCTTATTGTGACACTCATAATCACAATAAACGATGTTCAGATAGTATTGTTCATCTTATTGTGACACTAATCACAATAAACGCCATAATCACAATAAACGTCATGTTCAGATAGTAATTGTTCATCTTATTGTGACACTCATAATCACAATAAACGTCATGTTCAGATAGTAATTGTTCATCTTATTGTGACACTCATAATCACAATAAACGTCATGTTCAGATAGTAATTGTTCATCTTATTGTGACACTCATAATCACAATAAACGTCATGTTCAGATAGTAATTGTTCATCTTATTGTGACACCCATAATCACAATAAACGTCATGTTCAGATAGTAATTGTTCATCTTATTGTGACGCTCATAATCTTATTGTGACACATCTTATAATCACATAATCAAATAAACGTCATGTTCAGATAGTAATTGTTCATCTTATTGTGTTCACATCTTATTGTGACGCTCATAATCACAATAAACGTCATGTTCAGATAGTAATTGTTCATCTTATTGTGACACTCATAATCACAATAAACGTCATGTTCAGATAGTAATTGTTCATCTTATTGTGACACTCATAATCACAATAAACGCCATGTTCAGATAGTAATTGTTCATCTTATTAATGTCAGAATCATATAATGACAATATATATTTTGTGTGGACAATAATGACAATATATATTTTGTGTGGACTATAATTATTTGACTTCTTCTTCGTACATCGATCTTTTGTAAACATCATCAAGGAAGATCTGGAAAAAATCTGTCAGTGAACTGCATATTTGAAATGAAAGAACTGAAGATTCACTGTACACTGCTAAATGCATCTGCAGTAATGTTTCTGTTCCACATATCTTCAAGTAAACCCTCAAAACTGAGGTCAGATTAAAAGTGAACTGTGTATTGGAAATGAAAGAACTGAAGATTCACTGTACACTGCTAAATGCTTTTGCAGTATTGTTTGTGTTCTACATATCTTCAAGTAAACCCTCAAAACTGAGGTAATAAGTTTCCAATCGGTTGCTACTGATAGTCGGCAGACAACAAAACAATTTCCTGTATTTAAGGACTATCAGCATGTTTATCTTGTTTTTTTCTGGTATGATAGGCTTATGGTCTTCACTCTGATCTTGTTATTCCCACATCCAGTATTTCTGTAGTCTTGGATTAATTGCTTCAGATCCTGACATGTATTTTCTTACAGCACATGTCAAATTGGCATGCAATGAAACTTTCTTTACATGAACCTCTATTCATATCAATTGCCTATGACTGGTGCTACCTTTTGTAGAAGACATTTGTTATCCGTTCCCATCTAATTCAGGTGTCATTCATGTCTACACCTTTCTACATGCTGCCCATTTTTGTATTAGAGAAGCATTTTCATAATACCCATGAAGTTCTCGTCAAGATTTCCTTCAACTTTTCTATTAATACATCTTGTACAACACCTCAGTGAGTGGATTTTTTATGAATTGGTACATATTTCAGTATTGAAGCTACTTGTCCATATATGTGATATTTTATGATAATTATACTCATCTAAGGATAGAGAGATGGTTTTGGAATACTTACATAAACCCTTTCATTCATATGTTCATTTTGTAGTGAGTGAATAAAGTTTTGTGTCGCTTTTATCACAGCAGGGGATGCTAGAGATGGGTTTCACACATTTTACCCGCATTTCACACATTTTCGCTTTGGCACTTTAAACACAAGGCTATCCCACCACCATTCATTTTGTAACTCACCACCTCTCAAACTGATGGTTGAGACGTTAGACATCACTTTAACTTATTTCATGTTTCTATAAATCTTTTTTGGGTGACACAAATCTTCACATATTCATGAATGAAGTAAACAGGGAAATGTGTGTAATTCTTTATGATATATACAACTGTCAACACATGATGAACAATCTCCACTGCACAATATAAACGACAACCCACATATGAAACTTGAAGTTGAAAAAAAGAACTCTAAACACATGATAATAAGTGATATTAACTTAAAAATGCACAAACCTCAATAATGTTTTTATTTAACAAAAAAACTGCACAGCACACTGTAATGCTTGAACTTATATTTAAAAAAACATTGCACATCTGCATAATAAAAAATACATTATAAACTATAGTTGAGAGTAATGAATGAATGGTCATTTCATTTTCTTTTCATTTTGGCATACCGGGTAATTGCAAATCAACTAATGAAAGTACTGGCAAAAGGCTTTCTTGTAGTTCGGACCACGAGGCGCTGTTTGTGTTTTTAATGATTATTTATATGCTTGTAGATGTCGTACTGTATACATGTCCCTTTGTAAGGTCTAGTTACTTCACACAATTTGTTTTGTTTCTAACACATTTTTAGCATTTTCAAATATTAAGTAACATTTTCATCATGGATACAAAAAAATATTTGACTGTGAATATATTTATTTATATCTAGCTGAATCTTCTTCAAGTCATCCTCGTACTGTGCGAAACTATACCTACCATAGTTAATAAGTTATGAATATGTTTGTATTTGTGATTGTTTTTGTAAATAATATGACAAAATAGCAAACGGATCCATTACTTCTGTATATACCATTGTATCTGACATACTAAAGTCCACGACACTGGATAATGTTGTTATTATCAACCAGGTTCATAGTGCATATATAACATTTGATCATATTGTGGCCAATTTCCATGTAAGACGTTGGGAAGCTGATAGGTGATCTCCAGTATGAGCTCGGCTGTAAGGATTTGCCATCATGCTGATGTCAGAGGTGTGGCTTGGAGACTGGATATGTTTTTGTCATTGTTTAAAGCCTGCAATATTTTCCAGGGAGCTGAACTGATATCTTAGTATGCAACCAATCTTTTTAAGGGGGAATATCAAGCAATAGTGTGTTTTTTTGCTGCAGTTTGGACTGGAACTTTTAAAGATAGTAACTTGAGATGTTCTATGGATTATAGGGAAGAACATTTGGTAACATGATCATAGGAAACTGAAGGATGGTAACATGAGGTGTTATATTGATCACAGGAAACTGAAGGATGGTAACATGAGGTGTTATATTGATCATAGGAAACTGAAGGATGGTGCCATGAGGTGTCATATTGATCATAGGAAACTGAAGGATGGTACCATGTGTTATATTGATCATAGGAAACTGAAGGGTGGTATTATGAGGTGTTATATTGATCAAAGGAAACTGAAGGATGGTAACATGAGGTGTGATATTGATCATAGGAAACTGAAGGATGGTACCATGATGTGTTATATTGATCATAGGCAACTGAAGGATGGTACCATGAGGTGTTATATTGATCATAGAAAACTGAAGGATGGTAAAATGAGGTGTTATATTGATCATAGGAAGCTGAAGGATGGTAACATGAGGTGTTATATTGATCATAGGAAACTGAAGGATGGTGCCATGAGGTGTTATATGGATCACAGGAAACTGAAGGTGTGATGAGGTGTTATATTGATCATAGGAAACTGAAGGATGGTAACATGAGGTGTTATATTGATCATAGGAAACTGAAGGATGGTAACATGAGGTGTTATATTGATCATAGGAAACTGAAGGATGGTAACATGAGGTGTTATATTGATCATAGGAAACTGAAGGATGGTATTATGAGGTGTTATATTGATCATAGGAAACTGAAGGATGGTAACATGAGGTGTTATATTGATCATAGGAAACTGAAGGATGGTATTATGAGGTGTTATATTGATCATAGGAAACTGAAGGGTGGTAACATGAGGTATTATGTTGATCACAGGAAACTGAAGGGTGGTATTACGAGGTGTTATATTGATCACAGGAAACTGAAGGGTGGTATTATGAGGTGTTATATTGATCACAGGAAACTGAAGGGTGGTATTATGAGGTGTTATATCGATCACAGGAAACTGAAGGGTGGTATTATGAGGTGTTATATCGATCACAGGAAACTGAAGGGTGGTAACATGAGGTGTTATATCGATCACAGGAAACTGAAGGGTGGTAACATGAGGTGTTATATCGATCACAGGAAACTGAAGGGTGGTATTATGAGGTGTTATATCGATCACAGGAAACTGAAGGGTGGTAACATGAGGTGTTATATCGATCACAGGAAACTGAAGGGTGGTAACATGAGGTGTTTTATCGATCACAGGAAACTGAAGGGTGGTATTATTAGGTGTTATATTGATCACAGGAAACAGAAGGGTGGTATTATGAGGTGTTATATCGATCACAGGAAACTGGAAGGGTGGTATTATGAGGTGTTATATCGATCACAGGAAACTGAAGGGTGGTAACATGAGGTCTTATATTGATCACAGCAGAGACCATATTATATGGTCTCTGATCACAGGAAGCTGAAGGGTGGTATTATGAGGTGTTATATCGATCACAGGAAACTGAAGGGTGGTAACATGAGGTGTTATGTTGACAATATCATCTGACTGATTAGGTTCACACAATGATGGGATATTGACTATAAGAAACTGAAGCATGGGAAGATAACAGAGTTACATTGTCTATAGGAAACTGAAGGATGCTTACCATGGGAAAATGAACAATGGAAAGGCAAGATACAGCTGCATTGGTTATAGGAAAGTAAATGCTTGAAATGACAAGATAAGATTGAGATTTGTTTAACAGACATAACTGAATAATCAAAAGATGCCATACATTTACATTGGTTAAAAGAAACTGAAGGATGCTTATTATAGAAGGCTGAACAATGGAATGACGAGTTTTGTTTACACTGGTTGTAGGAAACTGAAGAATGCCTGTTTCGGCATTCAAGCATTGTTAGCCACATTAACAGTTCACCATACTTTTTGTATGGCGTTGTCAAATTTAAAACATTTTTGGTTTTCATGTCACATCTGTGTGCATGAAACAATATAAGTGCTATTTTTGCATGAGCCTCAAAGCTTCTGCCAGTCAGTGCAATCAAGTACATACCATCACACACCATGTCATATGAATTTTCACAGGATCTTAGTATATCGTGATTTTGTATGTGTGAAATATTATATTTATTGTTATTTTTATATATTGATATGTGTCACTGCGTTTCATGTATCTCTTGTTTAATTAGAGTTATCTCCCTTCCCAACTATTTCTTTTTCTTTTTATTACCAGTGTGTATTAGTTGTATTTTGGTACGGCACGGTATTTGTGATTATTGTAGCAATTGAATGAATACAATTCAAATGTAGTTAACGCATATCCTTTGTGTTTTTGGTAGGAAATAGTGTGGGTTTTCTATAGTTGAAATATCATTGAAATTCTTGCCTGGTCGGAGGGGAGATAACTCTTTTTTCCATGCTGTGATGTGAAACTTGCTCATTATGTTGGCAATGTTTGCAAGAACACACAACTGGGGTATGTTTGCAGTATGACTACACAACTACAAGATTACTGTAATAGCTTTTGACAATTCACCTTCAAATATACACATCACTAATATGTGTATAAATACAGTCAGCCCTCTTTGAGCAATGAACTTTTCAGTTCTACAAAAAGCAGTGGATATATATCTCTGTGGTGCTACCACTAAGGCAATGTATCCATGAATGTATATGTATTAGTTGTTAACCCATATATGGTATGGAACCATTTGACTTAGCCAGTGCACCTGGAGTTAAAGTGTCTACCACTGTCTCCCGTGCTGTACATTGTGATGTTCACACAGTGGAACAGTAGTGCAAGTATTCCCGGTTGTGTGCCAGTGTTATCGTCTGCTCATGTTGTCAAGTATAGGGCCACACAATGCGGCTGTCATTTGTGTTGTCAAAACATTTTACAAGGAAAAAAAAGAACTGAAAATAAACTGATAGAAACCACAGATTTGTTAGTTGTTTATCAACATCCAAGTGAATACTGACTGACTGAGTTTGGTTTTACGCCGCTTTTAGCAATATTCCAGCAACATCACGGTGGGGACACCAGAAATGGGCTTCACACATTGTACCCATTTGGGGATTCGAACCCGGGTCTTCGGCGTGACCAGCCAACGCTTTGACCACTAGGCTACCCCACCGCCCCTCCAAGTGAATAAGGAATGAATGCTACATAGTGTACAGTTGTTTTGGTTGTCGCAGAAACATGCAAACAACTCCATGGGGTAGCCTAGTGGTTAAAGCATTCACCCGCCACACTAAAGGCCCGAGTTCGATTCCCCACATGAGTGCAATGTCTGAAGCCGATTTCTGAAATCCACCGTGGTGATATTGCTTGAATATTGCTATAAGTGGCATACAAGCAAACTCACTCACTCAGCTGATGTGAAGTAATTTAAGTAACACTGATGCTGTGACCTGGTATCATCACTAGTCAGGGGCGTAGCTACCATTATAAAAAACAGCCCGGGCTTACACATGATTTTTGCTAAAGATCACCATGAAAGTTGGGCAAGCCCACAATACTATCTAAATATAAAGCTTTGTAACCTCTCGGGCTTACACGAAAAATTTGGCTTGCTAGGTGCCTGCTAGTGGATACTGATTCTGTTTTGTTTTAGGCAGAACCATACAATGGAGGAGAGATTAATTTTAGAAAGGGTTTTGTCAGGTTTACTTCTAGGATTATTTCTATTTAGGGTATGCATAGCTTTATTTCATGGACTGAAGACCAGTGGTCTCAAGTGGTATAAAGGAATACTCCCAGGGATCTGGTGTAACACATGCACCTTTTGTGACAAAGTGCTGTTTGGCTATGCACCTGCCATCTTGGTAGATTCCTAAACTATCTGACCAGGAAGGGTATACTTTACCTATAAACCTGGAAACAATCTATTCAGTATACAGGCCCAAGTACAATATGAATGCATAGTGTATGTATCTTATACAGTCATGTTGTACTTGGGCTTGTGGCCTTTATAAATGCATTCTTCTTGTAACCTGGACAAGAGGTATTCTACTTGTATGAAAACCTCAACATACACTTCTGTTGGTAAGATCATAAACAAGGATTACCGGGAATCAATTGATGCGAAAATAGATACATTTGACCAAAATACCTCTTCCAGTGTATATACCATTTATTAAAAGTAGGGGATATTGGATTTACAAGATTGATAAAATGCAAATGATGAATTAAGTCAAGGAGGAAACAGATGATGAAGAGAAATTAAGGGAAAATGTGACAATTTGTTCCATTCCTTTGGAAATGTTTCATCTGTATGGATATATATTACTTTCATATGCATTGGCATTGGCGAGAGGTATGCTGCACAATGGAATACCCCCTACTTTTTTTCTAATGGTATAAGACAAACACCATCCGAATTATGAAATCATTTGGGGAAAGTATTCTAACTCTAACATTCTTAATAAATTCCGGAAATCCTGTTCAAGTGAAACTTAGTAAGGTTAATCGCTCCTCAGGTGAGATTGCTGGTAAATTAATCAGTGATGTCAACTGGCCAGATTGAAACATTCCACCACAAAAAAAACTGTGATGCTGATTGATGAGTTCTTTGTTGTCAGTTGGCAACAATAGCAGTTCTTTGGCCAGGTGACATACTGCACCGTAGACAGGCCCTGCTCGTAAATACCTCGACTTTTTTACAAAACCATTGGTGCATCCACCTGCTAATCTGCTGGACAATGTGAGCTGTGACTTGTGTAGTCAAAGCGTTCAACAGCCGTTACGTGTCAGATTTTACACGTGTTGCCCCGTCAGGCCGGAAACAATGAACGGTATTGATGTGTCTTCAAGGAAATCACCTTGTGTACACGTTGTGAGCAACACGTTGTCCTCCACGACTCGGAAGACTCTCTCATTATGGGAGATTTAGGATTTTACGACTTTCACTGATCTTGCAACAGATTCAGTAGGATGTTAAATAACGTGTAATTAGGATTGCGTAGCTGTCACAATATATAATAATGGTAACAATAGGCCGTTGTATCGTAATGGATTTCCTCTCCGTTTGAGTTTGTTTCTGTACTTTTTTTCCTGGCAAATTTAAGTTTCATATGACATTATTATCTTGTGTTTCTTACCACATATTATATATACATGCAGCTTTTTTGGAAAGACAATATGGTAAATATAAAATTGAAAATATATTTTCTTGACAGCGAGAATTCCCGATGTGCTTGGTCATGGTGATCGATGAGGTCCGTCAAATGAGTGCATTGTACTGTTTTATAAATAATGTGATTAACACGTATATAGTAGGCATAATGTCCTTTGCTCATATCCCATAGTGCACAGTTATAGCGTTAATGTGTGCCACAGGCTGGTACTGTTTAATCTGATTATCATGACTTCATAGGACGATTTTCTGCTGAAAACACAGGGGTCAAATTAAACATGGAGAAAATTTCAAATTTATCATAACATTGTACGACAGAATTTTAGAAATTCTGTCTTTGAAGTAATAAAGTTTCCATGGATTTATGTTGTAATATTAGATATAATATAAAGTATATAAAGTAATGAATTAATATTCCACTATATAAAGTGATATATGGCTATTACACTACAGAAAGAGATTCTTTATAGTTCTACTATATAAAGTAACCAATTAGTATTGCACTATCTATGGTAAAGAATTAGTATTCCACGATATGAAGAAATAAATCAGTATTCCACTATGTAAATAAATGAGTGAGTATTCCATTATATAAAGCAATGAATAAGTATTTCACTTTATAAAGAAATTAATTAGTATTCCACTACCTAAGGTAATGAGTTAGTATTCCACTATGAAAAGTAATGAAGAAGTATTCCATTATATAAAGTATTGAATCAGTATTCAACTATACAATTAATCAGTATTCCACTATATAAAGTATTGAATAAGTATTCCACTATATAAAATATTGAATAAGTATTCCACTATATAAAGTATTGAATCAGTATTCCACTATATGAAGTATTGAATAAGTATTCCAGTATATAAAGTATTGAATCAGTATTCAACTATACAATGAATCAGTATTCCACTATATAAAGTATTGAATAAGTATTCCACTATATAAAATATTGAATCAGTATTCCAGTATATAAAGCAATGAATCAGTATTCCACTATATAAAGTATTGAATAAGTATTCCACTATATAAAGTATTGAATAAGTATTCCACTCTATATAATATTGAATAAGTATTCCACTATATAAAGTACTGAATCAGTATTCCACTATATGAAGTATTGAATAAGTATTCCACTATATAAAGTATTGAATAAGTATTCCACTATATAAAGTATTGAATCAGTATTCAACTATACAATGAATCAGTATTCCACTATATAAAGTATTGAATCAGTATTCCACTTTATAAAGTATTGAATCAGTATTCAACTATACAATGAATCAGTATTCCACTATATAAAGTATTGAATCAGTATTCCACTTTATAAAGTATTGAATCAGTATTCAACTATACAATGAATCAGTATTCCACTATATAAAGTACTGAATAAGTATCCCGCTATATAAAGCAATGAATCAGTATTCCACTATGTAAAACAATGAATTAATGAAAATCTTCTCAAATATCTTTACTTTGGGCTTACACCTCGGCCAGACCAAAGGCTTCTAGAGCTAAGATAGGTCGAGAATGTAAAGGTCCTTTTGTTGTTGTTCTCTTGTATTGGGCCTTTTCTATTGGTACAATTAAAGGTCCTGAGAGCGAATATGCTACGTGCATGATGATTACGCACGACCAAAAAAACATATGTTTCTAACTTTTGAAGAATTCTGAGGACATTGATTTCATGGAACCACCAAATTTCAAATTTTGAAAGAAATGATTTTCGTTTCTAAAGATAAGAGTTTGCGTGAAATGACTGAAAGGTTTTCATATGACGTACAGCCACGATTCTCTCCTATAAACCAGGTTGTACTAAATACACAGACAAATATGTGACGAAAATCTGTTTAAAAAAGCATTAACATCAGAGATATTTTGTGAAAATGTCATCTTAAAGTATCGTTTTTGTTCCTGCGAATTAGAATTCCGAACTTTGTTAACCCTAAGTTAACATTATTATATACAAAAAGAACGTTTTTCTCCAACTTTAGAAGTGACCGTTATGCTACCTTGTCCAGGATTAAAATCAGGGAATATGTTTCATTCGAAAATTTATCGGAAGTATTCAAATACATAAAGAAGAAAAAGATATTTATATGTGAACAGTAAATACCGAGTGTGATATGATGGAAGTGTCCTGTATGACAAAACAGGTAAAAGGGGGAATAAGGAAATTGCCATTTTTGTATTAAAATTTCGTATGAAACAATTAAAGTTACAACTAGTCGAGCATATGGGATGATCAAATGTATCGAAAGAATGTGTCTCACAAAACAGACAGATGTAATTCTTCGTAAAGAAACGCCCGGCAAGCTGCTTAATTGCTGGTGTGGTGTTTAGGAGATAAACTTGATACTGTGAGCTATTACAATTTCGCTATATACCTCTGATTTTCCAACACAGTATGTATATCTCCATTCTACCATAACCACGATATTTTGAATTTAAAAAGATATATCCTGTGTTGGGAAATCAGAGGTAAAAAACGTGATTATATACCTCTGAATGACTTTAATTAACTAATCACAATTCTGTATTTACCGAAGTCCTAATATTCACTCTCTCGGTACATTCGGTTTTCTGTGTACGTTTGATATGGATGTGTACGTGTAAAAACATCAGTCATACGATGTTATCCAATTCCAAGTTCTTAGGTTCGGAATCTCCCATCTCACTGGAGCTCCTTTTCAATTTTAAAGAATTTATCTTTTTGCTTCCACAATGATATATACTAGTATTCAGAGACTAAGTGTTAGTCTAGTCCATTGAGTATGGCAGAATTACGGTTGTGAGGGGTCAGGGTGTAAATACTTACTTTTTAGGCAAAGTGTACGAGTAGCTTACATGCTTATCGTTTTGCGCCAACACCCGGTGTCCTCATTGTTTTTCAGAGGTCCATTCATACACTTTCACAGATATTTTACCCTTCACACCAAATTGAAATCTCTTTCGTAGGATAGTCGGCACTAAGTGTTCTTTTGCAATGATGTTTTTATGACTCACTATCGAATCGTCATTATAACTATTTTCTCTAAAAGGAGCGTACATCCTTACCCACCGGTTCATTCGTCACAAGCACTTACAAAGGACAGTCAATTGTTCACCCGAAAAAAAGGGGAAAATTATTAATGTAAATTTGACTGACTGACTGACTGAGTTTGGTTTTACGCCGCTTTTAGCAATATTCCAGCAATATCACGGCGGGGGACACCAGAAATGGGCTTCACTCATTGCACCCATGTGGGGATTCGAACCCGGGTCTTCGGCGTGACGAGCCAACGCTTTAACCACTAGACTACCCCACCGCCCCTAATGTAAATTTGAGAATTGTACTGGACATTGTAAGTGCCAAATTTGGAAATATCTTAGAGATATGTACCATAAAACATTTTGAAAAATTTACAAAGGCCAAAAATGATGTAGCCCAAATCGAAACAATGCATTATTATTATAAGGATTAATGTTCAACGCGAGGTATTGTCTTCAGTCGGTGCTTCAGATTACTAAAACTCCACACATTTCCTCATAATCATTTCTCAGTCAAAACCTTAAGACAATGTGTTTTCCCATTGTTAAATGAACATCAGCAATAGTTTGATTAAATATGTCACGCTATAAAATGAAATGCATGTCACATTGTGCCAGTCAATGACGAATACGTGTCAGAACTCTATATACACCATGCAACAAGTATCGTTTAATTTAACCACATAAATATTCTATATTGCTTATGCTGTACATATCCGATACATGAACATCTAATATTGCACTAAAGCAAAAAGCTTAAATATTTCCTGGTTTAAAAGTCCCCCGTGTTTCAAATCAAGTAATGGCTGCGTGGACAGTTCTGCATTGTGTAGTAATCTCCACGTAAACGTTGCTTTAGACGTGGCGATGGCGCGTGGACAACCTGAGTCTCATGTACACACTATATGCATTATTTTGCCACATCATAGATTATTGATGTAGACTTGGAGAATGCCAACCGTATCGTGATGTTTCACATCAACTTTCTTCGATCGCCCCGTCCAGTTGGCTGCTCTCTGATTGGTCTGTTTCCGCACCGCGCTTTCTGATTGGTGGGTTCATCCGTCGGTTCGTGGCACGTACATGCTTTAAAAGGTCCGCTGCTACGGAACTCAGCAAGCATTGTTGTAGTAGAAACAGCAGAGGAAAAGTCAAAAGGTAAGAAGCGAGTCTTTACTTTCCCTCTCTAAACTTGCGCAGTGTTCTTAAGAAATTCTTCATTTGTTTTCTAAATAATTCGTTCGTTTTTGTCAAATGGTTCAGGGAAAATGTTCCAATTTTAAGTAGAACGGGACGATGTCAAAATTAGGATAAGGAGGGTTAATTTTTCTACCACGAGGAAGAAACAAATTACAGTTCATTCCCCATTTCTTCTTTGAATCAGATTTCTGATTATTCCAAATTGTGCTCTTAAATATTATTGCATGATCATATTATTAACAGAAATTCGCTGATGATTTGGAAATAGCGAAACCTCCTTATATCCACTATCGTGCATGTATGTCTAAAACAATGCGATGCTTAATGAACACAGGTCTGTGAACTGTTTAAAATGTCTAACAACCGAACGCAAATACCAGTAGCACTTCTATTTTTACTGCAATGGAAGATTATACGTGTTAGGAAAGGTGTAGTATGTTACAAAGAGTAACGAAGTTACCATTTCTATAAAAATGTTTGTCAAGGTTTTCAACATGTAGGAATGTACATATCTCAGTGTTTGCTGAAATATTCTGTTTGGTGTATTATTCAAATCATGGCGATTGCTAACGCGCGTGTTTTTGACATTCGACATTCTTCTGTAGAATTCCTATTAAGTGTTGACGAATACAAAATTAGAAAAGATTAAATATGCAAGATATGACGGGATGAAGTAGCGACCAAATACGTTGGAAATAAATGTCATTACTATTTGGAATAATGAAACGTGTCAACGTCATCAAATGTCCGAACTTACTTGGAACGTCGTTAGAACCACTTCACACGTGGCAATGTTTAAGGCGTAGCGTTGCGGCAAATTGGCGTGGCAAGTTTTATCCAATCACAAACAGTAGAGGTTATCCTTTACTACCCTTATGTCTCACTGAAGGCATTGATTGGGCAGGGCGTTCATCGACTAGACGTTGCAACGTCGACGCCACGTGTTACCAGAACGTCATTGATCTGAAATGGGATAGTTCTCACGAGGTCGCAGCTCTGGTACATTCTTGTACAGTCAATGAAAACTCTCAATGCATTCGGCGTTCACTCTTGTTAACGATTTGCGATGAATTTGTTTTTAATTTGTTTGTATGTTCTTGTGTCGAGAGGCACAGGTGCTTGCTTGGTGGGCCGACTTGTCTCCCTTAACCATGTATCAATGAACATAGGCTCGTATTATTTATTTACAAAGATTATTTTCAAAAGACTAAGAGTGTCATAGCATCTCTCTGGGGTAAGGAAGTTACCCGACTACACGTTAATATTTTGACAACGTCGTATGTTAGCAGTAAATATGTACTTTATGAATGTTACGGTAAACAATGTCATAAGCGGTTATTGGGCAGCCAGAGTGGCGTAAAACGCTTGGTACATCACTGATTTTCAGTGATCAATCTTATATAATATTCACAGTTTCGCGTTATACACTCAATGGAATCCGTTACGACGTTACGACGGCTGATTCTCTGGCGTTGACGTTCCAAACGTAGTCATTGATAAAGGTCCCTTCAAGGTCAAATGGTCATACAGTTAAATATAGAGACTGTGGAGAATAGATTCCCCGTAACCAATATCCCTATAAGAGCTGATTCTGTTGATCATGTAATTTTGGGAGTGTATCGTACCCGATGAAATCGAACGTTACTCATACGTTTTGGCCACTAATATCTTTCATGTGGGTCCCGATACCGAAAGCATTCGTAGCGTTACGACCAATCTTAAGTTTGCAGTTAACCATAAACTTACGAATGTCTTAGCGCTTCAAAAGGCGTTTGGATCGGCACCCTGGATTCGAATATATGCGATCCGCCAGATTCGCTGGAATAATGCGTTATACAACCAAGAAACCGTTACGTTTAATGGCAGTCTCAGCTACACTAATATGCAAATAACACCACCCACTTTCTTTCCCTCAGCACCAGAATCATGAAACTGCAATTGGTTATCATCGCTGCCTTCGTGGCCACATGCATCTGTGACGAGGACCGTAAGAAACTTAAGAAACAAACCACCATCCCTCATGTGATCACAAGCGTCGCCACCCTGACGTTTGAGATAAAAAACTGGGACGGCGAGGGCGAAACTCTGAGGGGTGACGTCAAGATTGGTCTGTTTGGAGATATTGTTCCCATGACATCGCTCAACTTCGCAAGCATCTGCAAAGGATTCAAGAGAGACGGGGTGAGTATGGTCGAATTATTTCCGCTGACAGTTTGCATACATTCAGGTGTCCGAGAACGCGTCCTTCAACATTGACGTTTTCTGTGAACTTGTGTGATTGATATGGATAAGTAACAGTCCTGAAATGTTCTATATTGTATTGCAGAAAGCCCGCCTTCATTACAAAAACACTCAATGCCACAGACTTGTGAAGGATATGTTGATCCAGTGCGGTGACGTACTCAACCAAGACGGAACTGGATGTAAGTGACAATATCACGAATATTAGATCTGATTTAATGAGATTATGACTGTAGACCTACGACCGATGGGTAGCCTAGTTGTTAAAGCATACACTCATCACGCCAAAGACCCAGGTTCGAATACCCACATGGGTACAATGTGTGAAGCCTATTTCTGGTTTCCCCCGCCGTGATATTGCTGGAATATTGCTAAAAGCGGCGTCAAACTAGACTCACCCACTCACTCACTGTAGACCTACGGCAGGCGGGTAGCCTAGTTGTCAGAGCATTCACTCTTCACGTTGAACATCGGGTGTAACACTACACTGATTTTGTTTCCGTGTCGCTCGTGGCATGGCTTCAAAATATACACAACATATAATGAAATCATTTCAATAATCTTAAATATTACTAGTATTAGGTTTCAAAAATCTACTCAATCTCAAGCTTAATCATGTCGTAAGTTCTCCTTTCGAATAACAATGAATTGTAGAATCATCTCTTTGGATGTTGACATCCAAGTCGTGATTAAAAATCATTTTGTCAAGCAAAGGAACTGGGCCGCTAGCTTGTTTATTGACATGTATATAAACCAATATTCAAACCAATTCTTCATCAAAGTGTTTATATTCTATCATAGCACGCAGCATCTACGGTGAACGATTCGTTGATGAGAACTTCAAGATCAACCACGCTAGCGCTGGTATCGTATCCATGGCCAACCACGGAAAGGACAGTAACGGATCCCAGTTCTTCATCCTTTTCGGCAGGGCTCGTTACCTTGACAACAATCACGTCGCTTTCGGAAAGGTCTTGGAGGGCATGGTAAGTCTAAAAAATATCCTTATTCATGAGGGAGGGAGGAATTTGAACAGTTTTGGCATGTCAGTTTAATGTTGAAAAGTCTGACATGCAGGTTTCAGTTTCTTCTCTCTTTGGTTAAATATACCAGCAAGGGTATGGTACTGTAAAAAGCAAAACATTATCAGAGCGTATCTGGGAATCGAATCAATATTCTTCTGGCAGAGCGAACTGCAGCCCCTTTGACCCACCCGTGGCCCACCCAGTGATGTCCAGTGTTCTGTTCCCTTAGCCAAATGCACTGAATTTGAGAAACGCCACGAAGTTTGTTAGGGACACTTAGATCATTCATACTTCAACCAGTCGTCTTTCAATGCGTCTACTCCAACTCTGTACACTTTGGTTGGTTGGTTGATTGTTGTTTAACGCCGCGCTCAGCAGTATTCCAGCTATATGCCAGCGGTCTGTAAATAATCGAGTCTGGACCAGACAATCCAGTGATCAACAGCATGAACATCTGTCTATGCAATTGGGAAGCGATGACATGTGGCAACCAAGTCAGCGAAGCTGACCACCCGGTCCCACTAGTCGCCTCTTACGACAGGCATGGGTTACTGAAGACCAATTCTAACCCGGATCTTCACGAGTCCTGTTCACTTTTGACGCGCACTGAATCCCTTCAGATGTGTATGAAAAAAATATTTGTCAAAACCGTTGAAAGTTAAACTAATATTGGCGGTGTCACAACATCTCTTTGAGGATGTTTTAAACACAAATGTTGAGAACAGTGGTTGGTACATAGAATCTGTTGACAGGTAACAGATAATTTCCGCGTGCCTTTCTACAACCATTAAATACTACTCTTTTGTTATAGGATATTGTTGAAGACATCAACAGGATGGGCCCATACATAGATAGAGCTGTACCCAAGCAGAAGGTTCGTATCGCTGACTGCTCCGTCGAGGAATTGGCCCAGAAATACGAGCTCCCCGAAAAACTACTCTTCTCTGACGATCCCAGCAGGGCATAAAAACATTATCACATCATCTCATGACGTCATATAACAATAACGTCGACATGACGTCACACAGAAGTAGGAACAACCAATCAGAGATCAGATAGTCTTGATTAGCATCACGTGTAGGTAGTGCATCTGTCATCGTTCAACACTGTATATTGTAATCTTGTTTCTGTTCTGTTAATGTGTAGGACATCAGGGAGCCGATCCACAAAGCGTTCGTAACGTTACGACCTGTCGTAACTCTAGAGTTTATTATAGGCTTACGAATGACGCTTTGTGGATCGGGACCCAGTAAGTCGTCTCTATGTGGATTTGTGTGTATGTTGTACAACCTTTGATGTAAAGGTTCTCTCTGCGGCCATTGTACTTAACCAGCAGTTGGATGTAACTATAGATGTGTGTGTCTGTGTGTGCTCGTTGTTCTCTGTACAGTTTAAACCGTAAAACTATAGCCCGTGTAACAGTTTATCCTTGTGTTCATTTGAATAAACCAGTTTTACGTAAATATGTATTTATTGTTTTGAACGGGATGACTATAGTACATTGATCTGCAACGTACATCTGCTGCTACTTATGCGGACTTACGTCGGTGTTCTAGTATTGAAATACCGCGCCGCAGTTTAACATAGATGCCTCACTCTTATAAGGTATCCTGACTCCGAGTGAGTGAGTGAATTTAGTTTTACGCCGCACTCAGCAGTATTCCAGCTGTAAGGCGGCGGTCTGTAAATAATCGTGTCTGGACCATACAACCCTGTGATCAACAGCATGAGCATCGATATACGCAAATGGAATACGATGACATGTGTCAACAAAGTCAGCGAGCCTGACCACCCGATCCCGTTAGTCGCCTCTTACGAAAGGAATGTGTTGCTGAAGACCATTCTAACCCAGATCTTCAAGGGTTTCCAAGCCGACCAGTCCTTGTTATATCCCCTTATTACCGAATGCCAGGCAGGGTAACATGATTGGATTGTGTATTTGTTAGCGCTGCACTCAACCATATTCGAACTATATGGCGGTGGTCTGTAAATATTCTGGACTAGGCAATCCCGAGATCAACATTATGATCTGTCAAGTAGGATACGATGACATTTGTCAACCAAGTCGACGAGTCTGACCACCCAATTTCGTAAATCGTTTCTTACGACAAGAATTGGTTGCTGAAGACCAATTCTAACCCAGGTCTTCAGAAAGGGGGCCTACAAACATACTGGCATCAATACCAGGAGGCGCTCAGGCAACCCTGTGCTCTAGGGAAACTCAATTCGCTGTACAGTGTTGCGTTCATCAACCATGGAAGTATTGCGAATGGTGGATCGAATCCATGATTCACAGTGTTTTAAAGCGCCGCAACTAGCAGTGCGGTTTGTGCTCCATTGGTTACAGATTCCACATGTCCGGGGTTCGAATCCTGATTCCCCAACTTAAAACGTTGACTCAGTCAGCTCTATAACCGCGTGTTTGAGGGTTTTACCAGTAACGCACACGTGTTTGACTGTATTCATTCACTTTCCTGTAACACATAAAACCGAGTGGCCGTGGTATTACTGAAATAGTCGAATATGATATAAGTTACCCACGTGGTTTGAGTGACCCAGTCATCTAAGGCGCCCCATTTGTTGTTCACAATAGGCCAGGGGTGGAAATAACTTAAAAATTGCTAGTGTACTCCGGTACAGTGGCACATGTAAAATCACTTGCCCTGATAATTTTTCCACTATACAGGCCGTTTTCTTGTTGATTTTTTAAAATAAACAACATAATTAATATTGGAAAGTCAACTGGACACCGGTACAGTGTGATATACAAATTTGCTTGCCCGACAGAAAAAAACACTGGACTCCGGCGTCGGGCAATGGGTTATTTCCACCCCTGAATAGGGTCGACGGGGTAGCGGTTAGTGATCAAAGTGTTCGCTTCCCAGCTTGGGTACAATGTGTGAAGCCAGTTTCTGGTGTCCCCCGCCGTGATATTGCTGGAATATCGCTAACAGCGGCGTAAAACCACATTCAGTCAGTCAGGCAGTGTTCACAATAGCGTGCCAGAAATCTATCATCATGGGCCCGATTACCAGGCGGCCCGAGGCTAGTCAACAACGCACCATGCCACGGGTTTCAAGTGGTACACGTACGTCTGAGACGTGCATCACTCTCTTCTTCAACCTGATTATGTCGTAATATAGCTGAAATATTGTTAAAGGTGGCGTTAATCCTAACTCACTCACTCATTCACTCACTCACTCTGTATCCAACCACGGAAAAGACACAAACGGATTCCAGTTCTTCATCCTTTTCGGCAGGGCTCGTTACCTTGACAACTCTCACGTCTTGCACCTGTTAAGGTTAACCAGTCACAAGAAATATTATCACCTCTTGTCAAATTGTGTTGTTTTATGCCGCAGTCAGAGCTGTTTCATCTTTATCACACTGGTCGAAACATAATCGACAAACCAGTGGTCAAGGTACAATGATGTCAGCATAAGATGACAAAGTATCCACCAAGTCCCCGAGCCTGACCACCCAATCCACTGTGGTCTATTCTAACCCGGATCTCCCCGGGTTCATCATGCAAATGCACTGTTGCCTTCTCGATATTTGATCACCATATGTCATTCATATCGGTGGGGTAGCCAAATAGTTGCCGAAGGGTTTGATTCCCTACAAGGGTACAGCGTATGACCACATTTCTCGTATGGTATTGCTTAAATATTGCGGCGTAAAACACAGAGATCATTCTTTGAATTGGCCGGATACATAAATGTAGTTGATATAGAGGGATAACATACTATTAGTATTACGTGTAATTAAAGGTACAGGTAGGCGAGTGTGAGTGGTCTTGACTATTAACTTATTGTTATTGTGATTCGAGATAAAGACACAAATTTTTGTAGTGAAGTCATAGATGGGTCCGAGGCTTGTATCCAGATAGCGCTATATATGTTTTATGTCGAATTCGAGATAAGCGGTCAAAATAGTACGTGTTTTAAAGTGAAGTTGTCGGGACATGACAGATGGTTCGATATATCGGTCCATTCGAGATATGGAGCTAACGGTGTCCAACTGTATATGTAGGGTTCATTCACACGTAGGGATTTTGTATCAGGGGTCACAACATTGTCCACTGGAGTCAATCGCCTTCTTACGAGTTTCTCCTGTCCTATTGACCCTCACTCAGGAAACATGATGACTTATTCGTGAATATTCCAATCGTCCAGCAAACTAGAGAAACGTAATTAAGATTTAATAGTGTCTCATCTCTGCTGTCTTGTATAAAGTGTTACTAAGACCTTCATGGACTTTTTTATTTTCTTGAACACCTGAATGATGTAACAAGGAACCCTATCAGACATTTTAAAATTAATATTTCGATGCGTCCATTGATGAATGGGCAACATTCCTCCGGGTTCTTTGTCTACCATTTCCCCAATATATACCGCCAATCACAACGAGTGTTTCCTATACTGATTAAATTACTTGCGCAATATAACCGGTTTTACCGGTATTTACCGGTTCAGACATGAAAACGATACGTATTGCGATACGCTGATCGAAAACCGGTATTTTGACATGCATTTGGAAAACTTCGTAACTCTCGAAAATCTTGGGATATTTCCGTTTTTTAATGGTGTGGTGATGAAGATGTTGATGATTGTGGCAACTGTGCTAATGGTGGTGGGAATGATCGTGGAGAAAAATATACTTTACTGCATTGTTAAGTTCGGTTTGAAGTTGAGTTCTTATTTTTCGTACAAGTGTTTCACAGTGTTTTGGATCTGAATGTTTTAAATATTTACTCATTAATGACCAGTGATCTCAGATATGTCCTGACTAGGTCAAGGTGCTGTCTAAAATCTCAGGGCTTTTTTTGACAGTGGAGAAACTAGTAACCACTGTGTTGATGTTAAATTGTTCTTTTCCTTGTTTCATTTGTGCCAAATATTATTTACATTTTTATTTTGTCATGATTAAAAGTTTTTATTAAAGCTTAATCAAGTATAGTGTTTTGGTGTGTTTTGCTTTATAAATCCAGCATTAATTTGATTATAAGTAGTTTTTGGTTGAAAAAACCTTCTTGCAATATATTGGAATACATATCGCAATGTATGCCTTCGCATTGCAATATATCGCAATCTAAAAATTCTCTGCAATACCCACCCCTGGCACACTTAAATGAGCGAGAAAGACACGGTTTCATCCTTACGTTTTCTAACACTCTATCATGAGTCACTGATCCAAGCTGATTTCTGAACTTGATGAACTAAAGACAGTACAAGCGAATTAAGACAGCAAGTTCATCTTGGGTTTGTAAACGCCACTTCCTGTCTTGTGAATGACTGAGGTTATCGTCGCAGCATGAACTATCACAGTGATAAACAATCCAGACCAGCAAGCATGATCACATTGACAACGCCCCACGCCATCGGAATACGACGACACCCAATCAGTCTGTTCAACAGATCTACATTGTGTGTCCAACAGATCTACATTGTGTGAACAGATCTACCTTGTGTTGAACAGATCTACCTTGTGTCCAACAGATCTACCTTGTGTCCAACAGATCTACATTGTGTCCAACAGATCTACCTTGTGTCCAACAGATCTACCTTGTGTCCAACAGATCTACCTTGTGTCCAACAGATCTACCTTGTGTCCAACAGATCTACCTTGTGTCCAACAGATCTACCTTATGTCCAACAGATCTACATTGTGTCCAACAGATCTACCTTGTGTCCAACAGATCTACCTTGTGTCAACAGATCTACCTTATGTGTCCAACAGATCTACCTTGTGTCCAACAGATCTACCTTGTGTCCAACAGATGTACCTTGTGTCAACAGATCTACCTTGTGTCAACAGTCTACCTTGTGTCCACAGATCTACCTTGTGTCAGATCACCTTGTGTCAACAGATCTACCTTATGTCCAACAGATCTACCTTGTGTCAACAGATCTACATTGTGTCCAACAGATCTACCTTATGTCCAACAGATCTACCTTGTGTCCCCTTGTGTCCAAACAGATCTACCTTTATGTCCAACAGATCTACCTTATGTCCAACAGATCTACCTTATCTACATTGTCCAACAGATCTACCTTGTGTCCAACAGATCTACCTTGTGTCCAACAGATCTACCTTATGTGTCTAGTGTCAACAGATCTACCTTATGTCCAACAGTTACAACAGATCTACCTTGTGTCCAACAGATCTACCTTGTGTCCAACAGATCTACCTTATGTCCAACAGATCTACCTTGTGTCCAACAGATCTACCTTATGTCCAACAGATCTACCTTATGTGTCCAACAGATCTACCTTGTGTCCAACAGATCTACCTTTGTGTCCAACAGATCTACCTTGTGTCCAACAGATCTACATTGTGTCCAATAGATCTACCTTATGTCCAACAGATCTACCTTGTGTGCAACAGATCTACCTTGTGTCAACAGATCTACATTGTGTCCAACAGATCTACCTTATGTCCAACAGATCTACTTTGTGTCAACAGATCTACATTGTCCAACAGATCTACCTTGTGTCCAACAGATCTACCTTGTGTCCAACAGATCTACCTTGTGTCCAACAGATCTACATTGTGTCCAACAGATCTACCTTGTGTCCATAAATTACAATGAACAGACCATAGTTCCACTATGATACATTTGGTACAAAGGTTTAGTTGAGTCTTGAATGTTAGGTCCGATCCAACAAAGCGTTTTACAGTGATCTCCACCTATCCTGTCTTACAGCAGGAGATATTCAATTCATACTATAGTCTGTTTGACTTCATTTTCGACCGATGAATTGCTCACTAACACACAATCCAATAATTGCAACAAAATCAAATTTTGCACAGTCACGTGAAATCGACAGACCAACTCTGATGATTTGTCTCATAATTTTGGACACCCGAATAAAAAAGTTGTTTAACAAACGATCATTATTTTGTTGTTACTTTTCGCTATTTCTTACGAGGGGGGACAACTTGCTGCTAGAACAGCCAGGTAATCAAGAAGGCTGTGCAGTGCAATTTCAATTTCACACGTATAACATGCACACCTGGCTGTTCTACTAGCAAGTGGTTGGCTAACACCGGACAGTAGGACCCCAACCGACAGTGGAAACAACCTGACAATCCAGTGACTCTATAACGAGTTTACAGACTTTGTTGAAACTGACAACCTAACGTTAATTTTCTTTAAAGTCAAACGAGACAACACATGAGATCTTTACAAAACTATTTTTTATTCGGATACATGTACATATTATCAAAACATTCACTCCATGTATGACGTATTCTAAAACAAACTAACGCAGATAAAAGTTAGTGCTAGTTCAGCATTCTCAGGAACATTGACCGTTCCACTAATGACCAGACACTATACTACAGTTCTAAAGTTGAGCTCGTCTCTAAGTGAAGCTTCGGCTGCATATCTGACTCATTCAAAAACAACTATTACATATTGCAGTGCGTAGCTGCTCCTAGGAAAAACATACATGCCAGACTGTGAAAGCTATCTGGCATTAGAACTGTTTACGTTAATGCCGACTGCTGGTCACGCCTTCACACAGGACAATGGCAGAACACAGAATGAAACAGGACAAGCCTATAACTGAACTCAAAATGTCTCCCTCCATTGACTCATTTAAAAGTTCCCTCAAAACCCATCTTTTCAGAAAATATTACGATCTATAACTTAACTTTCCAAAAATTTTCAGCCTCGTTCTAGCATAACCTTTGCTTTGTAAAATTTGTAAATATGTAGCGTTTTGAGCATGCCTTAGGTGTGGAATTCAGCGCATTATAAATACACATATTATTATTATTATTATAAACACAGGCACTCGGCGCCAGATACTTTCAAACCAAACATGAATATTTCTGAATTGTATCTCTGTTGCCTTTCTCGTATGTGTTTCACAAGCAGTACTATTGTTGTAAACCATTCAAAGTGTCAGAATTACGATAATTGTACTTTTACTTGACAACTCGTCTCATTCCGGAACAACCCGAATGGCTTTCTTGTAGGTTACGGAAAGATGCGAGTAGAGACAAATACATTCGCCGGAATGACACGAGTAGTTACGAATGAGACAAATAGAGAAGGAATTTCACTCGTCACCGTTCGTCCCTTTCCGTAACCTCCGTAATGACACGAGAGGTCACGAAATGATCTCAAACGGGGGCAATTTGTTGAAAATATGGTGCTGGGTGTTGTAACTTTGGTTGCTTAGTGTATGTCATCGTCGTCGTCTTCGTCATCATGCATCGGCGCGAAGTCATCCTTCCGGAAGTTCTGTGAATCCTTGTCCAACTGTTGCAATGTTACCACGTACTTAGAGCCGATTCCCTCCACTCCGCAGTTGCCGACCATGACGGCTTTCTTCGGGTCACCAGTGTTGTAGCTAGTAATCTCGCCGATCTTTAGAACCATGTCCTGTGGGAAATATCATTATTCAAATTTAGTTTCATCAATAAAAACTTTCTTCTCAAGTCGACAGCTTAAAAAGCATCGTAAAGCTCATTTGAACCGCTATGGCATTTAGATAAAACTTCACTGAACCGTGGAGCCAAACATCCTCTAAATGTGGATTTTGTCCTCAGAATTATTAAATGTTCATCAGTCAACTATTTCCAAATGAATAAATATACAAGTAATATTTTGATCCGACATATTACATCGGATTTCAATATTCATGATATGAGAAGATTCAGGAGCAATCGTTGCTACCTATCCTGGACGAATGAGTGAGTTAAGTTTTATGCCGATCTCGGCAATATTCCAGCTATAATGCGGCGGTCTGTAAATAATCGAGTCTGGACCAGACAATCCAGTGATTAACAGCATGATCATCGATCTACGCAATTGGGTAACATGTGTCAACCAAGTTAGCGAGTCTGACCACCCGATCCCGTTAGTCGCCTTTTACGACAAGTGTAGGTTGGTGAAGATCAATTCTACCCCGGATCTTCATGGGTCTATCCTTGACGAAACCATTGATTGTATTAAACTATAATTAGTTTGATGGTTGTCGCTCCACATAAGACCAAGGCCTGTGAGAGATTTGAAGAAGATTCTTTCAAGATTGTTTCAACAACAGATGTTCTTTTATGAAAAAGGGAAAAGCAATATTTCAGCAATATCACGGCGGGGGACACCAGAAATAACCTTCACACGTTGTACCTATGTGGGGAATCGAACCCGGGTCTTCAGCGAACTCTTTAACTACTAAGCTAGTAAGCTGCCTCACTGCCCCCCGGCTAAGTCGTCTGACGTAAGGATGGCGTCCATAACCTAACTCGATCCTTCTGTTCCGGTAGGCCTAAAGTTAGATAATTATCTTTTAAAAATACTTCATAGGTTCAGATCCTGGAGACAAGCTTACTCACCATTCCTGCAATGATTTTGCCAAACACCACGTGATGGCCATCTAGCCATCTCGCCTTCTGCAGTGTAATGAAGAACTGGGACTTGTTGGTGTCTTCCCCTGCATTGGCCATTGAAACCATTCCGGAAGAACTGTGGCTCAAGACGAAATCCTCGTCACGGAATGTGTCACCATAGATACTGGTTCCTGCAACATCAAAACCATATGAGAAACTAGCGGAGATTTAATGGTTATAATGTCCTGCCTAGACGGTAGCTAGAAATTACTGTGGTCATAGATAATGGCTACAAAAACGTGGTCTCACATACAGGACATACTCTATACCACGACAACATATATCTACAGGTTTTAGCCGTAAAGTTGTAGGTTACTATAAGCATGGAAATATATAGTAATCCTGAGATTTCTTTGTCCTATGTAGTCCATTGTCCTTGGCAGTGTGCGAAATATATAGTTTCCAAATTTTGCTTGCCAGTCGGACTAGCTATGCCTGAAAGTTACTAGCCCACCAAATAATTCACTAGCCCAAAATTTGAATGTAGAAACTAAGCAAAAGATTACAAAAGATAAAAAATGCCATCATTTATCAGGCCACAATCTTGCATGATTTAAAAGTGAATTATAACGTATCAAGTCGGAGAGAGTGATACATTTAAAAAATGACCAAATGCAAATTCATTAGACACTCGGACCAGTGACTGTGGAGATCTACTGGCCCGATTGGATTTTTACTAGCCACGGGCAGGCGGGCAAGTGGCTATTTTGCACACTGGTCCTTGGCCAAGTTCACCGTTATTTTATGCAAGAGACAAGGCTATGTTTGTTTTGCTATGTATGAACTCACCTCCAAGTCCTTGCTTGTGTTCTACGTCTCCCATCTGGACGACAAAGTCCGGGACAATTCGATGAATCCTTGTCTGGTTGTACGTCAAGAATTGCTGCAGGTGGAGAAACACATGTGTATATGTGAGTGTCCTACAGGTGGAGAAGCACATGTGTATATGTGAGTGTCCTACAGGTGGAGAAGCACATGTGTATATGTGAGTGTCCTACAGGTGGAGAAGGCCATGTGTATATGTGAGTGTCCTACAGGTGGAGAAGCACATGTGTATATGGGAATGTCCTACAGGTGGAGAAGCACATGTGTATATGTGAGTGTCCTACAGGTGGAGAAGGCCATGTGTATATGTGAGTGTCCCAGGTGGACAGTGAAGTGTCCTACATGTGTGTATGTGAGTGTCCTACAGGTAGAGAAGCACATGTGTTTATGTGAGTGTCCTACAGGTAGAGAAGCACATGTGAGTGTCCTACAGGTAGAGAAGCACATGTGAGTGTCCTACAGGTAGAGAAGCACATGTGTATATGTGAGTGTCCTACAGGTGGAGAAGGACATGTGTATATGTGAGTGTCCTACAGGTGGAGAAGCACATGTGTATATGTGAGTGTCCTACAGGTGGAGAAGCACATGTGTATATGTGAGTGTCCTACAGGTGGAGAATGACACATGTGTAGAAGTGTCCATGTGTATATGTGAGTGTCCTACAGGTGGAGAAGACATGTGTGTACATGTGAGTGTCCTATATGTGTGAGTGTCCCACAGGTGGAGGTGGAAGCACATGTGTTTATGTGAGTGTCCCACAGGTGGAGAAGGACATGTGTATATGTGAGTGTCCTACAGGTGGAGGAGGACATGTGTATATATGTGTGTGTCCTACAGGTGGAGTGTAATGTGACATGTGTTTATGTGAGTGTCCTACAGGTGAGAGAAGCACATGTGAGTGTCCTACAGGTAGGAGAAGTGTATATGTGAGTGTCACACAGGTAGAGTGTATATGTGAGTGTCCTACAGGTGGAGAAGCACATGTGTATATGTGAGTGTCCTACAGGTAGAGAAGCACATGTGTATAGTGTGTCCTACAGGTAGAGAAGCACATGTGAGTGTCCTACAGGTATATGTGAGTGTCCACCTAGAGAAGCACATGTGTATATGTGAGTGTGTCTACACAGGTAAAGAAGGACATGTGTATATGTGAGTGTCCCCTACAGGTGGAGAATGACATGTGTATATGTGAGTGTCCTACAGGTGGAGAAGGACATGTGTATATGTGAGTGTGTCCTACAGGTGGAGAATGACATGTGTATATGTGAGTGTCCTACAGGTGGAGAAGGACATGTGTATATGTGAGAGTGTCCTACAGGTGAAGACATGTGTGTATATGTGTGTCCTACAGGTGTGTGTAGTGTCCTACAGGTGGAGAGAAGCACATGTGTATATGTGAGTGTCCTACAGGTGAGAGAAGCACATGTGTGTGTCCTATGGAGTGTTTATGTGAGTGTCCTACAGTGTATATGGAGTGTCCTGGGTAGAGAGAAGCACATGTGTATATGTGGTGTCCTACAGGTAGAGAAGCACATGTGAGTGTGTGGATTGTCCTACAGGTATGTGTTTATGTGTGTCTACAGGTAGAGAAGCACATGTGTATATGTGTATATGTGAGTGTCCTACAGGTGATATGTGTAGGAGGTGTCCTACAGCACATGTGAGTGTGAGTGTCCTACAGGTGGAGAAGCACATGTGTGTGAGTGTCCTACAGGTGGAGAAGCACATGTGTATATGTGTGAGTGTCCTACAGGTGGAGAATGCCCATGTGTATATGTGAGAGTGTCCTACAGGTGTATATGTGAGTGTCCTACAGGTGGAGAAGCACATGTGTATATGTGAGTGTCCTACAGGTGGAGAAGCACATGTGTATATGTGAGTGTCCTACAGGTGGAGAAGGACATGTGTATATGTGAGTGTCCTACTACAGGTGGAGAAGCACATGTGTGTATATGTGAGTGTCCTACAGGTGGAGAAGCACATGTGTATATGTGAGTGTCCTACAGGTAGAGAAGCACATGTGTATATGTGAGTGTCCTACAGGTGGAGAAGCACATGTGTATATGTGAGTGTCCTACAGGTGGAGAAGCACATGTGTATATGTGAGTGTCCTACAGGTGGAGAAGAAGCACATGTGTATATGTGAGTGTCCTCTACAGGTGGAGAAGCATGTGTATATGTGAGTGTCCTACAGGTGGAGAAGCACATGTGTATATGTGAGTGTGTCCTACAGGTGGAGAAGCACATGTGTATATGTGAGTGTTCTACAGGTAGAGAAGCACATGTGTATATGTGAGTGTCCTACAGGTAGAGAAGCACATGTGTTTATGTGAGTGTCCTACAGGTAGAGAAGCACATGTGAGTGTCCTACAGGTAGAGAAGCACATGTGAATATGTGAGTGTCCTACAGGTAGAGAAGCACATGTGTATATGTGAGTGTCCTACAGGTGGAGAAGCACATGTGTATATGTGAGTGTCCTACAGGTGGAGAAGCACATGTGTATATGTGAGTGTCCTACAGGTGGAGAAGCACATGTGTATATGTGAGTGTCCTACAGGTGGAGAAGCACATGTGAATGTGTCCTACAGGTAGAGAAGCACATGTGTATATGTGAGTGTCCTACAGGTGGAGAAGGACATGTGTATATGTGAGTGTCCTACAGGTGGAGAAGCACATGTGTATATGTGAGTGTCCTACAGGTGGAGAAGCACATGTGTATATGTGAGTGTCCTACAGGTGGAGAAGCACATGTGTATATGTGAGTGTCCTACAGGTGGAGAAGCACATGTGTATATGTGGCATAATGTATAACCTAGGCCGATGGGTCAATGTGAGACATTAGCTTGACAGTGGGTTCAATGTGTGACATGAACTAGACGGCTTCACACAACTAGACAGTGGGTGGATGTACAACATGAACTGTATAGACGAAATTTAATTCATTCAAATTTGTAAATTCAAAAGTTACTTCAGATATAAAAATAACGATATACACGATATTAGACGGCAACACGTGGTTGAAACTAATACACTGAAAACGATTCCGTGGGACAGACCGCTCAATATACGTAACAAAACCAGGGGAAGTTAGGTCAATATTTTCACAGACAAAACAGGTCATGTTATAGTGTGTCGAAACGTCCAACATGTTTTCATTGCCATATTTCTTTTTCCATTGCCAAAATTTACAAAATTAATTATTTTAGTTCGTAGTATCGTAAATTGCCAACGTGGACGGTTCGTGTGTACACGAGGCAGCCGGTGAACGTGGCATACCGGGTGATCGATGCTGACTTTTGAAACCTCCCATCTGTGACTCAAACCATTGACTCTACCACAATAGGAGTCGACCGGTATGGAATGTATTTCGTGAATCGTGTACTTGGCGAATGAAAACTTTTCGAATACAGATAGCAACGTGCATTTCTTCAGGATAATATGAATACATCACGATTATTGTGACGAATATGAGACCTTAAACTTTTACCACTAACATACAAATTGATTTTGTTCGTGTATAACATTTTATACTTTAATTCTTCAATTAAATCATCGAAAAGACAAGGAGTTTTGTGCAATGACTGTCTAATAATTCTGAACGTCCTGAAATGTCATCATAAATTCCTTAGGTTTACTCTTAAATTCTTCAATACATCATTGAGAAGAAATGGGTGGAGTGTATACAATGATTGTCTAATTATTCTGAACGTTCTGTAATATCATAAGGTACATACATTAATTAATAAATTGGCACAAACAACACACGGGCGAATATGAAATTTTAAAAGAATATATGTGATATGTAATTATTATAAACATGCACTGGCGTGCCGTATATAATATGTCTTGGATTACATGCTGTTTACTTGTGTTCTATTCTCAATTGACTGAACTATTGTCCATCGTTCTATAACATGAATACATTGGAGATGAGGATATAGAGCATGTACCTTACGTTGTTTGAAGTCTATTATTAATTCAACTGTTGTAATATTCGGGACTACTTGAGTGCTGTGTAGAAGTTTCTACAATGTATCCCTTATTCTATACTTCCACGGAAAGACGTAAAATATGAAAGATAGTTATTATACTTCATATATATTATCTAAGTAGATGTCCGAACATTCGTATCAATTGTTAGTTATGTAGACATTCATTTTTACGTTGTATTCATTTTATATAATTAGAATAAAAGACGTAAAAATATGTATTATATACCTTCATTGTTCATTCCTACTGTTAACTCACCTGTTCGAACATTTATAACTAATCGATCACTACTCGATACATCTGTTCATTTTGACATTACATCCATTAAGGTTATAAACATGAAGCTATTCCTTACTTTGCCTCGCCTGTAGCCTTTAGCCAGAGATACAAAGTTGAGCACGGTCATGGGCGCTATTTCCCCAAATAAGGCGACAACGAAACGTCCCTCCAGATTCTCAGTCCCCTTGTAGTTGTGGATGACCATGTCGAAGTAGACGTGTTCGGTGATGACGACTTCATCTGGCCTCCTGCCCTTCAGCCTCCCCACCTTGTGTCGTGCAGCCTGAGACAACGCCAGCACTGTCATCACCAACACCGCCACGAACCGAAGGATGTTGGACATGGTGAGCACTCAAGTCTGGAAAAGAACAGACCCCGTTTGTGTTTGGAAATACCGTCATGCTTTCCTTATAAACATGCTGTTATCAGAGTTACTATGAAATTATTAAACCTTTAAAGATATTTACCTGTACTTCACGTGAACGTTGAAACAGATATACCTGTATTTTTAGGTGAGAGGTTATTAATTTATAGCAGCACTGTCAGAATCAAAGATATCGGTTCATTAGAGAACTCAAGGAATACCTATTGGTACATTCAACAAATCACAAATGATGCGGTGTCATTCTCTTAATGAAAGGAATCTTGTTTTCTCTAACTGAATCACATATATATATCAGTTAAAACTTTCTTAGAGATTAATATCAGAATAAACAGGACGGTAATATTCAAGGTGGTGTTCTGTAACGTAAGCTAGACAAATGGAATGAAACGAGGTTAACCATCTCGTCAAACGCCATAGCGCTTATACATCGAACAAAACCAGAAAACGACTTACATTGACGGTATAATCTTGTTAATTTTATGAAGGTATATATAAATATAGTTCTAAATATACTAAACGTTTAGTTGTAAACCAATACTTACATCAAGACCTGGTTATAATCCTGCTCAGTACAAGATGGAATATATGAACAGGCTACAAAAACGGATAATATTATAATCTTATACTCACAGTGCGGGTATACACTTTGACGGCACGGGACTCTTCAAAGACGTCGATGCCGACATAATGCGAACTAGCCAATCAAAATACGCGTAACTGTGGCAGCGGCGTTTCTCTACGTGGCTGAGTAGGCGTGTCTTGTTGGTGGGCCTGTGTCCCTGGGAAAGACACAACAGATGTGTACCATGCTGTAAATATGTATTTCACCAGCACGTGTTGCACTGGTCCCGTGTCGATGTGTACAAATCAATTATTACATTCTCCACCTTTGTACATGTTATAGTTGTACACTTATACCACGCGGTTTCTGGTCCGACGTGGACAACTATGTTGCCTCAACTCAACACACATCTGATTGTTCCATTGATTACAAAGATACAATTGAAGCAGGGTAACAACGTCATCGTACAAACGTTTGTTTTTTGCGAATCTACAGCCAAATGGTTGGTTGTTGTTTTTTATACATTTATCTCAACAAGTACTACTATGTGAAGGTTGTAATTTGACCAAATTGATCAAATTGATCAAGTAACAGGCTGTTTGGTGCAATATGTACTGCACGGATTACAGCATTGCAGTTCTATCAATAATTTTAATATTTATTTATTTATTTTATTTTATTTCCGACACACAGCATGGACAGTTAAGCTGCGTAATCACAGCGAACACTGTGCACATTTCCTTAAATGCAACTACAATAACGAAATCTCAGAGATTATACTGCAGACAACATTGATAATTGATACTGGACTCTTAAATCAAGTATATATTAATGGTACTTTAGCTCATGTAGACAAGGTTTGCCCGACTCTGTATTTATCAATTGGTTATATTATGTAGAGGTAATCATGTGTAACAAGTCGGACAGATACAAGGATAGAGTTCCTACAAACATGGAAATATTTCATACTATGCTCTAACATCGAGTTCGAAGAACGAGTTGTTTCTCTGCTCCCATGACATCTTCTCGCTCAATACAACACATCCAAATACACTAGTATGGTGGTCTATATTTATTATATACCTCTTATATACCCTCTAATCTGTTACTTAATAAAACAAATCATAGAGTACAGAAAGTAGAACCGACAAGTGTTCAATACGGAGTCTGGGGTTCAATACGGAATTTGACCACGTCATCCGTATTGCACCCCTGTATTTCTATCCTAAGTTTACATGGGTATATAATATATGTTTAGACACACAGCAAAGAAAGATAACATATAGTGTGTTACCGCTGAGGATGGAGACGGGTATCTCTGTCGTTTGAAATGTAAATCTCTTTTCCTCAAGACTGAGTAATGTACACCGAAAACAAACATGCATATGTGGCCAAATCTTTATGAATTCAGTAAATTATCTACATTAAAGACATAAAGACACAAAGCATGTGACGTGCGTCATTGTTCTATTAGCAAGCAGGACTTAAGAAAATGATTCCATAAACTATATCATCTTGATCTCTGATATGCATTTAGAAGTTAGAAGAAAGCATGGACACATGACACTTTTTACAGATAAAATTCACATGGTGAAGGAGTAAAAAATGTCGTTAAGACTGACTGATTGAGTTTTGGTTTTAGGCCGCTTTTAGCAATATTTCAGCAACATCACGGCGGGGGACACCAGAAATGGGCTTTACAGATTGGACCCATGTGGGGATTCGAACCCGGTTCTTTGGCGTGACGAGCCAACGCTTTAACCACTAGGCTACCCCACCGCTCCAAATGTCGTTAAGAAGAATAATGAAGTATGTTATACAAAAAGTATCATGTGAGTGAGTTTAGTTTTACGCCGCTTTTAGCAATATTCCAGCAATATCACGGAGAGGGACACCAGAAATTGGCTTCACACGTTATACCCACGTGCGGAATCGAACCCGGGGACTTTAACCCAAAACACTCACCCATGTACCACCCGTCCCCTGCACGGGTACATCTTGTCTCTGAAATGAACATATTTTACAGAAAAAAAGTTCCTAAATTGTATTCATAAAACATAATAAAAGGAAGCCAAGAGACATTCTTCATTTTCCTGAAACTGTGGTAATCTGGACATTACCACATATTCTAGACTTGCATGGGCTGTAACGGGTATATTTGTTTCATGGTCTGTAGGACAGACCAGGGTACCATGTGTCAAGCCTGTTATTGAAGGTCCACGCACTGATACGGTTGGAAATATATTAAAACCCCAAACACTTATGTACTAAAACCATGTGTAAAGTATTCGAATCATTACTCCACTGGTTCAAGGGACAATGGAATTCTGACTTTTCTGAAGTTAAGTCTCACTCCTCGGGTCACAACAGGCAGCTGAACAAATACTGGGGCCGTGAAAAGAGCGACAGATTGTAAAACAAATGAAGCTACGACTTTGAGATATTGAAACGGCGACCACTGCTGTCCGAATTGACATGTGTATGGGATTAGGGACCAGTCAGTAATTACAAAGGATCGGTTGGATGAAGATGGAGTATGTGGGCGTTAACAACTACAATGCATCCCGACTAAAATGCGAGTCTATCCAACCGTTTCCCCACTCATTCACCACCCTCCCAAAGAAGACTCTTCCCAGAATGGATTTTCGTGAAATCAAGCATAGATTAACAATACCTTAAGAATATTTCCAACTGTAAGAGCCAGTCTCCTGAATTGTTTAATGTCTTTCAGCGACTCACCGATTTTGCTTTTGGGAGGCCTTCCTCTGTTGTTCTTCCTCATTGTCTTCCTCCTGCAGCGTTAAGCAACGATCACTCAACCCTGATCTGTGCAGACATTATAAATATGCGCCACTGAATGTGGTTTAACTGTGCTTTCAGAGGGTATTTCAGTTATACAATAACTAGTCAGTTTCATGGGAGGGGCGGTGGGGTAGCCTACTGGTTAAAGCGTTCGCTCGTCACGCCGAAGACCCGGGTTCGAATCCCCACATGGGTACAATGTGTGAAGCCCATTTCAGGTGTCCCCCGCCGTGATGTTGCTGAAATATTGCTAAAAGCGGCGTAAAACTAAACTCACTCAGTCAGTCAGTTTGATGGGAAGGAAAGTGGTGTAGTTCTCTGACGTTTACCGCGAACCACGGAACAAAGACTGACTGACTGAGTTTGGTTTTACGCCGCTTTTCACGGAACAAAGAGGGATGTATACAGTGAAACTGATACACAGACTAAGGGACGCAACTCATTATTTCTGCGTCTTCAAAATCAATATCTGAACCCAACTACTCTGGGGGAGATTTTGTCTTATTTCCTTCTTATAATCTTACATCTTTGAATAGAAAATGTTCAGAAATATTGCAAACAGAGTAAACTACGTTATCAACGAACACGCGTATAACAGACTGAGTGATATAACGAACTGCTTCTGGTCCCGGGAACTTGCTGTGTATTTTAGTCGAAAAGGTTATAACGAGCTCTCTTGTCTGTTATGAACATATTTTGGAGAAACGAGGTCTCAGGTTGTTTTCTCATAAAATATGATAAATAGGAGCCCAGTGGCTTTCTTCATTATCAGAGTTGCCACATGTTCTAGGCTTGCTCTTGTCGTATTGGGTATCTTTGTGTCAAGGTCTGTATGACTAGTCTTAAGGGAACGCCAGCAAACACTGTCCACTAACACACGTGGTTGTTTAGTTTAAATGACGGAGTGGAACCCACGAGCACGGTGCTAGCAACGTAATCGGGTCGAACCGGGATTCGAAACCACGATCTTAGTGAAGGGACCAACCCTTGCACAGAGAATGGCGGCACATTAAACTGTTAAAGCATCTGCCTCTGTAATTTCGCTATCGTTTTGCCTTGATAGCAAAGTAATAAATTAAATTAAAGTAGCAATCTGTATAACATTTGACTAAAGATATTCGGACATTTTTTCCTAAAACCCTGAATAATTATTTACTACATAATGAAAAGAGTTTTCGATGCGACATATTGAGCCAATAAACTTATATCACGATCCGAGCCAAAATATTTCATCAATGTGGTTCGAACTCCATTATTGAATATGAATATGGACGTCATCGGAGCAGAAACAGTCGCCATGTTGTCAATAAGAGTGATCTCCCTTGTGTCAGCAGACGTAACATCAAGAAGATTACAGACGGTCATATTGTAGGTTGCTTGATGATATGAGAATGGAAGCAGGCTTCAGCAGGTTTGTTTCATGGCTACGTTGGGTATATTTTTAGACGTCTAAAACAAGATGAACTATCTTGATTACTTGCTTCTGTAGCAGATAACATTTAGGGAAGTTGATATAATCTTTTATGTTTGGTTGCGCGTTTTTACCAGAACAGTAAAGTAAACCTGGTTAGAAAAGACGCATATATTTGAACGCTGGTGCATTGACTTGCATGTATAAATATCCCAGAAATATAAATTTACTGGTACAAATCAGCTATTATCTAGATCTACAGCTCAGTAGACCTAACGGTAACTGCTAAGACTAATATCAAATTTCCAAGCCCACAGGAGGATTTCAAAATATTAACTGGTTTTATTTTTGCCACAGTCCCCCTAAATTGCGGAGGTCAGTGTGCTTGTCGGGAAAAGTCGGGGTGATGGAGACGCAAGTGATCACCCCTCCTGTTATCAGTAGTCATACTTCAGTTGTTGGCCTTCCACTGCCAACACCTCCAGATAGAAGTGGAACGAATGGTCTGTATTTCAAATGAAGTCGTACAAAAATGTCACTGAATTTAGGGATATGAAACATGACATATTTTTGTAGCATTTGTGTGAATAATAATTACATAACACAAACAGACAATCAGGATGAAAAACATGCACTCTAGTCTCAAACAATTCTTAAGTTGTTACATTATGTCCAATATATATTTCATGATAAGAACAAATGAAATGAATTAATGAAATGATTGGTCACTACTTTTTACTGTAATACATCAGACCTTTGTATTGGCTGGAAGGATCCCGTAAACATAGATCAAAATGGATGGACAACTTTATCTGTTGTTCAGTTGGCACAGGTACTAAAGAAGTGTTCCCCAGGTACCTTTCTGAATGGCTGGGATGGGGGGCACTAGGGTGCTTGGCTGAATAGGGACTGGAGAAGGATCCTGGTAACCACAGAGAGTCAGAAAGGTCCAAAACTATAAAACTAAACAAAGCTCTAAAGTTCACAGAATTATGTGCAGGGTTATCAAAATTGGATTGCAGTATTTACAAGTGCTCTCAGAATTTTTATATTTTTGGCTGTGCAATGCAGCCGGGACTGAGATACCATGGTAGAACTGAGTGATAAATGGCCAGGTATGCAGGTAGGAAATGTGGACTCATCCCAGTCCTATCTCTCTGTATACCCAAGTGATGTACCCCAACCAGAATCCAAGGTCATAAATTGCACATTGTGAAAACAGACCTCAGACTAATGCCAAACATATATTGCCAAGCTGTATACAGAAAGGTACCCTATGTTCATTTCTAAGTAATATTTACTCAACAGCACAACTTGCTAATATTGTAGTTAGGAAGATTCATTATATTAATAATTAAGATATAAATATTATAATTAACTTGTTTTCCCTGTTATTTATTTTTCAGAGTTATCCCAGAGCAGTGTATCATTGGAGGGAGCTCTGGTAGAACAGGCTGTCGACAACTTGCTGAGTTTGCCTGAAGTAGTGAGTCAAGTCAGTGCAATACAGAAGGACCACAATCAGGAGTTAGAAAGACAACTCATGCAGCTAAGACACCTAGAGGTAGGTAGTCAATGACTGGTCCATCTCATCTAGTGATATCCTATCATGTAGTCCTTCCTGGGGTCTTTCAATATCTGTCAATGCCAGGTATATAAGATGTTAATCGCATTCATAGCTTTCTGTTAAAGAGGATGTCTTTTAAACAATTTCATTTTGCATTTCAGAATGACATCAAAGAAAGTGAGTACCCGGTATTAGTTTTGACAATTCAATTCAAGACTGACTTAAAAATTCGATTCAGGCATGACAACTGAAATATCTTACATAAAAGGCATTATTTGTTTCAAACTTTCAAACGATACATATTACTGAAAAAAAGTTAAACACTAACTTGCTATGCCATCTTTTTTTTTTCATGTCCAGTGCATGATGATCATTGTGATGTCTTATCTTAAATCACATGATAGTGCATTTAAACAGAAACATTAAACAATGCAAGAATGTTAAAGAAATGTTTTTCATTTTATCAGAACTATCTTCATCTTTTGACTTAGACCCCAGGAGATAAAATATAAAATCTCTAATTTTAGGTAATGCGAAACATGGCAGTGTAAAGCAGGAGATCTCCAGTATTGATCGCAAGACTCGGATGCTGGAGGAGGAAGTCATGGAGAGTGAGAAGCTGTGTCAGGCTCATCAGAAACGTAGGTTGAGGTGTAGTTCTCACTTGTCTGAACATTTTGCAACATAATCAGAATTAGGAACCAAACATCGCAAACTGACTTTTCACATTGGTTCATAAAACAGTTAATTGGTGTTTGAGTAATTCACCTGTTTTCAAGCCATATACTGGTAGCATGTAAATAATTGACTTGACAAACCAGTGACTGATATTATGAGCAACAACTCATGCTGTTGGGACTTGCTATCAACAAGCTACTCCATAAGCCAGACGACCCAATCCATCAACTGGCTTCTTATGACCAGCAAAGGTTCATGGGGACTATTTTTGGCCTGGAATTCCCATTGGGGGCATCTCAAGACAAAATGGGGGTTGGATGGTTGCAATCTTAAACCATGCATTTGTGTTTCATTATACACTGATTTCATGATTAAAATGCTTCAATGAAATCACAGAAATGTTGGTGACAGCAGTACAAAACAGCATTCATTGACTCAGTTCCTCACAGGAAGCTGTAATTTGGAACCAACTCTGAAAATGTGTTGAACATTTTTAGCAACCATGCTACATTATGATTTATTGTATTTACAGAAATATATTCATTGGTAAAGGATTGTGAAAGCCTCAGGCATGAACTTACAACAAAGCGAAAAGGTTTTCTCACAGAAACAAGGTAATTAAATAACAAATGTAAAAATTTAATTTTAACTACTGCTACATAATTCTACTGTCCAAAGTCCCAACATCAAAAATTACTCTGTGTAACTGTCTTCCTACACTTAATGATTTAGACAAAATACATTATACAATGTATATGTTCTCCAACCAAACATTCACTTTCCCAACCCTTAACAGTTGATGTGCACTGTCATAAAGAGTTTGTAATCAAACATATTAATCTCTCCATCCCGTCTTATTCTAAATGATTAGTTCATCATGCTAGTACTTATACTTATTTACCATTAGTCTTTTGGTTTTTCTTGTTCGACAGATCTATAAAAACAAGTTCATGAATTTACCAAAACAAGGAAATAAATTTGCTGTAACCATATCTAATCTTGTGGGTAATATTGAATGGTAAATACTGAGCTGCTTATACAACTGAAGAAATAGGAGCATGTAACTGTGGCCATGTGATGGTCAGCTGTGTCACACATCTGTATACTAGGATTACATTAATCAAAAATCATGTTTCCTTTGCCTTTCAGTAAGCATGCATCCTACATTGCCAAGATGAAGTCCTACAAGATGCAAGTGAACAACTTTGAAATGTCACTTCCTGCCCAGAAGAAACTTGTTGAACTGCAACAGAGACTTGAAGATCTGAAGAAACAAAGTATCTACCTTATTTTTATTTCATAATACGAGTGTAATGACTTTAATCAATACAAATCAATATACTAACAAAAATATTTTGGCATATTTTAATGTTGGGAAAGGACCAAAGGTAACTCAATATGCAGGGGCAGATCCAGGATTTTGGAGTAGGGGATACACATTAATCATGAAACCACACACCCCCCGATCCTCCCCTGCAGTAGGAAAGATGAAATAAAACCGTTTTGAAGGGTTGATATAAAAGGAACTAATAAAGTAGATTTATAACATTCATTATTTCAGAAATAACACACTGATTGTTGATGTATGCCACAAAATAACAGTATCACATTGGCATGTGAACAATATATCTTTGGTCTGGCAGACGAGGGTGTCCAAGATTACACACTGTCAGGTATTATCAGCCAGTTGGTACCTAGCAACTATCCAGTCGTCATTAGTTGACTCTTAAAACTAGCTTCAGGTGATGTGAAATTGCTGAGTGGTCAGAAATACTGTGAATAACATAAACATGTTGAATGATTGCTTGTGATCTGCATATTGCCAGAGCAGCATCTGTCCGAGAACATGGATGAGTTTATATCTGTGAGCACAGGCCAAAGAGAAGGTGATATCAGGGAGGAGATTGACAAGGTGAAGTTGGAGACTTGTACGTGGAAAGAAGAGATGCTCCGTAAACAGAAGACGGTGAGATAATTGCAAAGCAACATTAAACAGTAGCATAATATCATCTCTATGCATAAGTGAGTGAGTGAGTAATAGACTAACACTTAGTCTCTGAATATATATAATTTTGATAGTAACAAATATACCCTTAAATTGAAAAGGTACCCCAGTCAGACCAGAGATATTGAATCTGAGGAAATTTAGATTTTCCTGGCTTTAGCATTGCAGGAGTGAGTGAGATAGTGACGTATCACAACAGCGGACACCAAGAATGGGATTCTTATAATGGCAATTATCTTGGATATGATGTTTTTCTACATTTTATCAGTATTTGTTCTTCATATTCTTTTACAGTTAGAAGATTTAAAGCATCAAGAAGAAAAGATCCAAATAGCCACTACTGTTTTACATGTAAGTTTTGAATATTTCCTTCCAGAATATTAAAAAAATTAGCCATAATACTGTTCTTACTCAATGTACAAGGTGTTTCATTACGAAACACATTTCAGAAAATAACTGAACATTCATACAAAGAGTGAATGATGTCTGCAGCTTCTGAAGGTGCTAAATGTAGTTTCAGTGTTCCAACTTACATATCAAATTAGACTTGTAGCAATTTTGTTTTGTTGGTGGCACTCCAGGTCAAGAAAACATTAACTTGTATCATAAGCAGCTTACAGATGAAGTCTACCAGTTAATCCAATTCCATGTTAATCGCAACATCTGTCTAATCTGCAGGTAATCCCATTTACACAATCTGTTTGTGATTTCACTCAAAGGGCATTACATACATCTGGCCTTTTGCCATATTAGTTTCCTCTTCATGTTAATCAGACATCAACATAGTAATACTCTATTCTCCAGGTTAGAATCAATAGGTTCTCAACAAGTAATGCTTAGATCTGATAGGGAAATTCCAGAATGATATATGCCTAAAGAAATCAAAGAATTCACATATTGTCTTTCGTATATGTTTATGTGAAATGTTTCAGAAGCGTAATGCAGCACAGCTTACTCGGTTAAAGAGACAAGTGAGAAATCAAAGAATTCACATATTGTCTTTCGTGTATGTTTATGTGAAATGTTTCAGAAGCGTAATGCAGCACAGCTTACTCGGTTAAAGAGACAAGTGAGAAATCAAAGAATTCACATATTGTCTTTCGTATATGTTTATGTGAAATGTTTCAGAAGCGTAATGCAGCACAGCTTACTCGGTTAAAGAGACAAGTGAGGGAGCAGCAACTCCGACAACGACAGTGGCATAACCAGCACTCACAGCTACAACACAGTATTGCAGAGCTCAACAAGAAGCTGGAAGCGTGACTTTGACTAATACATTGAATAAGAACACATTTTAGTGTTGATGTCCTCTTTTGTTTGAAGGATATTCTATGTGTCCAAATGGCAATGCAAAGAGTCTGATTGCTTGGAGTCTTTGCCATACTTTTGTCAAGGAACTGGTACATTTCTAACTTCCAGTTACTTTAACAGTACTTGTTAAATAACGAGTTGAACATTGTTTCAGAACAGTATGAAACATATCAGTTTCAAATTTTAGTTGTACATACTCATTCAAATACCATTTAGGGTCTGTCCGAATAGAGTTTGACTCAGGATAAACTCAGAATTGGAACCAAGTAAATGGGAAAACAAACTTAACTGTTCTTTTACTCCTACACATGTCACAGACTTTGAATACTAAATGTCCTACAAATACCATTTATTTTGGAAAATAATTAATCTTCACAGTTCATGATTAATTTGACAGAGAAGATGCACTTGAGTTATTTAATTTTTTATTATAAAATTCAGACAGGAACAGCATTAAATAAGATGTGATGACATAAATATAAGTATTTACAAAATGTCTATCTACATACATGTACATTTTTACAAATGAATAATTTGGGGGGAATAACATTCTCTTTGTACCTGATGTATTTGAAAGGAAGATATTTCGTCACAAATAGTTCCCTTTCCATATTGAAAGGGTATTTTTGTCTCGAAACAAGTGAGTTTTGAATATCCTCCTTCCAATGCAAAACTTCTTTGAACAACATGAAAGTTTAGAAGTAAGGAAGGAAACAGCTTTCTCACATAATAACAAACAGTACCGGAAACAAAGTGTTTTTGTACATGTATGGACAACATGGAAAATCGAGATAATCTTTGCTTTTCCTACCTTCACCTGAGTAACTTTCCTTCCTATGAAACATAGGAAGAACTGTTCCTACCTTACAAATACAATAACACAACCGAAATAATAAAATACCGAAATCAAATCACATGACATGGACAACATGGAAAATGAAGATAATCTTTGCTTTTCCTACCATCACCTGAGTAACTTTCCTTCCTATGAAACATAGGAAGAACTGTTCCTACCTTACAAATACAATAACACAACCGAAATAATAAAATACCGAAATCACATGACATGGACAACATGGAAAATGAGAGATAATCTTTGCTTTTCCTACCTTCACCTGAGTAACTTTCCTTCCCATGAAACATAGGAAGAACTGTTCCTACCTTACAAATACAATAACACAACCAAAATAATAAAATACCGAAATCACATGACATGGACAACATGGAAAATAGAGATAATCTTTGCTTTTCCTACCTTCACCTGAGTAACTTTCCTTCCCATGAAACATAGGAAGAACTGTCCCTACCTTACAAATACAATAACACAACTAAAATAATAAAATACCGAAATCACATGACATGGACAACATGGAAAATGAAGATAATCTTTGCTTTTCCTACCTTCACCTGAGTAACTTTCCTTCCTGAAATAATAAAATACCCATGAAACATGGGAAGAACTGTCCCTACCTTACAAATACAATAACACAACCAAAATAATAAAATACCGAAATCACATGACATGGACAACATGGAAAATGAAGATAATCTTTGCTTTTCCTACCATCACCTGAGTAACTTTCCTTCCCATGAAACATAGGAAGAACTGTCCCTACCTTACAAATACAATAACACAACCAAATAATAAAATACCAAAATCACATGACATGGACAACATGGAAAATAGAGATAATCTTTGCTTTTCCTACCTTCACCTGAGTAACTTTCCTTCCCTCTGAAACATAGGAAGAACTGTTCCTACCTTACAAATACAATAACACAACTGAAATAATAAAATACCCAAAATCACATGACATGGACATGACATGGACAACGTGAAAATAGAGATAATCTTTGCTTTTCCTACCTTCACCTGAGTAACTTTCCTTCCCATGAAACATAGGAAGAACTGTTCCCTACCTTACAAATACAATAACACAACCAAAATAATAAAATACCCAAATCACATGACATGGACAACATGGAAAATAGAGATAATCTTTGCTTTTCCTACCTTCACCTGAGTAACTTTCCTTCCCATGAAACATAGGAAGAACTGTCCCTACCTTACAAATACAATAACACAACCGAAATAATAAAATACCAAAATCACATGACATGGACAACGTGGAAAATAGAGATAATCTTTGCTTTTCCTACCTTCACCTGAGTAACTTTCCTTCCCATGAAACATAGGAAGAACTGTCCCTACCTTACAAATACAATAACACAACCGAAATAATAAAATACCGAAATCACATGACATGGACAACATGGAAAATAGAGATAATCTTTGCTTTTCCTACCTTCACCTGAGTAACTTTCCTTCCCATGAAACATAGGAAGAACTGTCCCTACCTTACAAATACAATAACACAACCAAAATAATAAAATACCGAAATCACATGACATGGACAACGTGGAAAATGAGAGATAATCTTTGCTTTTCCTACCTTCACCTGAGTAACTTTCCTTCCCATGAAACATAGGAAGAACTGTCCCTACCTTACAAATACAATAACACAACTGAAATAATAAAATACCGAAATCACATGACATGGACAACATGGAAAATAGAGATAATCTTTGCTTTTCCTACCTTCACCTGAGTAACTTTCCTTCCCATGAAACATAGGAAGAACTGTCCCTACCTTACAAATACAATAACACAACCGAAATAATAAAATACCGAAATCACATGACATGGACAACATGGAAAATAGAGATAATCTTTGCTTTTCCTACCTTCACCTGAGTAACTTTCCTTCCCATGAAACATAGGAAGAACTGTCCCTACCTTACAAATACAATAACACAACCGAAATAATAAAATACCGAAATCACATGACATGGACAACGTGGAAAATAGAGATAATCTTTGCTTTTCTACCTTCACCTGAGTAACTTTCCTTCCCATGAAACATAGGAAGAACTCTCCCTACCTTACAAATACACAATACAAATACAATAACACAACCATAAAATAATAAAATACCATGGGAAATCACATGACATGGACAACATGGAAAATAGAGATAATCTTTGCTTTTCCTACCTTCACCTGAGTAACTTTCCTTCCCATGAAACATGGGAAGAACTGTCCCTACCTTACAAATACAATAACACAACTGAAATAATAAAATACCGAAATCACATGACATGGACAACGGAAAATAGAGATAATCTTTGCTTTTCTTACCTTCACCTCTGAGTAACTTTCCTTCCCATGAAACATAGGAAGAACTGTCCCTACCTTATAAATACAATAACACAACCTGAATAGTAAATTACCAAAATTAAAGGGTTTTTGTTTATGTCAGGGGCAACATGGAAACTGAAGATAATCTATCCTATTCATACCTTTACCCTGAGTAAATTCCTTCCTATGAAACAGGAAGAAGTGTCCCTACATTATAAAATATATGTGAGAAAACTGTAATTCTTCCAGAACCAATTGTGGTAACAAGGTTCATAAATTCTCCAGGATAAAATAATGTTTATTACATCATCACTATGTCAACATCCTTCGAGGAGAAAGTTCCAACTGAAACGTAAATGTTGAAAATCCGAAAATATATAGCGAAACCTGAGAATTAGGTATAAGGTCACAAGGCCATAACAGTTACTTGTGCTCTTGCAATTCCAAACATCACAAGAACAATAATTATCTGTCATGAATAAAAGGCAGTAGGTTGTATCCATGTGTTGGACCCCCTTCATAAACATTTCTTGAAAAAATCATTGACAATAATGAAATAGTTTCAAGAAAAAAGTTGTAATAATGTTAGTTGAAGTTGTTGTTGAAAATATCTGCAAAATAATATATAAAGGATGTCTGTATGATAATATAAATATCCACACTGACAATACTGTTTCAGCAAACTGCTTCGAATGTCGAAAAGTCAATACATATTTACATTTGTGAAAGAAATGAACATTTGTTCTGATGCGTTCCTGCATGAACAGAAATGAATATCTTGTGAAAAGCTTCATATTTCTGCTTTCAGATGTAGTGAACCTTTTTAAACTGATAAAACAGTGTCTGGCAGAGAAACTGTTTGTTGTAACATGAAAGTCCTCTTAGTTGTCTTCATCAGCAACAGCCTTAGGGTCAACATGGTGACAGGGATACTCCCCCCAGATCTTATACTGAGAATCGCCTTCACTCCAGTATCGCTTGATCATTTGACAACGCAAACACCCACAGTTCTCTTTCCACTTCCTGTGTGCTAAGGCTCCATCACTGTTGGCATCACTACTGTGCTCAGATCTACGTGGTCGTCGCTTATGTTTAACTGGTGCTTTGATCATTAGTGGAGGAATGTCTACCTGCTTTTTCCCATCTTCCTCTCGGGCAGATTTCTGGGGGCTTTCATCAAGATGGTATAGAGTGTGTTTTCGGAATTTTCCATGGTTTCCAATGCCGCCATTCTCATGTTTTTCTGTGTGGATGGTCTTCTGAAAGGCAATGACCTCGTATCTATGTTTGCTGGGTATAACGACTGGCTTGGACTGAGGTTCAAGGGCAACTTCATTGTCAGGGGAAGCTTCTGCAGGGGATGCGTTGGCCTGGATTGGTCCTGGGGAGCCTGGGATGGATGGCAGGCTTGGAAGAGAATGGGCAATCCTGGAGAAATGGTCAGGGTACAGCTGCAAATATATTAATTTTTGGATGAAAAATATTTTTACAGCAAAGCACTTAGAATAGATATAAAAGAAATCCATGATATCACATCTCTTCCCACTAAGAGTGATGGACCAAATTTGCTTCAAATATATATGTATATTTTACTAAATAAAGATTTTATAAAACCCTATGTGTTTACATTGAGAGCTTATGATCAGGAGGTGAATAATATAATTACACAATGTCATTTAGAAAGTGGTCAAATGTAACATATGTTATATTTGGGATTACACTTTCTTAGTAAAGTACAGATTCTAGTTCTTTTGTTGGGTTGAGTCCCATCTGGGTTCGAACCCACACCCTCAGAGTCAGGCACCTATTCACCAGCACACAAAGTCAGCCGCCTAACCCGCTCAGGGACAGCAACTTCCATAGTTACGTGAATTTAGATTGTAATTACAAGCTATCCTTAACTCTATTTTTACTAAACTTAATGCAAACAGAGAAATAAATTATATATCCACTGATGCCATAAAAATAGTGTCCTGTTATTTTCACCTCTATCATAAATGTCAATATGCTGATAACAATATATATTTATTCACATGTAGTTACAAAGCAGACTGTCCAGACCCAATTGTTTACAAACCGCTGGAAACAGACTAGGATTATTGCTGAGAAACAGAAAGCAGTGCTGGCTTATTCCTTGCACTAAGGTGAGTAATGACAAATGTGTGAAATAGTTTGATGATCTGGTGTGTTACTTACCCTGAGATGCAGTGTCCGCAGAGGAGGGTCAGTCTTGGCATGGAGTGACCTCTTGGAGTTGGAACTGACTGATGGTAGTTTTATGGTCTCTATAGACTTGGAGCTGATAGAAGAAACATTAGTGTCCTCTCTATCCAGTCTCAGGTGAGCTAGCTGTAAGACAGGAAACAAACAGCTGGAATGGAAAGTATTTTGTATACACTCATTGCTTTAGTTTTCCAAGGTACACCTGTCATTGAATCCCCCAAATGTAATAATATGGCTCTGATTGTCTTTTAAATTCAGATCTGTTGTTGATTTGAGTTAAAACGGAAAGATGCCTACACAGAAGGTCATGACAAACTCACATTTCACATTAAGACCAGTCATATGTCATGGGATTCGATTTCACCTTCATTTGCACATGTAAACAAGAGAATTCGAAATATATTATTTGTTCAGATTGTTTGGCCCAGTATTTCAGATGCCTGGACAGTTGTTTTCAAATAGAATGGTCCACTCAATATGAGGGCTTTGTACACTTTTAGTAGTTCTTTTCAACTAAAAACCTTAGGGAGTATGTATTTTGATCTTATGAGAAATGGAATACTAACTGCAAATGACAAACTTGCATGAAAATTACAAGGTTAACATTTCAGACACTATGAATTCATTCAACTTGCTGAATATATCTCTTTCTAATTAACATAATTGGACAGTTTTCTTACAGTCGCTGTTCGGATATTTGATGATTTCATTCAAGTTTCTGAATAAATTTCTAAACAATTCAACTATAGTACTTAACATATATCCATCTTCAAATATCTTAAAAGAAATTACTTTTCTGGTTACTGACCTTGTCTGTTTCTGCTTTCTGGACTTTCCTTTTTATATTATCTTATAATTACAATATTTCATAAATCCAAAAGTGACTCTTCAGGGGTTGACTGCAAGAAGTATATTGAACTCATTTAAGACTAGTTGTTTATGTGACAAAATTTATATGGTGTTGAGTCCTGTTCCACACAGCAATCTTTGCACTACTACTATTGTAGGGTAATGTTGAAGTATGGAAGTTATCACCTTAGCCCTACTACTATTGTAGGCTAATGTTGAAGTATGGAAGTTATCACCTTAGCGCTACTACTATTGTAGGCTAATGTTGAAGTATGGAAGTTATCACCTTAGCGCTACTACTATTGTAGGCTAATGTTGAAGTATGGAAGTTATCACCTTAGCGCTACTACTATTGTAGGCTAATATTGAAGTATGGAAGTTATCACCTTAGCGCTAAGATCACTTTGTGGAATGGTGCCCTGGAACAAAAGAAATGATTGTCTCTCAGATTTTCAGAAGTCTCTGAGTGGTGACAGTCTAACCCTTTATTTCATTGTACAAGAAACAAAGGCACTGGTTTGGTGGCCTACCTTGGGTAAAGTTTTCTTGATAGGGTAGCTCTTTGGAAATTTATCCTCGAAGGTCTGCAGTGCTTTTAGTCTCTCCCTCTGGAACTTGAACCTGTTGACATATCCTCCTCTCCGGGGGATTTGTCCAATTGCCCTGGGACTATACAGGGTATCTAAGGGCTGCTCTGGTGATGTGTCCGACATCTTGGGTTATGGAGAACTGATCTTGAAGAGATCTTGGTAGTCTCACATTTTCCGTGGGGGAAAAAAATGACCTTACAATTATAACTTGGATATTAATTCCAAATGGTTCCCAAACTCATCTATGTTGAAGTAATGCTGTACTTATTCCAAGCTAGTTTCTCGTTGCTTGTGTATATCCAAGATGATTAAATCACACTGTAGTTGTCATTTTGAAAGGTCTAACCAAATGGCAGCTGAATAATCCAAGATGGCAAATCTGCACTCTGCCAGTTACATTGAGTGTCAGAGGGTAGGTAGAAACAATCTGTGTGGGCCATTTTGAGAACTGGCCAGCTGGCACCATTAACATAAATCACTGGGTGCAACACCATACCTGGATAATCCCTGGACAATCCTCTCAGGAACCAGTCATGTTGTTAGTCTGGCTTATGCAAGCATGTTCAGTGTATGCTTCAGAAAATGCCTCTTATTTCACAACACCAATTACTTCTCATGAACCAAACATGTCAGGTTTTATGATCACGGGATTACTTTTAGCCCACCTGATTGAAAACTATGCTATTATACTATGGTGAGTGAGTATGGTTTTATGCCACTCTCAGCAATATTCCAGCAATAGCACAGCATAGGACACCAGAAATGGGCCTCACTCTTTGTACCCAAGTGGGGAATCAAACCTGGGTCTTCAGTATGACGAGTGGATGCTTTAACCACTAGGCTACCCCACCACCCCCATAATACTGTGGACAACATATACAACATTTTCAACATGACACCAAGATTTATTCAAGAGGACTGAATTGAATTTACAAAGTGATGACCTTAGTCATCATAGAAAAAGACCCATTTACTTAATTAATTTTAAATTTGGTGTTCTGTTAGTAGTTTGACTTGAAACATGTTTTGTCATGACTCAAAGGCTGTGATTCAAACCTATACACAAATGGGGTGTGGTCACGTTGCCTTTACAGAACTGTCTTTCGATGCAAGGCAAAGCAGTATTCAGGTATATTCCATGAAATTTCTCAAAAGCTTGACTTGTCATAGTTCTTATGACTGTGACTGATTTGGTTTTACATATTCCAGCAATATCAACACCAAGGTGCCCATGTTATGAAGACTTTAACCATTAGGCAAAAAGTATTGATGGAGACAGTCAAAAATTAATGGAGACAGTTAAAAAGATACCCTTTGAAAAAATATTTCAATTTTTGAAATCCAGATTTGAATTTCCCACTGTATCAGTCAGGTGGCCAGAGGTGAATTTCCAAAGAAACAAGTCTACTGTGCAGGGTTAGGGTTGTACACTTATTTGATGCTGAAATCAATCTGCTGAATATATTAACCTCCCAAGAGGGGGTGATATTTGTTTAGTATTTTTGTTATCATTGTCAACACTTTGATAAGTTAAATTTAGTTCTTCCAAATATCGAATGAATAAGGTTGTTTGATAATTACTATAAGGCACATGTTTATTCCAGTAGTAAATTCCAGGATTAACCTTTGACATCACCAGGTACCATGGCAGTTACAGTCCTGTCACTCAAGGGCAGATAACGTCTACACTGTTGAAGAGTAGCCAATTGAAAATCAATGGGATTTTTTAAAGTTTGTGCTCCATCCTTTAAGTTTGAACATAATGATGTTTTTCAATTTCCTTGAAATGAATATTCAGCTGTGAACAACTTTGAAATAGCCAGGCTGAGGAAACTGAACTAGATGAACATATATGACCATCAACAGATTTGGTGTTAGGTTTGGTCCTCGTTATTGCACCTGTCTCAAAGTGTTGACTACATATGCAGGTGAGCTAGTATTGTGGCACTTCTTCGTAATATTTGTTTTGATAAAGCAATGTGATGAGTAGCAAAACAATTAAATCTTATGACATGCAAAATATTTGCAGAATGGTGTAAAATGACTAAATGGATGCCCACTAAGTGACCTTGGGTCGCTCAAAAGTGTTATATTAAATATCCCCTGACTGACAACTCATACAAAGTTTCATCATTACAGAATGTAAAGAATGATCATAAAGAGTATGTAATCTTAACCTCTTGGTGCAGCTTACATACTGAGTCATAATCCTACAAGTGATTTTTTCCCCATTTGTTATTTTCAGTGACCTTGACCTTCATTCCAATGCCAGAATATTTGCAAGGGCAATCCTGAATGGCTCGATATAAGCCTGACTACCATTCTGATAATCATTTCTGAGCCATGCTGACTAAAGGAATGGGATGGGGCTAGAAATATCCCACACCCCTTGTCTGGCTTAGATTATTTACAGACTGCCTCTTTGACACAGACCTGAGGTGAGATGGACCTTCACATAGTGTTCAAGATTATTGCACTTACTTAGCAACCTGTTGTGTAGGTGTTCCACTGCTGGTACTAGTCTGAAATAATGCCTGGCCTTATAGTGGTAGCTGACTGAGATGTCTTGGGTCTTAACATGAATACCCAACTTGAACACATTATACCGACTCATTCTTTTTTTCAAACTACAGTCAGCAAAATTCAGTTTTGATATATCACAGCAGGCTGTAACAAGTCTGGACCATACAAACTCTTGGTTTATAGCAGGAGAAACATCAGCACACCATGACACCAAGTTTCACCACTCAATCCCCATTAAGTCAGCTTTTGTGACAACCATTGGAAACTACATGGGACATTTTGGTTAATTCACTAGCCTTTTTCAGAATGGCCTCTCCGGTTGAAATTTAAGAATTTGATTTAAATTCTGTGAGCGAACTTGCAGTGCAAAGTTTCAGCTTCACTTGAACTCTCAGACATATACCACATAAGTTCACAACCAGTAACAAACAATAAAAAACCCATAAAATAGATCATTTTTAATCATTACCTTAAGAATCTTATGTGAATAGTATACAAATGATACACTTTGGCAATCATAAACATTAGCATGTTTCATAAACAGAAAACATGAATACATCATTGATCACTTGTGCAAAACTAAAGTTTTAATCCTTTGACAGGCAAAAGAAATGTTGATTACCAACAAATAAATATGAAACTGATTGTAATTTCTAAATAAATGTACACTTTCAAGTCATATCATCTATACTGACTTATCTAAAGTTTAGCAGACTCACTTCATGGACCAGCATCCTTGTCATGGCCACAGTTCTGAGTGAACACAGATTTCCACAAAGTCCAACTCAACATCGTCTTGTTCACTTCCCTGCTGCAGTGTAACACCACGCTACGATGAAGCCCTCCGACACAGAGACTCCTGGATATGCATGCACTGCTTTATTGGTGTTTATAGATTCTTAAATAGTTCAAGAAACTTAATTTAAAGCCCCTGTCACACTTTTGTGTATATCAAGTACTTATGAGTTCCTTAAAAAAGTTTCAATACACAGCCAGTAGTCTCAAAATTGCGAAATGTTTTGATTACTTTGACGTATGTGTGATGCATATGTAGCGTATAAATAACAAATTCAGTGCATCCATTGCATATGAGGTGTGTATGATTTGCATAACACTATTTTTCTTGCTGCAAATAGCTGCATATGCAGTGTGCATACTGAGCATATTTTCTGGACACACCCAACTTACGCCGACCGCTTTCCAAACGTATTCCGGATTTATTAAAATAAATAATGCTTCCCACTGTTTTCATTACCAGTGCAGATTCCATAGCGTGACAATCAACCTTTTGTTTTCATGGACCATCCGAAACGCCATCTTCAGTAGGTCTGTTCACCCTGGAGTCTAGAGGAGCCATCATATTTATACAAAATCTTGAGTATACCCTGGATGTTCAGTAAGTACGCTGTCTGTGCGTTTGTCATAAGTTTCAAATAAATACAATGCGCTGCCTGATTGCAGATCAAACGGTACTAATTCGTGCAATAAGTTGGCATTCGCTATGAGTTAGTTCAGTGTGCATTCTATCTGCACTGCAAGTGCGCTCTGAATATGTGACTCATAGCTTGTGCCGGGAGTTTAGCGTATTATCGCATATGAACCGCTTAGTCCCCACGAACACATTGCATACTCGTACTGTGCTTGACCAATGCACTGCATATTTATAACTTATGACCTGAGTAATAGTACATGCAGCGTAGTTTGGTGCATGCCCAAAACTATCAAGTGTACTGGGCCGTACTGTGCACATGCCTGCGTACATAAAACTTATACAAAACGATTGAGATCATATTGTGTGTTCGGGTTGGGTATTTTCGTATTGCAGACAGACAGACATTTTATTCCAATATCAAGGTTGTTGGCCCAAAATACAATCTTGGATTAACTTTCACAATCCGCATAAATACATAATACAGAGTCCATGAATTATTGCGATATATTGTGATATGTGTTGGCGTATTGCAATATGTATTGCAATATATTGTGAAAGTGTAACACATGGGTTAAGGTAATGAAATTACTGTTTCCTTTCTTTTGAAACAATGCCACTGGCCACTGCCAGGACTCTGATGTGATTGTACAAGAGATCAATCGAAAATGTTTCCAAATCGCTTAAAGTTTGGGACTTGGGGAAAAAGCGTCTGCAGTGGCGTCTGCCAGTTTGGATTGTTTATTATTACGAGTGCCGGTACTAATCCATTTTTCTTTTCTATATGGTTTAAAAGGTTTAAACATTTTCAAAACTATTAATGTATAATAATATAAAGGAAATAAAAATGTTATTAGTAGTTTTGACTACATCACGAAAATTACCGATTGTATCGGGTGAGCCAGTTCGCGAAAAGTGTACTGCAATACTGGAGTATATCGTATTGTGAATTTCGAATTGCAATATACCGGTTAAACGGTATTATCGCCCACCCTTAATGTGTGTACGACTGCATGTGAAAGAAATGTCAATGCACAACTCATAAGGAATTAGGCTACACAGAAGTGTGACAGGGCCTTTAGTCTAAGTCATGTTGCACTGCAGCCTTAAAGATAAACATTATTCCACTTGCAAAAGACTACAAAAAGGCAAAAGACAAGTGAAAATACATTAGAGGTAGTCCTAACTGACTTCTCAGCATATAAGGGATTAAATTCTCTACTAGTTTTTGATATAAATTTGCTGCACATTGGAATAAAATAAAACTGACAGAAAATATGAACAACTAAATACCTGTGCCTCATTCAAGGAGAAGCAGCTACAAACTCTAAGAACTTGTGAAATAAAGTTTGTCTTTGAAGAAAATGTCTGGTTCAGATGTTTTCACATGGACAGGGTAATCCATGTAAATAACGAAGCATACAACTCTGTGGATAGCAACTGCTGTTTATTACAAAGTCCAATGTCAGTTTGGAAAAAATGTAAGAAACTAGTTTGAAATGTTGCTTTATGCAATAAACATGCAGTTGTTTTGCATAAAGTTGTATGCTTCATTATTTACTCATGAACTTCTTGAATGTAGATTAAACAATTAATCCACATAATGTTTGGGATTCCTATTTGAAAATGATCATTGATAAGTTCATACACAAACCTACAAATCTGATCTTCCAGCTTTCACAGACCAATGAGTTACATAATTATCACCAACATAGATGAATTTGAGCAAATGTATGTCTATCTAACGGCAACTCGTACATATTTTCTGGTAACAAGTTCCAGGAGGAGCCATGAAATTATTATGAAACATAATGCTGATATACAAGATTATTTTGATATTCTGACACTGCAGATACTGATTCAGGGTTTCACACGTGAAGCCTCTTTACTTCATATTTGACTAAAGGAGATAATACATCTAATTACAATATTATTTATTTAACATTTACAACACTTTGACATCTTGAAATGTATTATATTATTTGTAATTGGCCTGTAAGATCTGATAAAAAGAAACAAAACGAGCTTGTCTTAATGCTAGTTTTTAACAGTGTTATAACTGTATAGAAAATAATAGAAGTCTTAAGCATTTGAAGAAAAATGGATTATGTTCTTTATGTGCAACCCATGTAAATCTTAATCAAAATCCATGCTGAAGAGGTGAAACAGTGAACAATATAAATTAATTCTGCATTGACATGATTTAGGTAAAGTTCTACCTTTCTACAATAAAGTTCTGCATGAATGTAAAAGGCCCATTCATGACACAGGCTCCATTCCACCATACAGAGAAGTCCATCAACTTGCCTTTCACACATGTCCCAAACATTAATATCAGGCTGTATAATCGTCCCTTTCAGTTCAGAAAAATCAAATTCTGCATTTGAAAGACTTATTTATGCAAACTGTCCAACCTTGCATAAAATTACACACAAAAATGTATATGCCTCTCTGATGACCGCGGGTTAATATATTAAAAGGCTTAGTCATAAAAGTGGTTTGGCCACAATTGCATTATTGTGAACCTATGTGATCAATGCTGCTGAAACCCATGATTGAAATATATACATTAATTGATCTAAGAGCTTTCATCATTTTTACAAACTGAATACTTTGAAGAGATACTGTTAACCATGGTAACATGAAAACACAATGTTACTATCTATAATTACAATTGTCATTTGTGCAGATTCAGTGATTTCCGTGACTTCAAGTGTGGATTATGTGAGGAATGTCTTTTCTCTTGGGGGGATTTAATCTGATTCCCATCTGCTTTGATAATGGGAGAGTTCATAAGAAGGACAAGGCTTCGGGCCGATACAGAAGGGGAGAATTTACGCTCTCGAGGAGATTCTGCAACAGATGATGTGCGTGGAAATGGCGACATCTGAAAAGATGAGGGTGACCGAGAATTAGGAGAAGGGGTCGACTTGTTTGTTCTTGATGACTGTCGAACTGGCGAGACAAAGGCAGTTGAGGCTTGGGGAGAAGAAATAGTTTTTGATGGTTTGTTTGTCAGTGCTGGACTTGTTTGGAACTTTGGAGAAGATGGTAATTCTTCTTCCTCCTCAGTGTTCACATCAAATCCCTGACTGGATGTACTGGATATGGTATGTTGATCTTGGAGCAATCGTGATATGCTTGGACTAGATCCAAATACAGGGGACTCTGATCTGGGGAAACTGTGGACCTGACTTCTGTTTCTCATTGAGTGAGGGCGAGAGTGTCCAGAAGCTTGACCACTAGAGTCCAGTGCAACACTATGCATCTCCTGGCTGTCACTGGGCAAGAAGACATCATCATTGGTGGCAGAGAAGTAGTCCAAGCCGGAGGACACCACACTGGAATTGGTTTCTGATGGTAGCTGTTCATTTACACTGGGAAGTGAAGTCACTCGCCGATGAAGGCAGTACCGAGTGTCCTTTGAATCTTTAAAAGAAACAGATTCTGACCATGATGTTTTGGATCTTTTACAAGCTGAATACATAGTAGATGAGTCTTGGATGGTCTCAACAAAACTCCTCTTCCTGGATACATTACTAACTTTGTGTTCGGTTGTAGGTTCAGTTCCTGAAACTGTGCTGCCTCTGTCTTCCTTGGCTGGACTGCTGCCTGCATGGAGATTCTCCTTCTGGCAAGGTGGTTGAGTTGGGGATGCCCAACGTCTCTTCCTTCTAGGCCACTTATCAAAAGAGTCCGGTGTTTTCACTTTCGGTTGCTTCTGAGGTGACGGTGTCCTCTGCACTTGCTCTGACTTCGATGCAGGACACGTAACTGCTGGTATATCCAGGTTCAATGAGGTAACAGAACCGTCCATACTCAGAAATGAAATTCGTGTTGATGACTTATCGGACATCTTTCTTTCACCGTGGGTCACAACAACATCGGACTCTCTCTGTTCTGAATTTTCAACATCACAACCATCATCATCAAAGTGTACACGCCTGCATGGAGAACCTCTGTCTGAGGGTGCCCTAACATCCCTGAATAGTTTAGTTCTGGGTGTTACCCTTTCTTTAGGGCTCTTCATAAACAGTGCAGTACATACTGATGTGCGACTTGGGGTGGATCCCTTAGATCGCGTGTTCTGACTGGGAGACTCTGGAACATGTCCTTGCGACAACTTGGGTGTCCTTTGAGGAGTTGAGGGCAGATCCAGAATCCTCTTAGCTGCTGATGACTGCGAAGACTTGAGGATGGATCTCTGGGGGGTGAGTGGAGGACCAGGGGGAGGAGACAGGAGGGAGGGTGTTGATGTATGACGATGAGGTGTTTGTTTTGGAGTGGACGGAATAGGTATGTTGTCAGCAGATACAGGGAAGGCATTGGTATTGTGGTCATGTGTGGAGCCTCTTGACCTGCTGGGAGTGTGCGACCTGGTGTTATGATATGGTGACGCAGCACACAGTACATTCACCTGTCCTTGCTTCTTAGGCGTCCTGTGTCGTTTGCTTGGACTTGTCATCATAATGTCAGAAGACTCGTGTTCATGTACAGGAACCGATGGACGTTTAGGACTATCAAATAAGAGCACTTTTGAAAATTTCTTTGGTGTTTTGGATCTTTTACCCCGAACGGGTGATTCTTGGACCATGTGTTTCGGAGTGGTGGCTGTGTGAGATTTACTTGGCGTCTTGTGTCGTGGGGAAGGGCTGCCCATGAGCTGAGACATGAGAAAGGAGGAACGCGATGGTGATTTGAAACTGGTTTGGGGTCTAGGTTCAGATCCACATTTAGAGACATCCCCAACAGATGCCCGCTGTTGTCGACCAGCAATCTTGTCTGCAAACTGGAAATACTTGGTAAGATTCCGTGACCTGTTCCGTGGCCCTGCTGAGTAGAATGATCTCCGCATCATATTCACCGCATGCTTGTTCCGAGATGGACTCACTTTCTTGAAATTGTCTGCAAGTACATGTGAAAAACATATATTAGGGAAATAAATTGTTGAAATTACTGATTGGCCACATGAGGTTTTCTAAGAGCATATTGGTCAATGCTGAAAAGATTGTGAAAATCATCATTGAAAATGTTAACAAATTACTGGACCTGAATATTTTTAGCCTTCGGGTTAGGAAGGTGTGGCCTCTGAGTGAGGTTTTGGGAACAATCCCTAAAGAGAGGTATGAGTGGCAGTTAAACCTTTGTCTACAGCATGCCAAGCAAACACTTTACCACTAAGCTAAGCCAGCATCCCCACACCGTAAGCAAACTCACTCCTTGTCAGGTGGATGTGAGTGAGTGAGCGAGCTGGGTTTTACACAGCTTTTGGCAATTGCAGCAATATCATGGCGGGGGTACAAAAAGGGGCTTCACACATTGTAGCCATGTGGGAAATCCAACCCAGGTTCACACATTGTAGCCATGTGGGAAATCCAACCCAGGTCTTCATCGTGATGAGTGAATGCCTTAACCACTATGCTATACCCCACTTCCCTCAGATGGTTCTTAACCGCCTCCGTGGTGTAGTGGTTAGAGCGTCCGCCCGGAGAGCGGAAGGTCGCGGGTTCGATCCCCGACCGCGTTATACCAAAAGACGTTAAAATATGGTACTTGTTGGTTCCTGCCTGGCTCTCGGCATTAATGGGTACAACAAGGACTGGTTGGCTCGGAGTCAGTATAATGTGTCTGAGTGGGGTATTCATGCTTCACTGCGGCATGGTATCTCAGTGGGCTAGCACTATAAAACCAGCTTAAGTCTAGGCTAGTACAAGCAGCTGCACAAACAAATACACACGCATGCACGTCGTCATATGAGTGAAATATTCTCAAGTACGACGCTAAACCCAATTTCACCTCACCTCAGATGGTTCTTTATATGTAGAAGAAGCATATAAAACACATGAGGTGGCCCCTTAGACAAGTGTTCGAACTAAGACTGTTTACCTTCTAACGCCTGATAGGCAGCTTCATTTGTACACTCCCCAGGGAGCTGAGAATTTAACATGAGTGCATACTGATCCACTGACCATGGTAATAATGTAGTGTTTTGACCATGCTCTTGGGTGTGGATAATGTGCACATATTATTATACAATACTCAAGGAAAATCAGAAGAATTGTAATCAATCAATGAAAGGTTATCTGTGAAACCCACCTTCACACTGCTTCATGGGGGACTCCATCACTATTTCCACCTCCTCCTCTGTGTTGGTTCGCTTCCGCTTGTTGTCCAGACGATTCCACACAGCATTAGACCGCTGCTTGTGTGCTGGTGTCTCCGCTACTGACCGCCGCTTGACCCCTGGAGACTTGGAGGCTGCAAGTGAGTGGGTGAGTGAGTTTAGTGCAGTGGCAGTCATATCATGGCAGGGAGTGTTCATGCTTCACTGCGGTATGGTATCTCAGTTAGGCTAGCACTATAAAACCAGCTGAGTGAGCTTTAGTATTATGCCACCTCACCTGCTTTAGCAATATTCAAGATATTGCAATATCATGGCAGGGAACACCACAAATGGGCTTCACTTATTGTACCCATGTGGGGAATTGAACCCGGGTTTTCGGCGTGACCAGCGAATGCTTTAAACACTAGGCTACACCACCGCCCCTGAAGGCTAGCATATGTTATATTTCTAGTACTTTTGTTGGGTTGAGTCCCTTCCGGGATTGGAGTCCACACCCTCAGAGTCAGGCACCTAGTCGCCAGCACACAGAGTAATCATCTTAAATGCATTCAAATAAATTATAAACACACTGAATTGGGTCTCAAACATTCACCTTTAGGACTTCTGAAAGAGGTTGATGTGACCTTTTTTCGAGGAGATTTTCTTGTTCTTTCCATCACGGCTACAGATTGCCGTCTCTCCAGCTTGGGCTGGTCGCCTTCAAACAGGTTTCTCCGTACTTTCACCATGTCTACAACACACACAGTAGGCTGGGTTAAATTGTCAACAGGGATTACTGACCAAGAGTGTATTGACTGTATCATAAATATCATAATGACATTACATGATAAGGGGATTATTACCCACATTATTTTTGCTTATATTTTTGAAAACTCAGGTATGGTTGCTAAATGCACATGATATGTTTATATTCCTAATATTAGAATAATCGATGTTTACAACACAGTTTCACTCAGTATAGTAACATTATGAAACCGTGTATGAATACAATGTTTGAGTGAATCACCCTATGTATCAAACAGTGGTAAATGTTTTGAAACCATGTTTGTCTCCAGAAATGGCCACAAATTTCAAATCCCTATCTAACATTAGTTATTGGGAACATTAGTCCATAGCATGAAGGCCCTGTAATCTCCAGATTGTAAATTCTCAGCATCAGTGTAATAACTGGACAACAAGAAGACAAAGTCATCAATATCCCCCTCAAAGGCAAAATATTCTTCATGAATATGTCTACGAGTTATGATTATGTCAAATGTTTTGGCATGTACATAGCTAAGTGTAAGGAGAGTACTGAAAGGTTTCAAAGTTCTGCTCCGGAAAAGAGTACTACCACCAATTTCATTCTAAGTCAAACTTGTTGCCATGAAAACGCAAAAACTATTTTATTCAGAAATCCCAAACTACCAAAAGGCACCAGTAGACCACCATATCTATCTATGTGCCAAGTTTGGTGAAGACACAATGAACAGTTTTAGAGTTCTGCTCCGGAAAAGAGTACTACCACCAATTTCATTCTAAGTCAAACTTGTTGCCATGGAAACGCAAAAACTATTTTATTCAGAAATCCCAAACTACCAAAGGGCACCAGTAGACCACCAGATCTATCTATGTGCCAAGTTTGGTGAAGAAATATTGAACGATTATGGTCCGGAAAGGACAAATGTGCACGGACGAACAGTCAATTTTACACACGCCCCCGGTGGAGTCCACTTTAATACTAAAGTGGGGATAATTATCATATTGGTGTGGATTGGAGATAGGGAACAATGAAAGCTGCCTACAACACACACAGCTGAGCACAAACCATAGCTTCCAGTTGTTGTTACACAGAAATATCTGAATCTGGCACAGTCTCAACCAAACTTACCAACAGATAAGGAAGACATTACTGACAGTTAATGGTATTGCAACATTCATCATCATGGGCAGAAGGTAAAACTGCTACAGATCACTCAGCAGCTTGGCTCATCCTTACATTGTATGTACATGCATAATCTTCCAGAAAGTTCCCGGTTCAGAAAGCAAGAACCTGATTCTCATTACTTGACTGAGATGGAGCCCTCTGCTACTGTACCCCCCCAAAAAGAACAAAAAATCAGAGATAAAGACAACTACCTGATTTTCCCTTGTTTTTCTTGGTCTTAGTTGTAGGCTGTACACTCTTCTGCCTCTTTATTTTCTCCTCCTGAAACAGGGTCAATAATGGACACTTAATCTGCCAAGTCACCAGTTTACCAGCTTTGACTCAAAGAACAAAACATTGGGACCCCCACAATCTTTCACAAGGAACATAAATGCATATTTTTTAACCCACCTTGGGTTTAGCATTGGCAGGCTTCTTGTGGACCATGATCTGCTTTCGGCTACCATAATCCGACAGGCTTGGATGCTGCAGCTTTCTGTTCCTGCAGATATACAATATGTGAAACTGTATAGCAACAAAGCCTCTGTCCCCTAACTGTAATACATTGTTAACTGATCATGGTTATACACCATATACCAGTACACTATACACCCACCTGAGGTTTCTACTGGACTGGGACTGTAAGACATCAGACTGTGAACCAGGTTCAGCTATACTGTCATGGCTCTGGAGAGACTCATTCAGGACTGATGAGTCAGCACTTTTGTTCGGGGAAGCAAACATGGCAAGGGAGTCCGGTAAGGGCTGCATCAGTTCATCATACACACTGACCAACAGTCTTGGCAGCGTTGCAGTGTAACTGGAACACAAAAGGCAACAGCATCTATAGAATATTCACTACCCTTGCAGTACGCACAGAACATCATTTACAATATAATTTATAGCTTACACTGGATAAGTGAGTGAGTGAGCTAAACTTTTACGTCACTAAAGCAATATCTCAGCCATAATGTGATGATTACACTTGAGGTATATGTGGTGGTCATTGACTGATAAACAGTAACTACCTGGAAGGTACTACTTTCAGAGCAACAAACAAGGTAAGCAGGATGAGGTGTAGTCGGGTAAGAGAGAGCCAATATAGATCTTGTTTGTGCACATATACGGCTATTGTGAACTCAAAGTATGACAATGGTGCTAAAAGGCCAAGGATCATTCTAAGGTGAATCTGGGATTCAAAACCATGATCAGCAGACATTATCAAAGTAAAGGGACACAACTCTGAACATATAATTCCAGTGCCCTGCACACAGAGCAGTTATGCCCTTTGCCAACACCTTGTTGAACCTTGTGACATCTCAGTGGTATCTAGTTGTTGTTGCTGTAGCTGATGTATATATTTGTCACAGCCTCACTCACCTGGTAACAATGACATTATTGAGGAACTTGGGTACAAAGCCAGGGTCCGTGATGAATGATAAAGTCCTCAAAAGGTTCACCACCTAACAAGAGCAATAAAGACTTGTTTGTTTGGCAGTTCTTAATTGTGTCTACAAGGAATTGTTTACATGTTTAAGTAATCAAATAAAATGTGTCCCTAAGTATCTATTAAAAACTAAAATGTCTTTTTGTCTTCAATCAACATATATTGCAGCACAATTTTAACTGGTGACAAGTAAAGCAAGAAACTAGTCAAATGACACACCTCGTCCACACACTTCTCTATATGAGAATCCTCGGCACTGAGGACAGCCGACTCCATCTCCAGCAACAACAGAGTCTGCAGCTTGTATCTACACAAACACAAGTCAAACAATTACAAATACAGCATGTTCCTTTAACTAATTTTTCTGAGGCATTCAGCAAAAAATCATGTTGGGATTTTTCTAAATATGTAATTTTTCAAGTAAAATTGATATTTTTATACCTATCCTGACTCATGATCTTTGCTTATCTCCCTTTTCTTTTCGAATGGTAGTGGAACACTTGAATCCCTTGAAGTTCCCGAAGCTGACGTAAAAATACACCGAGTTACCTCCCTTTTGCCCTTTCCCGCGCAAAGTCATGTGACCAGCCTTACTTGTCACTCTCTCCTGATTTTCTGCCTCTGCACTTGGATCTGCTGTGAAATCCGAAGTGTTTCCAACGGAGAGGTTGGGAGGGCTTCTCGTCATGAGTCAGGATAAGCATAAAAATATCAATTTTACTTGAAAAATTACATATTTTTTCTTATCCTGACTCATGATCTTTTGCTTATAGAATCCGATGGATTGGTGGTGGGTCAAGCCACTTCGTGGATTCATCAGCTGTCCTTAGATACGTCCTGTATCCCCCCCATGGGAACTGCGAAATGGCATTTCCGTGATCCTATTCCTTCAACTTCCGTTATAACTCTGGGGGGGGACCACTTTCTTGTCTTACTTCAGTCTCAGACAAGTTCAATCATGTTGATTCATGTGGCTACAGATAAACTAGTATCTTCTTATTACTAGATATCTTATAACAACCCATAGATTATGATAAGATCTTTATCATAAATGAGTTGCGACCCCTTCACGTACAGGTAAGATCTTAACCCGTACAGGATCTTTAATCACTCATGCTAGCCTGTCCTAGACTGTGCGCATGGACTTTCAAACTAATACTTTTCCATAAAAAGTAAAAGTTGTCAACAAGTCAACGTGATAAAGGGTGAGATTTTCCAACTCAGTGCCTTTGAGGAACCGTTAGTTGCTGTGCTACAACGAGAGGCCCAAATTGGTGAATGCCTGAGACGTCTTCAGTGGCTATGTCTCGGAGGTAGTGGTTGGCAAACATCATGTCCCACTTCCAAAAGCAGCCCTCCATAATTGCCAGTGCTCTGACTACATGTGGGTCTGAAGCTCTAGGAGGTTCTAGTCATTCTGCTTTATAGGCTCTCAATATGACGGCTCTCATCCAGAACGGTATCGTCGTTCTTGAGACTTCTGCTGATGTCTCTGTGGATAATGGGATGAACAGGCACTTGAATTTTCGTCTCCTTTGTCTTAGTCTTTTGAAGATATATCTTCAGGGCTCTGACCGGACACAAAGATAAGTCCTGGCTGTCCTCTGGTCCGAGGATTGTAGCTAGCGCTGGTACGTGGAACTACCTAGATGAACTGCAGCATGTTGCCCCACACGTGTAGCTGGAACGCTGTCGGGTTCCTGTGGACTTGCTTGGTGTGCGGATGTATTAGTAGGTTCGGCCAATCTGGTAACTTGATTGTTGGACTTCCGAGATCTTTTATTAGGTCTAGGAACCATACTCTCGATGGCCAGTATGACGCGACCAAAGTCAGTTGTAGCGCCTGTGTCTGTTTGATCTTCAACAGTACTTCCGGTAGTAATATCGGGGGTGGAAACGCATAAGCGTTTAGTCCTTCCAAAGATATGTTCAGTGCATCCATTGTCCAGGCTTGAGGATCTGGAACTGGCGAGACAAATGTCTGTAGTTGTTTGTTGAACCTCGTGGCAAACAGGTCTATGCAAGGGGATCCTATTTCCCTTATGATGAGCCGGAACGCTTCTGGATGGAGCATCCATTCTGTAGGTGACGGGTGCAGTGGTCGGAAGAGAGCGTCTGCAAGTACGTTCTTGGCTCCGGGTATGTGACACGCCTTTATCCAGATGTTTGCTTCCTCCGTGATGTGGAACAACTGGAATGTGAGCTGTACCAGGCTTGGAGACCATGTGGATCCTTGCAGTATCATGGAGAATGCCACTGTAGAGTTGTCCGTGTGGACCATCAGCATTTTTGTTGTTCAGCGAGCTCGACCATAGTTGTAAGGCGTTGATCTCGGCTTTCATCTCCAGCAGATTGATGTGAAGATGCTGCTCTATTTTGGACCAGCTTCCTGATGCAACTTGATTGTTGAGATACGCACCCCAGCCTTGTATCGAAGCTTCTGTGTAGAGATGTGTATCGAAGGCCGGCTCTTGTAAATAGGTCCCTCCGCAAACGTGTCCTGTGTGTCCACCACAGTAGATACCTCTTGAGGTTGTCTGGCAGCAAGATAGGGTCGACGCTGTCTAGATGTTTTATCAGGAACCGTTGCAGCGGTCTTAGTTGTAACCTTCCTGTGCGAGTCAAGTCCTGCGCCGAGGTTAGTAGACCGAGTAGAACTTGCCATCATCGTAGTGTTAATGGAGAGATGACTGCTAGTGGAATCATGGCTTGTATCTTGACCCAATGATCTTCTGGGATGACAATACGATTCTGTGTTGTGCTAAACGTTATCCCCAGAAATTGCAGATCTTGTTTTGGTTCCAACTCTGACTTCATTAGGTTCACAAGCCATCCTAGTTGAGTGAGCAACTTGATCGTGAAGTTCAGCTGTAGTCTGAGTTGACTGGCATCTTGGTGAACCTGAATTCTGTCGTCCAAGTAGAAGGCATTGTGTAGACCTCGATGATGTAGATATGTGACTATAGGCTTGGTTACTCGTGTGAATAGCCACGGGGCCGAAGATATTCCAAACGGTAGGACTTCCATTGGAAGTGCTGCCCTCTGAATAGGAATCGGAGATACTTTCTTGATTCTGGATGTATGGGGATGTGTAGGTATGCATCCTGCAGGTCTATGCTGGCCATGTAATCTGCTTGACGGATGAGTAGTCTGAGTTGAGGTAGGTCGATCATTCTGAACCTGTCTGGTTTCAGTAGATAGTCTTTGTTGAATTTGCACGTTGTAAATCAGTCTGAACTTCTCCTTGGAGTTCTTCTTGGGTACTAGAAAAATTAGGGAGTAGAAGCCTGGAGTGAGATGATGCTTATCTATTATCTCTACCGCCTCCTTCATAAGTAGTGAGTTGATGGCTTCTTGGCAGATTCCACCCTACGCGAATGTCTATCTTGAGAGTCCTCTCTTCGCGAACCTCTATCTGTAGATTCATCTCTTCGCGAACCTCTGTGATTTGAGCTTCCTCTTCGCGAACGTCTGTCGCTAGATGTATCCCTTCGTGAACGTCTGTCGCTAGATGTATCCCTTCGCGAACGTCTGTCACTAGATGTATCCCTTCGCGAACGTCTGTGATGTGAGCCTTCTCTTCGCAAACCTCTGTCTCGTGATGAGTGACTTCGCGAACGTCTGTGAGAGATATGAGATCTCAATCTAGAGCAGCTAGATCTGTAGAAGATGGATCCTTCGATGTTCTCGAACGTTGAGGGTTCGCAGATGTAGAACAATGAGTAGGCATCTCATGTCTTCTATCCTCCTCCAAGATGACAGAGTCGTCCGACTGTTGAGACCTTCGCAAAGGTGTACGTTCGCCAGCGTAGTCTTGAGACGTAGTTCTCTGAGGAGTAGGTTCGCGGTCGGTAGGTCGGTAGGTTGTGCATAGGTATGTAGGTTTGCACACGATGCCGGTAGATGAGAGGCTTCGCCGAGCCCTCGCTTCTTCCTTGAACCTGCGTTCCATCATGGTCATCATCTGGTTGGTGAATTGTCTCATAAATTCACCCAAGTCAAAGTTCTGCGTTGGTTGAAGCTGCTGCGGCGTAAAAGAAGCGTTCGCGAACGCTGATGAGTTGTGTGCCTCGACTTCACTGCGTTGAGAGGTAGGTGGCAGTTCATGAAACAGCTGGCCTGCTGTGACCATTGCAGGATACGATCTAGTAGTCGTGGAAGTCGATTGAGTCGCTGAATCGTAGGTACTTCAGGTAGAAGTAATGGGGGATCATCAAAAACGTCTACTTCATGTGGAGGTAATATCTCTTCGTTGAAGGATTTCTGATGCGTTGACTTACTAGCCCGCGTAGATTTACCCTCCGATCTGGTAACAGAAGCTTTTTTCTGCGATGTAGAAGAGGATGACGTCTTTTTCTTAGCTTGAGTCGGAGTCAACTGCGTTGTAGCCAATCTCTTCTTAGCCCCCGTACCAGCAGACTGCCCCTGCAGCGTACTCAACATAGCACCAGTATTATGAATTTCAGCAGTAGCAAGCAACATACGGTTTGCAGGCTGATCTCCTGTTTTATCAGCCGTGAATTGAGATGACTTCCTCACCCGATCAATGGCACGTCTATAGATATAAGACAAATATTGATTAAATTGTAGATCTGATAAATCAACACAATAAGTACAGCGCAAGCTGGAAGAACATGGTTTTATGTACGAAGGGCATTGGGGGTGAGGATCAGCCACAGATAACCTGTGCCTGCAAACACTGCAAGATTTCATGAAATGTAAACAAAATTACATAACGATGAAATTATGATACAAATACAAATAATCTTTACAATTTTTTTACATATAATACAAAGTAGTTATTGCCAAATCCATACACAGCGTAAGTTTGAAGAATAGGACCTAAATAAAAAGGATATAATACTGTATATGGGACTCCAGTGCTCGCCCAACCATCCACTTGGGGAAAGGGAGAGAGTGACAAGTAAGGCTGGTCACATGACTGTTTGCACGGGAAAGGGCAAAATGGAGGTAACTCGTGGGTGAGTGTATTTATATGTCCGCTGCGGGAACTTCAAGGGAACTGTTCCACTACCATTCGAAAAGAAAAGGGAGATACGCAAAAGATCATGAGTCAGGATAAGAAAAAATGAAAAGTTTACTTTTTAAAAAAAACACTAAATAAAGTGTGTTTTCTTACACCTTCTGTGTAAGAAAAGTCAAGTCAAATAATTTAATCAATGGTTGACAACAGTGTAATCCTTGGCAGTGAATCTAAATCTAAATCTAAACGATAAACGATGCGACTTACTCTGTCATCTTCATGGTCTTGTCCGTGTCGGAGGCCTTACTCTGATACTTCTCCCTCAGTGCCACACTGGACACGCCCACCTCTCGCTGTACCAGCTCCACAGCCTGAACCTGATCACAGTGTTTGATAGGATAAACAAGGGTTCAATAGAGGGATGGAGTTGGATAGAGGAGATTGTGTATGCATGTTCAAATCACAAAAGCGACTTACACAGTGTATGTTCATTGTGAAGATGTGGATCAGATTGTGATGCCTTCATGAAATCTTATACACTGCTGATTAAGAGTACAGAATCTGATTTATTTCCATCTCATGATGTGTACAATATTGACCTACATATAGTATCTGCCCTATCACCCTACACACAGTACTTGCCGTATCACCCTACATATAGTACCTGCCGTATTACCCTACATCCAGTACCTGCTGTATCACCCTACATACGGTACCTGCGGTATTACCCTACATACAGTACCTGCAGTATTACCCTACATGAAGTACTTGCCTTATTACATTACATACAGTACCTGCCGTATTACCCTACATCCAGTACCTGCTGTATCACCCTACATACGGTACCTGCGGTATTACCCTACATACAATACCTGCTGTATCACCCTACATATGGTACCTGCGGTATTACCCTACATACAGTACCTGCCATATTGCCCTACACAGAGTACCTGCCATATTACCTTACATACAGTACCTGCCTTATTACCCTACATACAATACCTGCCGTATTACCCTACATGTACAATACTGCCCTACATACAGTACAGTACTTGCCTTATTACCCTACATACAGTACCTGCTGTATCACCCTATATATGGTACCTGCGGTATTACCCTACATACAGTACCTGCCATATTGCCCTATATACAGAACCTACCATATTACCTTACATATGGTACCTGCGGTATTACCCTACATATGGTACCTGCGGTATTACCCTACATACAGGACCTTTCATATTGCCCTACATACAGTACCTGCCTTATTACCCTACATACAATACCTGCCATATTGCCCTACATACAATACCTACCTTATTACCCTACCTACAGTACCTGTCATACTGCCCTACATACAGAACCTACCTTATTACCCTACATACAGTACCTGCCATATTAATCTACATACAGAACCTGCCATACTGCCCTACATACAGAACCTACCTTATTACCCTACATACAGTACCTGCCATATTGCCCTACATACAGAACCTATCTTATTACCCTACATACAGTACCTGCTGTATCACCCTACATATAGAACCTACCTTATTACCCTACATACAGTAACTGCTGTATCACCACATACAGAACCTACCTTATTACCCTACATACAATATCTGCCACACCGGCTCACCTCTGGATTATCGGCATGTTTCTCCTTCATGAAATGCACGGCCACAGTGACCATCATCTGCACACAGGACTCCAGCCCATCCTCTATGTCCAATGTCCGGTTGTAGAGATCCTTCAGGTACTGACCGACACTCTCCTCCGTCTGCAGGTCTGGGCAACATACCATGACATTTAGTGGAAAAACATACAGGGAAATACCAAGAAAGGTCTTCTCCAGTACTATGATGATAACTCACAGTTTGAATGTGTTGATAGTTGATGCAAACTTATGAACTACAATCACTTTTAAGACATAGCAACGGGCAGATGGAAGTGTACACAAAGTGTAATATTCCTTGTGTGTGCGATAAATTGAACATTTGACTTTTAATTTTTAAATAAAATGTGTAAAATTCAGAAAGGACTAGCAAGTGACATTTTCTTTGGAATATCTGCTAAAATAGGTAGTTTATACTTACTGAAATAGGTAAAAACATCATAAAAATTAAGAAAAGTGCTTAACACCTTTACTGACCAAATATAAGAAAGGTTAGAGTGAATTAGTGTATTGAGTGAGTTCAAGAGAAACATGCAGTACCTAAATTGGTGACATCAATGTTCTGTCTCTCAGTCTGTTTGTCCACCTGAGATGAATCCTCCTCTGTTTTGGTGTTCTTCTTTACAGCTGCCTTGCTTCGACACACCATCATCATCCCGCGGTTCAGCTTGGAATTTCTCGTCTTCCCCTCCTGTCTGTCCACCATCTCATCATCTTGGTCTGCCATCAAACAACAGTCATAAGTGCACTGTTACATTCACAAACAAACACTACACCACTGAAAGCATGCAATAGTGAGTGACATGGTGTCGGGTGACAGTATTTCTTTTTATGGAAATGTAGAAGCCATCAAATTTCTGAATACTATAACCCGTGAAGATGTGGGTTAGAATTGATCTTCAGTAGCCAATGCTATGACTAACGGGATTGGGTGGTCAGGCTTACTGACTTAGTTGACACATGTCATCGTATCCCAATTGTGTAGATCAATGCTCATGCTGTTGATCACTGGATTGTCTGGGCCAGACATAACTATTTACAGATCGCCGCAATATAGCTGGAATATTGCTGAGAGTGGGGTAAAACTAAACTCACTCACTCACTCTGAATCCCATAAAGGGATTTGAACTGCAGGGCCTCTGATCAGAGGTCAGGCTTGTCCACATGACCAAAGACGTTAACCCTGATTTATAGAACAAAGTATGACAACCACATGGTACAACCATCTGAGTAGGGAAGCCTTCAGCCAGGCAGCATATCAAACTAGGGGGGACAACTCTCACCAGAAACTTTTGCCTTACCCCTGATCTACCTGCACCATTCTACATCTGCTACTTACACACTCATCAATATTGCAGAAATGTGAGGTCAACCTGTAGATGCTGAAGTCTGGACCAGATCAGCCAGTGACTGGTATCGAGCAACAACTGTCATTAGGGCATGATGACATGCAATCAGCTACAACAACTCATCTCTAAACCCATCTATTCACCTCTCATGACATAACAGTGAGGGGACCTTCTCATACTTCCACTACTTATAGTAGGCTCTATGTAATGCAATGTGGAATCCTGAGAACCCTTTTCCTGGGAAATAAGTTTATAGCATGAAGAGCCACATACTTATCTAAATTAAAGCAGGATTCTTTACCTTTTTTACAAACTACATTACATTTCGAAGGTCAAGGTGAGGTGAGGTAAATTGGGCTTAACGTCGTGCTTGAGAATATTACGCTCATATGACGTGCATGCGTGTGTATGTGTGTATGTGCGGCTGCTTGTACTAGCCCAGACTAAAGCTGGTTTTATAGTGCCAGCCATGTGAAGTGAAGCAGGAACACCCCACTCAGACACAGTCCTTGTTGTACCCATTAATGCCGAGCGCCAGGCAAGGACCAAGAAGTACCATATTTTAACGTCTTTTGGTATGACGCGGTCGGGGATTGAATCCGCGACCTTCTGCTCTCCGGGCGGATGCTCTAACGACTACACCATGGAGGCTGTCTTCGAAGGTCAAGATGAAAACACTATATATACCTCCAGCTTTTCCTGTCTGCGTAGTGTCTGGCTGTTGTCGTGATCTCTGTATCAAGGCTTGTGGTTGGTTGTCTTTCCGATACATTTTCTGAAGAGCTTTAAGCGTCTCCTTTTCAGCTGATGTTAGAAAATCCAGGTCCTTGAGTCTACAAACAGAAACATGGAGTAAAAGTGCGAACAAATGATATATCTTTGTTGTTTCCTTGATAGTTGCCAGACTAGAAATAAGTCAATACAGAGCAAACACATCATAATAATCTGTGTTTTAATGAATGACACTCCTGGAGTACATTTGGAGACAGTGCCCCTATCTTCCTTCAGATTCATACAAACACATGGCTATGTAATACAGTCAATGCACAGTAAACTTACTGTGAAGCCTCACTGACTCAAAGCCAAGGGTGTGTCAAATATTTGTCAAGTTCAAGACAAGCAAAATGTTTGTAAGTAGTTTGAAACTGTTTCTTTTATGATGAATAAATTGTTTAGCATGGTTTAAGCAAATATTGATATAAAACTATCAATCAATGTAAAAAATCTTAAAATTAATCCAAATTTCAGTATTTCCAAACAACAAACAAATTATTCTTCACAAATCTGCACAGAGATGGAGACTCTCAGTTGGCAGCCCTAAAAAATATATCTGGGTGATGTACATCTTCAGAAACAATACTAAACAAAGCTGAGAGATAATTCTGTTACTGTCACCTGTTGTTGAGTTTATTGATGAGAGCTGGCAGACCTTTGGAGGTGCCAGGGAGATGCCAGGGGTTGGTAACCTGAGGGTTATAACACCCAGGTGTGTCCGCAGTTAGTACCCCTGCAATACACAAATTGTTACAGAACTAATTATAAAAATAATGGGCTTTTCTTTTCAGTGGTAGAGTGAGGTAGAACCTGAGGAAATCTAGACTTGCTTCCTTAGGGCTTCAGCATTGCAGAAAGGGCTAGGCAGTAGGGGAAAATAACGTGGTTCAGGGACCGTGAGACAGACTGGTTAACAGTTTACAGGTTTACATGATGGTTACTGACTTTAACATATATAATTTATCTGGGATTATACTTTCTTAGTAAAGTACCGATTCTAGTACCTTTGTTTGGTCCCCTGCAGGATTCGAACCCACTTTCTAAATGGCATTGTGTAATCATGGCTTTCGGCCGTTGGAGCCATGCTAATTTACACTTATCAGAGGGGTACACAAAGTCCGCAGTCTAGACTACCAGTTGTCCGACTTCCATTTGTGTGGAAATTGTGGTGGCTGAGCAGGTTAGGTGGCTGACTTTGTGTGCTGGCGATTAGGTGCCTGACTCTGAGGGTGTGGGTTCGAATCCCGCATGGGGCTCAACCCAACAAAGTTAATAGAATATATGTTAAATTTGACCACTTTCTAAATGGCATTGTGTAATCATGGTTACTGACTTATGAACAAAAATTGAAATAACATAATTGTTGAGATGTTTTAATTTTAACTTGATCATCAAAAGGTATGGGCATGCTTATTTTATTTTCGCAAAGGTACACATAAATTATATGTCTGGGGCCCTATGGCACCCATAACAATTTTCATTTCTATGCCTGTGGTTAGTCCACTCCAACACCAGTGCCAGTTGATTTGTCCTTGTTTCATCAGCTTCATGTTGAACACCAGGCAGGGACAGAAGTGATACCAACTTGTGAGAGGAGAGGGATTGTTCAGAAAGGAGTCAGAATAAGGTATAAACGCTTCGATAAATGTCATTTAAAACCGCAATTTATTGAAGTGATTATAGGGATAATGAAAACAGTTAGCAGCGCTCAAACCAACTATAATCACTTCCAGAATAAACATTTATCTCATATTCTTTATCTCCTGAGACCTCAACATCAGAAATGATTACCTGACTTTCTGCATTTCCTGTGAGGTCCTCCAGCCGAGATCTTCCCCTTTACAGACTGACATTCCTTCTTCAATGCAGCATGCAGGTTGTGGAGACGACTCTCAGTTTGAACAACATCAGGTGGAGAAGAACACATCTCAGACTTAAATACAAATAGTTACATTTAGCATAAGTTAAACATTTAAACATTTGCCTAGAAAACTATAAAGCAATCACCTTGTCCAGTAATATTGACAGTGTACTACAAGGTTGTATCACAAAATGATGATGTCAGTCTAAGGTATCGTTATTACAGTAATTTGTCATAACAGTTGAGTGAGTGAGTTTAGTTTTACTGTTAGCATTATTCCAGCAATATCACATCTGGGGACAACAGAAATGGACTTCACACATTGTAACCATGTGGGGAATGAAACCTGGGTCTTCGGTGTGACGAGCAAACACTTTAACCACTAGGTTACCCCACCGCCCCTGTCATAACAGAATAACTGGGTAGGACATTTTAACTACAGTCTCAGTAAACAATTGGTTGGGCATTGATGTTGTTTCACCAGAGCAATAATTCCTGAAATCCAAAGTCAACATTAGACCAACAGAAACAAATACAAGGAAGTGTTTATTGGGTGTTGAATAGTATTACTAGTGTAATAGTGACTGAGTTTGGTTTTTACGCCGCTTTTAGCAATAATCTAGCAATATCACAGTGGGGGACAGCAGATATTGGGCTTCACACATTGTACCCATGTGGGAAATCAAACCCAGGATTCGACGTGAAGAGCAAACGCTTTAACCACTAGGCTACCCCACCACCCCAGGAGGGAGTGAGTGAGTGAGTATGGTTTCACGCCGCTTTTAGCAATATTCCAGCAATATCACCCCGGGGGACACCAGAAATGGGTTTTACACATTGTACCCATGTGGGGAATCGAACCCGGGTCTTCGGCGTGACGAGTGAACGCTTTAACCACTAGGCTACCCCACCGCCCTCACCACCCCAGGACTGTACTGAGGGGACATGACCACGATGAGAGACTTCACAGAGTAGCTAACAAGATCCTAGGTGGCTCAGTTAAATCAGCTGACGACACCGAGCATGTCATACCTGTGAGAGACAGGCCTTCTCCACCTGTAGTGTGGCCCCCAGGGGCAGCAGTGTGAGGACAGCTGTGCGGGGAGACACGGTATCCAGTACAGCTAGGAGGGGGGAGGCATGGCCACCAGACTGAACTGTCAGCACCTGGGTAATATCAAGGACATGATTATGTTGTTGATGATCAGGATGAATTACAAACAACTTTGCAGAATATACATTAAGGGGAAACAAAAAACTGCAAGTTTTAAACTATTGAAATATGAAAATGAAAAATAAAAAATAGTCATAGTAATAAAAAATAAAAATATGAAATATGGATCAGCTTTTTCTTTGCAGAATCAATATTTACTGATCGAGTTTTATTTAGATGGGTTTGTGTTCAGCGCTATTCTCACTGCAACTTGAGTGGAAGTGTCCTGAGTCACTGACATAGGTTGGTGGGTTGCTTTGTTGTTTAATGCAACACTCAGCAATATTCCAGCTATATGGCGGCGGTCTGTAAATAATCGAGTCTGGACCGGACAATCCAGTGATCAACAGCATGAGCATTGATCTACGCAATTGGGATACGATGACATGTGTCAACCAAGTCAGCAAGTCTGACCATCCGATTCTGTTAGTCGCCTCTTATGACAAGCATGGGTTGCTGAAGATCAATTCTAACCCAGATCTAACCCGGTTTAAGTCTTTGACATAAATTGGTATCTGATTAAAAATAATAAATATATGATGCCGGCTTGACGACTGAGAGTTAAAGTGTTGTTTCCCCAGGGGAGGTGTATTTGATCTTCACTATGAGTCTCAAGTGGGTGCTAAAGTTTTTTGTAACTTTCTGTATGACAACGCTTATGTTAATGTTTCTATAAACCAAAACAACTAGAAAACACTCACTGGATTTAGAGTATGCACACCACTTTTTTTAAATTCATTCCTCCATAATAGATAATATACTGAAGTCAATTTCTAAATCAAATTTAAAAGCAACAGAACTATAAATGTCTTGGATCCGCATCATATAAAATAGCTATCTATCTATCTATAAAAAACATGCTACTATCATGACTAAGTTGAAAATTTTAATTATAAATTGTACATTTATATACTTATCCTATCTCACGTATTGTACACTCTCTCCTTAATTCGACAAATGAATGGAAACGAAAAAACTTGTGAACTTATCTCGGCTTCTGGTCCAAGCACCCACCCTCCATGTTGTCCTCCTTCCTGGACATCTCGCTCTCTCTCACGAGAGGCATGCATCACGCTCCTACTACCTAGTCACATGACCATTACCAAGTGAGAAGTAAGGTTCAATAATTTATTCTGTACATACAAGGAATCAGCGAAGCATCGATGGATCCAGTCCCATAAGTTATCTGCTTGATGGGCTGGACGACAACTGCTGAGCCAGAACCAAGGGGCTGAATTGGTGTAAACATCGGTGACAGATATGTCTTGAGGTAGTGTGGTGTGGCTTAAAAACGTGTCCAGACTACCAAAAGCATCCTTTCCATAATAATCAAGTAAGGGAGCAGTTACTATATAACGCCATAGTGGAGACTAATGCCCTAGTCGTGGAAGGATTTGATGCAGCCGGCGGTTATAATTCGGCGAACCTGAAAGCCTGCAGGATGGTTGATCGCATCCAAAAGGATAAGGTGGTACGGGATACTTCAGCCCTGGATGCAGTAGATAGAGGGTTGAACAGCTGTTTCCTTAATCTGCGTCGGTCCTGTGATGCAGCTAAGCAGATTCTAATCGCTCTGACTGGACAGAGCGCCAAATCTTCAGTGTTGTTATGATCCAATATAGTGGACAGTGGTGGGATGGTAAACATACGATCCGGCTGTCCAAGAAACTGGTTTTTAGCGACGAAATCCCATCAGAGTCCGAGAAAAACCCTGCCCTGCTTGAATGTCACCCGAGAAACATCCACTGCATGGAGTTCTGATAACCAGGAAGAAGGTCTTGAATGATATGCGTTCAAAGTCTTTATCTTGTAAAGGCTCATACTCGTCTGAGACCAGATGACGTAAAACAACTGATAGATCCCACGCTGGAGGTCGGAACTTCCGAGATTGGTCAGCGAGTCTATAAGAACGCAAAAGGTACTGAAGTTCTGGAGTCGACAAAACCTTTATCCCAGTAGAGGTTGCCAAGTCTGTGTTCATAGCAGCCAGATAAGTAGCCAGCATCGTACCCTTCAATTTCTTATTTGAATGAAGGTGTTGTAAAAACACCGCAACAACCTGAGCAGAGGCAGAAGTAGGTAAAGAAATGCCTCTATTCATACAAAATGCTGCAAATCTTTTCCATTTATCATCATGCAATGAGTGAGTAGAAGTGCGTTGAGCCATCGTAATAGCCGAAGCTTCTCTCTGCGAATATCCCTTACCGAAGAGAGATTTCTGAAGATGGACCATACATGAAGATTTAGGGTTTTTGATGATGTGTGGTGCTGCTCTGTGTGAGGATGAAGTAACAGGTCATTTCGATTAAGGTGGATGGGATGGATTTGGTAGGGCACCCACCAAAATCAGTGCCATCTGTTTATTGGCCGCACCTCTGCAACACTCTGGCAGAAGAGCTGCTGGAGAGAAGGCATTGTATGCCTGCGACCTTCCCATGAGATTGCTAGTGCATCCTGATCCCAAGCCGCATTCGTCCGGAATGGGAGATACAAACTTGGGAAGTTGATGGTTGAATCTCAAGCTGCTAAGTCAATCTGTAGTCTGGGTTCTGTTCACAAGGCGATCAGAAGGCGCTAAGTTGATCGTAACTCCTATACTTTAACATAGACTTACGACTGTCGTGGCGCTACGATCGGCTTGAGGAACGGGGCCCTGGTTAACGGGCAACACATCGTCTGGAATATTGATGGGAGCAACTTCAAATCTGTGGGGGATGGTTGACTGGACCGTGATAGTGTGTCTGCAATGACATTCTTGATCCCCGGAATGTGTCTTGCCCTTACGACGATGTTGAGGGAGTCTATTAGTTTGTAGAACTATAGCGCCCAATCGAGGAGATGTGGTGATGAGATTGTTGATCCCAGATGGTTGATGTAAAAGACCACTGTTGCATTGTCCGACTGAATCAGGAGATTGGTGGACTGTAGATGATTCGACCAATGTTCTATTGCTAGAATTGCTGCTTTGAATTCTAGCTCGATGTGCAGGGTCTGTTCTATGAATGACCACTGCCCTGCCACCTGATGATTGCCCAGATGGGCTCCCCAACCTAGTAGGGAGGCATCTATGAATAGGTGATGTGTCGGAACGAAAGGCTGCAAAGAGACTCCTCCGCAATCATTCTGTTCTTTGAGCCACCACTGCAGGTAAGGGTGGAGTGATGGTGTAGGTTGAATGAATACATTGGTATCTTGAGCTTGTAGGTACGGCCTTATAAAACGTTGAATCGATCGGAGTTGTAGTTGACCCCTGTAAGTGAGTGATTGAGCCAACGTGAGAAGGCCCAGCAGCTCCTGCCATTGGAGAAGAGATCTCCCTTGAGATAAGGCTAGGGGAACCCATCGTTTTATCTTCAACCATCTGTCCTGGGGTACAAACAATTTGCCCTGCTTTGTGTCGAATACTGCTCCTATATACTGTAGTCTCTGGGTCGGTGTTAGTTCCGACTTCTTATCGTTCACTAACCATCCCAACGGCCGAAGTAGTTGAGTTGTGAACTGAAGATGTTGAAGCAGGGTCAATTGGTTTTGTTGTGCCTGGGTACAGTCGTCGATATAAGATTCGAAGGTGATTCCTCAACAGTGGAGGAATCGAGTGATGGGCTTGGTTATCCGAAAAGTGAAAAAGCCACGGTGTACGTAGAAATTCCAAACGGCAGGACTTCCATTGGTAATGTATGCCTTTGAAGATGAACCATAGATATCTGCGATGAATGGGATAAATCGGCACATGTAGGTAGGCGTCTTGGAGATCTAAACTGATGAGATAGTCCCCCTTCTTCAGGATAGTCTGGAGCAAATTGATTGAAACCATCCTGAAGTGGGGCGGAAGTTGAAGGTATATATCGAAAATGAGTCGCAGTTTGTCTGAGTCTTGTCTGGGACAAGGAATATTGGAGAATAAAGCCTCGAGTCATAAGGTGCTGGACCGCTGACTGATTGTTAATTTCTAGCAACGTATCCTATCGGGGTGCGTGAGAAACTGTTAGCTGGCTGTTTGAATAGGTTCGGTAGTAGCTGGTTGGTTGAGAGGCGGTAAAATCGATTAGTGGTAGTCTGTATCCTGTCGCTAGCATATTAATGACAAACGGATCGCTTCAATATTTCCCAGTTAAGCGAATAGTCCCAGTCTTCAACCTACAGGGTGAGAGGATAATCGGCACTTACTGGAGGCAGAAGGTCCCAGTCGCGGCGATGATGTCCTTGAGTTGTCCCAAGCCGGCTCCAGTCCTGGAGACGGTCCTAGGGGGACGACAGGATGAGGTTCCCCAGAATGACTTACGTCCTCTTTGGCGACGAAAAGCCTCCCTCAAGTCCAGGTTAAATGGAGTGAAGTAAGGAGTCTCACGCTTCCAAAGAGCTTCCTACAACTGAGTTTTCTGAAGTTGCATAAGATCCACTGAAACCTGAAATTGGTTTTCTCTGTCCACTGTAAAAGATACCTTGTGGATCTGTCTCGGCGGACCATGGTTGTCGGCAGACCATGGTTGTCTAAAAAGTTCAACCTTGTATCTATCCTCCCATGAAGAATGATTCAATGCACCTCTGCATCTCATGGCTAGCACACACACACAAAAAAAAGAGATATCTGGTCGAAAACAGTAGACAGTTGTTCAATAATCCGGTTCGTCGCACCTCTGATGTAAGCATCCTGGTTAGATACTGCAGTGCCAGTGCATGTAGTGATGTCTCACTCACTGCATCAACAGATGATAAAATACAGTTCAATGCTGGAAGGGTTCGTCGAATGGACGTTTCGATGTGCGCTAGTTCTCTATCTTCAACCAGGAACGGAGAATTATTCATCTTCAGGCATAGTGTATTAATATCTTCATCCATTGTAGGGGCCATGGCAAGACGCGTAAGTCCATGTACATGCGCCGCACTGGTTGGGTATCTTGGTGCAGAGAACCCATCTCGAACGCGCTTAAGATTAATGATGGCCAAATCTAATGATCCTGTCATGCGAGTGATACAGTCTCTTGGTTGTAAAGTAATGGATGACATATCCTGTCCTTTCATGCAGTACGATGAAATACTATCTTCTGCTGAAGTGCTTCTTGGTACTTTCAAATTCTCCACAATCCAAACTAAAACCTGGCCTGCTTCGGCGATATCAAAACTCCCATCAGATCCAGATATTTCGGCCGAATAATTCGGGAACAAAGTCTTGTGTCAACGTATTGGAGTAATAGTCAGTACAGTGGCTGTAGGTACTGGTATCTGGATTGACGTCGTAGGTACAGGAGGTACCGTAGTCGCCGGCTGCTGCATTGCCGACAAGCAGTAGTGAATGCTCGCAACATCATCTCAAAATTAGGTTGTTGATTGGAGATCACATTCCCCGTAGTTACCGTTGACATAGGCAAACTATGTTGCTGAAGTGGTATCTCACTATGACTACACGAATCCATATTCCTAGGCTGAGGTACAATATTCGCCGAATTGCCATCAGGATTCCAACCTGCAATCTGAGGTGCTCCCATTCTCAAAACTACTGGAAGCTCGTCGGCGGTACATCACATGAGCGTTCGCATGACGTGAGTCCGAATGGCGTGAATTCAACGAATGGTGATGGCTCGAATCTGAACGAATAGGAGACATTCGATGACCCTCCATAGATGAAAATCCCTTCGAATGCGACCCCGATGATGAGGAATGGTGAGAACTCCTGCCTGATGATAGCGATCGATCTCTCGATGAATGATGGCTAGTCGATTGTCAATGTCCGACAGAAGTAACTGGAGGTTTCGGTGGCATAAAGATGATCGATGCAACAAATCCACATCTTCATCTCCCAATAAAAGGCGAAGATTCTCTGGTAAATAGGAGTCTGAAGAAGTGTTCAGAAAATCATCCCTAGGTTAAGACGATGGTGTGTGGGATCTCCTTTTTGCTACTTTCTTGGGAAGATCTACTTTAGACTTTTTGGAAGAAGATGGGCCATTCTCTCCTGATGTCTTCCGATAGTCTCTGTCCGCATGCCGGCGGGACCCAACTTTCTTATATTTAGCGAAAGCTTCCTCAGTCAAAGGTTTACAGTAGGAACAACGATTATCCCAAGAACAAAAACCCACACAATCCACACATGATGTATGGGGATCAGCAACAACGAAGATAGTTCTACATTTATTACAAAGTTTCCTCTTTCTAGAGGAAGATGTTTCTTTCTTTCCCATATTCTCATTTGGAAAAAAATTTCGTTCACAAATTAGTGTCTGCACTGCTCGGCGACAAGAGGGAGAAATGATCCCTAAGGAATGGTCATGTGAGAAGGTAGTGGAGCGTGACGCATGCCTCTAGCGAGAGACAGTGAGATGTCCAGGAAGGAGGACAACATTGGACCGGAGGCTGAGATAAGTTCACAAGTTTTTTTGGTTCCACTCATTTGTCGAATTAAAGGTCACATAAACCCTAGGGGGTACAAATACATAAATCACTAACTGGCATCGTTATAAATGAAACCCCGTCATTAAAACTACTCATTTCGACCTTTAATTGACTTAAATCGACCTTTTTGACAACAGTGCACAATTCTCACCCGCGAACGAAATTTCAACCAATCAGAGCGGCGCGCCTCTGTGACGTCATATGAGGAATAGCTTTGAGAGCCGATGCAGAATTCATCTACATTTTAGGGGTAAATTATCGTGTTTACAGGCTTGTATAAACCTGAAATCGTGACAATTGTTGTGGAAAAATGAAAGCTATATGTTCTCACAATCTACTGTCATTTAATTTTGTCTCCTGCTTTGCCTAGTTTCCGAGTTACAACTTGTTTTCATAGACGATTCTGTCAAAATCGATTGGTGTCGTTAGGCCCTATTTGTATAATGACTGATCCAAATTGATCCCATTTCTGTGTTGTTTTACCTCGATATTTAATCATGTCATGTAAAAATCTGTTTGTATTCTCAAAACAGTGTCGACCCATAAGTTTTCACATGCAATACAGCAATTAATACTCCCCTCGTTGTAACCCGTGTTAGGTGGTATAAACCTACACATGTTATTTGTCATCATTCACTTGATGGTCAGTTAATGAATTTAAAACAGGTATAATTAGTGGTAACACACTTAGATTACCCGACAAAGGTTCCCATTTGGCATTTCTTGTGTCTGGAGTAAATATTCAACATTATAAACATCGATCAAAGGATTAACCGATAACACGCTGATTGATTAATTACTTTTATCTTACAGCGGAATTGTCAAAAGGTAGTGTTTATGTATGTAGATTTACTAATCTATAATGAATACACTCTGTCGTGTCGGTGTCTGCGTAAAAACAACGTCCTTCTTTCAAAGGATTAACCGGCAATACATTGATTGATTGCCCATTATTGGCTAACTAAATTACTGTTTTTAAAGAAAGGCGGACATGATGCAATTAGTTGCCAGGTGTGCTATCTTGGGTGACCAATGAGACTATACACCAATACCTGAAAAGATTTATCACTTTTTCGTGATATTAAACTGTTAAAAGACACATCATTTGGAACAGTTTTGTGGATATTGATGGATACATTCCTCGAACAAGGTAATGGCCTGATATTGTTCCTATAACTTTAATCTGTTTTAATTTTAATATTTGCATTTTGTTTTTATTCATTTGTCGTAGCATTCAACAGAGTCATTGTTTTCGCCGTGAAGTGTAATGAGACAGACAACATGCACTAGGTGTGTGCGAATTATGATTCACATTGGCAACTATAAAATGTCTAGATATTACAGTTCTGTTATAAATTCACTATAAGTATCAGCAGATCGCCTGCTTTTTATTTAGTTTCAAAATGCATACAAGTGTGAGATAATAAACTAATTAGGCTTATAAGACCAAATATAAAGACGCATTATTGACTAGTATCTACATACTGGTGAGTGGACATTAACCATGGGAATGTAGCAAGAAATTTATTACGCTAGTATTGTGACTTCGACCCCACCTCGCTTCCATGGAAGAAAACGTTATGTTATAAGTTGTGTCATGCAAAATCCGCTTGTTATGATTCCAATACATATTTAACAACGAGTAGAAAGTAGTCTTGATTTTTAACTTGATGAAAACAAACTATAATCTCATTAATTCTAACAGATTTTTTATTTCTAAAATGGCGGCCCTGTCGGGAACATCCGCCAGTCTGAGGATAAATGGTATTTAGGTTTGTTTTCACCGAAATTACAAAATCAAAACTACTTTCTACTGGTAGTAATATGTATTTTATTGATGGCCAATAGGATTTTTGCATGACATAGCCGTGATATCATAACAATTTCTCTCGTGGCAGCCGAGGTGGGTGTCAATATAATACTACTTACACCCATAATATTATTGTTACTTCCGACCACAACCCTCACTTCCGAGGAAGAAATCGTTATGTTACAAGTTGTGTCATAGAAAATCTTTATGGTCATCAATCATATGCATATTTTACTACAACTAGTAAGTAGTTTTGATTCTTTAACTTCGTGAAGCGATCTGAACACAAGTAAGATATCGTTTCAGGCTTCCACAACGCCGCTAAGACCGCTCACAAACATAACCCATTTAGCACGAACTGCTGGGTCCTCTGGAAATCTGTGCATGGGGACACCATCGCCTCGACCCTAGGAGCAATTGCGACAAAAGCAACGATTCGCATGTCGTCATTGATGTCGAGAAATCATCAAAATGATGAGCGTGCTACACATTTTCTATATACAACTAACTGAAAATCGCTTCCTCATATGACGTCACTGTAGTGCTCTGGCGACAGAGTTACGTAACCTGTCTGTGGTTTCGTTGGCGGGCGAGAGGGAAGCAGGCGACTTTTTGGCCACTTTTAATCGCTCGGTATTAATTAACCACAAGTTTTTAAAGAATAAATTTGGTGTTCCGCATAAGACTAACCACAAATCTGTCATATGTAATGGTTAAAAGAGTAACAAAAAACAAAGTTTAGTGGTTCTTTAAAGAGAGAGAGTACAATATGTGAGATAGGATAAGTTTAAAAATATGACAAATTTTAACTTCATAACTCATTTCATCTCTAAATACAGATAAGAATCTACATACCAAAAGACTGTCCTTTAGTGCTAAACCTTGCAACAGATCTTGAAACAGCCTGCGTGTGTTGTCTGATGAAATTGTCTCCCCTTGACCACACACTGAGGCCCAGAAGCCTGATGCGCCTGCTGTAGAGTGTGTTGAATACATACACTTTGGTATGCAACTGTGAACAGCCAGCTGTAGGTTTCTGGGTAATGAAACACTGTTTGACAGAACGGTCAAGCTGGTCAGTGGAGCATCATCCTTACTGAGATGTACTTTCACCAGCTTCTGATGCGGTTCAGCGACAAACTCCTGAGTACTGGGATATGTGTTCTGTGGACTGCTGAAGACATTACTGTGATAGACAAAAACAACGAATACACCATGGCATTTTGATAGCGGTTAAATGTAACATATGTTATATCTGGAATTACACTTTCTTACTACATACAAAGTACCTTTTGGCCAAAATCCCATCCGGAATTCAGGGTAAGACACCAAATCACCAGCACACAAAGTCAGTAATCTAACCCACTCTACCATCAAGGTTTCTAACCCCAAAGGTACCAGAAATTGTACTTTACTAAGAAAGTGCAATCCTGAAGTGAAAGAAAGGTTGAAAAAAAAAAGAAAGTGTAATCCTAAATATAACATGTCACAAAAAGGAAATTCAAACCCATGATAATTATCATGATATATATGCATTAATCATAACTATTCCATTGGTGAAACTAAAAGTATCTACAACTGTTCAATGCTATATTGCACAAGCATGGCTATTGTAATGTGTGAGTGAGTGAGTTTAGTTTTACGCCACTTTTAGCAATATTCCAGCAATATCGCGGCGGGGGACACCAGAAATGGGCTTTACACATTGTACCCATTTGGGGAATCGAACCCGGGTCTTCAGCGTGACGAGCAAATGCTTTAACCACTAGGCTACACCACCACCCCAGTAATATGTGAGAGTCGTTTAACCTTTAGCATGTTAGTGAGTGAGTGTGGTTTTACGCCGCTTTTAGCTATATTCCAGCAATAACACGGCAGGGTACACCAGAAATGGGCTTCACACATTGTACCCATGTGGGGAATCGAACCTGGGTCTTCGGCGAGACGAGCGATACCACTAGGCTACCCCACTGCCCCCTTTAGCATGTTAAGCATACAGACAAGAACATATTAAATGGTGAAGTCGTGTTATGAGCATGTACACAATGATACAGTATGAGTGATACAAGTGAGTGAGTTTTAGTTTTACGCCGCACTCAGCAATATTCCAGCTATATGACGGCAGTCTGTAAATAATCGAGTCTGGACCAGACAATCCAGTGATCAACAGCATGAGCATGAGTGATACAGATATTATGAATAAATACTATAGGGACACCAAAGGAAACAAAACATTTCATTTTGGCAAAGAAAATGTAATTACTAGTATGAAGGCTAACGGTAATACTTGAACATTTGTTCATATGTTTTAAAACAGACTTTAAAAGTCATTTAAGATAAACAACAACAATAACACTATGTACACATACTTATAAAAATGCTTCTGGTTCCCTAAACTGCTTCCCCATTATTAAGTGAATGGATCAGTTTGCTCTCAAAAGTAATTATCAGCTCCATGAGGAGAGTACAAATGCAAATAGAGATGCAGTTTCCTCCTCATCTCCTGCAGTGCTACTCGTTACACTCAGCAAAGTTACCTTTTCTTGGATTCTGACACAGGCTCCAACTTTAAGTTTACACCTGTCTTCAAACATCAAACAAAGCATTACCCATTTTGTAATGAGTAAAAATGTTACTAGTGGTGTTACACCATTCAGACACAGGCTCCAACTTTAAGTTACTTACACTCTCAGTCCATGATTTTGTCTTCTGGAACATCAAACCAAATGCATTTGTATTTGAAGACGCTGCGTAGAAATAACTGGCCCGTGTGATTACCATGGTAATGAGTAAAAATGTTACTAGTGTTGTTATTTATCAACATTACAGCATTGTATCATGATACAAGCCTCAAGCTACAATACATCTTAATTGATTTTGGTAGGCACAAACTCCTGTATTACAAATACATCTGATTCTTTACATTACAAGCTATACTGAGGTAAAAGCATGTCCAAAAAATGTTTATAAAGAATTTCTAGCATTTGCTGAACGGCTGTAAAAAGCAGAATCTGTTCAGTGCCCTCAAGCTTATGTTTCTCCTCACAATATCTCATTTTTGTTGTCTGAAATTTAAAAACAAATGATTAAGGTTGTGATTCACCTACAAATAGGGAAAGATTATGAACTTATGAAATAAAAGTACTGTATTAAGATACAAATTGCATCACACTCATATTACTGGTGTATGTATCGGATTGCGATGTCAATGTAAGTTACACCCCTAAATATTACAATTTCACGTTAGAAGCACCACTTGAATAAACATGTAACTTTGTGTATTGGGTTTAATTTTAAGTTCATTTCATTGAAATAGTTTATGTAAGATTGATAATATTTCTTCCCATCCCTGCCAGCCACTTCAGTACAACATACTCACCCACTGTCAGCTGCAGACAGGCTGTATGTGAACCTGTGCTTGGTTCACATTGTCTTGTGCTTGGTTCACATTGTCTCTGGCTATCTGCCAGTCCCTGTATCACAGAGTACGATGAGAAGATCGATGCAAGAGACTTGTGGACTGACACATGTGCCTTCTTTGTTTGATCATGGTCAGCACTCTCTTTCGTCTGTGAATCAGATGTTTCACCAGAGAGAAAACCTTCAGCTGAAACTCTTCTTTGCCTTGACTTAACCACAACTTTTGAATAATTTCCATAGGTAGAACCTAGGTTTACAAGGCTATCCACAGTTAGTGCTGTACCCTTGATGTGACTTAAACTTTTTGTGATGATTTCAATACTGTTGGTATCCACTTGATGTTGGTGACAACCAGGCTTTTTATACTGCAACATAAGTATATCATGCATAGTCAACACCAAACTGAAGAACTATTATTCAGAAGACTGAATAACAGAATAGGTAATATTTACAGAATGTGTATTTTGTTGAGTGTGATCTACCTGTAAATGATAATGAAAAAAGTTTTCAAGCCAATTCTACATGATACATTAGATATTCTAATCAAAGGCAAGGAAATCTGAACAAAGATTTCCGACAAACTGATTAACGTGTTATAGTTTGTAATTTAGATTGTTTACTCTGCATTTGTTGGAGGTTAACGGTTTCAGAAGCTGGGTCATAATGAAATTCATTACTGTTTTTCTCATGAATGTGAAGTTTACTTAGCTGACAAGTATGAAAGTCATTGGAGCATGCTAAAGTTGAATGACAAATCAACATAAACATTTTTTCTCTAATAGTTATATTTACTGTCCTGTATTAGGTTGTTGCCATAGTGACCAATAAAGTTTTGATAGAAACACCTTTGTTATACACATACTACAAAGTGATACCAACATAGCTTTTAAATTAACATGATGAATATATGTCATAAGAAGACTCAAATATTAAAATACCTATTGTGAAATGCAATTATATAATTTGTATGAATTCATAAATTATGAAGTATGAACACAGTTCATGTTTGTAGCAGTATAAATGACACTTTGCTCATGGTACTTACACATGGTCTGTTCAGTGATGAAATGTCAATCCAGTACAGAGATAACCTGGCATGATGACAGAACTGATCAAACAGATGTGGTGGCATTATAGCATCAAGAAAAATGTCAGAATCTAAAACGCGTTTGCCTGCAAACATACGCATTTGTTGCGAATTTGTTGGCAAGTCGGAAAACAAAAAAACGATGTTGTGATTTTTAGATTGTTGAGTTTGTTTGGAATACCGTCTTCCCTTCATTGGTGATGCTGTATCTGGCATTTGCCACTGGATGTCTGTGACTATTTCTGTCAAGGCCTTCTGTAGACATTCCGCTGCAGTTACTTTTGTCTTGGTTCCTAATTTTTCAGCCACTGTCTCTTGAATCGTTTCTTTCAGCTTAGCTTCAAACTGTTCAAAATATCTCAGTTTGAAGTCCCTCAGATTAACTTGTTTCGCGGATGACTTGTAAGATCGTGAATTAAAAAACTTGAAACTCCATTTCAATCCGTTCTCTTTATTGGGCTTCTGTTTTCCATCAGACTTCGATTCCTGGAATGACTGCAGACTACATAAAATACGAAATGATGTCAGCACTAAAGCTCGAAACTTTTGTAAACTTTGATTGTCACTCAAAATTTCAGGTCGAAATGTATCGATCAGCAATATTGTCTGAACAACTGTTTGTTTGTTATCCATCTCCGACAGTTTAATTAACCCACCATGTCCAAATAGATAAGTTTAACGTGTATACCGAAGATCTTACTATCCACTTTGTTTACGAGCACTTCGAGGCAATTTGCCGCCGCCATTTTGAATTCTTTCCCATAATGCATCAGTTATTAAAATACGGTCGGTGTTCTATACCGGGACGCACCATTTTCTACTCGACGAAGTCAAGCCTTGTATTGCGTCCGGGACATTTTAACCGACTTGTGATTTATATTTTCTTTCTTTATCAATGAACTAGCAATAAAGATTCATTAAAACAGTTTAAATGGTTTCTGTTACATCCAGATATAGTACAACTATTATTTCCAGTATATATGCTGATGATATCAGTTTCTTCTCTACTATTCGCGGATTACAAGTAGAAATAAACGAATTAGAAAAATACTGTCATGAATGGAAACTAATCTTAAATAGAGATAAGACTAAAATCATTGGTATTATTAGATATATTTATAATTTACGTGACTTGTCACATAAATAATTTTTTAGATTTTTTTTATTCTAGGTTTAGTCCCATACTTCTACATTTGTATATGGTTCTGAGACTTGGGGACTCTAAACATCTCAAACTAGAAAAAGTACACTCGTATGCAATTAAAAGTTTTCTTGGTGAGAAAGTTACTACTTCAAACATTATGGTTTATGGTGAATGTGGTAGGTTTCCATTATTTGTTGAACAAAAAATTAAAGTAATAAAATATTGGATAAAAATGTAAAATATGCCATTTTAATGATTACCCCCAAAATGTTACAATATGATGATTTTGTACGATAGAAATGGAAAAGGTAATTGGATCATAGATGTTAACAAATTACTAGTTTCTTCTGGTTTTTGGTAATATATGGCAAGAATAGTGCATAGACTCGTGCCCAAAGTTTCTCATATCCATTAAACAAAGGTTACAAGATATATATCTCCAGAATTGGCTTGACCAATTATCTGTGTCAAATAAATATTTGTATTGCAGAATGTTTAAGTTATCAATATATAATGAAACCTATTTATCATCTTATAATATAGAATCACGCTTGCAACATTTTGTTGCTCATCCCATGATTTGTAAATAAAAACAGGTATAGATATATTGGAATAAGAAAAGAAGACAGAAAATATGTAAAATGTGGGATTTGAATCTAATTGAAGATGAATATCGTTTTCTTTGTGTCTGTCCAGCCTAACACACTTTGAGAAATAAGTATATTAAGAAACATTACTTTGTACATCATAATATTTACAAATGTATATATCTGTTAACCTATTCTACTAAGGAGCATCTAGAAAAAATGTTTCTGTGTCATGTCTTTCTACACAGAAAAAATGTACTCTCTGCTCCTTATCATATTGTCTGATGTACTATAGGCCTGTGGCCCCTTAAGTGCAAATAAAGATTGAACAGTTGGAGTTTTTCAAGATGTTTTACGTACCACAGGGCACATTAAGAAATACTTTATAACAACACCAAGTCCTGTTAAACGCACAGTGATTTGCTCAATATACACAACAGAAATATAGTACCCATAAAGACTCAATGATTTCAGATTCTGTTTTAAGCAGAACAAACACAATCCCGATGATGTCATGAATTTGTATCCAAAATACCTAGTGATTTCATACCGAAACTAGTTAATTTTAAAGGTAAGCGACTCTGTGGATGTCAACTTCTATATTATATCATGATATGCCGTTTCTGTATACCGTTGTCAAGCAAGAGGGCCGCATGATAATGCAATAAAGAAGATGTCACCCACAGATATCTTGCCTTTATTGTTACTCACCAACTTCTTAATGTCGCCGTCACGATGTGGCTGAAATGTCGCCGATGTGACGTAAAACTCACTCGCTCTAAATGCCAATCAAACAGACCAGTGATTTTACCCTTATTTCACATCTGTTTTAGCGGTATGCATTGTTTTCATTCTGAAGTTCCTTTACTATCATTTTCATATGAACAAAACTAACCTAGGTTCCAGCAATGGCCACACAGTATTAGGTGGTGGCATACAGTGAGGTGAGGTGAAACTGGGTTTAACGTCGTGCTTGAGAATATTTCGCTCATATGACGACGTGCATGCGTGTGTATGTGTATGTGCGGCTGCTTGTACTAGCCCAGACTGAAGCTGGTTTTTATAGTGCTAATCCACTGAGATACCATGCCGCAGTGAAGCATGAATACCCCACTCAGACACATTATACTGACTCCGAGCCGACCAGTCCTTGTTGTACCCATTAATGCCGAGCGCCAGGCAGGGACCAACAAGTACCATATTTTGACGTCTTTGGTATGACGGGGTCGGGGATCGAACACGCGACCTTCCGTTCTCCGGGCGGACGCTCTAACCACTACACCACGGAGGAGGTCCGACATACAGCCTATTGGTAGAGGAACTACCAGGTTCTGGTGTACATGACTGAAGTAAACATAGCGTGCATGTTGACCGGAAGTCAGCACATCTTGTAATTGTCTATGTCTAACTGAGTGAGTTTGGTTTTACGCCGCTTTTAGCAATATTCCAGCAACATCACGGCGGAGGACACCAGAAATGGGCTTCACACATTGTACCCATGTGGGGATTCGAACCCGGGTCTTCGACGTGACGAGCCAACGCTTTAACCACTAGGCTACCCCAACGCCCCTAACTGTCTATGTCACTGTGCATTCTTTGCTTCACCGGGCGGTGAGTTAGCCTGGTGGCTAAAGCGTTCCCCACATGGGTACAATGTGTGTAGTTCCGTGATATTGGTGTCTCACGCCGTGATATTGCCCAGAAGTTGATTAATCAAGCGTGCAACATTCTTGGCCTCGGTAAAGCTTTTCAATTTTTATGGTTGACATGTGCTTGTATTTCTTAATGTGACACATCAATGACAAAGATAATGTCGGATACTATTCCTTATTTTGGACCCGTGAAGATCCAGGTTAGAATATTGATCTTCAGTAACCCATGCTTGTCGTAAGAGGCGACTAACGGGATCGGGTGGTCAGGCTTGCTGACTTGGTTGACATAATTTTATGTCATCGTATCCCAGTTGCGTAGATCGATGTTCATGCTGTTGATCACTGGATTGTCTGTCCATACTCCATTATTTACAGACCACCACCATATAGCTGGAATATTGCTGAGTGTGGCGCAAAACTAAACTCACTCACAAGTGCGACGTTTAGATTCATGTACCGTTGTAAAGAAGGAATACCTCCTTTTAAATTGAAAACTCCAAATCAAAACAACAGTTAATACATGAGACAACTAGATCATAACACAATACGTTGCTGGAGAATAATTTCGACCTTAATCTAACTCATGTCGTAACTTTTCTATTTATCGACTCGCAAACACCTACCGACTGTCCATTCAATTGTTTCCGTCCTGTGTCAGTGCTGGGATGAAGGCTGCATGTAGGGGACAAGTGCAAATTAACAAGAAAGCTGAGCACTAGGTATTAACGATCTTCTTTCTTATATTTCATTTATTAATACCAGAGACCATATAACAGATTATATTATATTGTCTCTGTTAATACACTTTCACGTATTAACGAATAAAGACTTCTTTTTTTTTAATGGCCGAGTTGTCTGTATACAGTAACATACGATTCAATGTTTTGATGTTCTCTGCTGCTTTTACCTGCAGTGCAGTCTGCGTTATGGATTAAAAATCTGCAAATTTGACAACAAATGGTCTTGCTGTATATATTTCTAATTTCCTGAATACCAAAGGAAACAGAACAAGTTAGTTGTTGTTTTTTTAAGACAGGGCTTTTGTTCTTTTCCATACGCAGATTTCCAATATCCACTCCTAAACAGCGAACTAAAGCAGACTCAAACTTACAGATGGTTTTGTCACCTTTCCTGACGTAGACATAAACAAATATAGATTTGTATTTTGTATTAAATTTTTATTGTAAACCGACCGACTGAGTCAACTTTAGACAACGCTGTCTATGTGAAAATCATCAAAACGAATGCTGCCCGTGATAGGAAATATACACAGAAAATGTTATTAACACGTTTCCGGAAGCATGCAAATGCATGTGAAAAAAACGTTTTCAGAAGGTTTTATTGAATATTTTGCAAAAACATGTTCAAAGAAAACATTGGCAAACGTTTCTGGTACTCCACGTGAATAAAACGTTTAAAAAAGACATTTCTGGAACGTTTCACAAAATGTTTGCATCACATTTTCGTGTCAGCTGGGATGTTTCGTAAGTCCGACGTTTCGATACAGAATCATGTGCCGTTGTCAGGAAAGAATGAGAAATCCTTATTCTTTCTTTTAAATGAAAACTCTGAAACAAAATAACAGTTAATCATACGTGAGACCAGTTTCGGAGCATCACTTGACGTTCCTAGAGAATAAGTTAAGCTCATGTCTGGAATGAATTGGCAAATCTACATCGCCTCGTGTCATTGTTCCGGGCTCCAAATGGAATTTGGCTTCTCATTTTGTAGATATATTTGTTTAGATACCATAACCTTATTTCCGCGACTTTAATATTGTTGGTGTAATCTTCGTGCACCATGTGTGACCGAAAGTCGCGATTTACGAATATTAAGCTCCGTGAGAATTTTGCATGAACGGACGACCCACACACAGACTGTCATATCACCCAGGGTGTAATAACTTGACCTGTATTACACCAGTTGCCGGGCTGATATGGTTTGTCAGTGCATTTTGAGTGGGCGATAATAGTCTATATTTCTCAGCCATGGCGGTAGGAAATTGGAGTTACCCCCCTTGGTGCGTCGTCTGCTTGTCAGTCTGCCATACTTTCCTGTGACAGTGTCTTCGCAAGTCAAACTGTACGTTCTGTAACTCACTCGTAAACGGATCCATTTTAAAATTTGATGTTATGGTATAAGCTAAAACGTTTTTTATATGGCATTTGTAATATCAGGATCCCATTCTGCTCTCTCAGTCTGGTCCTTGAACCTGGGATCCGGCTGATGCACGTCTGACCGTCTATCATCGGGTTGATATGGGTTCTAATGTGAAGACTGGCATATAACTTTGAAGTATAGGACCTTTATGTACTGCTCAGCAAGACTGAATGGAAGGTATTGCATTTGGTTATCTCCCATTTGACAGACACCCATTTGACAGACACCCAATTGACAGACACTGAACTAGAAGGTTAATTAGGGTAACACCTACGGGTATAATGGAACAGTCCACTGTTTAGTGAGTAGAGCAGGGTGAGCCTGAAACAGGTTCGTTACTGAGAAGTTTGATTGTAGGTACATAGAACTTTGTTGTGTTTAAATGATAAATGATTTCTCCTCTCAAAATTGTTTTTACTATCAATTACTATCGAATATAAAAACAGGTTTGTCACTGAGAGGTTTGATTGTGTTTATTGATAGAAAAGCCCCCTCCCAATAATAGCATATGTACAACAGAAGTTAACTGAGAAAACGTTTTGTGAGAGAGATATAGATATGTACATATTTATAAACATTCTGATTTGCAGTAAATGAGACACCTGCATTGCCATGTAAGATACGATTAATACAAATCAGTGTTCTAATTTTAACAACACTTTCTAAAGATTGTAACAGTTTATGTCTTTGAGTAGTATACGATGGCCATTCAAGGACGTAATGATAAACATTCTCACATCCATGGCCACATTGACATGATGCGTCATATTTTAAATATTTATTCTAAATAAATCGTAATTAAGTTCACTCGTCATAGATCTTAATACTGTGTGCAAAACATATAACTTCTTTATTCCATATGAATAATATTTAGGTTCACATTTACTTTATTTGATTTATATGATACATCAGTGTCGCAATTTCTAATAGCTAAGCTAATGTTTTCAATATAATGATGCCTAATTCCGCTAGACTAGAAGGTTAAACCTAAATGTTTGTGAAAAACTGTTTTCATATTGCAGCAATAAAAATTCAAATTACTGTCTTTTCGTCCCATCTTTCAAAATAAATAATATAGCTTCAGTTTTAATACAAGATAAATCTTATGGATAACAACTTTTTGATTTATGTTATCCGTAAGATTTGTCTTGTATTACTACACCAGCTTCTAAATGCCTTTGAAGAATTTAGCTTCAGTTTGTTTCAATGACGGTAAGAAAAGCGATGAACCCAAAGGGTGCAGGATAGGTTAATTTGACATGTTTAATTATCACATTGATGGTGGAAGAGAAAAGAGTGGGGTGATTATTGTGACATAGATCTACAGTTGACAAATCTTCATATTTTTGTGTGGAAACTATTCAACAAGATTAATTGATGTTTATCTCTTTCCATCTTAACACTATTTGAATATAAAACCTGGTGTTATGTACATGTATTGTCAAATTCTTTCTTCACAATAATTACATTATATTCCCCATGTTATAAACGGACAACTAATTGCTGCATCCTAATTTCACCTCATTATGATTTGGACTCGTTTGTTCAAGATTTGCCCCTGCAGATCCAAGCAAGGTGCATAAAATACACACCTAAACCAGTAAAATCACCCAGTATTGACAGTTCTAAGGAGTATTGTGGCATGGTTATTATGCCAAAGATAAACCTGAAGTTTGGACCCTAATCTTTGCAAGTTTGATCTAACTTTATTTGACAGTCGTGACAAACACTGCACTTCAATATTTCAAAGCCTGATGTGTGTGACGTTTATGACTGTTCTATCCGCCAACTCAAGTTTATCTTTACTTGACTTCTGACCTGTAGATCTATACTTAAGTCTTCTACTTGATGTCCAGGGCCTAGATTTTCGAAGCTGTCTTAGCGCTAAGATAGTCGTAAGTGCCATACATTAACATTAACTTACGACTATCTTAGCGCGAAGAGAGCTTCGAAAATCTAGGCGCTGGTCTATATTGGTTGTTAGGAGAATGTTTTTGTTTGTAATCAGATTCTCAGATGCAGTGCATGTTCTTGTGTATAATGATGAGTTATGAATTACTTTAGAAAAGAAAAAAAGTCTTTTCATAAGATATAATTACTCACTTGAAGGAATCTTTGTTCATGGGGCTCATTTCAACATGTCATGCTGAGAATGAGACCCACATGCCAAAATAATCATTTTTGTACCATATCCAACTGAATAAATTCAAAACGTGCTAATGTCCATCCAAAATGCACATGCAAACATACCGGAGGGTCATTTTGTATTTTGTTAAACGAATAATAAAAATAAAAATAAAAATTTGTTCACAAGTCAAAAGGAGAAATGAGAGCTTGTTTCTATGCAGTCATGTGCATTCAAAATTACATCCTCAAATAGAATGTGTTCATCACAGCCCATGTAAATTGATGATTTTCTGCCTTCGACTATCAACAATCAGAATCGATTGTAATGTTAACATAACCATTTGTTGCAGGACAATCTAACTACTGGAGGATTAACTTTAGTTGAAAACTATTTGAGGCTTCTGTTCAATATCCTTGGTTTAATTGATATACTGGGACATACCCTTTGTGTTAACTGAAGTTAAAATAAAAGTCAGATGATAACATGCTATCATAACAAAATCCTCCAACAGTCTGAATATTGAACAGAAACCCTCCAGTAGTTTTCATTACAGTTCACCCTCCAATAGTTTGTGATAAAAGTTCACACTCCAATAGTTTTCAACTGCGACTGATTGTTTTGTCCTGCAACAGGTGGTCATGTTATTGTCATAATCAATTACGACCACTGGTAGTCACATGCAGAAAAAAACATTTTCAGAGGGGGGACACTAATGTTCTTTTGAATGCACCAGATCATATCAAAGCAAGCTCTCATAACTCCTTTTCACTTCTACCAAAATAAAAAATTCTTCTCCCGTATCAGGGATGGAGATAACCCACTGCCCGACGTCCGAGTCCAGTGTGTTTCTCAGTCGGGCAAGCAAATTTGTATATCACGCTGTACCAATGTCCAGTTGACTTTCCAATGTTAATTATGTTGTTTATTTAAATAATCAACAAGAAAATCGGCCGGTATAGAGGAAAAATTATCAGGGCAAGTGATTTTACATGTGCCACTGTACCGGTGTACTCTAGCAATTTTAAAGTTATTTCTACCCCTGAGTATCTTTGCACATGCATATTGAATTGACCTTAGTTTTAAGTTGGATCTGGTCCTCAAAGTCCCTATTATTTTTACTTGAAGCTCTTATTCGTCTTAACCACACCAAACCAGCCCCATGTACAAAAATAATCATGACTTTGAGGACCATATCCTACAGAGAGAATATGTCCTCATGTATCTCTTCAGAGAATATATTCCTGCTGATCGAGAGTCTGAAATGTCAACTACATATCATCAATGAGGACTGGGTGATGATAATGTCTGTGTCATCGTACCTACAGTGTGGAACATATTCCTCACACTGATCAGTTAAAATATTGCTTCTTGTGACTTGTCTGTACAGGAACTCCAAGTGAAGTAATAGCCTCTCTTCCAGTATCCAGCATTCTCTTCCCACAGAGGTTACTTGTCATATCTTCCTACGAACCTCTGTTCTAATACGGCCATATTTCCCGGTTCTCGTAAAATCCCCTAGCGGCAAAAGATCGCAACACGAATTATCTCCCTTCTTTCTATCCAATCAGAACACGTGTTACATCGACTTAGATTCAACTTGACTAACACAAGCAAATGTGGGGCCACAAATATCCCCCATCTGCCGGGGATTTGTGTTGATGTTACACACAAGACGTTTAATGGGTAGCTTGTCCGTTGTCAACGAGGGCGATGGAGACGCCACTGATCCGCCATAACATGACTGAGTTCTGTCTAGAAGAAACGTTTACGCATCGCGCAGGGGAAGAAGTTTAGTTTTCTCGAAGCATACGGAAATTACCGAGGCCTTGCGAATGATCACTTTTGAAACAACGTCGCTGATTGCACAACTAAATCTGATTGTCTCCAATCACGAGTCTTGAACGCTCACACCATGAAAGGGCCGTATTAGAACAGAGGTTACGTAGGAAGATATGACAGGAGTAACCTCTGTGGGAAGAGAATGAGTATCCAGAGCTCCAGATAAGATTTAGCTCATGTGGGTACTGTACCCACTGTAATTTTTTGGAGTGGGTATTATGAATGTTGAGTGGGTATTTCATTTTCCGTTACCCACTGCTTTCACATATGTGCGTATTTCCGTCATTTTACTCACCTAAGTATTATGTCATTGAGTAAGTTTACTAAGCAGGTATGTCCTGCCTTATATCATACCTAATCAAAACCAACATAAATATAATGGAATGATTTCATAAAAAAATCACTCATCCAATACTGACAGTACAACACTAGTCCTATACTAACAGTACAACTTGATAGCAATCGATGTCTTTTTCATTACGCAAGCGATTTTTATAAATATATTCCGTACGCATTTGTTTTAAACTTTTTGTGTATCTAACATTTTAAATGCGTAATTGGTACGCTACATTTATTTTTCAATGCGTAATTGGAAATTTTCTATGCGTATTTTACCCGGATACGCAGCTTATCTGGGCCTCTGAGTATCCGTTACTCATGGCTAAACACGAAGTGCAAACTGCCACCTGAAGATTATTTTTTTGGCAACCAATACATGTAGGAGTCAATTTAGAAGATGTCAAGCTTGCTTAATTGTTTAATGCCTGTCATCATATCCAGTGTATGAAATAAGCCAAAAACCCAGCCAGACATCAGGGCTGGTAACTTGAAAATGTTACCAGCCCCAAATGGATTTAACCAGACAAGTCACCAAGATATGGTGAATTTACTCAAATGTATGCAACATCTAAATTTTTTACCACACCATCAGGCTGGCTAGCTGTAAATCTAGACCATCCGTCAGAAATCTAGCCCGTCTCGGGCGGTCGGATGGGCCTTATTTCATACACTGTCATATCCCTGTTGTCCACTTGTTAGGTCCATCACTGGACTCCGTTATCCACAGAAAACTGTCATACTGCCAACAGGAACATTGCTATATAATGAAACAAAAAACCAAAAAAAAACCCCCAAAATAATGAGCAAACAAAGTGCAAAACAAGTCTTCCTAATGTAATTGTTACATTAGAAAACACACACAACCTAACCTTCCTTTCAACAAAATGCAAACATTTTATTACCAAACTGATACATACGATTACAGATGTAGGTGTAACCAAGTCTAACCTAACAAAATAACCATCAGCCTCTGCATTACAGCAATAAACCATTGCCAGGATCAACAATCTATAACAGACATACATATACATGAATCATACCTTTATGTTTGTACACTGTGAGAAAAATTATATACTTTGGAGGCACTAATGTGGAAACAGAAGTTAAATGATCCAGAATCATATGTGTGACAAATAGGTCATACACTGACCATGTCACTCAAACATCATATCTGTACCAGTGATACACTGATAAGCATCCTTTTATGAAACGTGTTGTCTGCTTTTTACCAGAACCATATGAGGGTGAGCAGTGCAATAGCTCTTTATAAATTGTTACAGTTGGTATACGAGACCAATTAAAACTAATACACCAAATTTAGAAATATCAAAATGACTTTGGACCCAAAAACCCAATTTAACAACCCATTTAAGTTCATAATAAACCAACCGTTACGGTATAGTATGTTTCAAGGAACAGAATTAAATACAAAATGACAACATTAAACTGTAATAAGTGAAAGTGAAATGTTCACCAATCTACAATTAGTACAGAATCAAAGAAAATTGACAAATGAAAACCTAGGCTTCTAGTGGACAGCTAGGACACCTCTAGACTGTGGAGACTCTTTGCAGTTATATAATGCTGAGTTAATAGCTAATTCTCCACAGATTCAAGTAGCACAACACACTTAACAGGACACACATACACAATTATACAAAGAAGGCATATATAATGGATGGAGGTACTGATGAATGATATCTTATATACGTAAGAAAAATAACATCGGGTGAGATACAATATTTAATATACCACAGTAACTTCGATGGTTGAAGATATAACAAATCATAAATAACATACAAAAAACATATATTGTTAAGTGATGTAAAAACATTGGAATGTAAGAAAATATATATCTGGTCACAAGTTTCAGTGCATATCATGCAAGAGTATCAGTTGAAAAGTCCACAAGATAAATGCAAACTGGCCATGCATACCTTGCTATTCAACAGTATAACACACAATTTCAATAGGCACATCTGAAAGAAGATACGTAGTGTTCAACATCATTTCCAATTTTCCATTTTGAGGACTGACACTGAACAGTTGTTCTTGTTTCCTAAATATATAATTAGTTGAAACCTTACATTCTGGTGATCATTCCACTCTGGGATTCAAACCAATTAACATGGTATGCCTAAAGGTATAAATTCTATACAGTAGTGATTACAATGTCTTAGACAAAGCAAACTACTGAGTGACCAAACACGCAATTCGTTTAGTATGCATTAGTTTAAATGTTTATACAATCCATATTACTAATAATGTGACTGGACAAACACTCCCAAATATGAAGAAGACTGAACCTACCAGTACTAAAATAAGTTATGGTTTAACAGTGGTTGGTATTATTATGCTGTGTTGCTATTCTTGAAGCTATGACACAAACAAGACAGTTGTAAAGGGCAGTAAGTACTCATTTTGTGTCATAGAGTACATAAAGGAATAAATGCCATTCAAAGACCAAATAAAACACATTTTTAGTGGCAATAACCAATCTTATTTCATTATCATAAAGTACTGATTGTATCCATATGAAAATTCCTTTTTCTGTTTTGTACTTCTCTCCATGTTACTTGACATCAAATAGCTTTGTAAATAAGGCTGACTTTTATTATGCTTATCACAACAAATTTCCATATCAAAAGTACAAATACCACATGGAGTTATTGCTTCACAGATACATACCTAGTCTTATTTTGCTGAAAACTTCAAGATCACCATCCAAATGTGCACTACACATTAAACAGAAATCTAAATGACAAGTCTAAATTGAAGATATTCAGGAATAACCATTAACCAAAAGCAAGATGTAACTGAATCTGCACATATAAGCAAATATTCAACTAATACAAACAAAAGAATCACGAACACACAACAACTTATACCTCATTAAATACAATTTAGATAAATATATAAAATAGGTACAAGATCGATATTGATAATTTGTCTATATTATTTGAAATCAAAATCTCTGCCTGAAGAGAGAAAATATTGTTTGACACTGTAGTCAGCAATATTCATGTTACATCGCTGAAACTACATCACACTCAATGTGTTATCAACTGAGTCTGACCTGGCCACACCTGTCTTGGGTAATGGGTATTTGACATGATTTACATGAAAAGAACTTGTAGAGTTACATGTGATTTGCATCAGATCAAGTAGCTAGTCTTCCACAAGCTTGTATGAGCACCATTTTGAGGATTTGACTTAAATAATGAGTTCGCATAATTCTCTAATCAGCATTTATATTCAATGCTCTAAACTTACGAAAGACTGTCATGTCTTAATTGAGTTATGTAATATTCATGTTAATGATTGCTTATATTCTACCATATGCATATTGTAAATGTACGACAGACCTGTGGCCTCTTTAGTACTGAATAAACGGATTGAACTTGAATAATACCTCCACTATGCTGCTTAATATCAGTTCCCCAAATGCTAGCTGCTGGAGAAAGAAACATTCTCTCTGGTAGACCAATTATTCTCACATACATCCCATAAAATACAGAGTCTGCTATGCAAAGACAGACCAAATGGATGTCTGTTATTATGAGCCCTGTACGGTCAACATAGTCAAATAAAAAACAGAACAAAAAAGTTTGCCAGAAAATATGTTTTGTTTGTTTAAATTTTGGTGAAAACTATTTTTTTCGATTATAAAGTGAAGGAGTGAGTTGGGCTTAATGCCACTTTGGAACAATATTTCATTTACATTCTTGCCTAATGTGATATAAAAGCCCGAAGTGATATGGGTCTCAGACCTCTTTGGTGAAGCGCGCCAGATCATGGGAATCATGCTGACAAACCTGGAAACATAATCAGGGAGATCTTCATACAGGAAATTAATAAAAATACATGCTTTTGTTTATGTTGTCCTTGACACATTGACCAAAGTTATGCATAAGGCCTAAAAGGAGACGATAAATTGGTCTGGCCAAACAAAGAAAACAAACTATTCTACTCGGCAGTAGTTCTTTTTGGAGGATATGCATTAAGCATGAAACGGTGGAATCATACATTCCTTGAGAACATGTTCCGTTACAAGATAATACCGTATCTAAATTCCTAAAACCATGACACCCAATGTATAATGATCTCATACGTTTACATACCAATCATTAGCTCAGAAGGATATACAGCCAGCAAATCAATTCAACACAAAGTGTGATACGCACAGAAAGAATTAATGAAATATTGACTTCTATAGATTGTCCACATTTATTGTGCACCAAAAGCCTTTTTACATAATAATAAATATTTCATTTCAATGAAAGCGAAGCTACAGAAAATGATAAAACAGAAGTGAAACATACAATTAAATGACAACACTTGTAAATGAATGTCTATCATTAAAGCTAATGGCATTACTCATAGCAAGAGACCTGTTACTGTACTGCACCACCAGTTAGACTAGTATTTCAAATCCTATCTCGAAGAAACCTTAAACATTCCATAATGTATCATAAGGATCCAGTGACTTCTCTGACTTTCACCATATTTTGATTGTTAAAACAAAAATACAATTTTGCTTAATGACCTAAACTTACATCAGTTTTGCACAAGATGCATGTTAAGAATCCCAGCGGATACTTGACTTAGAATCATTTTTAACAATAAGAGAGTGATGGTTTAATAATGGATTTTGTTACACAGCTAAACATTGTCTGATAACATATCTGGCTGAAGAAAACTGAGAATAAATCCATTTCGGAGGACAAACTGTTCAGGGAAGTAAAAGCTTTGCAGGTCCCTCAAGACAACATACAGAATCCCAGAAATTGAACAGTTTTTGTGCACAACCATTTCAATTAAGGCATATGGGTGAAAAGAAGCCTATTTTGTTTCAGCCTCATTTGCAAAAGCAAGACACCACACTAATTTTTGACATTCAAAGCACTAAGGTCACAGGGCCCTGCCTGGGGAACAACATATCACCATGCCCATAGTCTGTCTCACAGTCCCTGAACCACATTAATTTCCCTACTGCCAAGCCCTCTCTGCAGTGCTAAAGCCCTAAATAAAGCAAGTCTAGATTTCCTCTGAATCTCTGGTCTCCCTAGGGCTCCTTTTCAATATAAATGGGCTTGTTTGTTACTATCAAAATTATATATATTCAGAGACTAAGCCTTAGTCTACCATGCCCACTACAAGAATCTTTCAGTAACACTTAATGGGCGTTTGGATGATCATCTTCCTAACTACAATGATTACACTGGTAGTGACCATATGGTTGTATGACTGGATACAAATAACTAAATCAGTTCTCTTAACCCACTGTAGTCAACTGTGTACACAATGATTCACTCAGCATAGATACGACCTTTATCCTTTTGTTCATTGAATAACTCTTATTACATCCCTTGCTTGATAACATGACTAACAAACTGTAATAAAGAAGTTTAACAGTCATTCTGTTGTGTCGTTCGTTAAAAACAATATCATTACAAATTGTCCACCGAATTACACTATTCCACTTTTGAATGGGAAAATTTAGTAAAAATTTTCAAAATATGTAATATATATATATATGTGTTTGTGTGTGTGTGTAAATATATTTAACTAAGCTCAAAAGTATATAATGAGTTCCAGCTCATTCTTTAATTCAATGTTAATCACATTCCATAAAAAATAATATAATTTGTGTATTATCCTCTTTAGTTTATACTAAAACCTCTCCGAACCAAACTTATTTTTTGCTAACAATAGACTAATTTAACTGTTAAAATATATATATGATATAATACATGATAAAAATGCTGTTTTAATTGAAAGAGTGTCCATTTTCGACATCAGTCATAACATGTAATGTAAGATATATAAAACTACCATACAATCATGCATTAAAAAAACCCACACCCTTCAACTACAAACATAAAAGCAGTATATGAACATCAGTTTTGAAAACAACACCTATGTATACAGGATAAAATTGCACCTGATCTGGTATCATTATTCTGATCAGAAAAGAATCTGGGCAGGGAACATTTCAGCACATCTTGACGATTTGGAAATTAACAGGCCTAACGCCTGAACTTAAACTGTCCTTTGATTAAATTCTACTTTACAATGCGATATTGCTATTCAACGCAGCAGCCAGAATGGACAATTGCAGTTGTTATTATTAATACATGAATGACAGACGAGGCTTATTTGTAAACCTTCTATACATCAGTTATTACTCATGCAACCCCTTTTATCACAATCACATCTCTTTTATACCTCTAAAGCAAACTTTTGAATATCATGATCATCATGAGATGATTGCCAGTTCATCTTCTCATGTTATCCTCAATGTTTCCTCTCCCCTGACTTTTTTATCACAAAACATTTTAGTTTCTCACTAGCATTTTGCCATCACTGATCTTTGCCTTTTCAGTTTTTTTGTATTACTCCTGTAGTCGATCATTTCCCTTCTTTAGCTGATTTTCCAGCCATGTATGCAACAAATATACAGAACTGAGACTTCATAAACAGTAACTGTTAACAGCGGTGACTTTTAGATATTTTCAACAATTTCTACAAAAATACTGCATTGACAATACCATAAGGGTGGTTTCCCATGGCAAACTGTGTTTATTGACTTCACTGTGGTGCTCAGTGCCTTCAACTCTTTCTTCAGATTACACAAACTGAGCATGGTGACTGGAGGACAGAAACTACAAGAAACATTGAACCTAAAACACAGGTTCCCTTGTATCTGTTGCCTTCAATCTCATGTCTTTCAGATTTAATACACAAGGTGCGTTGACAGTAGGTTGAGAAGCCTTCAAGAAACCAGTTCTTGTGTATTTATGACTTTCAGTCTGATGTCTTTCAATATGAATACACAATGCCATTTGTCTTTCTGAAACCATACAGAAGGTTGATACTGTGTGTCATAGGTTGGAGAGCTTTAAAGGAATGTTGCAGATGCACTATTCCATCTGTCCCCTTCAGAATGATGGAGCCTGCACATCCAGGAGAGGGATAACCGGAAGTACAGCTGCATACTTCTAATATCCTACAGAGAAGCTCATATGCTTGTTATGTATGTGGTGGTGACAAGCAACAAACATCAAGTTCAGAAACACCTGTCCTTTTTGCCATGCTTATGACAACAATGTAACAATGTCAGAAATGTTCTCAGCCAACTGACCTGAGATGACTACAAATATCACTGTTGAGCTTCACTCCTCACATTCTGTAGATTTTCAGTTTTCCTGAAATGTTTATTAGCCATGCTTGCATGAGACACAAACTCAACAAATACAGTTAAGTCAATACTTGTCCAAAACCATGGTATCACCTATTGATATATGCTGCCATTTTCACTGATGCATGATGGACCCGTTTCTTGGGTAAGGAGGTGTTACAAGACTATTGATGTCGATCTGTCTTCAGAGATCTCGGTGTGGCCTCCACATTTGACCCAGTATGTGCGCCGACCCCACTTGATGGTGTGTGGTTTCACGATAGCAGCCAAAAATATGAATGTAGAAGTAAATTCCCTAACGAACCAACCAAATATGTACTCCAACTTGCTGAAGGCTACTGGGCCAACCTGTAAATGAAAGTTAAAACAGATATGACATAAGAGAATTATTATTACAGTCTGCAACTTCAGTCACTGATCCAGTAAAATTTATTGAAATTGAAATTGAAGAGCCATGACTGGACTCAAATGCTTTTGGCACAGATATGTATTATAAAAATGGATAGATAGAACAAATAGTTTTAGTGAGTAGCTTAATGATGCTTTGAATGGTAGTTCGGGTATATCATAATAAGCATGAAAGTCTTAGATGAAGCACATCCTAGATAAAACCACATGCTTGGGTATGGTGTTGACAGGCCAAGGATAACAATGAGAAGTAAAACACAGACTGGAAGCCATGACCAGTGTATTCATGCAGACTGGTTCGATGACATTCAACACCACAATCTGTGTCACTTTAGACCATCAACACAAATGCCATGAATGATACCTTGGTTGGAAACAAACCAATCATTGATGAATCTCATAAATTAAAGAGAGTGAATGCTTTGAACAGTATTCAAGTTATATCAAGGTGCATCAGCTCAATGGGAGACAAAAGCCTGAAGAGACGCAGGTCTCACATGTTTACCACTTTACTGAAACACACAGGGACGGTTATGGTGCTGACAAACCTAGAACCATGGTCATGGTGAACCAGGCTTTGAACCCACAAGCATAGTTTTCTGGCATGCCAGGGGATGAAACTCTGCTAAGTGAATTACCCATGTTGACAGAAATAATTACTCTCCTTTGTGCACTAGACTGACTGACTGAGTTTAGCTTTACGCACTTTTAGCAATATTCCAGCAATATCACGGAGGGGGACACCAGAAATGGGCTTCACACATTGTGCCCATGTAGGGAATCAAACCCAGGTCTTCGGCGTGACGAGCCAACGCTTTAACCACTAGGCTACCCCACCGCCCCGTGCACTAGACAAGGGGTTTGGAAAAGTGGTGGCAGTTAACACATAATCCAGTGTACACTTACCTGAGCATTGTGTAGAAGCAGGTAGTCCAGTACTAGCATTCCAAAAACATGAGCAGCAAAGAAGTAGTATGGGTTGAAGCCAAAGAAGTGATACTGGCACCATGCACCATATGCACCCAGAGGGAAAACATCAGTCATTGGCTCCAAAATGCTTACAACAGTTAGCATGTTGATCCTCAGACGCATCCATCTGAAGTAACAATATCTTTAGACTTTCAAATTTCTCACAAAGATTTATTAAAGAATACAAGTAACAACACAATACTGTCTTACAAAAACAACAACAACAAAAACATGGTTCATCGATAATGCCTGTAACATGTGGGTTCCAGCAACATGTGGGTTCCAGCAACAAGTGGGTTCCAGCAACATGTGGGTTCCAGCAACAAGTGGGTTCCAGCAACATGTGGGTTCCAGCAACAAGTGGGAAAAAATGGCAAGACAACAGATCAGGGGTCAGACTTGGTGTGTGGTTGACAGTGAGTCATCGTACCCGACGGTGGGGCCTGTTGTTCACTAATTCACATAACTGTTTGAAATATTGTTTGTGTGGTGTTAAACAACAAACAAAAAACAGTAAAGGGGGACTAAGTTAAGACAACCTGGCAGTCCAAGCAAGCGACCAAAGCGGTACATATTGTGATGCTTATCTTATGATTAGCCCGATGACACAGCAATGATGTCTGACGCATGAGACAAGTTTCAAGTCTAGACCAAGACTGAAAATAGTCTTCACACCCTGGAGCAAAGAGTCCCTTTAGTAGCTGACATGGATTTTGGTCTTGGCAACAGGGCTAAAAGGGATAACTGATATTCTCTATGTGTACTGTTTTCTATAAGTGCCCTGACATTAAGTGCACTTGTACGCCACCCGATATTCCCATTACTGATTACTGATAGCCTTACGTGTGATTTATGATCCAGACAACAGTACATTCTCCAAACTAAAGAAGGATAAACTTACCGAATTAAACGATCAACTAGTCCACAGTACGATGTCCCCCCAACATTCTGTTGAGCAGGAAATGATGATAAGACCAATTTGTAGCCTCTGCAAAAATACACATCAAGTTTCATATGCATCATCAAAATACATGTCAGTATGTTGCTTACCATTGGTTAACTTCTCTTTTAGGATCAGGAAGAACTTTTCTGCCCTTGAATCACTACAGGAGCTACTGTACATAATTGTATTACTGACACTGGAGATGAAAATGAAAAGAAAAGAAGAAGAAGAAACATTGGATATTTTTCTTTTCAACAAAATCCCAGTGAATAACGAAAGTATTTTTAGAATGTTCATAGTTCATTAACATTTCCTTTATTAGACCTTTACAGCTGTTCTCTGATTGTGATACATTTGTTAACATTCAGTGAGTGAGTGAGTTCACTTTTACGCCGCACTCAGCAATATTCCAGTTATATGGCGGCTGTCTGTAAATAATTGAGTTTCAACCAGACAATCCAGTGATCAACAGCATGAGCATCGGGAACCGATGACATGTGTCAACCAAGCCAGCGAGCCTGACCACCTGATCCGTTAGTCGCCTCTTACGACAAGCATGGGTTACTGAAGGTTCATTCTAACCCGGACCTTCACGGGTGTGAACATTCAGAATATGACTTAATGTACATACATGTATATAGGAAACATGACACTATTTGGATCTCCTGGGAGCAAACTGGTCATAGTATATATATGGCTTTCTATTTCTGATACATTGCTCATGTATTAATCAACCATGTTCAATATAACAATTCAAAGACACTAGTTTTAGATAAAGTTAACTTTCAGTCAGATGAGCTGAGACTCAAGATTTCTGGAACACTGCAGCATAATGTCTAGCATAATCCAAAATATCACCTTATTCTTAGAGCAGCCTAGTTTTTATTTCATATTCCAAACCTACCAAATGCAAAGTGTTGATCAATTAACATGGGACAAACAACTGCAACTGATAATCATTAAGGTATTATTATTGAATTCACCACTGGTTGAACTGATCGAACTGAGTTTTCAGAGATCAAATATAATGATTAAAGTACATTATTACCATTGATCTCTCACAAAGGATATTTTGGACACATACTGCACACAGGGGCGGAGACAGCTTTTTTCAGAAGGGGGAGAGGGCAAAGAGAAAGAGTGCAAGTTAATTTTCACCCATTTTCACGAGAGTTTCAATGGTCCTTTAAAAAACTTTTAGGACAAAAGGGAGGGTGCATACCCCCCTCTGGATCCACCCTGATAGGTCTAAGTATCTAAGTTTCAATTTTGTCAATTTCAAATATGAAACTTTGAAGTTGAAACATTAATGTGACATTATGAATACATGTGCTGTGGATTATAAGAGCGAAAGAGCAAACAGACAGCAACACCACAAATCAAATGTCACCACTTACTTTTCATGGATGGCTTTTGTTAGGAAATAATCCTCCGCCAAATATTTTCCAAACCAGCTGAGTCCATTGAGCTGGTCCAGAATAGACTTTTTAAAGGTATAAGACATGCCTGTCACACAACACAAGTTCATCAGGTTGAATGCCAGATAAAAGCGCTGCAGAGCACATCCAAAATATATCTGAAAATACATAAAATAACACATCCCTTTTATTTTCATGGTTCAATAATATGAATATAAAATAACTTTGAGTCACCAAATATAATAAGCTTTTGGGGTCGTTTGGTTATGTGTGAAAAATGTGGGTTGGTCAATGTTTAAGGAAGGACAGCTGACTATCACAGATTTCCAGCTTTATGGTAGCAGTTTTTACATTGTTCAATCTGGGCAATAAAATTCAGTGACTGTCATCATAAGCATTGATCCTTGCAATAACATGAATGAACCAAGTCAGGAAGCTTGACCGATCCTGTTTGTCACCTCTTACAACATGTATGGGTTGCAGAAGAACAATTCTAACACAGATTTTCATGTTTTATCACTGAAATATATGCATCATGTTGCATCGTTAAAAGAAAAGTATATGTAGCTTTATTCTCTTTGAGAAGGTGGCAGTGACCTGAGACTGCACAAAACACACTAAATTAGGATTATTTAAATAATCAATACCCTAGTTGTTATTTTATAATTGTATGGATTTTGTTGTGCATTATAGTCTTATCGTCTACATGATCAAAGACGGAGCAGTCAGACCATTTTTATTTAGTTATCTGATTCTGGCACTGGGCAGAGATTGGTTGAATCCAGTAGTAAGACTGGAAGACCAATAGTAATACATGGTCTGAACATGTCACAATGGAATCCCTTCATGCATATGTCACTATCACAAACTTTGATATTATTTTATCTTGCAAAATATCCAAGATAATCCAAAAATACAATTTACCACTACCCTGTCTTTTAGTTATGCAGAGCCTATTCTGTTCTTAATCCAGTTCATCCACATTGCAGTATATTGGCATATAAGATACTAAAAAAGCCAGGCATAACCTTTCATGGCTTCTGTCAAAACTCTAGCAGTCGCTCCTTCAATGCTGCTCAAATGTAAACTGCTTGTACACAATCAGTACTTGTATGTTGAAGTTGGAGAATATGGGCTATTGACCATTTACAGACTGGTAAATGTATGAATCAATCAATGCAAAGCAACCCCTGATCGTAGCCTTACCAACAAAGTGGCTACTGTATTGAGTGAGAGTGTTGTAATGCTTCAATTCTAAGAGTCAGTTGAATTGAATTATAAGATAAGCCAAGCCCTCTTACAATATGCTGGTCTGGGTCCCTATACACAAGACGTTTGTAAGCCTATGTTAAACTATAGAGTCTCCTGAGTTACGACAGGTCACAAAGTTACGAATGCTTTGTTGATCGAGACAATGATTTTTAAAGCAGTAACATTCAAAAGTCACTTCAGGTGTTTCTTCCTACCTATCACATGATCATTACAGCTTGCAAACCAAATAACCACTGCAGAAAATACAATACAATTGAGATTATAAGATCAATTGTATGGTGAATTTTAGCCTGGTCTAAGTTTGTAAACATACTGAGAGAAACAAATAAAGGAACACAGGAAAATTCAAGTGTTCCTTTAATATTTTCCAGTTTTCATCACCAGCTTGGAATAGCTGTGGGAGGAAATCTGAGAATAAATAAAGGATCACTGCCATGAAGTGGCGTTCCCTTATTTGTTTCCCTCAGTATATATTTTCATATGGATTATTACCCAGGGCAGTCTAAAGTATGAAACAGCAAATGTGTAGTAAAGTACCATAACATTTGTCTTCTGCTTATATTAATTAAGGATAGCAATTCGAAATAAGAAAGGTTTTGTTATATAGTCTGCACTCTGATTTTTCTTCGGCATAAATTTGAACATGATCGAGCAAGTGTCACCTTTACTGTCGCCTTATGAGAATGATGAATTGCAAAGTAACTCAAAATTGAGAATAATTTATTAAATGTCAATATGGTAGATGGTGATGAATATTTTTTGGTGATGGGTAATTTTTATACCCATCACTAGTTGTTTAAAGGAGTGAGTGACCTCATCTTTGAAGCCAAGGCCATCTGTCATTCATAGGTGTTATTTACCAGTAATACAATAACATGGTTACTTTCTTTCATATGTTTAACGTTCAACTTACTTTTTCTATGCATGAGCCAAAACCTCTATGATCTAGAGTGAACGGCATCTGATGGACAAGCCCAACATTTGGTTTTTGTAGCTTGCACACCATATCCATGATGATATCAGTTGAAGCTGAAAGGCATCAATTAGGACAGGATTACAATGCATTCTCTATTGTTCAGTGGTACAGTCATTTTACTGTGTTAACAGCAAACCTGTAAGACAGCTAACCCCAGATCTCTGATCCCCAACAAGTGTTGAAAGCATAAGTTTGATCAACACCACACTGGTTTGACCACATTCAGTCAGAGTTTATTCATGTTGGGTGTGTTTTTTCACACAGTATTTAGTGGAGCAGACAATCTAGTGATTGTTATTGTGAATCAATCCATGCTGTTGGGGTAGGATAACATGAATGTGAGTAAGTTTTAGTTTTACGCTGCTGTTAGAAGTATTCCAGCAATATCACGGCGGTGGACACCAGAAATGGGCTTTACACATTGTGCCCATGTGGGGAATCAAACCCTGGTCTTTGGCGTGGCGAGCGAACACATTAACCACTAGGCTACCCCACGATAACATGAGAACATGCTTTACTTGCAGTAAGTATGGTAAGGTGTCAGTTGACCCCATGATAACATGAGAACATGCTTTACTTGCAGTAAGTATGGTAAGGTGTCAGTTGACCCCATGATAACATGCTTTACTTGCAGTAAGTATGGTAAGGTGTCAGTATGGTAAGGTGTCAGTTGACCCCATGATAACATGCTTTACTTGCAGTAAGTATGGTAAGGTGTCAGTTGACCCCATGATAACATGCTTTACTTGCAGTAAGTATGGTAAGGTGTCAGTTGACCCCATGATAACATGCTTTACTTGCAGTAAGTATGGTAAGGTGTCAGTTGACCCCATGTATGGTAAGGTGTCAGTTGACCCCATGATAACAGAACATGCTTTACTTGCAGTAAGTATGGTAAGGTGTCAGTTGACCCCATGATAACATGAGCTGCTTTACTTGCAGTAAGTATGGTAAGGTGTCAGTTGACCCAATAACATGTCATGTTTACTTTGCAGTAAGTATGGTAAGGTGTCAGTTGACCCCATGATAACATGAGAACATGCTTTACTTGCAGTAAGTATGGTAAGGTGTCAGTTGACCCCATAACATGAGAACATGCTTTACTTGCAGTAAGTATGGTAAGGTGTCAGTTGACCCCATGATAACATGAGAACATGCTTTACTTGCAGTAAGTATGGTAAGGTGTCAGTTGACCCCATGATAACATGAGAACATGCTTTACTTGCAGTAAGTATGGTAAGGTGTCAGTTGACCCCATGATAACATGAGAACATGCTTTACTTGCAGTAAGTATGGTAAGGTGTCAGTTGACCCAATAACATGAGAACATGCTTTACTTGCAGTAAGTATGGTAAGGTGTCAGTTGACCCCATGATAACATGAGAACATGCTTTACTTGCAGTAAGTATGGTAAGGTGTCAGTTGACCCAATGATAACATGAGAACATGCTTTACTTGCAGTAAGTATGGTAAGGTGTCAGTTGACCCAACTTGCAGTAATAACATGACATGAACATGCTTAACTACTTGCAGTAAGTATGGTAAGGTGTCAGTTGACCCCAATAACATGAGAACATGCTTTACTTGCAGTAAGTATGGTAAGGTGTCAGTTGACCCCATGATAACATGAGAACATGCTTTACTTGCAGTAAGTATGGTAAGGTGTCAGTTGACCCCATGATAACATGAACAACATGCTTTACTTGCAGTAAGTATGGTAAGGTGTCAGTTGACCCCATGATAACATGAGAACATGCTTTACTTGCAGTAAGTATGGTAAGGTGTCAGTTGACCCCATGATAACATGAGAACATGCTTTACTTGCAGTAAGTATGGTAAGGTGTCAGTTGACCCCATGATAACATGAGAACATGCTTTACTTGCAGTAAGTATGGTAAGGTGTCAGTTGACCCCATGATAACATGATAACATGCTTTACTTGCAGTAAGTATGGTAAGGTGTCAGTTGACCCCATGATAACATGCTTTACTTGCAGTAAGTATGGTAAGGTGTCAGTTGACCCCATGATAACATGAGAACATGCTTTACTTGCAGTAAGTATGGTAAGGTGTCAGTTGACCCCAATAACATGAGAACATGCTTTACTTGCAGTAAGTATGGTAAGGTGTCAGTTGACCCCATGATAACATGAGAACATGCTTTACTTGCAGTAAGTATGGTAAGGTGTCAGTTGACCCCATAACATGAGAACATGCTTTACTTGCAGTAAGTATGGTAAGGTGTCAGTTGACCCCATGATAACATGAGAACATGCTTTACTTGCAGTAAGTATGGTAAGGTGTCAGTTGACCCCATAACATGAGAACATGCTTTACTTGCAGTAAGTATGGTAAGGTGTCAGTTGACCCAATAACATGAGAACATGCTTTACTTGCAGTAAGTATGGTAAGGTGTCAGTTGACCCCATGATAACATGAGAACATGCTTTACTTGCAGTAAGTATGGTAAGGTGTCAGTTGACCCAATAACATGAGAACATGCTTTACTTGCAGTAAGTATGGTAAGGTGGCAGTTGACCCCATGATAACATGAGAACATGCTTTACTTGCAGTAAGTATGGTAAGTTGTCAGTTGACCCCATGATAACATGCTTTACTTGCAGTAAGTATGGTAAGGTGTCAGTAGACCCCATGATAACATGAGAACATGCTTTACTTGCAGTAAGTATGGTAAGTTGTCAGTTGACCCCATGATAACATGCTTTACTTGCAGTAAGTATGGTAAGGTGGTCAGTTGACCCCATGATAACATGAGAACATGCTTTACTTGCAGTAAGTATGGTAAGGTGTCAGTTGACCCCATGATAACATGAGAACATGCTTTACTTGCAGTAAGTATGGTAAGGTGTCAGTTGACCCAATAACATGAGAACATGCTTAACTTGCAGTAAGTATGGTAAGGTGTCAGTTGACCCCATGATAACATGAGAACATGCTTTACTTGCAGTAACAGCTTTACTTGCAGTAAGGGTAAGGTGTCAGTTGACCCCATGATAACATGAGAACATGCTTTACTTGCAGTAAGTATGGTAAGGTGTCAGTTGACCCAATAACATGAGAACATGCTTTACTTGCAGTAAGTATGGTAAGGTGTCAGTTGACCCCATGATAACATGATAACATGCTTTACTTGCAGTAAGTATGGTAAGGTGTCAGTTGACCCAATAACATGAGAACATGCTTTACTTGCAGTAAGTATGGTAAGGTGTCAGTTGACCCCATGATAACATGAGAACATGCTTTACTTGCAGTAAGTATGGTAAGGTGTCAGTTGACCCAATAACATGAGAACATGCTTTACTTGCAGTAAGTATGGTAAGGTGTCAGTTGACCCCATGATAACATGAGAACATGCTTTACTTGCAGTAAGTATGGTAAGGTGTCAGTTGACCCCATATAACATGAGAACATGCTTTACTTGCAGTAAGTATGGTAAGGTGTTAGTTTGGAGTACATACCTTTGATTCTGCTGGTACTGATCCACACATACTCGTACTGAGCAGCATCATAGGCAGGGGCCATGTTGCGGACCATGGGGTTGATGATGCCATTTTTACCACCTGAAAAAAAAAAGACATCACGCAGCTACACTAAGAGCAACAATATTTGTGAGTTGGGGTTTAGACTATTGTCATCAATATTCCAGCAATATCACTCTAGTAAGAAATCGGCTACACGCATAGTATCGATGTGGAGAACCAAACCAGGGCCTTCAGTGTGTCAAGCAAACACTTTAACCACTAGGCAGTGTTTAAGACAAAGCATGAGAGTCAGTGATCTTTGTTGCTATTACTTCAGGGTTCAACATTTCATCTGACACTGACTGTGATCTTAAAGTCCTGAAGATGTACATTTTAGGTATTGGCATAGAAGGACATCATCTATGATGATAAGATCACAAAAATGTTTTGCCTCTTTTGGTAGACACATGTTTTTTATGAGAGTGGCATAATGGTTAAGGCTGAAAATTTGAGTTATCTTCTCTAAACACCAAATGCTGCAATGTACCTTTGAATAACTTGCAATCCACCTTAGGATAGTTTTCACAGAGTCTGTTGACAAGATCAACAGCTGGATCCTTTTCATCATTAACACAACACAAGAGCTCAAACTGAAACAAGAGAAGCATGTTCATGTCATACTATACTATAAAACTCACTTCCACTACTTTGAACAAAATGTCAGTTCTGTCATAGTGCGTTAAGTTAATGTTGGGATGGAACAAAGGTGTACAGGTGGAAACATTTAGTTCTTTGGTTGACCCAAAAGAGCATGGAATAATGCAAAACAAATAGTATATTACAGCTTCACACCATGTACAGTACAATACAAAACATAAGTCCAGCCAACATGGCCTTGAAGCCACTGATATACATATGTCGAACAGTCCACTTTCAAGAGGAAGTGTAAGTGAAGTAACCATAAACATTCCATCATGCCTCGAACTGTAAAATTAAGATCTTTATGTCCTACCTCAATGTAAACGCCACATACTGTTTTGATTCTTTTGAACAAGACTTAAGCAACAGCATTTCCCCAAAGATATAGCCCATAAGATACAAGTGGTTGTGTCATGTAACATATGTTATATTTGGGATAACACTTTCTGGGATTACACTTTGTGGAAGTCGCAGTGGGTGAGCGGGTTAGGCAGCTGAGTTTGTGTGCTGGTGATTTGATGCCTGACTGTGAGGGTATGGGTTCAAAACCTGGATGGGACTCAACCCCAAAAAGTACTAGAATTTGTACTTTACTAAGAAAGTGTAATCCCAAATATAACATATGTTACATTTGACCACTTTCTAAATGGCATTGTGTAATCATGGTTGTGTCATACTATTATACAAATTTTCATAAACGTCAGGTTTCATTCCACAGACTGATATTATTTACTTAATGGTAATTCCTTACTGATTCTGTCATTACTTTTGCAGTAAAAGTTGATGGAGCTGATAGGCCAAGAATCATAACTGATGCAAATTTAAAACTACTGGTACATATTGATTACAAGTGAATGGGAATGGGATACACCAACTGTCTCCTCAAGCTGTTTCTAGGGAACATATGTATGAATTCATGAACAATGTTCAGAAGAATATAAAATGACTGAGTGAGTTTGGTTTTATGCCGCTTTTAGCAATATTCCAGCAACATCACGGAGGGGGACACGAGAAAGGGGCTTCACACATTGTACCCATGTGGGGATTCGAACCCGGGTTTTCGTGTGACGAGCCAACACTTTAACCACTGGGCTACCCCACCACCCCTAATATAAAATGAACTTTTGTATCAAATATCTTAGCCACTTCATTCAACTTTGAAAGAAAAATGTCCTGTTAGCAATTTGTTCTAAGTAGTCCAGGACCTAATAAGATTGGTCATGTCTCCAACATCTATTAGGGGTCATGCACGTGAAACACGTCACCTGTCAGACATTACATCAGTTGAACCTACGCCTGGAGTGAGTTGATCAAAATAATCACGAAAAAATAATGATAGTTATATAGGTAACTTTTTAATTGGCCATCCATGGAGAAACATGAAGGTACATGTAAACATTTTTACATTGAAATGAATAACAAAAACATATCTGCAAAAACTGCAGTCCCAAATGTTAGGTTGACAGACTAAAGAGAACTGGTACAAACCTTTGGGTACTTCATAGTAAAATGACTCTCCAGGTTCTCTTCCAGTAGTGGGTCGACGCCCATCAATGGGCTTGATGATGGAGACTCCAGGGAGGTCATCTCCCAATACAGATGGGTCAGACTTCCGATACCAGTAGAACCGTCTAGCAAGAAAGACCAATACTTAAATACCATACACATACAAATAACAAGCTAACAGAATCATTAACAGAGGGAATTTTTGGATTAAAAACCATAACAAGCAGCTCCAGGTAACTAAGGGAAACAACTTATCAAGTGTATCATACAACACGACGGCACCTGAAACATGAGGAAAATATCATAGTCTCGCCTAGGTTCCGATTGGTCGCTGATAAGTAACATGGATACAACATACAATTCACCCTCTGAAGAAGTAGATAGGGCTGTTACATCTTTTTGAGTATTTGAGCATGGGTCAAGTACAGATGGAATCAAATCCCATGCCAAGGAGCCAAACACAAGAGATAACATTATCAATTAGCATGGAGGAGAGAAAATCAGTCTTCTGGACACATTTGATGATGCAATGAAAGAATGGTATGTCAGTTGTATGGCATATTACCACCTTGACCTCATGTCAGGTTTTGAAACACAGGTACTAGAGTCCATCAAAGATGAGATGACTTATAACACAGGTATCCCCATCATTCAAGTATCCATCATTCACCTGATGAAGGAGTAAGGATATACTCCGAAACGTTGTGTTACTCATAATAAAGAAGTTGACATCCATAAAAACTCTCTTCCTTATAAGACAAGGCTTACCTTCCAGTGAAGCAGATGGGAATGAAGTATATCTGGAGACTGGGATGAGGCTTAACCTTCGATGAAGGAGATGGGGGATGAAGTACAACTGGAGATTGGGAGGAGGCTTACCCTCTGATGAAGGAGATGGGGGATGAAGTACAACTGGAGATTGGGAGGAGGCTTACCCTCTGATGAAGGGAGATGGGGGATGACGTACAACTGGAGATTGGGAGGAGGCTTACCCTCTGATGAAGATGGAGATGGGGATGCAGTACAACATAAGACTTACCCTCCAATGAAGGAGATGGGGATGAAGTACAACATAAGACTTACCCTCTGATGAAGATGGAGATGGGGATGAAGTACAACATAAGACTTACCCTCCAATGAAGGAGATGACGACGAAGCACATGATGGAGCAGTAAAACACCAAGCCCAGGATCCCGAGGATAAACACAATATAGGAACATGTCTGAGCATCCAGGACTTGATACATTTTCTGAAATAATACAGGCAAACATGTCAGCCTCCATACACAAATGAACATGATAATCTAGCATCTAATCAGTCCACGATCACAAGTATCCCAAACAAAGAATATGAATCTCAAACTACACCAAGAGGTTTGAAACAATTTGAGTGAGTTTGGTGAACACTACATTAACATCATTATAGTTTTACCATGGTAAGTCACCATTACGTGGACGGAAATGCCAAAGGATATAGTGACAAACCAAGAAACATAATCAGAGTGAATCTACACAATTCTACAAACTGGGTCAACACAGACTGGACCATTCAGCCAGTAACCTCATGTAGCCTTGCAATCAGGAAAATTATTAGCCTACTAACACATTTCTATAAAGATGAAATATAACTGTTTGAAGTATGACTCAAAACAATAAAAAGTTAAGATTCACCTGTTTGTGCAAGTAAAGAAAATGCTATTGATTTTTAATAATTAACCTGTGAATGAAAACCATAATTTAATAAGAAGCATGGATCTATCAGCCCAAACACCCCCCACCCCAAACTGGCTTTACCAATTATATCATTGATGCATACCTACCTAATTATACTTAGAAACAATCAGCACAGAGGACGAAATCTTCATATACCTTGCAAGCACTGGACTCAACCTTGCTTAAATAATGCAACAGCAACTTTGCTATTCTGATTGATGAACAGAACCATTGTTGACTATGTAACTAAACACAATGTTATGATTTCCTGGGGATATGGATACTGAGACAATCAACAAAAAACATACACACTATGATTACTACGCTCATGAGACCAGCAGACCTATTATCAGTGTCACCAGATTCTTCCTATTGTCCTTCCTGGTGCCGGGATGAAACACTCTTCACATACACACAAACGTTGAATCATATCACAAGACCAAGGGTCAACTACATGTTTCTCTTCAATATGTTTCATCTTAACGTAGACATTACAAATCTCCACTGGTACATAGTCTGAGTGACTGATATATGAATAAGAGAGAAACGCATATCAGAGACATGCAAATGATGCTAAGCTTATAATAAATGTAAAGATGACATCAAGTGACTTAAAGTTAAACGCATGTAGGCAAAACATGTCTACACTGAATGCACCCTTACCTTATTTATGACACATTTTAGAAGGTCATACTTCAAGGCATTATTAAAACTTGCAAATGACAATGGTAATCAATGCTATGTTTGAAGGTAATATAGGAAAGCAAAGGTAGCAGAAATGGGTCATAGCAAGTGGAGATTGTAAGCAGCTAAGTTGTAGCTTAGGTTAACAGTGAGAAGGGCTATCTTGTCAGGAATTGTTTTATACAGTCTGTTACTAGAGGCACATCTTAACACAGAACTGGGGTAGTTTGTATCCTTGTCTAAAACATTCAGCTAGTAACAGATACATGATCACAAATCAAATCTGATGAATACGGGTATACTGGAATTTATTGTAATTATGAATATAACCATCCTCTTACAAAAGTTCACATGACTGAAAAGTTGAACTGAAATTATGAAATTTAGAAACTGATTCTTGAGTTTGAGAAAACAACACAATCTGCAACCAGCTTCCTGTATATCATGTGCCTATTATGTATGCTTTGTGACTATAAAAACTTCCAACAAAATGGAGGATAAATTTATTAAAATATAAAATGAGGGGGAGGTAAAGTCATGCATTAGCAAATTCATTACTGAAATCAGCCCAATACCCATCTGAACAAGTAACAGTCTCTATATTAACACAACATCAAATGAAGATTGTCTAAATGCAACTTTGGGCAACTCCACGTTAGTTATTTGAGATAATCACTCAACAGATTGTGATAGCTCTTAAGCCTCCAGCACATTATGTTCTCAAAAAGCTGAAATAGTGTTATGAAAACCATAATTACAGGCAATTTGTATGCTTGACCATCATAAACTGCATGAATATCAGTCACACAGACAATCCGTTAAATCATCAGTGCCGCTTCATAACGTTATTCACTGTCATCATAAATCTTGCATCATGGTTGTTGTTGTGGACAAACACTGCTTTTCATAAAGGATAAATTGTGGCTAAATCGTTTAGTCTACTTGCCAAAGCTCGACAACCTATATTGCATTCAACTGATTTAATCTACATACTACTTGAATGAAGGTAATGAACACCTGACACTTTCATATTGCTATAGTTAATCTGTTAAGCCATGATAATTTACAGCAACATGAAAGAATCAGGTGTACCCTCACTTATTTTGAGTAGTACACACAGGCTATTATAAGTTGAGCTCAATATTAAGTTGAACAGAATTTAGCCAGCCTCTAGCCTCACCTGAGTTGATAAGTTGAAGTTGATAAAGTACACACATAACCTGCTTGATTAGTGATAATGTGAGGACGTGCCTTCAGAAACCTGTAATGTCACTTTGGTTCTTGACATAGATAACAGACTGGTCCGATTACTACCACTGAAAGATACAAATATTTTAACTTCACACTCCACACGGTTAAATAAACACAGCACACAACTTACTTATTAATTGTGTAGTGAAAACGGGTAATAGGACGCAATTCTACATCCACATGTCTCCAGCAATCCAAGGTTGTGTATATTCACATACACAAATGATGTGACTGTGCATGAGTGTGGTGAGATCTCATTTAACAAGCACAGGATCTATATTCCAGTGTCTTATGCACACAGCCTGTCTTGATTATACTAATTAGGGCAAACCCGTGTCAAATGACATTCTGCTTGTCAGTTATTTTCCGTGGAAGGAAATTAGTGCCACGGTTTATTTTTTCCCTAATATCCATGTAGATAATACTTTCTTCTGCTTAGAAGATATTTTCATCCATGTAGATAATACTTTCATTTACGTAGATGATGCTTACATCTATGATATTTCTACAAACATGATACTTAAATATACAACATGACATCATAATAAGGTCATGGTATTATTCAGTATTGAATTATTGACTCGAAACCATATCTTCTCACGTAATTGACAATAGTTCCTGGTCTCTTTCATGTAACTTTTGCCTTAATTAATAATGACTTCTTCATTTGACTTTCAACCTTGATTTAGATGATTCAAGGTTTGTTTATATTCATATCAGAATGGACTCTCCATTAGCTGATAATACAATTCTACCACATTATGTATTTTTTTAAATGTGTCTTTCATTCTGGACAGGCTCACTCCATCGGTCATTTCCTAACTAAAATTGGTGAGGAATTCTACATGACTTGATTTTCCTGACCTCATGGAATGACTTTACTATAACACAGGTGAACGTCTGACAGGAAACATTTTGAACATTCCTGTCACTGGACAGTTAATCATCATTTTCATCTGATAAGTTCACACATAAAAATGTCAGAATCCTTCTACACAGCTTGAAATTAAGCACAAGAGTAAAGGGTCCTTCTCATAGTATGATAAATTCAAATCTACAGCAGTAGCTAACTTCATGGGCACTAACACTTCCTCAATGGCACTATTTTTCATTTGTTGGTTGGTTTGTTGTTTAATGCTGCACTCAGCAATATTCCAGCTATATGGCAGCGGTCTGTAAATAATTCAACACCATGAGCATCGTCTACACAATGGGGATACAATACAATGACATCCCCAAGTCAACCAAGTCAGCGAGCATGATCACACGATCCCTTTAGTAGCCTCTTACGACAAGCATGAGTAGCTGAAGACTTCACGAGTCTCCAGGTAGGCATATACTGTGCATTCCTTTGTTACATAATGATAGTCAACCTAGATGTTTGAAACATTTGTAACTAAAGAATTGGGCCACCTTCATGAGAACAGTTTTTGTCAAAACTGTTATTATTTACAAGGGTCTACAAGCATCATCCTTTCTGGAACCAAGAGATGGGGATGAAAGTAATTGGAGTTGACTGTTCTATAGAATAATGTGACTGAGGAACTAAAATCTACTGCACTAAAAATACAGTCTGTTTTGAAAATGTTAAAGTCTACAAGCCCACTCATGGTGTGTATGAGTATGGTTCATAATTATCAATAGATTTTTGTGTTATTATACAGACTAAACAGAACAAACATTTAGTTGACACAGGCTTTGGGATAGGTGCTAGTCACAGACTGAATACAACGGCTACTGTGAAAACCACTGTGTCAGTTTATTATTCTCCCAGGGAACAGTGCAGGGAACACAATGCCATATCAGAAAGCTGTGATGAACAAGTATTAGAGACCTTCAGTAAGAAGGAATTGTTTAGTAAATGTAAAACGCAAGCAGAGCTTGGGGGAAAATGCAAACAGGTCTGAGTAGTTGAAAGATACTTGAAAACTAGTTTGGGGAAATATGACACAAAAATTAGTCAGTGGAGACATGAATAAGCAAGGTGAAGCAAAAAAGCTGGAAGCCTCACTACAAACAAAACAAAGTTTCCTCTGTTGAGAAGTGCAGACGTCAGTCTCACCATGCAATGTTGCGGCAAGTGATGGAGGAGTAGGTTGGATACAGAAGATCTTTCACTTGCACCCGATGCTGCCTGTTCATGCATACACCATGTACACAAGTCTAGAAAGGTACATGCAGTGGCCTGGGCACATTCTGAACTCATCAACATCCCTGTCTATGTCCGCCATGTAATTCTAGTCTGGCTGGATTTACAACACCTGGTAGAAGGATGGGTATTTGTTATATTACACTGTAACACTGTCATGTGAAACACAGCATATATCATACACTTTCACAAGCAAAGGATGACTAACACTTTCTGTGAATAATAATCTATAATATTTATTCAAATTCCATGACTAATCCTCATGTGACGAATTCAGATGACATACATATTTTGTTTAATGGTGGTTACCAGCTTATGACTGAAAATCTTGTGGAAGTTAAATGTAGGCATTTGTTCAGAAAAGTGCAGTCCGACGCAAATGGATTTTGTTCTAAACAATAGTGAGTTAGTGAGTAAGGTTTACGCTGCTTGTAGTCGTAATCCGGCAATATCACGGCGGGGGACACCAGAAATTGGCTTCACACATTGTACCCATGTGGGGAATCGAACCCGGGTCTTTGGCGTAACGAGCGAACGCTTTAACCACTAGTCTACCCCACTGCCCCTTTCTAAACAATATAACTTTCAACAATGTTTTCACTCTAAACAGCACAGTTTGTGAAAGTACTGGCCTTGACCTTAGTGTTGTACATATATAAGGCAGTTAAGATATCAAACCTGACCTTTACCATGATGTTATGATGACATCACATTCGTAGGAAGTAAATTTCTACTGGCAAAGCCTATGAATAAATAACACAATGAAATATGTCAGACTTTTCAAAAGGTACCATAACAGCGAAGTAATAAATGGTCATATGTTGCCACAGCAAGTACAATTCATAGCAGTGCTATGAAAGAAAGTTACAAAGTCGCCGACTACTATAATTGACACATTGTGTGTGAGGCCTATAAACTTATTGAACACAGCTGTACTTTCGGTTTCTCATGAATGAGTCAAATATCATTCATGATGAACACAGTATACTATGAAAGTAACCATGGTAATGTAATATTGTTGAAACATGATATAACTAAGTTCAAATTAATTCAGTAAATTTCTACTTTTGCTTATATGTGCCAATATATTCCATTTGTAAAGAAACTCAAGTGTGTATTTTCTGGCGTGACACCATGCATTACTCAAAGGTAACATAAGTGTTAAGAAAAGATGGCACTGAGACAACTAGACTTACATAAGTCACAAAAATATTGTTCAATTAAAAATATATTTATTCTTAAAATAGAAAATACAATAAGCCCAGGGAAAAGTTAAATACCAGGGTATAGTCATTATGGACCTGGGCAGGATTCATATCTGAACGGGAAACAAAGCTCCTAGCTTTAGACTATTGAAATATGGATAAGTTCTTTCTTCACAGAATCCAAATCTGGTTTTTATGGACAATAATTTTGACTTGCTTGATGCACGAAGCAACACCTATTGGTCGATCCAAGAATGAGAAGCTGTATATCTTAACAAAGGATACACAATAAAGGGGTAAAGCTAATCGGGCTTGTTTTTGTTGTATTTGTTGTTTTACGCTGCATTCAGCAACATTACAGCTATATGGCGGCGATCTGTAAATAATCGAGTCTGCACCACACAGTCCTGTGATCAACAGCATGAGCATCAATCTAAGTGACTGGGATACACACGGACATGTGTCAACCAAGTCAGCAAGCCTGACAACCCAATCCCATTAGTCACTTCTTATGACAAACATGGGTTACTGAAGGCGAATTCTAACCCAGATCTTTTTTATTGTGGTAACTAATACATGCACTTACAAGACTTAAAGCAAGAAGGTGTTATGAACATCATTATCATTCACTGTAAAATACTACACAGTATCCTTTCAAAGACTTCAACAGGTGATAACAAATATATTCAATAAAATGTAAAATCAAGAGATTAATTATCACTAGACATGATGATCTAAAATTCAAAGTGTAATTTCTGTTCTGCTGGACATTGTTTTATCAATATAAGATATAAAAACTACTCGTTTGTCTTTGTAAACTAAGTACAAAACAACAACAATCTTTCTACATGTGATTTGTGTGAATGAATACCCACCCACCAATATAACTCTAAAGAATTGCAGTGCATTGATCAGACTAGACTCAGACAAGAACTACCAGGGACATTTCCAAATGACGCCATCTGATGGGCAACCACCGTTCTTATTGTCCGATTGTTTAGGCTGAAGAAATTATATGCATAAGCATATAAACAAGGCTAGAATGACAAGTCAGCCAAGGTGGACAGCAGACAGGTTAGATCGTTTATTTTCAAAATGATTCCAGTGGGAAAACACAGTAATCCTCTCAATGCTGGTGTTGTGACCTTTGGACAGGAGAGTAGCATTACAACACCCTCAAAATCTCTTGCAATAACTATTTAGTGGTAGGAGTTACTTATCATCTGAATTATGTATGGTCTGCATAAATGGTCAGCTTTCTAAATATATAAACTTTAAGTAGTTTATGTACCTTAAACAAAAACTATATTCAATTATAAAAAGGATTGGTCAGATTTCTTAGCACACCACCTGCAATGGCAATTGTAAACTTCCGGCACTACACATCGAGTGGTCTGTTATTTTCTTCATAATGAAATCATTGTATATAATTTCATCAATATGTTTTGCTCTTTGGTGAAAGAAACTCTTAAGATCCTCATTTTCTAAAAATTAGCAACTTTTGATTTAATTAGTTATAAACAAAACATTATCTGAATCATTTTATATATCACTGACTGGATGAATAGGAACGATCATGCCATGGCAACAGCAGTAAACAAATAATTCCACGAGATGACAAAAGAACTATGTGATCCTTTTGATATTTCCAACTTCATTTGCTTGAATTGATTACATCAATTTTAAATTATTTGTAAAATATTTCTCATGTTTATTGAATTTGTAAAT